>NC_138183.1:60667261-61295565 GCF_964194105.1 Spermophilus citellus | reverse complement strand
AATGTACAGTTTGATTATTCTATCCTTTACACCAAGCTAAGAAAATGACAAGGACTTAAACAACACATGTTAAGAATTTCTGTTGTCCATTACAATGACAACATAGGCATTCATACAAAATATTTGCCCACCAGTTCAGTTTTTGCATCTTCTATGATTTTCATGATGTAATGGCGTAATGTGTGTTAGAAACTCCAAGTTTTCTTTTTTTCAGTTTTGCCTAAAATGATATCCAGTATTATAGTAGGCAGTAAAGCAACGGGGAATGAATAACTCAATGAACAGATCTATACTAATAATATGCTGACACATGTGGAAATCTACAGGAGCTTCATATCAAGCATGGCATCTAGCACAGTCTGAACAGGTTCTACTGTATTTATAAAAAAGATAGAAAACGTTGTACATGTCATCAATTTATGAAATTTACAAGAAAATGGAACATAGGTTTGTTTTTGTTTTTAGCAGTTCATAGTAAAATGTATTGGAGGATATTCCTAGTTTTCTATTATGAAATATTAGAGTTTTTTTCAGGGACTATAGACAATATTTTCAACTTTCATTTTATTATGTTGCATATTGTCATAAATATGTGGATTCCCAAATGAAGTATAAAAAATATTTCTCTTTTTCCTATTATAAAAAAAATACTGAGTTAATTGTGCTTGTTATAATGGGATTACACCTTAAAAAATGAAAAGGGCATCCAGGAGTTCTTTGTAAGCTGCACATATTTGTTCTATAAGGATTCATAAGATCATAGAATCATAGCTTTTTGTATTTTTTTTAAAGCTGAAATGGACTTTAAAGATGATAAATGTAAGGAGTTTGTTTTGAACCTGTGCAATTACAATAATGACCTTTAATTCTTTCCTAATGGCTTAGATGGAATTAATTGGTTATTTCAATATCTGGGCTCATCTTGTCTGGAATTTTAACAGAGTCCATAATGGGTTCCATCAAGCTAATTTAAAATGTTCTGAAAGCACATCTTTAAGAGCCTTAGTGTTGTGTATCTACTGTCTTCCTTTCATCTTTCTTCTACACTATTTGCAGTGGAGATGAACCAATTTTTTTTTTTTTTTTGTAATTCTGCTTTGGCCAAGCTATCATTTAGATCTCACTGACAGTCTTCTTTTAATTATGTTTCCTATATTGAGAAAATTTTATGATTGGAAATCAGTTACTATTTACAAAAATGTAGAAACTGTTTTTCATTTAATGGAAGTTACAAGCGATCGAATTTCTAAATAGCTGCCATACTGCCATCTTCTGGTTATCTTGGAATAATTTTTTTATGCTTACACACTTTATTTTAAAAATGCATCTTGATGGACTTTGAAATATATATTTTTAAAGTGTCCATTAACCAAGGACAGGAATTTAAATTGTGAATGATTAGAGCCACTCTTCCTAGAGTTCAGTGGCTTGAGATCCTGAAAGAAATAGCTCATATTCTTAAGTATAAATGTAATGTGCCACCAAAGACAAGTGTGTTTTATCCCATGATTAGTTACCCAGGGGCCCACTGTTAAGATTTCCTAATATATTTCTATCATATTACTTTTTACATAATTTTTCTCATACTGTGTCAGTGTGGCAGCAAGATCACAAGCATTGTTTCAATGGTTGTGAAATTTGCCCAACCCACAATTCTTGCTTGATGTTAGTATGTTTTTGTTTTAATTTGTTGTTGTTTATTTTTAAAATTTTTTTTCTTCAGATATGCATGGCAGTAGAGTATTTTGACATATCATACGTACATGGAATATAATTTACTCTAATTAGAATCCCATTCTTGTGGTTGTATATGACATGGAATTTCACTGCCATGTATTCATATGTGAAGTTATATTCATTCATTTCCTATCTTTTCTATTCCTATCTCCCTTCCCTTCTCTTCATTCCCTCAATTCTGTTGCAGGTAACAGAACCACTTATCAATTGAACTGCCTTATTTTTGCATTTTTCTTTTAAACTCTTTTAGCAGCACAAGCTAAAAGCCCACAAAGGAGGGAAGGAAAAAGAAGGGTTTCACACACCTTTAAGGTCCTTTTCATTTAAAGAGCATTAAGCTCTGCATTGTCCTTTGCTTTCTTTCTCTTTTTTTTTTGTGTGTGTGTTAGGGCAATAGATGATTGTGTGTGTGTGTGTGTGTGTGTGTGTGTGTGTGTGAATTCTCATTCACTTCATGGCATTCCTGTTCTAGTAGCTATGGAGACAAATACAGAACCCTTTATATGTTAAATAAATAGATATAACACATCAAAAACTGACTGTAAACATAAGCTATTATATACATTGCTTCCAATTCAGTGATGTAAAGTCCTGTGCTATTTTCAGAAGAATAGACAAGGGCTAGGGTGTGGCTCAGTGGTAGAGCTTGTGCTTAACTTGAACAAGGCCTTGGGTTTCATGCCCAACACTGCAAAAAATAAATTTCTCATATGACTATATGAATATAAATCATAATAGCTCATTGAAAATCAGAATGCAAATGGCCCCAGTAAATGTTTAGCAACAGAGGATTTTCTCAACTGTTAAGTGCAATCCAAAATCTAAAGCAGCTGAGACAGGTGCTAATTTCATTCCTGTTAATAGTAATTAGTGATGAAATTTAATGGTGTTTGTAAGTAGGTCTGAAGCATTTGCCATATTAAACAGGGCTTAAATATAAGGGGCCATTAAAATGTAGTTTTAAAGCTTAATAGACTTGGGAAAACAGGTATTTTGAATAATCAACACCTCTGAAAGCATATGCCAAGTTTAAATGGCAAAATTGGTCCAATTATTGTGGGCACAGAGATGACCTTGTAACTGTTGGATATAGTGTGTATGTATATTATGCCATATCCAGATGTTTGACAGCTATTTGTTCACTACACTGTAAAGAAACTGAAATTCCTGTGAATATTTTGTGCTACAGTTTGGATATGGTTGGAATGTTTTTCCCAAGTTTCATATACATATACACCCAACATAGTGATTGAACCTTTAAGGGCATGGCCTAGTGAAAGATGGTTGCATTGGGAGTTCTCCCCTTGCAAAGCATTAAAGTACCACTTGGGAGACCCATGTTAGTTCTCACCAGAGTGAGTTCTAAAAAGAGCAAGACTGGCCCCTGAATCTCTCTGGCTTCCTGTCTTGCCATGTGATTCCTTCTGTATGTGGCTGATTCCCTTTCTTCTTCTCAGTCATGCTGTTGTGAGTAAGGTATTGGAAATAATTGATGTAATGGAATCTACTACTTCTTGAAAAATAATACCACAAAGATCTAGAAAATAATGAAAACAGATAAATACTGAAATTTAATCCACATGCATTGATCCTTATTCTATGGCAGGCATTATGCTAAGTTAAAAATACAACTATTCCTAGGACACTCCTACCCTCAAGCTATTCAGAGTTCCTTAAGAGAGTTAGATAAACACTTATCAAAATAAATGATGAAGGTACATATGCAGTTTTCTGAAAAGCAGAGATTAGAAAACCATTAAAATACCCGTTTTGACCATGGAAGGTACCACCAAAAATGAACTAAGACCTGGGTCTTAAAAGTTGCTTAGAGTTTCACCAGATAAAGGAGTGACTATTTGAACAAACACGAGTAAAATAGCATGGAGGTTTAAAAGCTGATCTTACAGGTGTGTGGTGGGGGGCTGGTAGCAGGGATAGTGTTACCATGTTGTTGGAGCAGGAAAGGCCTGCAGGGATACTGTGGGGGATAAATACAAAAAGATAGGTAAAGGGTCTTGAGTTCTAAACTAATGAGACAATAGAAGAATTAAAATTCTTTAAAGAAGAGATTTATCTTAATGGTAATAAAACATAACAGTATTTGTTGGTTGTTTTACCTGTAAGACATAATCTGATCTTCAAAACACCCTTAAAATTAAATACCTTCCCATTTTACATATAATAAAACTGAAGCTTACAGAAGATACATATTTCATCTGGAATCAAACAGGTAATAAATGTCTCAAACTGGATATTTTTCCAGAGGTCATAGCCTTGTCTACTTTGCAAATCAATCAGCTTGACCAGCTGGGGTTTTAAAAGGCAATTTTGCTGGCAATTCTGAGAATACATTGAATGGAAGAGGGCCTAAAAGGCAATGATAACAGTTATTAAGATGTTGCAGAAATATCACAGGTATAACTGAATAGAGGGAATGGAAACTGTAGAGGTAACCAATATCCTCATGGGTATAGGCCACTGCCATGGCCCTGGGAGGAGTCAATGGCCATACGTCTTTGTAAAGTCATCAAATACCTTAATTACACAAGGTTAAAACTTTTGTCTGAGAAAAAAATTTCTATAACCGTTTTACAGAACATAACTACACAGAAAGAGCTCCATATATTTTATGAATACAAATTGAGTTCGGAGATAAGTATACACCCATGGTACTATCACTGCAAAGTCATTAACCTACCATTATCTTGGAAAGCAATATTTAGGAGGTAAATCAGTTTAATCAGTTTTTGTCAAGTAATGGGGATGGTAGTTTGACTACAGTAACCTGAAGCCTAAATTTGCTTAGTAAATGGGAGATCTGAGAGCAAAGGTAATGTATACTCTTCTCTAACAGTTTTATAACATTATAATGTCACAACTTAAGTAGGCAAGGAATGAAAAGTATGTTCTAGTATAGATGGTTATAAACACTTAAGCATGAACCAGAGTATGGGACAGAGAATACTGAAGTTAATTAAAATCTTTCAAAATCACAGGGTAGAAAGGAAACCTGAGAGTCTGGTACCAAAAATCTCTAAGAGTAAAGATAACCATGTGAAAATCCAAAAAAGTTTAAGTTTTGAAGAATGATAAAACTGGATTCTATAGAAGCCATATTATAGGTATGGTCTGTTGAATATTCCATAAACTACTGAGAATCAAGTTAGAACCAACTATTGTTCCTTTGTGTTTGAGAGACTTTGGGAGAAAAAGAGTTTTCTTCTCCTCTTTTTTTTTTTTTTTTTTTTTTTTTTTTTTTTTTTTTTTTGGTACTGGGGGTGCTTTACCACTGAAATACATCTCTCTCAGCATTTTTTAAATTTTTATTTTGATAAAGGGTCTTGTTAAGTTGCCCAGGCCTCAAACTTGTGATCCTCCTGCCTCAACCTCTTATGTTACTGAGATTACAGGTGTG
The DNA here is from genome assembly GCF_964194105.1 of Spermophilus citellus. Lineage (NCBI taxonomy): Eukaryota > Metazoa > Chordata > Mammalia > Rodentia > Sciuridae > Spermophilus > Spermophilus citellus. Next base: position 61,290,413 of record NC_138183.1, on the reverse strand, counting down.
TGCCAACACACTGATCTGCAAACATATTTTTTTTAAAGAGGGAAGATATACTTCTTTGTATGGTGGTACACACCTGTAATTCTAGCTACTTGGGAGGTGAGACAGGAGGATCACAAATGTGAAGCCAGTCTCAACAGTTCAGTGAGAAACTGTTTCCCCATGCCCCGCCCCCACCAAAAAAAAGGGATAAAAACAGGATGTAGCTCAGTGGTTCAATCTCCAGAATCAACAATAAAAATAAATAAATAAATAAGAATAAAATAAAAGGAAAGGAGAGGCCTTGATAAAATTCAGGGCTTCCATAAAATTAACATTTTTAAAGTGTGTATGCAAGTCTTGGGGAAGAAAATGATATTCCAATAAACAGGGTTAAAAGAATATAGAATTTGGGCCTTTAATAAAAGGACAACAGAAAGAAAATAAAAGACTAATTGAAAAAGTTTAAACTGAGGAGCATTGTTTGAATGGAAAGTTTTCATTTCATTTTGAATATATTATTCACTAAGACAAAAAAAAAAAAGGACTTAGAAAGGTTAAACCTATATTGGAGAACAGAGCAGACAACACTCTTGTAGTCTGCAAACTGCCATTCTCAACTGTTCCTGAAGTGGCTGAACACTTAAAATTCCTAAATTGCACACAACAGGAATTTTTAAAAATTGAATTGTAGAATGCATTATATAAAAATAAACTAGAAAATGTAAAAGAATATGCAGCATTTCTCAAATTATCTTTTTGTGGGGCAGGCCCTGAGGATTGAACCCAGGGTTTTTTTTTTTCTTTTTTTTTTTCTTTTTCTTTAAACCACTGAGCTACATCCTCCACAGCCCTTTTTATTATTTATTATGAAACGGTCTTACTACATTGCTCAGGCTGGCTTTGAACTTACAATTGTCCTACCTCATTTTCCCAAGTAGCTTGGATTATAGGTGTGCCACTGTCCCTAACTGCCTTTTCGATTATCTTAATGCCCTTGTATTATAAAATGTTTGAGGTGATCTCCAATTTAGATGAAAATAATTCACTCACATTTATTGAACATTTCTCATATTTATGTAACCTGAGAGCTATTTTGAGGAGTGGGAAGTGATTAAAGTGATCATGAATTGTCAATTCCTTGGAGTAAAATGTCAATACCAAATGGTAAAATGTCAATAGCAATTGATTATCAAAACTCCTTGAAATGATTCATAGTGATGAGTAAAGAACTAGATGAATTAATGAAGATAAGATCATTGTCTGTATACTGTGAGTTCCTAGAATGCAAAAACCACTTATTTAATCTATGTAGTTCAATTCTGCCCATGGCAGATGGAGATTCTCAAAGACTATATTTTGACTGAGTGATAATTTATTAAGGTTAAGTGACTAGTTATACTTTGTCCAGTTTGTGTAATAGTGAAAGGGTCATTGAAATATTTTAAAGACCATGGTAACAGTTCAATTATAAATAAATGAGCTCAGTTCCATTTCTAGAAGATAGCAATACATATATATCCCAAGCAATATTTCAAGACAATAGCCACTGAAAATTTACTTAAAATTTCTTAAGAGCTATGCACCACAAGCATTTATATTTCCAACACAATAAAGGAATAAGTGAACAGTGCATCTTTTTGATGAATGTCCACGCATTAATTTGTTGGTTTTATATCAAATTTAGAATGAATTTGATTAAGAAAGATGTAGTAAACAAAAGATCCAGTTGATTTTTTTTTTTTTTTGCATTTGAGAAAGAATAAAGATTTGGACATTTATTTAAAAGTCATCCTCTATCAAGAGTAAATATTAAATGCTGCTATCATTTATCAACTTTGAATTTTAGGTCTTTTTAATGATACATATAAATGGGAATTTTTAAAAGTGAGTACCCAACATACATTCAGATAAAAATGGAGATATGTATATATATACATATATGCATATGTGGGCATACATATTGCTTCTCTGATCATATAGGTCTATCAGTGGTTAACTTTTTTCCTATGATTCGTTAGGTGTAAGCCACTTAAAGGATAAAAAAAGTTCCAATGCAAAAGAGAAATTAAAATGCACTGTGTCTGAACTCCAAAAGGATTTTCCTTTGGTCAAAAGCTACTCTTTATAGCCCATTTCCTGTTTCAATGGCATAATAATCTCACTGTGACTCTTATTACATATCTTTGATTGTTAATTTTAGAAAAACCTATAGAAAGGTAAGTTTATAAAGAAAGCATATCCTTGTGTCCTTTGGAGAGTAAGTCAACAAAACCTTTGTTAGATTAAGAAAAGTAGCTTCCTGTGGGACTCTGAGGACACAGTTCCATTTTATTAACTCAAAATAATTCCTGACCAGTCAGTTAAGGTAACAATTCCACTCTTTGAGGAAAAATTTCAACTTAAAGGTTAAATTTACCAAAGAGAAGGAAACTAAATGCTTCTCAAGAAATCTTCCAGGCTACTTATTGCATGAGCTTTTTACATTCCAATAAACCAGTGATGCTTTTTGTGGCATTTGTACCAGATTACATGCTGGTACAAAATGCAAGCCAGCAGTGCCCACAGTTGGAACTGCATGATGACAAAAGTAATAGATTATTGTTCCATTGTTTGCATCAGAATAGAGTCATCCTGATTAATTTTGAAAATATAAGGATATAGAACAATAAGTTCATAGGTATTGAGTGGACTAGAGCCTATTTCTATTTGTTGGATCCCCAGAGTCAGGCCTGTGACCTAAGGCTCTGATAACCAGATAAGAGCTTCAGTGGATTGCTGTGGTTCCTGATGTCTTGTTTTTCACCAAAATATGTCCAAATTTTATGTTGTTGGCAATGGTGCAAACTAAAGCATTCTCTAGGTCAAAAGAACACAAAATTACAGTTTTCTGTGCATCTTGGAATTTAGAGTCAACTCACTACATCATTTAAGTCAGTAATATACTATGAAATTACATAACCCCAACTTAATCACTGGGTTTCAGATATGAGAATCTTAATGTTCCAACATTTGTGCCATCTCCTTTATTTATAACCCTGCTTTACAATCTAGGGACTTCTTACACTTAGGAAATTTGTGGAAAGCCTCTCTATATACTAACTTTTGTTTTTCCCCCAAAAGATAAAATTCATCTCTACCATATACTGCCAATGGCCTCCCTTCTTACCCTCCAATCTTTGATGAAATAAACACACAAATTTGTGTTCTTTTTCACTCCATCATTTTCTCGTGCATGACATCATACAGTTTGGAGTACTCATGAGTACCAAACAGATCATACTTAATCAGGTTAAACATGGCAAAATGATGAAACATAGTACTACTGAACCACATGGAACTTGCATGGAAAATCTAGTTTCATCAATTACTTTAATCCAATCAAGCAACACCTTCCTTTGCTGCACATTCTTATCTATTTGATTATAAATTATTGCATATCTCATTAGGTAATTATTTTGCTGGACATGTAAAGATTATACAAATACAAATGATATGCTAAGTCACTTGAAATATCAGGGGACAGTTAAGGGAATAATGTTACCATTGCCCTCATTTTACCGGGGCTTCTGACAAACAAGGCAAGTCAATAATAACATTCAGGGACACTCTGTGGCATTTTATAAAAAATTTCAAAACTCTTATAAGGAACTCAAAAAAAATTTAATTACTCAATATGATGGCAGAACTGAAGAAATTATATTTTTCCATTAGATTAGCTCTTCACACCTACAATTCAGAAATAATTTTCTTTTTTCTTACATTAATAGGGCATTGCCTTCAATAATAGTTAACCATTGTATTCTGTATTTTCTCATTTAAAATACATGAAAATTTTGCTCATCATAGTGACTTCCTTGAATAAATGAACCCTCATGGCCATCAAGGTCAGCATTGTTTTAATTAGATACCTTACAATTAAATAAAACTGGGCCTTAATGTTTAGGGCTTCTGCCCTGTGGATAAAGGATATCTGTGAGGGAAAAATGAAATGATTATCTAGTAAGTTAAAAGCATTTTTTTTTCTCTTGTCAGTAAGTTAAAGAATTCTTTCCCTTATATTAGTTAGTATATGTTATTATTAAAGTGAAAACACAAAGCAAGTCAAAAGGAAAAAAAAGAGAAATTTACTACTTAAAGCGATTAATGTTATGATAATGGTTTAAGGTATGTTAACAGGATATGAGAAAGAGACTGGTCATAGTGTTGTTTTTGTTTACCTTTTAGAGCACTTTTGTATTTATTATTATTATTTATTTATTCTAATTAGTTATACATGACAGCAGAATGCTGTTACATTCATTGTACACAAATGAAGCACAAATTTTGACTTCTCTGGTTGTACCCAAAGTGGGGTCATAACATTCGTGCAATCATACATGTACCTAGAGTAATGATATTCATCTCATTCCACCATATTTCTTACCCCCAGGCCCCCAGCCTCCGTCCCCTTTGCCCCATCCAAATTTCCTACATTTATCCCATGCCCCCCTCCCATTATGAATTAGCATCCACTTATCACTTTGGTGCTTTGGTGATTGGGGATTCTCTAACTCCATCCACTTACTTGAAAATGCCATGATTTTATTCTCTTTTAATGCTCAATACTATTCCATTATTTATATATACCATAGTTTCTTTATTCATTCATCTATTGATGGGCATCTAGGTTGGTTCCACCATTTGGCTATTGTGAATTGTGCCGCTATGGAAATTGATGTGACTGCATCACTATAGTATGATATTTTTAAGTCCTTTGGGTATAGATCAAGGAGATGGATAGCTGGGTCAAATGATGGTTCCATTCCAAGTTTCCTAAGGAATTTCCATACTGCTTTCCAGATTGGGTACACCAAATTGCAGTCCCACCAGAAATGTAGGAGTATGCTTTTTCCCCCACATCCTTGCCAACATTTATTGTTGCCTGTATTCTTGATTGCCATTCTGACTGGAGTGAGATGAAGTCTTAGAGTAGTTTTGATTTGCATTTCTCTAATTACTAGAAATGTTGAACACTTTTTCACATATTTGTTGATCGATTGCATATATTCTTCTGAGAAGTGTCTGTTCAGCTCATTTTTTTTTTTGATTGGGTTGTTTATATTTTTGGTGTATTTTTTGAGTTCTTTATATTTCCTGGAGATTAGGGCCCTATCTGACAACATACAAAAACATATTAACAAAATAGTGCACCATGATCAAGTGGGATTCATTCCAGGGATGCAAGATTGGTTCAACATATGTATCACATTGATAGACTTAAAGATAAAAATCATATGATTATATGAATTGATGAAGAGAAAGAATTTTACAAAATACAGCACATTTTCATGTTCAAAAACTAGAAAAACTAGGGATAGTAGAAACATATCTCAACATCATATTCTAAACCTAAGGCCAACATCATTCTAAATGGAGAAAAATTGGAAGCATTCCCTCTAAAAACTGGAACAAGACAGGGATGCCCTCTTTCAACACTTCTATTCAACATATTTCCTGAAACTCTAGCCAGAGAAATTAGAGAGATGAAAGAAATTAAAGGGATACAAATAGGAAAAAATAATTCAAACTAACATTATTTGCTGGCGACACAATTCTATACTTAGAGGATCCAAAAAATTCCTCCAGAAAACTTCTAGAATTAATAAATGAATTCTGCAAAGTATCAGGATATAAAATAAATATTATAAATAAAATAAATTTCTATACATCAGTGATGAATCCTCTGAAAGAGAAATTAGTAAAACTACCCCATTCACAATAGCTTCAAAAAAATAATAATAAAATACAATACTTGGGAATCAATTCAACAAAAGAGGTGAAAGACCTCTACAGTGAAAACTACAGAACACTAAAGAAAGAAATTAAAGAAGACCTTAGAATATGAAAAGATCTCCATGCTCCTGCATAGGCAGAATTAATATCATCAAAATAGCCATACTACCCAAAGTACTATACAGATTCGATGCGATTCCAATTCAAACCCAAAGTCATTGGTTATAGAAATAGAAAAAGCAATCATAAAATTCATCTAGAAAAATAAAAGTCCCAGAATAGCTAAAGCAACCCTTAGCAAAAAGAGTAAAGCAGGAGGCATCATAATACCAGACCTTAAACTATACTACAAAGTAATAGTAATAAAAATGGCATGACATTGGCACAAAAATAGACATGTAAGCCGATGGTATTGAATAGAAGACACAGAGACAAACCCACATAAATACAGTTATCTCATACTAGACAAAGGTGCCAAAAACACATATTGGAGAAAAGATAGCCTCTTCAACAAATGGTGCCGGGAAAACTGGAAATCCATATACAGCAAAATGAAACTAAACCCCTATCTCTTACCATGCACAAAACTCAACTCAAAGTGGCTTAAAGACCTAGGAATTAGACAGAGACCTTATGCCTAATAGAGGAAAAAGTAAGCCCAATCTTCATTATGTCAGATTAGGCCTGGAGTTCCTTAACTAGACTCCTAAAGCTTAAGAAATCAAATTTAAAAATCAATAAATGGGATGGATTCAAACTGAAAAGCTTTTTCTCAACAAAATAAACAATCAATGAGGTGAACAGAGAGCCTACATTTCGGGAGCAGATTTTTGCCACACACATTAGCTAGGTCTTAGTCCTTTTATAACAATTTAGAGAAGATCAGAGACCTGGACTTTTTTAGTGTTATGTCATCTTAGTAAAGGATTTGGGCACCTATTTTTACTGAGTTCTTTATCTGAACAACAGAACTTGGACTAGGACATATAGAATACCAACTATACTACCCAAATGTTAATATTTACATAATCAGAAAAGTAGTCTATAAGTTATTTTAAATACACAAAAGTTACCTTATGGCTGTTTTTGATCAGCTTCTAACCTGAAGAAGAACATTTTTTTTTTCACTAGAATTATGTAGTGCAATCCATGTCTAGTCTTACTCCTCCAGATTTCTCTTTCTTATTCTCATGGAGCAATTTTAGCTAAAAGCAACTCTGTCTTTTATTACTTCTTTAGCACATCAAAACTTAGAAGGGATATGTGGAGTTTACTTTTTATATATGACTTTTTTTGATTAAAAATTTCATTGAGTTACCAAATTATAAACATATTTAATTTTAACAAATTTTTATATAAGCATTTGAAAAATATACCACAAACAACAAAATTCAACAATTATCACAATTTGTTGTTGTCTTAAAAGTTAAATGATGATCATAATGTTTTAAAATTAGTAAGAAAAATATCAGTTGTAAAATACTGTATCTTTTGCATACAGTGATATTATATAAAACCTAATATCTAAATTAATCCACATAGAGACTTTGCAGGTTGTTATAAATACTCCCTATTTTGAGTAATAATAAATACTGAAGTAGTTTGGAGCATAAGCTTTGGTGCTAGGCTTACCTGAGCCCACATTTTAATTCTGCCATTTATTATGTGACCTTGAGCAAATGTGCAAAACATTTCCAGTGTCCAGGTGAATGAGCTTCAGAATTTTTCTTTTTTTAAGTATTGCAAAGAAATAAAGCAAAAAGTGTTCAGTTCAGTGCTTTTTAGCCAGGTGGTAGGCAATAATGATTTCTTTAGAAGCAGTTGTGATGGTATTGTTATTAATAGAAGACTGGACTAGCAATTAAGTGACTTGTTAGCAGGCAACACTGGTAGGAGAGAGACATTTAAATTCAAGGCAGTTTGAATACACAAATTGTGTTCTTAGACTTCTACTGTACCAGATCATTTAAGTGAGAATCAAATAATATGTAAAAATCTGCTATCTGAAGAAACACTTTCAGATTGATTTTTAAGAAATAAAAAAGTAAATTTGAATATTTAAAGACCTTTTGATCTATTCTCACTCAAGATTTTATACATATTCAAATTTCTTTAAGTACAATTTTATACATTCATTATTTGTGCTAGAAAAGCCATTCTTCAGTGAAAACAAGATGCTAACTTTTTTCAGCTTAAAAAGCAATTTAGTTAAAATGGTACCTAATTACTCTATTCACAAAGGAAGAATGACCTTTCAAATATGTGTTTATCAGCCTCTTGCTCATGAACATTAATATTTCTCTTGAACTCAGAAAAATAGGACGTAGGGGGAACACCAACATCAGTGAACTCTTACCACTGGGAAACAGGAGAACAAAAGGCCTTGAATAGGAAAGAAATGTGTAGAAAACAAACCTGGCAGAGAAGCAGCCTAACCTATTCACTAAGCAGCTCCTGGAGCAGCATGCTCAGACGTTAATGGGAACTGTGATCCCCACCCTCAAAAGATCTTAATTCACTATCTATCAGATTTTTTTTTAAATGAATCAGTGGGAGAAAGATTGCAGAAGGTGGGGGTACTTTATAGAAGCACAAGAATAATAAGATATATGGATCTTATTTAAAGCTTGTTTGAAGTCACTGAATGTTTTGAATGATTACGTTACAGCCTATCAGTGATGATATGGATGATATCTTACACATATATTTACACAATATACTTTTCCTATTCTGTCTGTATTTATTTATTTATTTGGTACTGGGGACTGAACCCAGAGGGGCTTTACCACTGAGACACACCTCCAGTCCCTTTTGAGACAGGGTACTAAGTTGCTTCGGGCCTTGCTACATTGAGGCTGGCCTTGAACTTGCAACCCTCCTGCCCCAGCCTCCTGAGACACGGGGATTACAGGCATGTGCCAATGCCCCTGGCTGCCATCTTCTTGGCTAACACATCACCATTTATGGTGAAACAATGACTGAGACTGGTAATCCTCTGATTTCAGGGAACAGGTGGACAGGAGTTTCAGATTTCTTTAAGTAAACAAGATAAGACAATAACAAGGAAGTTGGTGGGAAGAGCTCAAAGAAAAAGGAGGAAGAAGGTGAGGAGACAGCTCCTCTTTGCTGACTTCTCTCCCTGCAAATCCAACACTGGTATTTATCTAGCTTTATTTTTCATGAGAATATAAACTTCGTATTCTCACACTGAAAGAAATTTTTGCTTGTTTAAGCTACTCTAAAATAGGATCTCTCTTGGTTTTCTTTTTGCAACACTGGAAATTGAGCCCTGGGATGGTTTACCACTGAGTTACATGCCTAGGCCTTTTTAATTTTTATTATGAGACAAGATCTTGCCAGGTTTCCCAAGCTGGCCTAGAACTTGCAATCCTCCTGCCTCACCCTCCTGAGTAGCAGGGACTACAAGTGTGTGTTGCCTCAACATGTTAGGATCTCAATTTCTTATGTTTGAAATTGTTCTTAAGTATTGTATATTCCACAGCTACTGTGGCTTATAGATAAAAGATATTAAGATGGATTGAAAGGTTAAGCCATCTCACAATGGTTTGTGTAAGACTAAAATTAATTAAATACAACTTGAATGAATCTTGTCAGTTGTTCATGGGGGGAGAAAAATAGCATCAGTTGAATTTTTCAAATAGCTGACCACCTGATGAGAAGGAAAGCAGATGAAGCCAACTCTCATGTTCAGTATGTAGGTGACGAAAAAGTGTGACATTCCATAGCAAGAAGGAAAACAGTGACTCTGATCTTGGCTGTAATTCTGAGGTTGTAATAGAACATTCAGGAAGTTGGAAGTTAGAAATATCAAGAAGCAGATACACGATGAAGGTATTTATGTAGAATTCAACAGGAGAGTTGAAATTAAAAACTGTGGAAGTGTATAGAAGACAAAGGCAAAAGGAGAGATTCAAGGTCCTTGGCCAACTTTATCATTTGGAGGCTGAATAAAGAAGTCAATTAAAGGGCCAGAAAAATATTTTGACACTGGAATGTGGCTGTCAAATTAGTAAGTATAATCCAGACTTTTCAAAACAAAGGCAAAGAAAGGGAGGGAGGAATAGATGGCTATCTTACTTTATTGACTAGTCAAAGGAAAATCATGAAGTATATTTAATTCTAAGTATAACTATAAAATAGGGACATTGACAGAAAAAACAAAGGAATAAAAAAATTGTATCTTAGTAGAAAAGCTTGAAGTCATTAGGATGATTTAGAAATAAGGAGGGCTAGCAAAACTGAAGTAGTATACAAATAATTATGACCCCAGTTGGAGAGCTGGGATAAATTGTCAGGGATCTAATGGAAAGAAAAGAATTAAAATTATTTTATTAAGCAGCTGCTAAGTGCCAGTTTCTATGTTATATATTCATTTAATATTAATGCTATTTCTATAAAGAAGATGCTATGTTGACACACTTTCTGCATGGAAAATATGGCTAAAATAGGGCAACTTTTCCAGTGTTGTATAAAAAAAATTGAATAATATAAATAGTCAATTCATTTGAATCATTTTTTTGATTTGAAAATTCATGCTATTTTCATTCCTTCATGAATGAAGAGGAATTTTTTTCCAGAAAAAAAATTCAGCTTAAATTTGACAAAGTGTGAAAGTGGTTGTCAGATAAAACAACATGAAATTAAAGATTTCCAAATATAACCAGGTTTAAGCAACTTAAGTATCCAATGAGGACATAGATAGTTCCCTTTTCCAGGTTCTTTCCATTACTGAAATTCTATATGATTTGATGATTCTGCAGAGGAGGCAAGAGTTGGTACTGGGAATTGAATCCAGGGGTGCTTTTCTGCTGATATACATCCCCACCTCTTTTTAACTTTTTGAGACAGAGTCTTCCTAAGTTGCCCTGGCTGACCTCAAATTTGTGATCCTCTCATCTAAGCCTCCTGAATAGCTGGAATTACAGGTGTGTACTACAATGCCTGGCATATTTAATGATTCTAAAAAGGGTAAAAGGATAATGGAATTTCATGAGTGAAAGAAAGAACTAAAGTGCAACTTAAAAATTAGGAAAAATGAGGACTGAGAAACTGGCATGAGTATCCTAGTTGGAGACACTGATGTTCTTCAAGGGTAGAATCTTTAGAGGAAGCCAAATTAGAGGGAATTAAGATTTGGTAATAAATTTCATTTAAATGTAGGCAGTTGATATATATGACAATATTAATAAATAGATGACAACTTCATTAAAGGAAGTATTTGTAGATATGTCTGTAAGTTAAAAAGCAGTAGACAATATAAGGAGTGAATGAATGATGAACAATGAAAAAATCCTATCCTCTCATTAAGCAACTCATTATTTAGTAGCAAAGTATTCAGAAAAAGGATATCTTATAGAGCTATGTGTTCCAAGAGGCAATAGAAGAAAGGACCCAGAGCACAGGCAGAGAAGGTCTACTGGTATGGGGAAGTTGATGCATCTTCCTTGCAGACAGGGTGGAATACAGGCAAGAGGGTGATATTGCAAGCAAATATATTTTGAGGTATCAACAAAGAGACATTGAAGGTATACTGATCACCAGGCACTCATGCCAACAATGAAGAACGTATGTGCTTTCCAAAGTTAGAAGAGACATAGGCAAAAGGTAGAGGCATTTTTATTTATCACTATGAAGAATCTAATAGGAAGTAGGTAATAAGTAATTTTAAATAGCAATGCAACACTATTTTTTTCATTATGAAATATTACAGTTGATACAGTTGGCAATAAAAGGAGAAAAACATGAGGGGTGATGGCTTTTTTTTTTTTCAAGGCTCATACGAAAATTTAAAAAAGAAATGTTGTTGAAATGAGAAAAGAATACTTTCACTTTACCAATAAATAAGAATGTTATGGTGAAGATATGATCTCATATTAAGCAATGCAGAAATGTTCAGAGATAAAATTATTAGATTATGAGAGTTATAACCTTATTAATCTATTGGATGGATTGCCAATTTGAAAGGAGTACTCTAGTGAGTGTAACAGTGAGCAGGTAGGGCATGGCTGGAGGCTCATGCCCTTGGCGATATCTGGCCCCAGGCTCCTTGCTTGTGCTCACTCTCTCTGCTTCCTAGCTGCTCTAAGCTGAACAGCTTCCCTCTGCCATGCCCTTCCACCATGATGTTCTGCCTCACCTCAGGTCCAGAGTAAGGAGTGGGCTGACTGAGACTTCTGAAACCATGGGCCCAAATAAACTTTCCCTCCTCTAAGTTGCTCTTGCCAGGTATTTTGGTCACAGCAATGAAAAGCAAACATAGAGGAGAATATATTTAAAGATATAATGTATTAAATATGATTCAGAATTTTCATCATTCACTTAATACACACAATATTTTATATAACTACAGCCACCTGAGAAGTCATATTTGTCATGTCCAAATCACCAGGAGCCATTTGCAACAGATACACCATTGAACCTTGAAGAAATCACTGGACACAAGTATGAGTGACAAGAATTACTGCCAAAGGATGCACAAGGGGTGGGAAGGTTATGCTTTGTTTTCCCTCTAGAACATCCTCCATTCCTTTCATTTTATCTCAAGCTATAATCCCAACTACTAATGCATCCACTTGTCCTTTAAAGGTTAATTTGGAAAGTATATTCCTGCTCTACCCTTCTTTCATATTCTGTGCTTACCCTTATTACAGTACCTTTGTGTAATTTGTTATTTGTACAATGAATGTGTTAACTCCCTTAAGAAACAGCCTTGTATTATTCACCATTTCATTCCTGGAGAAATTGGTTTGAGCAAAACAATAGTGATTGAAGGACACATATTTTGCTAAAGTGGTTCTTACCACCTCTCTCCCCCAGCTTATCTGTCCTGCTTGGAATGGATTAGTTCACAGCACTGACTTGTGAGAGAGCATAGATTGTGCAGAATATAAGACCATATCAAATCAATTTTAATCCTAGATGTTCCACTTACTGTATTTTGACCTTTAGCAAGATCTTTAATTCTTGGATTATTTCTCTTCTAAAATAGGGATGCTAGCTCTTTCCTTTTTTCTCCTGGATTGTAATTCAATTTTAGAAAGTGTGCACACTCATACACTCTCTCTTAAACACAAACAACTGACCTATTAATAGAGCACAACAAATTGTAGACAAAATTGTGGTCAAAAAGGAATAAGAGGTAATATACAATTATTCTGAACACATGTATATATCCTTTTGTTGCCTATATAATTTTTATCTCTAAGGCAACACTTCTAACAGCATCAATAATCTTCTTTGCTGAAGAGGCATACCTTAAAAAAACATAAAAATAATCAAAATATTATTTTCTACAGAGTGACGTCAACAAGATGGTGGACTAGGAGGTCCCTTACTCAAATCCTCCCACAGCAAAAACTCAATTGGCTGCAATTCACAGACAGAAATGTAATTTAGGGGGCCTTGGGGTCCAGGTCAGAGATGGCAAAAGCCCAATGAAGCTGGAAAAAACAGAAGGGTCATTTTTGTAAGGGAAGCTTAAACACAGGTAGCAGATTCATCAACTGGAGACCTAGCCACAAACTGGGAGAGAGCGCCCCACTCTGTGTGGATTTAGCTTCACAGCCCCATTTGACCTTGATCCTGCTACCAGTACCATCTGCTAAGGAACCTAGGAGGTGCCCTGCCCATCAATACTTCAGGTAATAAGACTACTGACCTCTTTCCTAGCTGTGAACCATGAATCAACTAGAGCCCCGCCAGCAGATACCTAAAATGAATCCTGCCTACCCAAGAAAACATCTGGTAAACATATTGAGCCATGCCTCCATAGAGAGGCCTACTGAAATAGATTTGACCGTAGATCCTGGAGTGGTCCTTCATTCAGATGCAGTCCAAGACAGTCCTGCCTTTTCAGGGACCCAGTGGAAAACATATTGTCATGCCCCAAAGGCAGGTTTGCCAACAATGATCTAATTGCAGATTCTGAAGTAGTCTCATGATCCAGCTGTATACATACTCAATTGTGGTCCTGGGAAATCTGGACTCCCCAGGAAACAGGCAGATGACATGCCTGTCCATATCACTGGAGATGGGTCTATGGTACTTGCTCTCTAACTCAGCTTCATTCTTTCTCACAGAACAGGGCTAATGCTGTCTACCCATGTACCTCACACCATGATCTAACACAGCAGGACCTGGTGCAGGACCTGGTGGGAAGCTACATGTCTCCACACCTACTGAAAGGCCCACTTGCTTGAGAGCACATTATGATCCCTGAAGCAGACCCTTTTCCCAGCATTAATGCTACTGACCAAGGTTCTAAAGGCAGTCCCATCTACTCAGGGTCCAGACAGGATCCATGTTCACTCAAGCCCCTGACAAAAGACTCACCAACCATAGACTCCATTGTGGACCCAGATTCAGACATGTGCCCTCACTCCAACCCATCAACTCCAATTCGAGAAGCAATTCATCAGGGTCAGGACCAGACCAAAGAAGGTGGTTTAGCTACCAAAAATAGCCTATAATGACAGGAGGTGGTATTTAGGCCTTCAAATGCATGCACCATGCAAGACTACACAGATCATAGAGAATCAGGCAAAAAATAACACCCCCAAGGAAATTAATAAAGCCCCAGTAATCAACTACAAGCAAATGGATATCTACAAAGAGCCTGGAAAAGAACTTAAAATAATTAAAGGATATCAGTGAGATTAAAGAAACATAAATAACTAAAAATAATTGGGAAAATAATGCATGTACAAAATGAGAAGTTTAATAGTGAAATCAGAAACCATAAAAAAGAAGCAAACAGAAATCCTGCACTTAAAGAACTGAATGACATTGATGTGGCTGTGTCACTGTAGTAAGCTAATTTTAAATCCTTTGGGTATAAACCAAGGAGTAGCATAGATGGGTCAAATGGTGGTTCCATTCCAAGTTTTCTGAGGAGTTTCCATACTGCTTTTCATAGTGGTTGCACCAATTTGCAGTTCCACCAGCAATGTATGAGGGTTCCTTTTGAACCTCATCAACATTTATTGTTACTTATATTCTTGATAATTGCCATTCTGACTGGAGTAAGATAAAATATTAGTTTTGATTTGCATTTCTGTAATTGCTGGAGATGATGAACTTTTTTTCATATATTTGTTGATCAATTTTATTTCTTCTGTGAAGAGTCTGTTCAGTTCTTTAGCTCATTTATTGATTGTGTTTTGTTTTATTTTATTTTTTGGTGTTTTTTTTCAGTTCTTTAGATAGCCTAGAGATTAATGCAGTATCTGAGGTGCATATGGTAAAGATTTTCTTCCATTCTCTCTTCAGGTTCTTGATTGTTTCCTTTGCTGAGAAGAAGCTTTTTCGTTTGAATCCATCCATTTTTTGATTCTTGATTTTCCTTCTTTTGCTTTAGGAATCTTGTTAAGAAAGTCATTTCCTAAGGCACATCAATGTTTATAACAGCTCAACTCACAGTAGCTAAACTATGGAACCAACCTAGATGTCCTTCAACAGATAAATGGATAAAGAAAATGTGTATATACACAATGGATTGTTTGTTATCTTATTGTTTAATTTTTTGAGTTCTTTGTACATTCTGGATATTAGGGCTCTATCTGAGGTGTGAGGGGTAAAAATTTGTTCCCACAATGGAATTTTACTCAGACTTAAAGAACAAAATAATTATGGCATTTGCCGGTAAATAGATGGAGCGGAGAATATCATGCTAAGTAAAATAAGCCAATTCCAAAGAACCAAAGGCTGAATGTTTTCTGACATGCAGATGGTAATTCACAATAAGGGGGATGGGGAATAGATGTACTGTGGATTAGACAGAGGTTAGTGAAGGTGGGGAGGTAGGAAATATAGTAGAAGAATTGGACATCTTTACCCTATGTGCATATATGATTACAAAACTGGTGTGATTATATACCATGTATATAATGATGTATCAAATGCATTCTACTGTCATGTATAACTAATTAGAACAAAAAGAAAAAGGTTTCAATGACAGGACTGAAAATTTAACAGAGCTTCAACAATAGAATAAATCATGCAAAACATTTTATATTCATTAACTTCATTAACCAATTATTATAGCTAAATTGTTTTAAATACACTGTTACTCTTTTTTCCTTTTTTTTTTTTTTTGGTGGTTCTGGGGATTGAATCCAGGGCCTCAATCCAGGCAAACACTCCTGCCTCAGCCTCCCAAGTATCTTGGATTACCTGTTAGCATCACTGCGCTGGGCAGCAAAGCAAGTTTGAACAAATTTAAGAGAACTGAGATTATTAATAAATTAAGTACTTCCTATGACTATAAGTAATCAAAAACCTTCCCCCAAATAAAAGCCTTGAACCAGTTGTCTTCACAGGTAAATTATACAAAACATTTAAAGAAATATTAGCATCTGTCCTCAAACTTTCCCAGAAAGCAAATCAAGAAAGTGAAATACAACTAAACTAATTTTACAAGGCCAGAATTAACATTTTGCTAAAGGCTAGTAAAGATACCACAGGGAAAAAAAAGTGCAGGCCAATATCCTTGATGAATACAGATGTATACATTCTCAACAAAATTTTATCAAACTCAACAGCACATTAAAAGCATCGTGCTCCATTATCAAGTGATTTATCCATGATTTATCCCTGGGATAGAAGGATTGTTCAACATATACAAACCAATAAGGATAATGCATCACATTAAGAAAATGAATATAGCACATGATCATCTCAATAGATTGGCAAGGCATGTGACGGATTAAACATTAATTCAACATAAAACTCTCAAATTAACTACAGTAGAAGAAATGTGAGTCTACATAATAGAGCTATGGCCAAATAATACAAGCTAATAGGTAATATCATACCCAATGTTGGAAATTTGAACACTCTTCGTATAAGATCAGAAAGACAAGGTGCTCACCACACCGCTTCCATTCATTTGCCAGAGAAATTATGGAAGAAAAATGAGTAAAAGTCATCCAATTCAGAAAGAAGAAAGTCAAATTTTTCTGTTTGCACGTGACATAATCTTATAAAAAGAAAACCCTGAAGTCTCCACCAAAAAAAAAAAAAAAAAAACCTGGTTAGAATAAATAATTTAGTAAAGTTACTGGGGAGAAAATAAACATGAAACTCGGCTGCATTTCTACATACTAACAAACTATCTGTAAAAAATAAGAATAAAATCCTATTTATAATAGCATTAGAAAGAATAAAATAATAAACCAATAAACAGAATTGGAAGGCCAGAAATCAATCCATACATGTGAAGGGAACTAATATTTGACAATGATCCAAGAATATGCAATGGGGATCTCTTCAATCTGAGAAAACCAGATATTCACATACCAAAAAAAAAAAAAAAAAAAAAAAAAAAAGAAAGAAAAGAAAAAGAAAAAGATAAAGGAATAGGTCCTTAGCCACACAAAAATTAACCCAAAATGGAATCAATTAAAGGCTTAGGATTTGAAACTGTAATGCTCTTAGAAGTAAAGGTAAATAAAGGCTAATTAATCTCCCCCTCCCAAGTGGGAATTGAAACCAGGGTCCCACACATCCTAGACAAGTGTTCTACCACTGAGCTACATGAGCAGCCCTTTTCATATTTTGAGACAGGATCTTGCTAAGCTCCCCAGACTTCCCTTGAACTTGTGATCCTCCAGGCTCATCCTTCTGAATAGCTAGGATTACAGGAGTGTGCAACCATTCCTGGCCTTGATTTTATTCTTGATGATAATTTATTTTTGGGGAAATGACAAATTCACAGGCAACAACAAAATGAATAAGTGGGCTGTATCAAAGTAAAATGCTTCTTCACAGCATAGAAAACACAACAGGAGGTGATCTATGTAATGGGAGAAAATGTGTACACATCATTTATCTCATAATGAACTAATATCCAACATATAAGGAATTCATAACCCAGTAGGAATATACCAAATAATAACTAATTGAAAATGAGGAAATCTGGGGTATAATTCAGTGACTAAATACTTGTGGAGTACGTGCAAGGCCCTGTATTAATCACCCAACACCTCCTTCCCCTACCAAAAAAACAGAGGGAGTGAGAAAGGGAGAAGGGTAATCTGGCACCTGGCTTTGATCTCTCCAGTGAGAGATCCTGTGCGTGCACATGCAGGCATGACCGCACACACACACACACACACACAAAAATGCCAAATATCTTCTCTGATATAAGGGGGGTGACTCAAATTGGGGTTGTGAGGGAGAGCAAGGGAGGAAGATTACCTCTAGATAGAGAATAGGGGTGGGAGAGAAAAGGAGGGAGAAGGGGAATAGCATGGATGGTGGAAGGAGACCCTCATCATTATACAAAGTACATATATGAAGATGTGAAAAAAAATTGAATAGGCATTTTTCTAAAGAAGAAATACACATGGTCAAGAGGTATATATGAAAAAGTGCTTGACATAACTAATCATCAGGGAAATGTGAATCAAGTTCACAACCAAATATCACCTTACACCTGTTTAAGACAGCTAATTTTTTTTTATTGGTTGTTCACAACATTACAAAGCTCTTGACATATCATATTTCATACATTAGATTGATGTGGGTTATGAACTCCCAATTTTACCCCAAATGCAGATTGCAGAATCACATCGGTTACACATACACAATTTTACATAAAGCCCTATTAGTAATTGTTGTATTCTGCTACCTTTCCTATCCCCTACTATCCCCCCTCCCCTTCCCTCACATCTTCTCTTTCTACCCCATCTACTGTAATTCATTTCTCTCCTTGTTTATTTTCCCATTCCCCTCACAACCTCTTATATGTAATTTTGTATAGCAATGAGGGTCTCCCTTCATTTCCATGCAATTTCCCTTTTCTCTCCCTTTCCCTCCCATCTCATGTAAGACAGCTAATTTTTAAAAGATAAAAGAAGTCTTGGTGAGGGTAAAGAGAAATGGGAGCCCATGTATGTTGCACATGGGAATTTTAGTTGGTAGAGTCATTATAGAAGATGGTATGAAGGGTCTTCAAAAAATTAAAAATATAGCAATCCTATCCAGCAATCCTACTCTAGGATGTTGAGATATTGTTATTCCCATGTTCACTGCTGCATTATTCACAATAACCAAGATATGTAAAGAATCTAAGTGGTTATAAATAGGTAAACAGATAAGAAATATAGAGAAGTAGTGAGCAGAATGGGGTTGGGTTTTGGGGAGAGGGTTAAATTGGGGACTGGGGAGATGGTGGGCAAAGGATACAAATATTCAGTTATTCATTAAGTTCTGGAGACCTGTATAGATGGCAACATGGCTAAATGTAGCCAAAAATATCATATTGTCTACTTAAAAATTTTTAAGAAAATATTATATAGTATTTTACACAAACTGTGAAGTGATAGATATATACACATATTGGATTCTTTTTTACATATTAAATATATATAATGTTTACTTGTCAATTGTACCTCAATCAAACTGGAACACAAAATATTTCTTTCCTCAGTCTGAAAGAGGAAAATAAATTTCATGTCTAATTATACATCATACTTTATTTAAAAAATTTTTTCTGATAAAATATCAATACATTTTAATTTTAGAATCAGTTATAATAAAGACTTGTTAATGAATAATACCATGTTAAAACAAATTTATCTTTTATTGGAAACATCTTCATCTGAATCAACTGCTTTACATATTTAATAGATAGCCTTAACGTATTACTGCAAATGAGCTACCTAATGCATCATAATTACTAAAATGCATTTACATAAATCTCACTATTTGAACCATGTGTTTTCCTGTTAACAAATTTAAAGAGATAGTTTCCCTAAAATGGAAAAGGCAAGACCTTTAGTAAACTTCTCTGGGGTACCTCATCGCAAGATATCATTGAAAATCAGGGATAACTTATGTTCCTTTAATAATAAAAGATGAACAGAAAAAGAATCACACAACAATAAGAGGTAGATTTGCATTATCCTGTGCATGAAAATATAATTACTAAAAGATAAAAAAAAACCTGTCACAACATATTAATGATAATAGTTAAAACAGTTAAAGTTTGTTTTTTCTTAGTGGGACGATTAATGGGAAGTAAGGATTCTTTAATGGCAGATTATTATTTTATGTAACTGTAGCATTAGAAGACCTAATCAAGAGGCTGTAAATAAGCAAATTACCAGCTGTCAAAAAAATTATCACTATCAAATTAAATGAGCTTCCCTTGGACATGCTAACATTGCTTTTGCCTGAAGGCCAGCTCAAAAATGAATCATGAGGGAAACAAGTAATATAAATAAAAGATTTTAAATTAATTCTGTGTGTATACTGACTTGAAAAATAAATCTTAAAACTCATTTCTAAGTCTTGTAACAAATAAGTAACTGCAATGGTTGACTAGTGTAGGCCAGATTAAATATTCCCTAACGGCCCGATTTCTTGCTTTTTAGATTAACATAAATTTGATTATAAAATATCAAATCAGCTAGCATATATGGCTTTCTTGTTAGTCAAGCTAAAAGGTAATCTTCAGCAGGAAAAATGAAAGATAAAAACAACTTGGTGATTTACAAGTATGCACTGAACTACAAACCAACTGTTTAGTGCTTTCTTGACTAACTATTTATAGTTTTTGACTCAAAGTTTGGGGATGTAGTTCAATGGCCAAGTCTTCAGCATATCAATTCCCAATCTCACTCTCACACACACACACACACACACACACACACACACACACGCACACTTTTTAATATTTTCTTTAGAGGCACTATGACATTTGTATTTTTTATCATTCTGCCAACTTTATTTTGTCCTTCTCTGTTTGCATGGATACGTCCTTAATAATGTTAAAAGTGAAATATTAAAGATGTTTCATTATGATTATTTTTCATCCTATTATTTACAATACTTTATCAATTATCCAGTGACTCTAAAATAGACTGAAGTGTTAGGAGGCCTTCCATAACACTTTTGGAAAGAAAAACAAAAATAAGTTGTCCAAATGCAACACTGTCTTGAAAGAGTATCAATTGTGGTGTCAGCATCAAAAGGTCAAGGGTTCTACAAGAAAGAGTTAAGCAATTTTAAAGTATGTCACTTGTGTAACTGGAAGCAGGAAAATTGTTGCAGAACTAGTCAAGATCAATGTGTAGGACAATTCACCATTTTGGGGAATCTTGTAGGCATTTTAGGTAAAGAGAAAGTTTTGATCTTCTAAGGGACATTCTTCAATCCAATTCCAAGGACTGACCTTGGGGGAATAAGTTAATATGTTACATTCAACTGGTTCTCACAATTTTCTAGTGGCTTGTCCTGGGTCTAAGTTTGGCCTCTCCCTTAGCTATTAATCTCATCTAATTGCTAAATTGCACCGAGGTAGTGAATGATAAGAATTTAAAAATATAGGAACTCACCCCAACAAAATGTGCCATTTAGACCTACATAGACGGATCTGTACATGTAGGATGTCTAGTCATTGCAGTGGATACTTTTCTGAATTCTCCAGGAAACATTATAGCTACAAGTAAGTAAAGTCAGCCCTCTCCAAAGCTCTGTAAAGAGGCTATACTTTCTTAATAACTGAGCATTTAAGATGTGTGTCACTTGTTCATTATCTTAGCAGGTATGGTGGATTATAGAACATAAGTCTTAAATGCTATCTTTTAAGTTAAAGAGATCTGGAAACACTAGCTATGAACATAATATTGATTTTATTAATATTACATGTAGGCAAGGAAGGAAGGAGAGAGGGATTGGAGAAGGAAGAGGGAGAGGACCATTTTGGGAGAGTACATTATAACTGAGATTGCCATTGGAATAATAGGTGCAAACATTATTATTTCAGAATGACAACACAAATTGCTGTTATATGTGTCTTTTGATTATTTTCTTGTAATAAGTGACAAAGATTTACTCTCATATGCCCATTTAACTACAAAGTATTATGCTATAACTTGTCATCTGATTGTCTCATAACAACCCTGAGATAGTGATAAAATATTCCCTAATGAATAATGTAAATTTGAACAATGCAGATCCACCCTGTGATCAAATGAGCTTGCTGGGGCAAGGTGGGAAATTGGAGGCAGAGTTTTGGTAGTGAACACCTGGATCCTGAATGCCCCTTCCTGACTCCCATGTCTTCTTCCCAATTTAAGGAAGTATCTTTATTGATATTGAGTTTGCCTGGAGGATCAGCAAAAATCAGATTTTTTTTTTTTTTAAGATTTTAATAGTGTAAATTCCTACAGAAGTGAGAAGAATCCTGGAGTCCTATTAGCCTGAGGTTCAACAAGAACTGTACTTTGTAGATTCAATGATTTTATTGTGGCTTAAGAAATTAGGCCTAATGATCAATATCTGCTACATATGTTGTTTGTTATAACTTAATTCTATTGATATTATTTTAAAATTAATGATTAAACCTCCAATTAAATTTAACTTTGTTGTGTGAACAGTATGTGAGCTGGAGGTAGGTGGAGAGTTCCCACACACGTAGATGTGTACTTTGCCTTTTAGTCTGTGCATAGACTACCACCGTTGTATTTGGGAGGCTTTGGAGATGTCTCAGAACCTTTCCCAAAGATGTATGTATATGGAGATTATTTCATTTTGTATGCAGAAGCAGAGTAGCTAAAAAATTTATCCATTTTATCATGGTAGTACAGAGGCTATTCTCTCTGCTTGTAACATTTTTCCTTTCTAGTTATCAAAAATACTGATATTAATCCCTTGAATTATTAATGCATTATAATAAGTTAATACAAATAATAATGCATTTATAATGCTGAATAATAATTTTTAAGCACTATAAATGCATTATTAGTTATTTCCAACATCCCTGTGAAATACATTTCTATGATTTTTCTCATTTTATTGATGACTTGAGGAGGTAACAACATGGCCAAAACCACATAGATAAAGCAAATATTTGAATTTAAATATGTTCACATGTTTTCACTTATTTCTGGAAATAAAGTGCTAGGGTTTGAATCCCAGGTTCAAGCATACTAAACAAGTGCTTTACCACTGAGCCACAGCCCCTCCTCCCTCTGGAGACAAAAGTATATGGAGTGGGCTTTAGGACCAGCCCATTCTGTTTAAATCTTCATTGGTACTCACCAGCAGTGAGATACTGTATAACTGACTGAATCAATCTTATTCTCACTTTCCTTATTTATTCATAGCCATCAATGCTCTCTTCTTAAATCCAGGAATTTGTAATTGAAGTGACAATCGTATCATTTCTTCAATGTACACAGCTGGCAGTACTTTTATATAACAAGATGCTTCTCCTATTTTGCTATTTTGATTCCCACTGGTACAGTTCATATCAAAAGGGTAGGATAAATGCTTGATTCATTAGTTTACTAGTTTGAGATTATGATTTAATTGCTTCTCATCTCTACACACGTACATCATCACCACATACAGTGACTACATACTGTCCTTTCTTCCCTTTAACCATCACTTAGCTTTAATTCTCTAAGTAAACATATATTAAATTCTCATAGTTATTAGTTTTTATATAGAATATTCTTAGGAAGGATTTTAAAAAATAATGTCATTCTTCAATGATAACTACAGGTTTATTATTACCTTTACAATCAAAGTTAGTTATATTGAGTATAATTTCTATGCCTCACATGGATTTCTTGTTTCTTTCTTGTATATCTTAAACATATTAGTACATTTTCTCCTAGAATTGAGTGTTCATTTAAATAATGTCTGATGGTTTTTTACCTCTAGTAGATATTCTTTGCAATGTCTTTGCGTCCAAATGACATGTTTGTTTGTTTTTTTTGCCTTATATTCCAGTGTTTTATTAAAGTATTTCTCAGTATTATTAACTCCAGGTTGAGAGCCTTAGGTACTTGAGATTGTCTTTCAACACATAACTTCAAATATCCACAGGAAGCTTTTATTGATAGGTTTGAATATTTGCTTGGTTCTTTGGTTTTCTTCTTTAAGGACCCCTATTATGTGTATATTGGGTCTTCCTTAATTATCTTCATTTTTTACTAATTTGTCTCATATTTTTATATTTTAATATTCTACAATATGCTTTGTTAGAACTTAAGTCTCTCATTGCTTTATTTCTTAAATATATTTGATATGTACTCTTTCTAGTTTAGTATTCAGAAATGGAAGATTGTTTTACTTATCTCTTTCCTTCCTGAGCTCTACAGGTTTATTTCTGAAATGTTCTAATATTGATTAATGCTCAACTTTCTTTACAATCTTATGGAATTTTCCTCATTTATTTTAGATTGCTTTTAAATAGTATGCTTCAATTTTGAACCATTTTGTTGGCATGTTTTTCTGGCAAGATTTTGTCATGGGGTTATTTTGAGGATGAAATTAGTTAATCCAGAGAACATGGTGTCACAAAGTAATTTTCCAAGAAATCAAAGATGTTCAGTCCCCCAAATTGTTAATTATTGCTTATTATTGTTTATAAAATGACAAGGTACATGCACAAGTGTTCTACTACTTAGTACTTGTAATAATGCTTAGTGATCTTAGTAGTGATATTCTATTGTAAATTTTCAGGAAAATATATAATTTAAAAACATTTTTTAAAAGATCTTTGCCAGTTTATCTGTTAGTTCACATGTAGAGGCAAAAATTTAGGCAAGGGTTTTGTTTATCATAAAACTTTTCTTATAGTTACCCCAGCTCAGAACAAAAAATATAAATAACTGATGTAGGGCTATACCATCCACTAATTATTAATTTGAAACCATTTAGCTCTTAGAAAAGACATAAGCAACCTTAAAATGTATTTGATGATGTTCACTTCCACATATTTTAACTTTGATTTTAAATACCATATGTTTTTGTAATTGATAAATTTATGTAAATATATTTTATAGTAAAACTGAGGGTATAAGGAAATATCAACTTGCATATTTATTTTATCTACTATTTTTAATACATCTAAAACAAACCAATAAAAATTGAGTTTTTATTACTGATGCATTATAATGTTTAAGACATAAGTCATAGTGGGGAATAAACTTGAAACAATATTTTGCATTTATCCATGACATGCTTAGAAAGCATTGTCATGAATAATAGGTAGTAACTGAGTATACTGATGTATGTCTACTCAGAATTCAGAGGACTTCAAGTTCAAGGCCAACTTGGACAATGAATATAGGGAGATCTTTTCTCAAAATTGAAAACAAATACAAAATAAAAGAATTAAGGGGCTGACACTCACGGATAGAGTCCTTGCCTAGGAAACATGAGGGTGAGGTCCTGGTTTGATCCAGGCACCTCAAAAGAATCGTGTATGTGTATAAAAATATAGTTTTTACATATACAACTATATACAACTACAACATACACACACACAACACACACACAGAGTAAACTGGATACAATGTAGTGACAAATCTAATTAATGTACAAAGTATACATACTGTGGAATTCATCTTGCTTTGCTTTTAAGATCCAATTTCCTCCGATTTTAAAGTGGCCATGTGATATTCTTAGAAAAACACTCAAATACTCTTTGCAAATTTTATCTAAGTCCTCTAATACATGGAGGAGTCTGTGGGGTATGTTAGGTTGTATTTGGAGAAGAAATTAGCCATCAGATTGTTTTTCCACTTACATGATAATATTGAGCAAACACACTACATTAAATGAAACTCAATGATTTAGAGACTGTTTCAGATACATAAGGTAATTTTAATTTTTTAAAAAATTTTAGTTTAGGAAGTAAGCTGTGTGCATAGCAGATTTGGAAATTAATTTCATCCACAGAAACATTACTATTACCTAATTACTTTTATTATTAAAGAGATGCACTGTTTTTAAAAGATCTTCAGTATCAAGTGTTTGTTACTATTTCCATTTATAAAAATTATGAGCTCTCTCTCTCCTGCTAGTCCTGAGTAATCCTTGCTGCCCTACCGGGTGGTTCGAGGTGGGAGTCGGAGGGAGAGCCGTCTCGGACCTGGTCATAGAAAAAGGGTGGAAGAATGCACCATGGCAATGTAGTAAAGGGAACTTCCATGACTGCCGAGTGCAGCAAACCGCTGGGTTTAACTGCAGTGTAGAGTCTCTCCAGATTCTAAGGTTGCGACAGAGCTAGGAGGAAGGACCTGGGAGAAGACCTGACTTTAGGGCAAAGCTCTTTGAATTCAGGCTGAATCAAAGGAGATGACGAAGAGCCACCTGTTGTTCCTGTGAAGTGTGTTCTTAAAGTTTGCTCAAGAGCCACTGACAGCTAGCAGCTTCTCTATCAGATAGTCAGATATGGGATTACACAGGGCAACGCTGTAGTTGGAATAATTACAAAAACTTTTTACGGGGATCCAACATGGTTGCCGACGAGGAAGCAGTGATTTCAATGTCTCCACATTAACGTGATCAGAAAGACCCTTTGGAACAGTGGCAGTCTACCTACTGAGGAACTTCTAGCAAAATTCCGTGAAGAGGGGTCCTGCCAGGAATTGTTCCTATTTCTTTCTTCTTTTGTCTTTTCATTTTTTTTATCCCCCCTTCCTTGAATTCTACCTGCCTACTCTCATTCTCTTTAGTGACTTCTTCCCTTCCCTTCTAATACCTTTCCTCCCAAGCATCAAATAAATTTATAGGAATAAACAGTAACTCAGCAGTCAAACAGAACAAGAAGCAACATGAGCAGCTTCAAGAAGCAAGGAAGAAAAGGAGTACAAACAATGCAGGACAGCCTAAATATTCAGGAGGACCTAGAGGCATCAGAAAAATGGTCATATAAAGACCTCAAGGAACACCTTAGACAGATGGAATGGAACCTTAAAGAGGATACAAGACAGCAAATTCAAGCAGCGAAAGAACACATTGAGAATGAATTACATAAACAGCTAAAAGAAGAAGTTAAGCATCTTTATCAGGAGATAGAGATTATAAAAAATAATCAAACAATAATTCTAGAAATGAAGGAAACGATAAACCAAATTAATAACTCAATTGAGAGTATCACTAACAGAGTGGAGCAAGTAGAAACCAGAACGTCAGATAATGAAGACAAAATACATCATCTTGAAAAGAGTCTAGCCAACTCACAAAGGCTGGTAAAAAATCACGAGAAAAACATCCAAGAGTTATGGGATAACATAAAAAAACCAAACTTACGAGTCATCGGGATAGAAGAAGGTACAGAGATTCAAACCAAGGGAATGAGAAACCTGCAGAATGAAATAATTACAGAAAACTTTCCAGAAATAAAAAAGGAAACAGATATACAAATTGAAGATGCATACAGGACACCGAGCACACAAAATCACAGTAGACCAACGCCAAGACACATTGTTATGAAGATATCCAATATAGAGAACAAAGAGAAAATATTAAAAGCTACAAGAGAAAGGAGACAGATTACATTTAGGGGTAAACCAATACGGTTAACAACGGATTTTTCATCACAGACACTGAAAGCAAGAAGGTCATGGAACAATGTATTTCAAACACTGAAAGACAATGGATGCCAACCAAGAATTCTGTATCCAGCAAAATTAAGCTTCAGGTATGACAACGAAATAAAGATCTTTCATGATAAACAAAAGTTGAAAGAATTTGCAGCCAGAAAACCAGCATTGCAAAGCATTTTGAGCAAAACACTACACGAGGAAGAAATGAAAAACAATAACCAAAACCATCAGTGGGAAGTGCCTCAGTAAAGACAGAGGGCGAGGGGAAAGATAATCACGGAGAAACAAACTAAATTTAAAAAAAAAAGGATAAACAATCAAACATGGATGGAAGTTCAAACCATATATCAATAGTAACTCTGAATGTTAATGGCCTAAACTCTCCAATAAAGCGACATAGGCTGGTATCATGGATTAAAAAAACAAATACAACAATATGCTGCCTCCAGGAGACACATCTGATTGGAAAAGACATACACAGGCTGAAGGTGAAAGGATGGGAAAAAATATACCACGCACACAGTTCTCGTAAGCAAGCAGGAGTGGCCATCCTCATATCGAATAAAATCGACTTCAAGACTAAGTTAATCAAAAGGGATAAAGAAGGTCATTATATACTGTTAAAAGGAACCATTCACCAACAAGACATAACAATTATCAATATTTACGCACCAAACAATGGTGCTGCGACATTCATAAAACAAATTCTCCTCAAGTTCAAGAATCAAATAGACCACAACACAATAATTATGGGAGACTTCAACACACCTCTCTCACCATTGGACAGATCCTCCAAACAAAAATTGAATAAAGAAACTATAGAACTCAATATCACAATCAATAACCTAGACTTAACTGACATATATAGAATATATCAACCATCATCAAATGGATATACTTTTTTCTCAGCAGCACATGGATCCTTCTCAAAAATAGACCATATATTATGCCATCGGGCAACCCTCAGTAAATATAAAGGGGTGGAGATAATACCTTGCATTTTATCTGATCATAATGGAATGAAACTGGAAATCAATGATAAAAGAAGGAAGGAAAAATCCTACATCACATGGAAAATGAACAATATGTCACTGAATGATCAATGGGTTACAGAAGACATAAAGGAGGAAATCAAAAAATTCTTAGAGATAAATGAAAATACAAACACAACATATTGGAATCTATGGGACACAATGAAAGCAGTTTTAAGAGGAAAATTCATCGCCTGGTGGTCATTCCTTAAAAAAAGAAAAAAACCAACAAATAAATGAGCTCACACTTCATCTCAAAGCCCTAGAAAAGGAAGAGCAAAACAACAGCAAATGTAGCAGAAGGCTAGAAATAATTAAAATCAGAGCGGAAATCAATGAAATTGAAACAAAAGAAACTATTGAAAAAATTAACAAAACTAAAAGTTGGTTCTTCGAAAAAATAAATAAGATCGACAGACCTTTAGCCATGCTAACGAAGAGAAGAAGAGAGAGAACTCAAATTACTAACATACGGGATGAAAAAGGCAATATCACAACAGATGCTGCAGAAATACAGAAGACAATTAGAAATTATTTTGAAAACCTATATTCCAACAAAATAGAAGATAGTGAAGACATCGATAAATTTCTTAAGTCATATGATTTACCCAGACTGAGTCAGGAGGATACACACAATTTGAACAGACCAATATCAATGGATGAAATTGAAGAAGCCATCAAAAGACTACCAACCAAGAAAAGCCCAGGACCAGATGGGTATACAGCGGAGTTTTACAAAACCTTTAAAGAAGAATTAATACCAATACTTTTCAAGTTATTTCAGGAAATAGAAAAAGAGGGAGCTCTTCCAAATTCATTCTATGAGGCCAACATCACCCTGATCCCGAAACCAGACAAAGACACCTCAAAGAAAGAAAACTACAGACCAATATCTCTAATGAACCTAGATGCAAAAATCCTCAATAAAATTCTGGCGAATCGAATACAAAAACACATCAAAAAAATTGTGCACCATGATCAAGTAGGATTCATCCCTGGGATGCAAGGATGGTTCAACATACGGAAATCAATAAATGTGATTCACCACATCAATAGGCTTAAAGATAAGAACCATATGATCATCTCGATTGATGCAGAGAAAGCATTTGACAAAGTACAGCATCCCTTTATGTTCAAAACATTAGAAAAATTAGGGATAACAAGAAGTTACCTTGACATTGTAAAAGCTATCTATGCTAAGCCTCAGGCTAGCATCATTCTGAATGGACAAAAGTTGAAGGCATTCCCTCTAAAATCCGGAACAAGACAGGGATGCCCTCTATCTCCACTTCTATTCAATATAGTTCTCGAAACACTGGCCAGAGCAATTAGACAGACGAAAGAAATTAAAGCATAAAAATTGGAAAAGAAGAACTTAAATTATCACTATTTGCAGATGACATGATTCTATACCTAGAAGACCCAAAAGGGTCTACAAAGAAACTACTAGAACTAATAAATGAATTCAGCAAAGTGGCAGGATATAAAATCACCACGCATAAATCAAAGAC
The DNA here is from genome assembly GCF_964194105.1 of Spermophilus citellus. Lineage (NCBI taxonomy): Eukaryota > Metazoa > Chordata > Mammalia > Rodentia > Sciuridae > Spermophilus > Spermophilus citellus. The sequence goes on along the minus strand of NC_138183.1, from coordinate 61,260,749 downwards.
ATCTCTGTATATCAGCGACAAAACTTCTGAAACGGAAATGAGGAAAAACACTCCATTCACAATATCCTCAAAAATAAAATAAAATAAAATACTTGGGAATTAACCTAACAAAACAGGTGAATGATTTATATAATGAAAACTACAGAACCCTAAAGAGAGAAGTTGATGAAGATCTTAGAAGATGGAAAAACATACCCTGTTCATGGATAGGCAGAACTAACATCATCAAAATGGCAATATTACCAAAAGTTCTCTATAGGTTTAATGCAATGCCAATCAAAATCCCAACGGCATATGTAGAAATTGATAAAGCAATCATGAAATTCATATGGAAAAATAAAAGACCCAGAATAGCAAAAGCAATTCTAAACAGGAAGTTTGAATCAGGTGGTATAGCGATACCAGTTTTCAAACTATATTACAGAGCAATAGTGACAAAAACAGCATGGTACTGGTACCAAAACAGGCGGGTGGACCAATGGTTTAGAATAGAGGAAATAGAGACTAATCCACAAAGTTACAACTATCTTATATTTGATAAAGGAGCTAAAAGCATGCAATGGAGGAAGGATAGCATCTTCAACAAATGGTGTTGGGAAAACTGGAAATCCATATGCAACAAAATGAAACTGAATCCCTTTCTCTCGCCATGCACAAAAGTTAACTCAAAATGGATCAAGGAGCTTGATATCAAACCAGAGACTCTGCATCTGATAGAAGAAAAAGTTGGCTCTGATCTACAGATTGTGGGGTCGGGCTCCAAATTCCTTAATAGGACACCCATAGCACAAGAGTTAACAACAAGAATCAACAAATGGGACTTAATTAAACTTAAAAGTTTTTTCTCAGCAAGAGGAACAATAAGAGGTAAATAGGGAGCCTACATCCTGGGAACAAATTTTTACTCCTCACACTTCAGATAGAGCCCTAATATCCAGAATATATAAAGAACTCAAAAAATTAGACAATAAGATAACAAATAACCCAATCAACAAATGGGCCAAGGACCTGAACAGACACTTCTCAGAGGAGCATATACAATCAATCAACAAGTACATGAAAAAATGCTCACCATCTCTAGCAGTCAGAGAAATGCAAATCAAAACCACCCTAAGATACCATTTCACTCCAGTAAGATTGGCAGCCATTATGAAGTCAAACAACAACAAGTGCTGGCAAGGATGTGGAGAAAAGGGTACACTTGTACATTGCTGGTGGGACTGCAAATTGGTGCGGCCAATTTGGAAAGCAGTTTGGAGATTCCTGGGAAAGATGGGAATGGAACCACCATTTGACCCTGCTATTGCCCTTCTCGGACTATTCCCTGAAGACCTTAAAAGAGCATGCTACAGGGATACTGCCACATCGATGTTCATAGCAGCACAATTCACAATTGCTAGACTGTGGAACCAACCCAGATGCCCCTCAATAGATGAATGGATAAAAAAAATGTGGCATCTATACACAATGGAGTACTATGCAGCAATAAAAATGACAAAATCATAGAATTTGCAGGGAAATGGACGGCACTAGAGCAGATTATGCTTAGTGAAGCTAGCCAATCCCTAAAAAACAAATACCAAATGTCTTCTTTGATATAATGAGAGCAAATATGAACAGAGCAGGGAGGAAGAGTAGGAAGAAAAGAGTAACATTAATCAGTGACATGAGATGGGAGGGAAAGGGAGAGATGAGGAAAATTGCATGGAAATGAAGGGAGACCCTCATTGCTATACAAAATTACATATAAGAGGTTGTGAGGGGAATGGGAAAATAAACAAGAAGAGAAATGAATTACAGTAGATGGGGTAGAGAGAGAAGAAGGGAGGGGAGGGGAGGGAGGATAGTAGGGGATAGGAAAGGTAGCAGAATACAATAATTACTAATAGGGCATTATGTAAAATTGTGGATGTGTAACCGAAGTGATTCTGCAATCTGCATTTGGGGTAAAATTGGGGGTTCATAACCCACTTCAATCTAATGTATGAAATATGATATGTCAAGAGCTTTGTAACGTTGTGAACAACCAATAAAAAAAAATAAATTCAATACAATTCTAAAAAAAAAACAAAAAAAAACTTTTTACAACAATATAGGAGTGATATTGGTACTTTGGATTAGGTTGTTGATAGTACAGAGAGAAAGAAGTACAGAGATATAAGAGATACTTAGGAAACAATAATTGTTTTGGTGATTAAATGGTAATAGAGATTTAATAAAAGATAAATGTTAAAAGTGAAAAAAAAAATAAAAAAAATAAAAATTATGAGTTCCTATACTACAAAGTAAATAACTTTAGAACTTGAATTCATTTACTTAGCAAATACCGAGTACCCATGATAGAATAGATTCTGTTCCTTTTGCATAGTTAAGTATTAAAATATAGTTTGATAATAGCCACAAATAGCATCAATTGGCAGCATCCATTAACTTTTCTTAAACTTTAATCTGTATCTTTTGGCATTATCATATAAAAATAAAATTCATGTTTATATTTCAATTTTGAAAATATACATCTCCTTCCTTTTGTGTGGCTTTTGTGAATAAATAGTAAAAAATTTTCAAATATCAAAGTTTAAAAGCTTTATATTACTACTGATATGTATATTTCTCGTAGGTATACTTATATATATATTGTGCTTCATTTATAATTCCTTTTTATTATACCAAATTTTTGTTTACTTTTGTATATATATATATATATATATATATATATATATATATATATATAACCATTATTTAGAAAATGTATCTGTTATTGGTTAAATGAGATAATTGAAAGTAGTTCACAAAAGAGTACACAAAATTTGACATTTTTCATAAACATTTATATATTATTTTATGGTTGCTGCTTCCTAACATCTATATGATAAAAATGTTGACTTTTCTATTGAATATGGGTCTACTTCTATCTATGGAAGTGAAATAGGGCACAACTTCCTCTTTCTGTGCACTGGCAGTGAGAAAATCATCTAGTTATCATGTCCTAACAGAATAATATTCAAAGATAAATAAGTCAGGAGAACGTAGGTATTATCAGAAGACTGGCTGTGAAAATGGTGGGTCAGTGCTGTGGTGTCAGTAGGGCAATCTGAAGCAAACTTCTGAGGAATATCCTTAGTTATGTCCCTATTATCAACTTCCAATCTATTCTTAGTATGAAAATCATTCTTAATCTTTCCTTTTGTATTTAACTTAATTATGTTTGGGTTTCTATTGTTGCTTGCAGCCAAAATTACTTAACATAAAATTTATTGTTGGTATTAGACCCTTGAGGATATGTAAGAATTCTGAGATCCTTTAGCTGACTGCATGAAGAAAGAAGACTTGAAATCTTTATCAACAATTTGAGAAGCAATCCTAAATTTCTTTTTCATTTCAGCCTGTAGTCACCCATTGGAGGCAAAGCTTCAGGCTGTAGCACTGTTGTAGGCACTAAGTACTAACAATGTTAAAATTCAGTGAGTAGGATTGTAGGCACTAAGTACTAAGAATGTTAAAATACAATTGAGTAACGGCTTTAAAAATGCATTGAATAGCTTAAAGAAAGTGAATAACACACATTTCTAAATCCTCAGCTAAAGTAACTAAAACTTCGAAATGTTTTATGATGGTGCTTAATGTATCACGTATTTCTTATAACTTCAGTTTGAGGTAGCCAGCATATGAAAAACAAAGTTCAGACCTGTGGCCGATGGTTTCCAGCGTCAGTTGAATGTATAGTATTACCCTATCATTGAGATGGCAGAATATTAATTTCAAATGTCATACCCCTCTAGGTGTGGTGGCACCACCTGTAATCCCAGCTATTTGGGGAAGCTGATGCTGGAAGATCCCAAATTCAAGGACTTGACAACTGAATGAGATCCTGTCTCAATATAATACATGAAAATAGATGGGGATATAGCTCAGTGATATAGCACCCCTGGGTCTATATCACTGGTATTGGTACCAAATAAGAAAGTAGCTACACCCCAGAAAGTGCAATGGGAATACTATTGTTTCCTCAAGCTTCTAATTTTCCTCTCTGACAAATATCATGTCTCATTTATCTGATAAGGTTGTTCATACTCTGAGGATCCTATTCTTTTTCCTGCAGGAATTAACTTGCAATAAAAGCCAATAATGCATGTGCTTCCTAAACCAAACACCTCTCAGTATTTTCTATGCAGTTAGTTGCTAGCATAACCTGAGGAACTGAACACATGATGAAACATTTCATCCATGGACAAACTGTCCAATGAGGACTTTTGAAATAACATGACAATGATAAAGATTACTCAGTATATATCCTAGAGTAAGAAATCCAAAATATTGATAATAGTAGAAAAGCTAGAGATGGTTTTTCAAATGTTTTGGTCACCAAAAGTAACTCTCCAGAATATAAAGGCAATCACTTAGCCAAAATCTTGAGAAATGTCTGAGTAGTATCGGTGATGTGCCTCGTGTTGTTTCATAGACTAGCATAGGAAGAAAAAGAATTTGGTTGAAGAAAGATCTCTAATTTTGATGGGAATGGACAGATCTTGAAATAGCAAAATAACAATAATGAACTACCAGAAGGAAAAGAGACATGTATAATAGGTGACCAAGTCTATTAAAATAAGAATACTTCTATCTTCAGGGATATGTGAAAGTATAGAAGTAATTGTGAATTCTTCAAAACCAAAAATAGAAAGACAATCCATGAAGTAATAAGTAACAGCTACTCCTACTGACCTATGTAATAGTCATTCATTTTATGTTCCATATTAATAGAACCCTAACATTGTTTAGGTACACAGACCTCACAAAAATTGATTACTCTGTCTGACTCAGACATAAATTGTAACACCTAAGTGAATTATGGTTACCTTATTCATACTGATAGTGATTGATTGACACATGAAAGACTATGTCAAAAATTATAAAACATGAGGAAAGGCTTTTGGAAAGGATTCTACTTTTTTTTTAAATTATTTTATTGTTGGTTGTTCAAAACATTACATAGTTCTTAATATACCATATTTCACAGATTGATTCAAGTGGGTTATGAACTCCCATTTTTACCCCGTATACAGATTGCTGTGTCACATCAGTTACATTTCCATTGATTTACAAATTGCCTTTCTAGTGACTGATGTATTCTGCTGTCTATCCCATTCTCCACTGTCCCCTCACCCCTCCCCTCCCCTCCCCTCCCCTACTCTCTCTCCGAATCCCCTCTATTTATAGTAGAGGGGATTCTACTTTTTAAAATACATTTTTTCCCTTAAGATGGCACATTGGAGGATGCATATCCCAGCAGGTCCTCAACACCAGACTTAAAAAGCAGGAAGATAGATTCTCAAGTGGATAACTAAGAAACTCACCGAAACTTAAAAAAAAATTACACATACACACACATACATATGTATATATATGTAAATTATATTACATATATGTGTGTATGTGTGTGTGTGTGTGTGTGTGTGTGTGTATTCTGAGAAATATAATGCAAACATAAGAAATAATACTTTAGAGAAGTCCCAGCTTCAGGAGCCAGCATGGCCTACAGAAAAAGACATTCAGAAAAGGAAGAATTGACTTGGGGTAATCTGTGAATTAGAGAGGAATGCTGAATTTAATAGACACAGAATTGCTGAAAGCAAATCAGTGAAAGCAAATCCAAAAATAGCTCCCATGGGAGAGGAAGTGTTTTGGGTCCACAGTTGCCAGGCTCCACCCTGGTGGTACTCTGCACAATCAGGGAAACAACTCACTTGCCCTACCAAGAAGATGGTTGCCAGTTACACTTGCACTGCCAGAGAAAATAACCTTCTGCCCAATTCCTGTGGTCCAGGAAAGTGTATGCCCACATTCATTCTTCCAGAGAAGCTGACTACAAACTGTGTTCCTGCTGAAGGAGAAAAAGCTAACATGCAGCCCCTGCTGAATTCCCCCTGTCTGTAATGACACCCGTCCTCCCTTTCCCAGGATATAGGAGCTCAGGAATCCCAACAGCAGACCAAAAAATTCCAGAGGCATTGGAACAAGAGAAATTGAAATGGGCACAAGAAAAGTTTGCCTGGACCATTCAGGCTCTGGATCCCAAGGCAGAAAGCTACCACTAATACTGGGGCTGCAGTGGCCATACAGGAGCATCAGTTAGCACTCCAAGGCAGATACCTGAAATTTCATATTTATAGAGGTGAGAAGTAGACTATTCCAAAGACCCCAGAGAACCAGACATCTTGCTGAGACTGGCATCCCCCTCCGATAGCAGGTATAGACCAACTTTCCACCATCCACTCACAGAACTTCAAAGTTCAATCTAGACCAAATTCCCATGACTGAAAACTCCCATTTAGAATTCTGCAATACACCTGCCACAGAAAGGCAAAACCCAAACTGTGCTACCCCCACCATATACTAGGACCCTGGAAGCCTAGATCTACTACAATCATCTTTGCCACCTAGCCACAAAGGCTGGCAGCTAAGAGAGGAACACAAAAGTATTAGGATAAATAACCCCCAATCCTCCACCCAAGTGTCACAAAATATCAGCAATGAAAATCCATCCCTGGCAAGAGTTTTGACAGCCTCATTGGAAATAAGCCTTTTATTTCTCAGCAAGACTTTTATTTTTATTTTCTTTCCTTATTTCTTTTTTTCATATTTTCATTTTTACTGTATTGTTTACTCTTTAAAAATAAAAATAAAATTTTAAATATCATTTTATTGTATTATAATTTTCTATTACATATGATTTTGTATACATACGTGGAGGTGCTGTGCACTTACTACATCAGTAGGTTCAAAAAACTATATATATAATTTTATCTTCACACAATTGCTTTTTCCTGCAGCTGTTTTTATTATTTAGGTCTGATTTGCCTTAGATGGAGTTCAATCATTAACAGGTTTGAGTTGGTTTTTCATACCTAGGTTCTTGTCCCTATTATCTCCCCTTCATTACTCTCTTTCCCCACTAACAACCAAATTTCCCTGTTTCCATATATTTTTCTTCATTATTTTCTATCAATCTTTTATTCCTTCTTCTTTATAGCTGACAATTGCAACCTACCACCTGCCTCTCCTTTGCTTTTTAAAAATACTTCAAACTTTCTCTTATCTACCCCACTGTTTTTTTACTTAAGAAACTGTAATCCCATCAAATAGAATTATATAGTTTATGTAATACCTATTCATAATACCTTCATATTCTATTTATGTTGTTATGATTACTAACTAATACAATGGGCAACATATAGACATATAGACACCTGATGTTGAGTGCCTGACCTCATCCACAATTTGTATTGCTGGCACTGATGTTAAATGCTGACCCCCTCCATTCTATATGGGTAGCAATTTGTGTTACAGTTGTCATGTAGACACTGGAAATTTGTGTCAAAACTGTACATTTCTGACTGACATTTAGTGCTATTCCTGGCTCTCCGTCCCTCTAAAATGTACTAGAAAATGATTGGGACACTTCAAAATGAAAGAGATCTTGCTAAGAAACACAGTTCAGACAAGCAAGAATGACTATCACCACACACATGCTATGGCCCCACCTGAGCCTAAACAATACTTCAATTTGTAGAATTAGGGAAACAATAACTCCAAATCGAAAACCAGGCCCCAAGCAGGAACAACTGGAAGGGAATTCAGGTACCACCTCTTGATAGTGACTCACATAAAAAAATTCTAGAATAAAAAACAACTATACACATTAGGACACACATATGAAAGAGAAAGAAGAATTCATTTAAATTGGTGTTCAAGTCCAGGAACTCTGAAAATATGATGAAAAAGTCAAACAAATATTCCATTAAAATTCAGAATCCCCCAACAAAGGATCCCACAGATATAGAAGGTGGTATTCCAGAGAAAGATTATAAAAAACTGATTATTAGTATGTTCAAGGAAGTAAAGTAAGATTTAAGAATTGAATTAAGAAAAATGTGGAAACAAGGAAATTTGGCTGTTAATGTGAAAGAGTGATGAAATGGAGACAATAGGGACAAGAACTGAGGTATGGTACATTACAGGAGAAGAAAGACAATTTCTATAAATAGAAATTTTGAAAAGAAGTGAATCAGAATTCCTGGAATTAAAAGACACAATGAGTCAAATAAAAAAAATTTACTTGAAATCATGACTAGCAGATTAGATTGCATAGACTATAGAACATCATTCTTTAAAGACATTATTTAAAGAGTTACATAAATTTAAGTACACATAATAAAACAAAGGAAAAAAAACTAAGCATGATCAGTATGTATAGAAACTCTGTACATACTGAGCAAACTTGAAAATCATTGAGAACATTTTTAATGAGATAGTCATAGAAAACTTTTCCCATATCAGAAAGGACCTAGACATCCACATGCAAGAGACATACTGGACCCTAAATAGACCTAATTGGAAGTTTTCCAAGACACATTATAATCAAAATGCCTAACATGCAAAATAAGGAAAGAATAGTAAAAGCTACAAGAGATAAATATCATGTCACATTTAGAAGCAAACCACTAAGGCTTACTTCTGACTTCCTTATTTCAGACACTAAAAGTAAAGAGAGCCTAGAATGTAGATATTTCAACTCTAAAAAAAAAATGCCAAAACATTGTTATACTCAGCAAAGTTCTCTTTCATATTTGGTGAAATAAAATACTTTCCATGACAAGGACAAACTATTAGAAGTCATGACGATAAAGCCAGCACTATAAAGAATTTTCAAAGATAAACTACATAGAGGAACCCAAAAATAAATCCCCAAAGTCTCAAGCAGATGAGGATTAAGAGAAGATTAATCCTGTATGGGATAATCAAGACAGAATTAAATATATAAAAATCAAAATGGCAGTACCCACAAATACATATCCATAATGATACAGGATATAAATGGTGTCAACTCCCCAATTAAAAGACACAGATTAGCAGAATAAATAAAAAAATAAGACCCAACTATATTCTGTTTTCAAGAGACTCATTTCATAGGCAAAGTCATTCACATGCTGAAGGTAAAAAGATGGAAAAAATATTCCATGAAATCGAAGTCCATAAACAAGCCGAAGAGCTATTCTTATATCTGAGAAAGTTGATTTCAAGCTAAAATTAATCAAAATGGATAAAGAAGGCTATCATATCCTGGTAAAGGGAACAATCAAACAAGAAGATATAAAAATAGTAAATATGCATGCCCCAAATGTCAACACACCCAAGTACATTAAAAAAACACTCCTTGAAATTAAATCCTAGATAGACCTCAATACAGTAATACTAGGTGACTTCAACACATCCTTATCACCAATAGAGAAGTCAAAGCATGAAATCAATAAAGATATATCCAATCTAAATAATATTATAAGTAAAATAAGTCTAATGGATATCTATAGAGTATTCCACCCCCAAACAGCTGAATTTACCTTCTCAGTAGCTCATGGAACCTTTTGCAAAATAGACCGTATTCTAGATCACAATTCCAGTATTATTAAATAAAAATTATATATATTCTCATGCATTCTAACATAGCATAATGGAATTAAAGAAGAAAACTAATAGAAAACACGTAAACACATGGAATTAATCAATACTCTTAAATGAAAAATGGACAAATAACAAGAGAAGAAATCCTCAGAAACAAACAAAAAATTCAAAGTATCAAAATCTGTGGGACAGCATAAGAGCAGTACTAAGTTTCTATATAAAAAAATATGTACCTCCCAAACAAGCTTATGCTACACTTCAAGATTGTAGGAAAAAAAGAACAAATCCCAAATTAGTAGAAGACTGGGACTATTTCTCCTTATATGGTTAATAAAAATCAATATAATACCTGCAGAGATAGCACAAAATTGATATAGTCACCCAAGATTTTAAAAACACTGGGTGATGACTCTTATTGCATTGCCATTTAATTTGCCAGTTCAGCTAGTGGAGACATGGGCAGCACTTGAAGTATATGGGAAACTTGTATTTATACTTGATTAATAATTTCAATTTGGGTTCCTGATGTGGTTATTTTCTTGGAGCCACACCTGGAGGATCTTGGTATATAGATATCAAATAAATATCATATTTTTATCCAGCCCAGGAAAGATCAGAATCCATTCATTTTATCTGTTAGGAAGATTACAATTTTACCACTTTTTTTTTTACTATTATAGCAACCTTCCAATTCTGAGTCACAATATTGTAAATAGTGCTATTATCCCCAAAAGTTTAAAATGTCCTACAAGTTGATGATATCATATTGCTAGGGCCAATATACAAGATATCTCAGTACAACATTTAAGTGTTAAAGTTAGGGATGAAGCTCAGTGGTAGAGTGCTGGCCTAGCACATAAGAGATCCTGGGATCAATTCCCAGCAGTGCAAAAAATAAAATGATTCTAATAATGTACATATGTTAGAACAACCTATTAGTATCTGCAATTTCAATGAAGTTGCTGGGGATCTGGTGATGTTGGCCTCAGTAAGGTAATTCATTCAAAAATGAAGGATATTTGTGCCCCTTTGTTAGTAAAGAAGCACAAAATTTGAGGCTTATATTTTGGATGCAATAAATAGTTCATTTAGTTACACTGCTTTGGGCTATTAATCAACTACCTGAAAATATGTCTCTCTTGAAGATCAAAATAAGATCGGAAATAAGAGAAGGCTTTCAAACTATGTAAGTGGCAGTACAGGAACCTGTTAGCAAGAAGATACAATAGCATACATTCTTTGGCACACTGGGTGGAGTAGAAGAAAGGAACAAATTCCCAAATAAGTACTACGTATAGACCAGTAGGGATTTGTAATAAATGTTTGCTTCAACAATTAACTCTATTTGACAAGTAGTTCTTAGCCTGTACTCGAGTATGGTGTTTTTGAATACCTAGTGATAGAATAAATGGTAACATTGTGACTTTAGGGAGTTAGGAATAATCTGTCTACCTCAGTCCAAAATTCAGAGTGATGAACATTGGACTTCCTCATCAAACAGAAGTGGAATCCCCTCAAGGAATCATATAAGCAAACTGCCCATTCTTAGTACCATCTTCCTGTCTTCATGAAGCAATCCCACTTTCAATACTCAACTGTTATCTCATGGAGAACAGTCAATGCCTATTCACTGAGGAGAAAAATGATGGAGTCAGTTTTACTATAAGTAAATCATATGAATCATATGAACCATATTCTAGTATGGGCCAGACATTACTGGTATAGAATTACATCCATTTTTAGTTGTTTTTAAAAGGGTATGAAAGGATGTGAATGAGAAACTTGTATTATCACTGTGTGTTATCATACATCTCTCTGGAAGGTGTGGTATCCTAATGCAGAAAGTTATTCCTGTAAATTTATTGATGTAAATTGTGGATGGAACCTAATGGTTTGGATAGATGTTTGGAAAAATGGGAATAGCATGAGTCAGGATTAGTAACAAAGCAGTTTGGAGAAGAGATATATGAAAGAACTTTCTGGAATAGCTCAAGAACATTATATAAATCGCTCCATATGAATCCTAATTTGATGGTTCATTTGAAGGTTCATTTGAATGTTCTCAGAATGTGGCAAACTCTTAATAATAAGGTACACAAGATGACCTGCTCAAAGGTTGCTAGTCACTTTCTTTCTCCAGTTTCTCTTAGGTCTGATAAATGTGCTCATTAAACATGTGGCCATGGCAATAACAGTAGAGGTTTTAAATACCCTCAGAATCTTGAATGTTCTCTCACCAAAAGCTCACCTCACCATCTATGACCACCAATGAATGCCAATACTGCCAACAAAAGATATCAGAATTTTCTCTTGTGGATTGATTGAAAAGGAAACAAGACTAGTCATCTTCAAAGGTGTAGAGATTAAAAAAGATAAAACTCAGGTGTTTCCATGGGGTGTTCTTTCACTCAGCATTGATTACTTATATTAACATCCTGGTTCTACTATTTAGTATCTATGTGAATTCTGGAAAGTTATGCAAAATGTGTCTTAGCTGTAAAATGAGGTGACAAAAATCTTATCTACATCTCAGGGTTGTTATGAGGACTAAATGCTTAATATATGTAAAATACTTAGAACAAAGATTGATACATAGTAAGTACCAAATAAGTAATGACTAAATTCATAATAGAAAATGATCTATATGGTGATAAAGTAATCAAATATTATGATAAGCGATTATTATACAATTCTTAGGATTGACTATGCAGCATAGATGAATCTTCAAACATCCTCACCCATTTCTGGTATTAGTTGAAGAAGAAAATATAAATAACAGTGAAGGGAATAAAGCAGACACTAATTATATCTTTACAACCAGTTGTAGACATAAGGTCTACAGTAGTTCTACCCATATTTCTTCCTTTATATGTTTAAAAGTAAAAAAAAAAATATTTGCTTTACTTTCTTCCATGTTTATCCCACTTTTGTATATTAAGAGTGTGGCTGGTGGTAAACTTTTCAGTGTAGCCCACTGTTTGCATATAATGAGATGGGTCACAGTAGATGACAAAGGAAGTGGGTATCACTCAGAGAAACCTAGTTGATGCTAGAATAGATATGAAAATTTGGATTGTTTCTTTTTCAATGGTTTAATGAGAGAGAATTAAAATATCTAGCTCAGAAACAATGGTAAGAACAATAAATATAACAATTATGTTCACAGTCAAAGTACAAAAATATATTGCACATTAGTCAATACTCAACTTTCAGGTTTCCTTTATCTTTAGGAAGGATCTCTCCCTGTGTGAACCTTGGTGGACAGTAAGCCCAGTGTCCTATGTGAAAGCCAAAGGAGTCAAGTACTTAAGATATATAGGAAACCAATGTTTCTTGGATTTAGGCAATGTTCAACGCAAACTTCTGAATTTTGATGGCGTAAGGCAAAGATCAAGTTTCATATGGACATTAATTAAGGCAGATACAAAGTCAAAGGTCCTATAATGTCAGTGACAAAAGGTGAGTGGCTATGATACCAGTGGCAGCATCCTAATGAGTCTACTGTGACTGGCTGTATTCTCTGCTCTCTGTTATTGCTTCCTTGCTCTTTTTAGATGCCTAGATATATAATTTTCTCAGTGTTCCTCACTCTAAAAATGCAAAAAAAATATATACTTAAATATATATTGATATCCATCTTTAAATGTAGACACATACACAAGAGTATTTATGTGTAAGCATATGTCTATTTCTAGACAAGTGTAAAAAGCTACACTACATTCAAATACTAATGGAATTAACTGATGATAGAATTTGATGGTTATTAATTTTGTATTTTGTTTCTCAAGTATATCAGTTTTAAATTTTTAAAAATTTCATAAGATATATCAAATTTAAAAAGCAGACTTTTGTCTTTTCCTAACTGTTGGAAAATTATCCTTCAGTCTATAATTTTAACTTTCTTAGAGTGTATAAAATAGCAAAGTGGACATGTAAATAGGATTCATCTAATGACATGCCTAAGTTTTTTTCTGCATAATAATTTGGCTTACTTCATTGGAATAGGGAGCCAAACATAAAATTAAATTATGAGTGTTATGGTTTGGATGTGAGGCATCACACAAAAGCTCACCTGTGAGACAATGTAAGATGCTTTGGAGGAGAAATGATTGGGTTATAGCCTTAACCTAATCAGTGAGCCAGTTCCCTGATGGGAATAAATGAGTGGTAGCTGGAGGCAGGCAGGGTGTGGATGGAGGTAGTGGTTCATTAGGGGTATGGCTTTGGGGTCTATATTTTGTATCTGGAGAGTGGAGCCTGTCTCCTCTCTGCTTTCTGAACACAATGTGAGCTGCTTTCCTCTGCCAAACTCTTCTGCCATCATGTTCTATCTCTCCTTGAGCCCCTAAGGAATGGACCTAGTGGACTAAGAAATTGTAAAGCTTAAAATAAACTTTTCCTCCTCTACAATTGTTCTGGTCAAGTCTTTTAGTTGCAGCAGCAAAAAAGCTGACTAAAACAATGAGTATTAGGAAAAATATTGTGTATTGGAAAGAAAAAACAGGGCAATACAGGGGATGATAGAATGTTTATTTATATATTTTTTTCCAATGTTATTTGGCTAGAAATAAATGGAGATAAATTAAAATTAGGCAGGTTCTGGGAAATGTACTGTTTTCTTATAAGCTATGAATATTGATAAATGAAGAACCCTTGAGCTAGGTCCAAATGCTCTTTTCTAGCAAGAGGTTTTCATGAACCCACAAACTGTAATAGATTTAGGGAAGGTATCTCTGCACAATGGGGAAGTTGTTTTGTCTGTTTTTTGTTTTACTTGTAAAATTTAAGCTAAGTATATTTAAAAATATTAACCTAAAATATTTATAAGCAAAACCATCCACATTTTTTTTTATCTCAGGAATCATACTGGGGGAATACTGGTGATAATGTGAAGTTAACAGGCATCCTACAATTAGGATGCATAATGTGTGTACATGATATATGTATATAATCTTTGAATAGTCTGAGAAAAGTTGAAGCTCAATAGTCTTATGACCACTGAATTCTGGGTTTAATTATTAGCTATTTCTCTTACTAGCTTCATAGATTTTATTACTTTTCCCTCCTCCAGCACTTCAATCTGTTATGCTAAAATGAGTGAAATAATTCCATGAATTTTGGAATTTGAGATAATCGATGAATGAGAAAAATCCATGAAGAGTATGTATCCCTGTTGATGTCCCCAAAGTAGGGCATTCAATGAATTTTAGCCAATATTGTATTTCATAGACTACTATTAGACTATATATATGCTAGAAATTAGATTCAGGGATAAAATAGTTCTTAGAAAGCACTTGTTTCCTCCTCTGAACCCCACATCCAGTTGAAGAAGCTAGGACTTGGAGAAAATGAGTATATTATGAGTATATATATATTTAGGTTAAAAATATATATAAAATATATATAAAATATATATAATATATATAAAAATATATTATAAAAATATATGAGTATATTATGAGTATATATATATTTAGGTTAAAAAAAATCAGTTAATTTTATGGTTTGGATATGAGGTGTTTCCTCAAATCTCATGTGTGAAATAATTCAAAAAGAAAAATTCAGAGGTGAAATTACTGTGTTATAAGAGCCTTAACCTAATCAGTGCATTAATTCAGTTGAATGCATTAACTGGGTGGTAACTATAGGCAGGTAAGATATGGTTAGAAAAGTTGGTCACTGGGGACATGACTTGGGCTATATATTTTATCTCTAGTGAGAAGAGCCATTTCTCTCTGCCTCCCGATTTTGGCTCCTTTCCTCACCCACTCTACTCTGCCATGATTTTATGCCTCACCTCAGACTAAAAGCAATGGAGTTGGCCATGTTTAGATTGAGACCTCTGAAACTCTGAGCCTCACACTTTTCTTTTATTATCAGGTCTTTTGGTCACACTGGTGGAAAAAAACAACAAAAACAGTTGAAAAACAAATATTTCATGAGTGTTAGCCTAACTTTTTTCTCCATCTGGTATCTGGTATCTCACTCTGCTTCTCAGATTATATACAAATACAAATATGAATTACCAAAAGGGCATGCATGTACATTAGTTTAATTGTTGACACAAATACTTTCATGTTTTGATAAAACCCTAAGAGTAGGCTGTTGGATTTTGCTTTGAACATTTATTTTGGCATCTTAAAATATCTTGGGAAGTACATGAAAATACACATTAGAAACATTTTTTTTTGTATTTGCTTGCACAAAGAATTAGGATGAACATCTAAAATGCTTATGAAAGACTACAAATTTTAATGATGAAAAAATTTATGCTTATTTTTTCCTCTAAAATAGCTAAGGTAAAATATTTTAGTTGAAAATATACAGTTATATACTCATCTATACTTTAAGTCAATGCAAATTTCTTTTAAATATTGAGATTACATTTACAAGAATTGTGATTTAGATGTCTTTTTCTAAATCTATTCTTTTGAATGGAGACACCTATGGTTGTCCACTTGAAGTAAATCTGAAGGGAAATAACTGAAAACAAGAACTACAAATCTAAAATTAACAGAAAAACTACTTTTTCTGGGCAAAGAAACAAAGATGCAAAAATCTATTAGAGTCCTCTGTAATAACATCGTAGAGTTTCTCATTTCCCTTTATCATTTTGAAGTGAAAAGGGGAATTAAACCCTTAACATATGGCTATTAATTAAACCTGCTAATTCAAATGGTCATGAGTATGTGTTGCTAGGGATCAAACCCAGAGGCTCACACATCAAAATGCACACTCTGTCAAGTGAGATTTAAGGAAAAAAAAAGAAGGGAGGGAGGGAAGATGAAAGGGAGGGAATGATACTAAAAGAGATTCAGGAGCAAGAAAGAGACCAGACATGACTATTAATTCTAAAACTAGTTCAGTTGGTAAAATCATATTATGCAAGAGCGGTAATATTTGTGATATCCTATAAATAAGTAAACTCGTCTATAAGAGGTATGCATGTGAAACTGTTTGTGTGTGAGATCAGAATTGTTTGGATGACTAGTCTAAATTGTCAAGCAGTGGTTAGCCAATCATGGCCTTTCAAGTCAAATGTAGTCTACTTCTTGTTTATATAAATAAAGTTTCATTAGAACACAGCCATGCTTGTACTTTGTCTATGAATGTTGCTAGAGCAGATACTGGCAAACTTTTTGTAACTTTCTAGAGAATAAATATTTTAGGCTTTGCAAGCCTTAAGATTTCTGTTGCAGTAAGATCAAGGTTAAGTTGTCTGGAATCAAGATAGATAAGAATTCAGGTCAAAAATGTTGTGGAACAGAAAAAAAAAGTCTTAAAATCTGTTAGGGACTTGATTTTAGAGCTTACACAAATAGATATTACACTTTTAAAATTTTCTCAGCTAACGAAAAGGTGCCAGTATAGCACTTTTTTGGGCGGGAGGGGAAGGGGGTAGGGATCAGGGATTGAACTCAGGGGCACTCAACCACTGAGCCACATCCCTAACCCTATTTTGTATTTTATTTAGAAACAGGGTTTCACTGAGTTGCTTAGGTCCTCACTAAATTGCTGAGACTGGCTCTGGAATTACAGGCTTGTGACACCATGCCCAGGTAGTGTATCACTTTTATTTTTACGTTTTTGGGGTTTTTTGCCATAAATATTAAGTTGTATCTATTTTCTCAAACTAGACATTTTTTCTACTTCAAAAGATTGTGAATAATGTTGGATAAGTTAATCAAAACTCTAAGCCTCAAATTATTAAGAAAATTAAAGACTACTATAAGGTTTGAAAGATAATATAATGCTTGCATATTCTTTGTTTTTGGCAAATAAGCCCTCAGTAAATGATTGTTTCCTTTCATATGTTTTGTCAGAAATATTTCAGGTCAATTTGACTATAAAATAACAGCAGTATATGACTATTTACTAATCTTTGAAAAATATATTAACAATTTTATACTATATATCAATGTATATTATTTATGCATATCATGAGAGAGACACAGAGAACGAGAGAAGAGAGATGCTGGGGGTTGGACCCAATAATACTTTTCATATGCTAAGCATGTACTATACCACTGAAATAGACTACTAGCCTCTGCATGTATATTCTATTCTATTCTAAGACTAGGGTTTTGCTAAATTGCTAAGGCTGGAGTTTAATCTGCCATCCTCCTACCTCAGCCTCCCAAATCACACAGGTGTGTGCTACTGCATTCACCTAAATGTGTATTCTTAACAGGAAGAACCAGGGTTTTTTAAAATTTCCCCATTGTTTACCTCCATGCATTTTATTTCAAGCTTTTTATTTTTTGTTGAACTGATTTTTAAAAATTGACAATGATCATATATATATTCCAGGTATTCAATGTGATGATTGAAAAAAAAATATACACACACACACACACATGTGTGTATATTTATACACATCATGTAGTGAATATCATAATCTAATTATATTCTTCACCCTTCATACCATATATGAGATCACCAAAATTTCATCTTTTAATTGCCTGCACAAATATGGACAAGACTGGAAGACACTGTGCTAAGTAAAATAAGCTAGTCATAGAAAGACAAGTATCATATTGTATGATCTCACCTACATGTGAAATCTAAAATCTAAAACTCAGAAGCAGAATGGAACAGTGGTTGCTAGGGGATGGGGAGAATGGGGAAATATTGATTAATATAATCCATACAATTTAATCTTTAAGTCCAAAAATCTAGCTGAGTGCCTAGAAAATATTAGATTCTTCAAAAAATTTATAGGATAAACAAAAAATAAAAGGAATTGATATTATATTGTAATTGGAAGGAATGGGTAAGAAAGCAAATGAATCCCTCATAACTATTGCAAATTACTGAACTGGTTGTTTTGTTGTATGGATATTTTTATGTATTCTTTTAGTATTATTTATGCAAATAGTTTCCACTAACTGGAGTTTGTTCAAAACACAAGTTTCTTGTGGATAATTCCAGTATTTTTTACAACACTCAAGACTCATTTTTGACGTGAGCATATAGAATGTTCAAGATAAAAAGAAAATGTCAAATGTTGTGGCTCAGTGGTAGAGCACTTGCTTGGCACGTGTGAGGCACTGGGTTCGAGTCTTAGTGCTGCATATAAATAAGTGAATAAAAATAAAGGTCCATTAACAACTAAAATATATATATTAAAAATTAAAAAAAGAAAATGTCAGAACTTGTGCCATTTTTTATTTATAAATTAATAAAGAAACATAAGGGAATCAGGTTTGAAATTCAGATGTTACATTATAGATTCATAATGTATTTTAAGATATTAAAATGTCTTTGATTTTAAATACCATTATTTTAATAGTTTCTTTAAAATGTGTCTTTTTATGTGAATGGTGATCCAAATATTTATATTAAAAACATATTCCAGAATTTTCTAAGAGAATGAGATGCATTATAAAGTCAAAAGCTGTTATCTACCATAATAATTTTGTCCACAAGACATTTCACCTGTGACCCTATCAAGGGCATTAGATAGACATTTTGACTTAGGGTGTCCATTGGTAAATTTCAGTGTGTGGGAAGTGAGGTAGATTCATGTTAAATGTGGGAACTTTTCAATTCCCCTGGTCTTCTAGTGTGGCTGGAGGGTCCAAATACTATTCTTTCCAAATAGAATAGTCAGATATACTCAAAATCCCTTATAACCTGTTAGAGTGAGGCAGACACAAGAAATGAACTTGACCCTGAAAATAATCAGTCTGTACTTCCGAGGAAAGTCCTCTGTGAGAGGACATCAAATCAATCACATGAGAGAAAACCTAAAATGTTAAGCAAAGACCAGGCAAGCCATAATGCCAATCTCATGGGCTGGTTATGCCAAAGGAGCAACGATTAGCAGAAAGCTACCAATTAATATATAACTAGGTTGCCAACCACAGAGTTATTCTCTACTCTACCTGTGCAAAAAGGGCATCGCTGCTACCTGGAGCACAGAGACAGTAAGGGAAGATGAGGCAAAAGTCGCAGTCTGATGCTTTTCAATAAGAGCAACCAGACAGGAATAATGCAGGCAGGAAATTAATACATTTTTTATCTTGAGAATGACTAATTCACAGTATTGTAAAATTATAGAGCTAGGCATAGAAGGTAGCTTTCTATTTTTAATATTTGCTATTTGGAAAATATCTTAGTGTTTTAGATAATAATATATCCCCCTCCATCTCACTTCTCAATTTATTCTCACTCAAATCATTTCCAGATTGCAGATGTTTATATCTGCAAATAAAGTGCTGCAGATAAGGACATTTCACAGCCTTGGTATCCAGCGTACTTAGAAATCAACGGCTCCCGTCTTCTCCAATGCTATACTAAATTGACTCGAAGTTTCTCTAAAGGTAACAAATCAGATGGCAGGAAAGTGGGCAGCTTTAGGACAGTAACGTTATAGAAAACATATGGCTATTTTACTTGAGACTTCACCCCCACAGAAATTAAATGCTTAAAATTACACAGTTCTGCTCAATATTTCAATAAAGGTATTGAATTTATTATTTTCAGGTAATTGGTTTATGAGAACAAAAGCATTTGAATATGTAGAGTAGTTGGTATTAAAACAAGGTGCATTTAAAAGGAGTTTGCAGATTTCTGGACCTCATGCCAAGGAGTTCTGATTTTATAATTTCAAGATGAAGTCCGAAAACTTACTTTTAAGCAAGACACCAACATCATTAGTCTGCCAAACACCAATTCCACAGAGATGAAAGGAAAATGAATCTGAAAGGTGTTAGTGCTGACACTGTTTGGACACTAGAAATGGAATATTGAAGGCTGGAGGAAGGAGAATTTCCTTTTTATTGACTAAAACCTGCCAGAATCATCTTTGAAGGAAGCCATGTTTTATAGCAACGGGAGAATTAAAGCAATAGGGGGTTATGATAAAGCTTTTATCTTGGGCAAAACTGATGGAGTGACAGTTCTGTGATGTGTGAAACTAGCAGAGAATAGCGTGCCATGAAATATAAAATTTCCTCAGTGTGCCAGCAAAAATAGAAGGCATCCAGACATTCAAGTAATTAGGTAATTTTTCCAAACTGTTTTGGTCTTAACATACTATTAAACTGCCAAAGAAAAATTTTCTTCAACTTAGCCCTTAAGTAGAAATAAAATCTAAACCGTGTTTCTAAATGTTCTTTCAGAGTAGTTAAAATTATGCCCTATTTTTCTTTGTCCCCAATTAAAAATAAATGAAACAACCAAATCACATGACTGCATAGACCCCAAAGTTATTACTGTGTCATTTTCACTTCAATGGGACACATATGCCACCCATAAGATGTTACTAATGTGTTCTGTTATATTTTGCAAATAAATACAATGTATTTTTACTTATGAGTACCATCTGCAGGATTTCAAGCATGTAAAATATTTTGATGCTTCAGGGAATTTTATATAATTGATGCTACATTTTTCTGAAAATGGTTCAAATGACTGATTGTGAAATATCTTCCTGGTTTAACAGTTTAACTCTTATATCTCCATTTCCTGACCTCAATTTGAGTCCTAACCTGCCTACCTCACTACTGCCCCCTAGCTTAGTTTCTCCATATGGCTGCCACATTATAGGAAAAGAAAACAAAATTATTCCACAGGCTATCTAAGTATAGAATTTCCCACCTGGAAATACTTGGCCTTTCCATTTAAACATAAATATAGAGATTAAGCTTCCTTCACAGTCCTAGATGCTGTGGCATCTTACTATGCCATTCTTTCTGTTGGTTTGGGGGCCTTTAAGGCAGCATAGAGTCGTCTTGCCAGGCTGCTGCTCTTGACCAGGTAGCCTTCTGATCACCCCAGACTTACCTGAACCCTGTGGTGCATGTGAAGTTATCCTGGAGCATTAAAAGAGGCACTTGTGTGGCCGTCTGTGGAGCTCAGCCCTCAAGCCGGGAGATGAGAATGCTTTGCCTTTTCACTGAAACAGCTGAAATACCTGCCTGTAGGTGATGTACATCACACTTTTAAAAGAGGCAGCTCCACGTGATGGAGCAACATCCTGCTAGAGCAGCCCCCAGCAAGAAGTGCCAGAGAAGGAAAATCACACAAGGGTAGCAGCAGCCCACGTGATTCACAATCAGCATTGAGGACTTTTCTCATATGGAAGAACTTGTGAACAAGTCAGATGAGTTGGGATGCCAAATTAAGAGCAGTGGAAAGAAGGAAGAAAACCTTAAAGGTGCCTCTGATAAGCTATACCCCACTTCAAAACCTCCTATTTTTTTTTTGTCTGATGGCCATTCAAACCTCATGGATTAACCTATGGAGTTTATATCACAATAACTACAGCCCCAGAGATTCTCCAGTGCCTTTTCTGATATGCTCACTTATTTGAACACATTTCATTAACTACATACCTTGGTTTGTGATTTATAAATTAATATACAGACATATGACCCCTAGACCATATAGTTCCCAAGGATCAGATACATTTTAAAAATAGAACCCAAGCTACATATGATGGTAAATGTTCAAATGTGTACAGAATAAAGCAAACAGGGATGGTGTTTATCACATTAATGGATATTTACAAGGTTTACTCACCACAACTCAAGAGGCAAGTGATGAGAAAACAGGTTTACAGAATAAAAGAATTTGTCCAGCATGACACAGGCTCTGCATGGTAGATCCAAGCATCAGACCTTTGCTTGCTATCAGAAGACTATACCCTCAGTCAATATTTTCCTTATATTCAGTAACATATGTTAGAAAAATTAAGAAAATTATATCATACAAAGAATATCAAATATATTCATCTTCATTTTCAACAGAAAAATGTTTTCTCAAATATTTCATGTGGAGAGAACTGACATGTATACACCCTTATTTCCTTTTCTTCCAAGTAAAAAAAAAGTTCTAGTTATTTGATCTGCAAAGTTTCCATGTACTATAGAGAAATCAATTGCCTTGATAACTTACTACATGTCTCCAAGAATCAATCAAAAATGTACACTTTGGGTCATTTCTAATTACTGATGTGTTTATTGGATAATTCAAAATATTTTTGAAGCTGAGATAGAAAAGTATCCGAGTTTGCCAGATTATCTGAAGATAGGGTGGTTGTTTAAAGAGAGTTACTGATGAACTCTCTTTGGGAACATATTCAGTGCAGGAAGCAGCTGTGTTTATTAAGGAAACTGGTTTCCTGGGCCACTCACAGTGAATTCCATTTTGTGTATGTAGAACTTACATCATATATGTAAATACACACACACACACACACACACACGTGTGTGTGTGTGTGTGTGTGCGCGCGCACGCTACTGGGGATTGATCCCAGAGGTGATTTACCACTGAACTACATCTCCTGTCCTTTTTGTATTTTATTTTGATACAGGGTCTCAATAAATTGCCAAGGTTGACCTCTAACTTGAGATCCTCCTGTATTATCTTCCTGAGCCACTGGGATCACAGGCATGAGCCACCATACCTGGCTTCTACACCAGCATTTCGCATAAGGAGGCATTGTAGGGGGAGGATACATCTGGATTATGATAGACATGTAGGAAGAGAGATGAAACAATCCAGGCATTAAATTCCAAGGAAAAATGGGAAAGATAATGATTAGCAATGTCTCCATTCAGTTTTTATACAAAAGCTCTTGATTGACTTTATGTTGTTTGGCTAAGTTAGAACAAAAAGTCAAGTTATTAATATCTTCTTGTATTTACACGTAGAATTGTGACTATAATGCTACTGTTTGTTCTGGTGTTTGAATAGAATGATAATGAGGCAAGAAAGGAAAATAATTTCCGGGTTTAACACAGTGAACTGTCATGCATTTTTCTAGATTTCAAGAAGCACATCTGTCTCAGGTGTGATTGCTAAGCTCATGATGGCATTTTAATATTTTAGTTCATGATCTTCAGAAGTCAATCCCCAATGACAAAGCTAAAGAAATACTAGCTGTGTGCTAATTTAAGACCTGACATTTGTATCCAGCTAATGTTCCATCCAAACCCAGCAAGCCTCTAAGAACAGAATCAAAATATTCAAATGCTTTTTCTGAACACAGTTAATACATGAAGCTGTGGGTCTTTAGTTACCATTTAGAGTTTAATGTAGTAAGTCAGAGAAGAGCATGATTTCACAAAGAAAATAAGTCAGCACTCAATTCCCTGGTCAAGATGAGCCATTAATGTAAAGACAAATACACACATGATCAGATGCCATTGTTATATTTATGTATGAGCCTAAAACAAAATCATGCTTATGTTGTAAACTCTTAATAACAGAGAAATTATCCAGATAATAAAAACCAGTAATCATAGACCTTCATACCCCAGCCTTACCCCGACAAGCCACATAGATTTAACACTGCAACAAAGCTACCACTGTGATGTGTTTACTTCAAGGAGTTTAAAAGCTTGTTTTTAGTCTGTTTTTAAAGGTACTCAAACTTTTGAACTTTCTATTGATGCCTTGTGGAATTCAGATACACTATATACTTTGAAACATAGAAAGTCACAAGTAATGCTGGAGGCAAGAAAGAATCCTAGCTCATATTATGGTGAAGAAGATGAGTTAATGAGTAAATAGAAATTGCTGTTACGTGTTGTTCTTATCCTGGTCTTCTACTCAGTTCACCCACTGGATGGATGACTAAAACATACATGGGATTAGCAATGATTTTTAGTGACATGATAAATTTCAGATAATCCAAAATTTAAAGTAATCTTTTCAATTTTTATTGAAACAAAAACTATGAGGCAAACGTGATGTTTTGAAACATGTATACATTGTAGAATGACTAAATCAAGCTAATTAATATATACACTATTTCACTTTTTTCCCCCCAGAGACCACTTAAAGACTACTTAGCAATTTTCAGGTGCTTAACACATTTTGTATTAACAATAGTCATCATGTTGTGAAATGGATGTTTTGAATTTATTACTTGTTCCTAGCTGAAAATTTGTTCCCTTTGATTATCATCTTCCCAAACCACGCCCCTGACCCACTCCTGCCTCTGGTAACCACTCTCTGCTTTTATTTGTTCAATTTTTAAAAATTAAATGGAAGTCTAATATTAAGCAAAACCCATTGTAGAAGAGTTACACAAGCAAAGACACAATGATTAAAAATCTTACCACTGGAATCAGAACTTAGGTGCCACACACTAGCTGTGTGGTTTTAGGGAAAATTATTTAACCTAAATTCAGGTTCTTCGTTTGTATAAATTGGTGATCATATTACCTAGATCATAAGCTTGTTTTAGGAAAAATGAAATGATGTAGTTTAAGTATAGTACTGAGCATACAGTAAACTCCATATCTCAGTTCATCTCAGTTTATGGCCATACCATCCTGAGTGCTCCTGATCTCCTCCGATCTCATAAAGTAAGTGGGGTTCAAGCATGATTAGTACTGGGATGGGAGATAATTCATTTCAACTATTATTTGACTAGAAATGCAGTATGTAAGTTTTACTAAAATACTGTATATAACTTTTCTTATCTACAGAAAAAGGAATAGAAACCAGAGACATGCAAAAAAAGTCAACTACATACATTTTGAAGTTTTCAAAGAGAGAAAGCCAAAGAGAAGGAGAGACAAAACTAAGGACAAGTGAATAGAATAAATAAAACAGTACTAGATAAGTTAAATTTACAGATGAAAGTAAAAGAATCTTCCTTAGGAAGGGGTTGATGAGAATGGCACATCTAAAAATTACATGAATTGGCGTGAACATACGTTATATACAAAGATATGAAAATTGTGTTCTATATGTGTAATAAGAATTGTAATGCACTCATTCCACTGTCATGTATTTTAAAAAATTAAATAAAAAAGTTAAAAATAAAAATCAGAATTTTGAATCACTTGTAGGCCAACATACTGAAAAATAATTTTTTTTGGTGTCAAGTATTCCCATCTGTAAAGGAGCCATCCAAGCATAAAAGAATGTGGAACTAGGGATAAATGGTAGTAGCTGACAAAGACAATTAAACCTTGAGAAAATTGTGACTAAAAATAGTGTATCCCTTTTTTAATAGACCCTTAATGCAAAGAAGTTAAAAGTTAAAATCAGAAACCTGCTATAGTGAAATTGTACAGAAATATGCTTACATTATGTGTATGTATGAATATGTAACAACAAATAACCACCTTTTCATCATTTTAATTCAAAAAGAAATTTGCTAACATTAATTGTGTAAAAAGTAAATACAATTATAACCCCTTCATATGGATTTGGTAATTTTCATATAATCCTTTGTGTTGTCTTAATAAAGATTCCATGTGCTTTTAATTGTTTATGTTTTTAACAGTCATCATCACCAGATTTTATTGGACATTTATTATGCATTAAAACTGATGTGAGAGGAAGATTTCTTTTAATTTTAATGAAAATCCTATGAGATAGATACTATTATTTCCCTATTCTTTGGATAATATGACAAAATTTGAGGATGTTATAATTTCTCTAATCATTCTATAGAAGATGACACCAAAGCAGATGCTTGTGGTCAGCATCATGACACATGTGAGGAATCAGATGCCTATCTCCTGGAGCTCTCAGACAAGAGTTTTGTGTCCAGAAAGGAGCACATTAAATAGGCATCACCCTCAGAACATTTATACACTTGATTTCACATGGTCTAATTCTGTACAGTGCATGAAAGTACTGCACATTATTCAAGTGACATAATTTTAGTATAGCATATGATTTAGGAAACTATTACTCTTAACAGGAGAGAGCTCCAAAAATTGTCAGTAAAATGGCAGTTACAGTAAAGATCTTTAGGCTTTTTCAGGACATACAGGCTCTGTTGCAACTTACTCTATTGTTACAACACAAAATGAGCCATAAACAACATGGAAATAAGTATAGCTCTGTTCCAAATAAATATTATTTCTGGACACTAAGATTCAAGTTTAATATAATTTTAACATTTCATGAAACAGCCTTATTCTTCTAATTTTTTCAACCATTTAAAAATACACATTAAAAAAATTCTTATCCTGAGACATTATGAGAATAGGCAATAGACCCAATTTGGCTAGAAGCTGTATGTTCTAGCCTCCCTCTACCTCTGCAGTGTGTATGTTCTCATTGGTAGTGGTTTATGCTCTTGAACATCCATAAAATTTTGTGATACTTGATCTTAGTATTTACATTAATGGTAAGTCTGAATTTATTATTTAATGCATCTTTTCAACATACTATCTAGCATTGCTTTGAAGTTATGTCTTCAGTTACACCCATACTGCACAAGTTAAACAATTTATGGTTATATAAACATATATGAAACTTGTCTGATCCTTAAAAATAAAGTTATGTTTGTTTTTGTTAGAATTTAAACATAGGACATGGGATTGGGAGTACAGACTTGGGATTTTTTTCTATTTTTTGATAGAGTAAAAATTTGCAAATATTTATCTAGTAAATCTTAGAAAATGTATAAAAGAGGTAGTTCCCCAGATTCATAAGAAAATCTTTGCTCTTTACCTAGAAGCTTTTTATGATATGCAGAAATTTAACTGTCACCAATAACTTTTTTTCCCCAGTGCTAGAGATTGAACCAGGTCTCATGCATGCTGGGGAAGTGCATTCCACTGAGATATCCCTATCTGTACTTAATATATTTTTTCAAATACTTTTAAAGAATACTGTCCATCTTTGTTTTTGATCATTTTTGTAAGCTAAAGTAGGTTATTTGAATTATAGTAAAGTTTTCAAAAAATCACTTTCAACCTCATGTCTTCTGCAAAGCCAACATCCCCAGAAAAGCAATAAAAATAACAGAATATCTGAGTTATTGCATATTTTGATAGATGAGGCCAAACAGCAATTGTTCTTGCATGTAATTGTACCTTTTGGCATATACAGGGATAATACTGAAAAGCTCCCAGAAGCTACCAGTAGTATCAACTTTATTTTTATCAACAATTGCACTATCAAATGGAAAACCATAGGACACTTTTATAGTAACTTAATATTAATTGAAGAATCTAAAATATATTTATTCTCTTGCTTGTGAAAGTGAAATATGATATGTCAAGAACTATGTAATGTTTTGAACAACCAACAATAAAAAAAAGAGCCACAAAGCAAGCAATGTAAAAAATTCAATAACAATTTTCTAGCTTTGCCTATTTCTAATGATTTCTTTATAGGCTTCTAATTGATTCAAGATTTAAGTGGTTTTAGTCAACACACTATCATTATTCAGACATGATGGCTTTGAGCCCAAGCCAAGAGAGCCCTTCTCCTCCTTTACAGAAGAAAAGGGTATACAATGTTTGATTATTAACATTACAGAAGTTAACATGAAGCATTACAAAAAAGCGATTGAAAAACTGATTTGTTTATGTAATCATTTTTAGTGTGTTTAGTGTATTTTCACATATTTTCATTTGAACCCCATAGCAATGGTCAGTAAAATTAGGAAGAACACTCTCTAAAGCAACAGAAGCTCTCTCCACACAGCTGATCATGGGAAACAAAAGTTGAAGCTAAAATTGCACAATAAATACTACTTAAAGTACTAAAATATGAATCCACCTAAAAAGTTTAGTAGCAAGAATAAAGACATCCAGAGTGTAAGGCAAAGGAATGGAATTTTCATTCCCCATGACTAGCAGGATGAATGAGAAGAGAAGGCTGTAAGATTAAGGGTCTCAAGGGATGAAATGGAATCAGGGACAATTTCTAGCCATCATGGAGGAAATGTATTACAAAACAACATTTAAAGAAAATAAAAGTTTATTTTTCAAATCCTTGGTCAGAAAATGATTACAAAATGTGTTGAAATGCTGCCCTAATTTTCTGATGGGCTGTGGTAGGGATGTCTTTCGAAATTGATCTTCACTGGTCTCTTCATTATATTTGTTCAATTCCCCCATTCTCTCTTGAATGCATATCCCTAATAAAACTATCATTGCTTGATAGGATTGAATAAACTCTATTGATAAGTGAGCTGTTGAGGAAAAAGGAATGATCCAGGGCTGAAATGCAGAAGAAAAAAGGCTAGAAATAAAATTGAAATAGATCATTTAAGAATGGGAAGTGAAAATAGTGGTAATCATTAAAGGGCCTATGTATTCTTCTTGCTCTTTTTTATTCCTCAGCATCAGTTATGAGCTGTGAAAATAGAAACTTTGGCTTTTGCCCTCAAAACCATAAGCATGTTAATCATCAGCTTTGTGAAAAATGTACCTAGCTCCAGTCCATCTGCCTTGTGGCAATTGCAATTGGCTATGTCACAATTTGGAATGCTTTGCCCTCAGTGTCCAACATTGGAAATGAGATGAAGGATTATCTTCATGCTTTTGTCTTTGGCTTAATGGGAGCTTTCTGAAGTCCTCAAAATTCTGACTTCTTGTTGCCAGGGTATGAAGCATTCCTCTGCTCCTGCCCATTTGACTTGGCATATATTAGGGAGAATGGAAAAAAAAGAACGACAATTCATTGAAATGGAGTCCTGAGTAAGTTAAATGCCTCCTGAATAAATGTGCAGTATCTCTTTCCCAGGCCTAGGTAATTGCTTTTTTATTTATCTCAAACCGTTTTCATCCTCTCCTATAGCCTAATAGAGTCACACCCTGCACAGTGCATTTCTATCACAGAAGCTCACAGGATGCAGGCTTTGCTGATAATAAATAAATAAAATTATGATGCCTATATTATAGCTACTGGAAGCTGAAGTTTTGCATTTATATATTAAATTAAAATTGCTTTCTGCCCATATTATACAAAATATAAATGGTAGTTTAGTCAGGCAGCAGACAGTAGTGGGCTACTTTTTGAGCAAAGGTGTCTGAAATTTCTATATCAGGGCAAATGCTTCTCATGGGCCATACAGACATTTATTAAGAAACTAATATGGCAATATTCATTCTGGTCACACTTAGACTTTTAGTCTTCCTCAAAATAGATACTAAGTGAGGAAAAGGAGCATTAATATCTTTTAAATGAGCATGGTTGATGAATACTGTACTTAAAAGTAAATGAAAAAATTCAAATGGAAAGAAATAATTTTAAGTGAACAAAAAGTAAAGATACAAAAATGCATTATCCGATTAGATTGAACCATTATCTATGTCAAACGATTCATTCCTTAACACCAATCAGAACTTCATGCTTTTTCCCTAACCAGACATGGGGGGAACTCTGTGGTCTACAGTCTATACAATTGTTTTAGTGAACAGAGAGCCACAGGCCCTGAATTATAAGAAGAACATATTCCAGTAATGAGAAATCTTTGTCATCATTAAAATATAGACTATTTCATGATGCTCTAGAGGCTCTATAACTAAAAGACATTTACTAGTAGACACATATGGACAATAAATACAATATTACAAAACAGTTATGCTTTGTCTGTATTTAGCCAGCATAAAGCATAATGGGAATGTTCCTCACTTTGCAGAGAGAAACACTTTTCCAGAAAATAGTACCTGTGACTTCAAACTTACTACAGCTTTCTCTGCTCTCAGCCTTGGCTCATAATGACTATTTTAGTTAAACAAATACTTAGGACAATAATTAATCTATAGATGAAGAATGACATACATCTGGAAAATTGCCACACACTCACCTCCACATTCTTCTCTCAGAAGAGACATAACTAATTTATTATGACCTTCTTTTCTACCAAGCAAGAATTTGAACTCATATGACTCAAAAGAGTACATAAGGCAGCAAGTAACCATTGATCCATGTCTTGGTTTCTTAATTTTAGCATAGGTAGACAAAATCTCTGGCTTACAAGGTTCTGGATAAATTTAAGAATGATATAATTACAAGAATATTTTTTTAAAAATGTTTAGTATAACCTCATTTTATAGATGCAGAAAAGAACTGTGAAATGATTTGCTCAACGTGACAGTTATTTATAGAGCAGAAAAGGATCTGTGGGGAGAAATTAACCCAACTCAGAAGGAAACAGGGGATAGAATCAAAGAAAAATTTACCCAAGAACAGGCATTAACTCTCAACTAACCCATCAGTTAATCCAGTTTCCTAGACTATTGTGTTGAGAATGATTCCAAAGTTCAGAGTAAGTCTTATGGAAAAAGATACTTTAATCAACCTAGTATTTTTAGCTTTTGAGATAGAAAGAGGCAGAAAAAAATATGCAATACAATATCCCCTATTTAACTTCTTATTCTAAACTAATATTATTATTCTACTTCATGGTAATGTTTGGAGTCCCACATAACTCCCTCTACCTCTTAGGAGAAAATGATCTTGTCATATTTGTAGAAATATTCTGGTTCATATGAAAGCAATATTTTCCAGCAGCTATAAATAAGTTGGTATTCTTATTGAATACAACAGTTCAGGAAACTTGGTGAATGCTCCTGAGATCTATCCTCATAGTGCTGAAAAATTCAAAAGTCTGAGACTGCAAGTTTCAAGGTCAGACTCTGGAATATGGTACCATCATCAAAGTAATGCAAGGCCATTTGAGGTAAGGCCAGCAACCTGTCTCCTTATACCAAATCTCTGCTTCTTCATGTGCCACACTGTTCTCTTCAAACATTCATCCAATATATTTGCATTTAATTTTTGTCAGCAGTACATAAAATCACAACTTAGAAAATAGAATATTTCACTTAAAGCATTTATCACAAGATTGCTAATAATAACAAAATCCTCTGGTACATTTAAAATAAGATTTTATTCTTCCAAGTTGTTTAAAAAATAACTTTCAGAAACAGATATCCTGCAATATATTATTGTAAAAATACCCTGAAAACTCCATTTTCTGCTATGATGATCAAAGAAAGCTTTGACTAAAGATTATCACTGGATATGTAGCCATCATGTTATGGAAGGCAATCATGGGTTAACAATTTAACCTAAGTTGAGAGAAATTTCTTTCCTATATGTTTTCCTTTTCTGTTTGGAATGGGCCATACTTGTCTTACGTGTGATAAGAACAGATATAGCAGAGCTTTTTATGGTTTCTTATGTATTGCTTATGTGTCTATGAGAAGATAGAGATATTAAGCAATACTTTACATATCTTTCTGTAGAGTTGCTATTTCCCATTAGTTCTCTGATGGTACTACTTTCTTTTGCCTTCCTTTATGCCTAGGTTGTGAGATTACTGGTTTCTGACCATAACAAATACACTCACATTTTGAACTCTTGAAAAACCAAATAGGCAAACAGATTAAAAGACAAAGCAGTATATATCAATGCCCCTTAGACAATCCCATTTAACAAAACATTGTTAAGTTTCCCTTGAATCCCTAACAATTGTAGTTCATTATTTTTCCATACCATAATGGCCTTACATCCAAAGTTTTTCTTTGTGGCTTTAACCATCATCAGAGAATAAAGTTGTCAGTTTTGTTACAATTTTCTTTAATTACATAAAAAATTGCTACAAATTACATAAAAAAATAACTACAAGTGTGGATCTGAAAATTGATCTTTAAGAAAAATGCAGTGTTGAGGGGAAAAAAACTAAAATTATGCATTGGATTATTAAGAAATAACAGAACTGTTGCTAAAATAGACACTATAGTTTTTAATACACAATGATTTAAACATATTTATTATTATTTTCTCGGTAAAAGGAATTTCAGGTGACCTTTTGCTATTCTATGCTAATATATGTAGTGAATTAATGTTAACTTATGAACATGTTTAAATTATATATTTTGATTTATGTAAGTGGAAAGGGGACAAAGAGTGAAAGAATGAGAAAGGGGTTTTGGGGAAGGTCTGGGGGGTATGTGGGATTGAACCCAGGGGTGCTTAACCACATCCCTACATACCCACACCCCCAGCCCTTTCTTATACTTTATTTAGAGACAGGGTCTCAATAAGTTTCTTAGGACCTTACAAAAGTGCTGAGGCTGACTTTGAACTTGAAATTTACCTCCCTCAGCGTCCTGAGCTGCTGGGATTATAGGCATGCACTACTGCACCCAGTGAAAGAAAGATTTTGATAGGCAGGTCTACATACTATTCCAATCATATGAGTATACTTGGAGAAGTAATTTTGTTACCCAAGCAAGACTGTTAACTCCGATGCAACTCTCGTAGCATGAGAATAAATAAATGTGAAGTAGTTATTTTTTCAAAACTCATGGAAAGAATGTTTAGATGTTTTTTATAGTCACTAATGTAATATTTTGTTTGTAGTAAAAACATCATTCTCACTTTAGTAGAGAAATTGAGACATATATTGAGCTTATATAAAGAAATAATTGTTTAAAGGAAAAGTAAAAGAATTCATAAAATTATTTACAAAGAAGATTAAGTGTAAATATAGGAAGAACCAACCAGTTGGCATCTTTACTAATAAGTCTGTTGAAGTATATATATGTATCAGTTTATGTATGCCTTCTACATCAACATTTAGATTGTTTTGATTGTAATAGTAGCATATATTCTGAATAAAGAATTTGCCAAGTAAGATCAGGGTACATTTTAGTCATTTCCAATTGTTTTCATTATTAAAAATAGTGATGTAGTCAGGTATGGTGGTACACACCTGTAATCTCAGTTACTCCAGAACCTAATGTTGGAGGATTGGATGTTCAAGGCCAACCAAGCAAGGTTAGTGAATTCTGTCTCAAAGTCTGGAGAATATGACTCATTGGTAGAGCACCTCTGGGTTAAATCTTTAGTACTATAACAAATAAATAAAAAGCAATGGAATGGATATAATTTCCACATATATTTTAAACAAATTGCTAGTTCTTGTTTAAAAATAGATTTCCTAAAGATAAATTATGGGCCAAATGCTGTATATTTTTATAACTTTATATTTCTTTTTTCTTTTATGTTTTCTCTCATTTTTCTACTTTCTTTTTCCCTTTTTTCAACCTTTAAATAATATTGTATAGTTTTTCGTCTTTTCCTCCATTATACAAGACTGTTTCCTCCCCCCATTTTTTTTCTCATCAATTACTCTCATAAACAATGAATAAAAGATCTCTTATCAAACCTGTTCAAGTGTCACTGAAAAAGTCAAATCTTTGCCTTAATGGGAAGGGAAGCAAAGTCATACTTAAATGAATTGCAGTAATAGTATTTCTTAAAAATTTTACATTGCACTTTGCAAAAAGATGGTAAAGTAAATTAAATTAATGTAAAAACTATTGCTATGTGATATTATATCCAAACCTGCCTGGTCAGCATCACTATTTCTTTAATCTCTGAAGTGAATAAAATATCTCCTTAGACTCAAAACTTTTTCCATACCTCAAACCTAGCTCTCAAATTATGTATGTTTTGAATTTTTAAGGATAGAATCACTTTTAAATGCCTCTTTCTGTAAATATTATATTTTAGATGTCCTTGAACCTTTAAAATATATTTTAGCAAAGAAATAAAAACAATATTCAGAACACTGAAATTTATTTTCTTATATTCTTATTCCATAAAACATTTGTAATTTTTAATAATAATTTCTAACAACTATTTTATATGGGAGACTTAAGAACAAATGGAAATAGGGAAAAATGTATTTTGTAACTGGTTTGTCAAATTATGTTTTTATCTATGCACAACCACAAAAATATTCAAGTGCTTGAACTCAAATATTTGAGTCTATAAAATGTTGCTGAGTTGAGAGGAATACGGATAAATTATTCATAGCCTCTTTCCTTGAAAAACTGCTAACAGTTCACAAAAGAGAGAAGGTGGGAGGCCCCTGCAAAAGTCTAAAGTCTGATGTACAAACCAAAACAAAGGTGGAATCAAGAGCACATAGGGAAATGGAAAATTTTGAATTAAAATTTGAGATTTATGTTAGAGAATTTGGTGATAACTTGGATAAATCAAGAGTCAAGGAGGAATGATGTTTTCTAGTTTGACATATTAAACAGTCATATTATCAAATATAAAGTCAAGAACAAAAGAGCGTGTTTGGAGGCAAACAAGATATGATGGGTGCCAAGTATGTTTGATCAACTTCCACCTCATCTCTCTCCCCTTGTGTAGCAACCAAACAATTTGGAGGATTTTCTCTCATATGCAGAGATAGCCCTGATTAACCTAAGCTAACTAGGTTTATCCCATTCTCCTAAAGAGGCAAACCAAAGCCCAGTAAGTAGGATACTCTTTTACTGAAGAAACTTGGTTAGAATAAACATGTGAATCGCTTCATGCTACTGAAACATCCATGAAAGGTTTGCTGAGGATGGAGAGACATATGACAGAAGCTTCCCAGGTACAATAAAAGAACTGTTCCCTTCTATATATGAATAAGGTAGCAAGAATTTCTATGTTGGAAAGATTCCTACATACAGGATACAACAAGATAAAATAATAACAAAAAATAAACCTTAAGGCTTGATTGAACCATATCTGATTCATATCCTATCTCTGAAATTCACAGCGATGTGAGTTGTTTTGACTTGGTTTATTTGTTAGTTGGCAGAAATATTCTAATTAATCCAAAGGTCAGTTCCATGTGGGACTAATAAATGTGAAAGGCTCCTGCAGTCTACAAACATAATTGAGACGCAAGCATTTGGGAACAGAAGTCTAGAACTGAAGGAAATAGCTGGGGTTAAGTGATACAGATTGTATAGTCTGCAAAGTGTAAGTAAAAATATAAAACACAATAATCAAGTTTCTATGCACTTTAACAGTATAGGAGCCATTATTCAAATTTAAATTGTGTACTTTGTAGAAGACAGAATTATAAAAATTAGGTTACTTTTAGGATGTACTATAATAATGCTTTTCTGTGTTTCCTGTATTATGATACATAGTAAGAGATAGGCTATTAGATTATCTCCAGTACGTTGGGGTTTTTTTTTTTTTTTCTTTTTTTTGGAGCTGGGGATCGAATGAGAGGGCACTTAACCACTGAGCCACATCCCTATGCCCACCTTTTTGATTTGTTATTTTGAGACAAGGTCTCACAAAGTTGCTGAAGCTGACACAATCAACTTGTGATCCTCCTGCCTCAGCCTCCCAAGCCACAAGGATTACTGAAATGGTACCACCACAACTGGCTTCTGATATGTATATTAAAACACAAACTAAAATACCTGTATATTCTTATTTCTTACTTGTTTAAAGTGGGAGATTTTATTATGTTCCATGCTTTTATACAAATTGCATCTTCCCTTCTGCTTTTTCTAAAACATCATAGACAATGATATTAAAAATTTTAAAATCTGATGAATAACTAAAAAATACTGGAATGAGTAACCAAAAATATCTATATTTCAAGTTTGATCGTCAGAGATAACAAATCAATCTAATATTGAAAAAATTAGGTTAGTTATATAATTAAAAAGAAGCAAGTTCTCTGTTGTTACACTCAGATTAAAAGTTGATACTTTGGACAATATTCTGATTGAAAAACCTAAACTATCCAGTCTTCAATGTAACTATTGTGATAACAAAAGTAACATTTTATCAGATTTAAGATAACTTTTTTTAACCAAATTTCACATCAATCCCATCATGATTTTCCCCTATGGGAACCTGGAATGGCTTCCAATTAGCAAAAACTAACATTTGTGCGTATCACAGTGTTATATTTGTGGGAATAGCTTAAAATTAAAATAACTTTAATTTTAATTAGACAACCTCAAATAGTCAAGATACAATGCAATGTCCATTAAGATGCTTTCCAAAGGAATGATTAAACATTTTCATCTCTCAGGTGAACACTCTAGATAAAACTGCAATCCTCCTTGCAGCGTTTAGGGGCCATTTTGGTGTTATTTACATGGAAGGAAAAAAAAAAAGTAATAAGTAGTTACATGAGTAGCTACCTCCTCAAAGGCATAAATTTGAAAATATAGTGAGAGCAAAAAAAAAAAAAAAAAAGTCAAACGATAAAAGAGTAAGGTTCAAGCTTTCTTTATCAAATTACTATAACTTTCTATTAAGGTATCTGGGTTGATTTCTGAGGTTCTTAAATAGATCATTGAGACTGAGCCTCCTTGAAAACACCTTTTATATACTACGACAAGGGTCAAATATCACAGAATAAAATGTCTAAGTGTCTTGTGAATGTAATGCTTAAACAAAACTTTAATAAAGACACTCAATGTACCTGGAAATATAGTGTTTCAAATTTTTACAAAACAAAGTTCCTGTTAAATAGCAGAGGTTTTTGCTTTTGTGTTTTTGTGGTGGGGGCTGTGGACAGCTCATCATGTAATTTGGTAGTTTCATATTTTATTTAGAAAAAGTCATGTTAATTCTTGTGGTTTTATAGTTTTCAATTAGTACTCAGTCTCGAACTTATCTTTATTCAGACTCAAAATATTTAGAAACAAACAGGGTTGTAGTTGTCACCTTTACTATTATTCAATTTAAAAAATAAAAAATGTCTTGCACATCATAGTGATTTTTCCCTCCTAAGATGACAAAATTAACTGATAGCATCCTCAGGATTAAAATCCAAGTCTCCTAATAAGTTGAATAACTTGTGTTCCTTGTCACACATTTGATGTATGTTTTCAATTTGATATATGTTTTCAATTGTTTTTGAAATAAGAATATTTTAAGACATATGTAAATGATTAAGTTATTTTATTCAACCTGAGGATTTCTTCCTATTTGATATCAGCAAGAAATAAAAATTCCTTTATTGATTTATGATCTCTGTATCCAGAAAGATTTAAGGTATTCTGCATGATTAAATATACATGAGAAACATATTTTCCTCAAGATATTATTTCAATTATAAGTCAATACCAATAAAGAAAGAAATCTCAGGGGATCTAAGATTCGAAATAATTTCTCTCCTAAATACGAACAGCTACTTTTTGCAGGAGAATAAAACTTGACTTACATAAACAAAAACAATTGATTCTTCAAGAAATACACATTCTTCCAAAGCCTGGGTGAAAAAAAAGCAACCATATTCTCTTCTATTATTGATTCAATGCCATGGTCTTTTCTAGTCTATTTTCATAGTTTATTTCTTAACCTATAGTCAAGGAATTACTGGAGGTATTCCCATGAGCACTTTGGAACCGGCAAAAGAGATTGAAATGTGACATAATCAGAGGAATTTCTTGGCCCTGGGGTATTACTCTGAATTTCTTAAAAGAAAAAAGAAAAGGAACCAGTTAATGTGAAGGAGATTGCAACTCCTGTTATACAAAGAGGTGAGTAGGGCTGACTATTTGGACTACTTCCTCTCCAGTCACATGGACAAGAAATGCAAAGAGAGGAGCAAAATGTTCTTCTATTAGATCACCCTGATTTATGATGGCTTTAAAAGTGCAGATAGACCATTGTACCCTATGCCACTTTGTACCACTGTCTTTCAGGATCCCAAGCAGCCCATTCTTAGTGAATAGAAAAAGAATGATGTCACTACATGACAACCAAAGAATCCATCAATAAGAAGTTGTAGCAATTGTAAATGAATATGCATCTAATGCTAGGGCATCCAATCTTATAAAACAAACAGTATTAGATTATATGCTAATAGTTGGGGACTTCAAAACCCCATTTTTAATCAATGTCTAAATAAGCCATACCAAAAAAATAAATAAAAATTAAAAATAATTGGATTTTGGGCTGGGGATGTGGCTCAAGCGGTAGCGCGCTCGCCTGGCATGTGTGCAGTCCAGGTTCGATCCTCAGCACCACATACAAACAAAGATGTTGTGTCCACCAAAAACTAAAAAAAAAATAAATAAATATTAAAAAAATTTATATCTTAAAAAAATAATAATTAGATTTTAACTATATTTTGCAGTAAATGGGCCTAAACATACATTTAAAGAACATTTATCCAATAGCTACAGAATACATTTTCATCTCATTGACACATAAAATGTTCTCTAGGACATACAACATTTGTATCATATTGCTTCAAAAAAATTTTAAAATGTCAAAAATCGTATCATGTATCTTCTTGGACAACAAGGGATAAAACTAGCAATAAACAAAAGGAAATTTAGAGTTATAGAAATACATGGAAACTGCATGACATGAAACTGAATGAACCATGGGCCAAAGTAGTAAAAAATAAAATTAAAAATTTAATTGAAACAAAGAAAAAAATTCTGTTACAGAAATATCAAAACTTGAGCTACAACAAAAGGTGTACTAAGAGGAAAGATTTTGGCAATAGCTCCCAAATACAAAAGAGGGAGAAATTTTAAATAAGCAACTCATGTCTTTCAAGAATCTAAGGAAATAAATAAATAAATAAATATCAAATCCAAAATTAGTATAAGAAAGCAAAGAACAGAGCAAATGTAACTGATATAGAAATTAAAATACAAAATGAAATACAAAATAACAAAATAGTTTCAAAAAATATAAAATCAACAAACCAGAAACCCCAATAAAAAAATCAGAGACATTACAAGTGATAGGACAGATTTAAAAAAGGATCATTTGAGACTACGATGAGCAAACTCAAACACCTAGGAGACATGGGTATTCTCCAACCTATACAACCTACCAAAATTGATCCATGAAGACACAGAGGACCTGAACAGACCAATAACCTGTGATTGAATCAGTAATGGAATGTCTTCCAACAAAAGAAAGCTTAGGTTGTATGTCTTCTTGCTGAATTCTACCAAACATGAAAAGAAGAAATAATTCTTAAACTGTTACAAACACTTGGAAGAAAATTCTTTGAAATGGAATCTCCAAGGCCAGCATTATCCTAATAGCAAATCAGACAAAGACATAAAATAACTATAGACCAATGTCCCCAGTGAACATAGATTATTCCCCTTAGTCACGTGAGATTTATCCCCGGGATGCCAGGAGCTGATCAACCAACACAACATGTCACATCAATTGACTGAAGATCAAAAATCATCATCTCAATAGATATAAAAAAGCATGCAATAAAACTCAACATAACTTCATGGTAAAGACTGAAAAAATTATGTGCAAAATGAATAAAGCTCAACGAAATAAAGGTTTTATTTCTTCTCTATTTTGACTATTTTTGAATTCCTTTATTGTATAATCACATATCCTCTCTAGGTTATATGACAGAATGGCTGAATGATCCACAAAATAATGAATATTGTTATTAAGTGGCCGGGAATTGTTGGGAAAGCTGCTGTGTTTCTAATTCTAGCTCTCCAAAAGAGAGCAGAGAGAAAGCATCTTAACTTTAATGTCTTTCTGTCTAAAGTGACACGGGCTGGTATTCACTCATTAAAAGTATTTTTAACAAGAGAAATACATGTGTCTAAATATCACAAAATAATCTTAATCATATTAAAAGCTGACATTTATTTCTACTTGTGATTGCCAGACAATAAGCTGAACACTCTAAATGTATTAGTTCATTTAATCCTCACTATGAAATCATAAGTGTTCTTTTATCCTATATTTATAGTAGCCCTGGCAGGTTGTAGGGTGAGGATGGCCCCTTCTAATATTATGTGCACTACAATTATTCATCAACTTAATTTTTCCCCTACCCATCAGAGTTGGTGTCTCTAAGCTCCCAGAAATGAAACATTTCCCCCATGTCTACCTTCACATAATTATGAGAAGAGCAGGCTCTGAAGGTATCCAGCCTGCAATTTGAATTCCATTTATAATAACTACTAGCTGTGTGAACTTGGTGAATTGACCTGCCTTTGCCATTCCCAATTTCTGCCATGATATCAGATGTACAAGGTGACAGGAGTATCTGAGACAGGCAAATAGGTTTATTAAAGTTCCTAGCCCAGTGCCTAATACATAGAAATTACCCAGTAAAAAGCTAGATATCATTATCATGATGGGGGACATTCCTTACTGCAGTAGCTTCAAGTGGTTTTGAAAATAGTAATTGAGTATTTTTCAAAATACAATGTTTTAACCAGTTATGGGGGAGAGGCAGAAACCGAATAGCAGTATTAATCCATTAAGCAGAGTAACATATTCTTTTATATCCTCAAGAAAAGTGCTTGCTTAGTATGGCACTTCTAATAACAATTTGTAAATAGTTGAATTTAACAATCGGCATCAAAATATTTTACAATACAGAAATTTTACGGAATTAGTATTTTATTAATTTTAAAAAATAGGATTAAGATATGTAATTCTGTGTGTTTAAAGTTAAATTTGAATTTAGTAATTAAAAAAAAAACTTCAAGAGCATCCCCACATCTCCTCCCATACCAAAGGTAGATCAGATGGAAGAAATATTACGAAAGAAAAGTCCATCACTGTTATGGTTTAGGTCTAAAAACTCATCCTTAAGCCATCAGTGTTCAAAGGTGGGGCCTTTTAAAGGTGATTCAATCATGAGGCCTCTAACCTTGTCAAAGGATTAAGCCCATTGATGGATTTATAATTTAAGGCACTACTGGAGGTGGTAGAAACTTAGGACATGGGCCTAGTTGGAGGTATCGAGTCCTCAGGGCTGTATTTTGTCCCTCAATCTTTCCTGTTATGAGCACACTCTCTCTGCTCCCAGGCTCCCAAGAGATGAGCAGCTTTGCTCCATTGCACATTCCCCACCATGAAGTTCTGCCTCACTATAGGCCCAGATACAATGGGGCCAAGTGACCACAGGCTGAAACCTTTGAAACCATGAGCCAAAATAAATCTCTCCTGTTTTTAAGTTGTTTATCTGATATTTTGTCACAGTGACAGAAAGCTGACTAACACAATCACCCATGTGTAGGGAGCATTCACCACCGCCTATTCAACATGAAAAGATAAACTCCTCTAACCTTTCATGTGAGGAAAAGCCCAAGATTGCTTCTGAGCTGTCTGCTTTCCATGGAGGAAACATTATCCTTGGGTGGCTTATCTGCACTTCTCCTCCCTATTTTATCAAAATAATAATTAAAACAATGAAACAATCCCTAAAGCACAAAGCATGGTCAATATATTTCCCATCCACTTACAAAAAAGTAATTATCCAGAAAGTCATAAGCTCTAGCTAAAATCTGGATCTTACTATGGCTTTTTTTTTATTCCATAAGAGAAGTTAATAAGAAGTAAAGTAACAAAGACTCTCTGGGTAATTTAACACAGAGTCTAAGGAGGCAAGCAGAGCATTTAAGTTAACAGAAATACTGCTTCCTACTTCATTCTACATCTCCATTAATGTCATGCCTAGGTTTATCCAAGAATCTAAGACAGAGAAGCCAATTAGAATATAGTTAGCTGTTTTTAGAAAGAACAAATTATGTAGACATCCAAAACAGAGAGAATGAGCAATCAACATATTCTCTCTCCAACCTGAGACTGGTCATTCTTAGTATCCCTCTGGTGAAGTAATTTATAGAAGCAGATCTTAAGTATTCTGAAAATAAGATCATGTTTGAACATAGTATTGCACCTATTAGTAGGATTTACTAACACAAAACAATAGGTGAGTTGTCCTAAAACAGTAATGGATATATGATACACACCAGGAGGAAAGAGTGTGAGCAAGTATACTTCCCAGGGAAGTTGTTATATATATTTTTAAACATTATAAAGGACATCATGCTTGTGGAATATATGGAAGTCTGGAAGTCTAGATGAGGAAGAATGAAATAAAGAGTAATGGCTGTGCATGATAAATGAACAAGTGGGACTTCCAGTGGACTGTGGAGCATGGGTAAGGAGCTGAGGATGCGGGCAGGAGCAAGACAGTGCAGAAGACATCTTGAGCTGAGAGTTCTATCCAGGGGAAGGAGCTATGTAAACTCAATCAGAAAAGTTGTTGGTTTTTTTACTCATTTTAAAAAATTCCACTCTTTGCTATATAACACCTAGTCATAAACTCCAAATTGTCATTCACTAAAAGTCTCAAAACAATCACATGCCTTTCATGAGTGGTATTTTATGGCCAATCAATATTGGGCAAATTTGGGTCAGAATGACAGGAACTGTCACAACAGATGAAAGGCAAAATTGGTAGAAACAGGAAAGCTCCACCAAGAGTAAGATGTAAGCATCCTTTTCACTGAAGCCAGATACTGAAAAAAGTACTGGACTTAATTCAAATGTATTTGAATTCTCAAGCAAATATGATGAGACCAACTGACAGCATGCCAATTCCTCAGACTCTTCTTTTTCTTAGATTAAAATATAAAATTTGGAATATGTTTTGCTTTCCATCAATCAATATGTCCACAGTCTCCCAGCCAAATATTTAATGACTCTCTCTTAATTACTCAGAGCAACAAGATCTTAAATCATGAAATGGATGCTTAGTTCACATATGCTTTTTTTGTGAAATTCCTGTACAATTGGATAGGTATGAAGGAAAAATCTGAATTCTAACACTTTGTTCAAGATATATAACGGTGAGAATTTATACTTGTTGCAGTTTATAGATTAAGAAAAACTAAA
This sequence comes from Spermophilus citellus, assembly GCF_964194105.1. Classification (NCBI taxonomy): domain Eukaryota; kingdom Metazoa; phylum Chordata; class Mammalia; order Rodentia; family Sciuridae; genus Spermophilus; species Spermophilus citellus. The sequence goes on along the minus strand of NC_138183.1, from coordinate 61,218,101 downwards.
ATATCTTAGAAGTATAAAGTTTTATGATTCTAAGTTTTATAATAGATTATCTTAAACTTTGAGGTTCAATCATTTGAATAATGGCATGGCCCCTTATTTTCTGCTGTAAGTAATTCTGAGATTTATTAGATTACCAAAGTGGGCAAAGTGTGTAAATTAAAAATTACACTTGCATTTCACATATAATTGTATATGTGTACTGTCAACAAAAGCCAAGGTATGGAATTAACTAAGGTGTCTATTAATAGTTGAACAAAAATAAAATGTATTATATATACAATGTAGAATATTATTCAGCTGTTAAAAAATGCAATTCTATCATTTGCAGCAACATGGATAAACTAAAGGTATTTTTCTTTAGTGCATGTGTAGTGCTAGGGATTGAATCCAGGGGATCATGCATGCTAAGCAAGTGCTCTACCACTGGGCTGCAACCCCACCCCTGAAAGCAATTTTTAACCTGTATATCAATAAGGTTTTTTTTATTATTGTAATTCTTAAGTATTTTGTTTTTACCCAGATCCTACATTCCCTAGCCTGTTTTTTGCCATGTTCTCTAAACTTTTGCCTACAACACTATTAACTTGGGCCTTAAATAATTTCTTAGAATTGTATATAAATTAGGAGATCCCTTATGTTTACCTGACAAAGGAGAGAAATCAAGCATCACTAGTAAGTTGGAATTAAGTATTGTTATCTGTAAATTGCTGAGGGAAAATGAGTTGGAAAAAAGCCTAGATGATTCTAGTTGTATAACCTAAGTAGGATTCAAACCAAAGACTTTTGGACTAATCTTATTTATTGTCTTATTATAATTTGCACATACTGTACTCCAAGGCCTTCCTAAGTTTGGCAACTACCATTACCATTAATGTAAATGAACAATGTCCTTTCAACTTGGAAACTGAAACCTAATGATCACAGCCTAAAAGCAGAAATTCTGGAATATTAATCCTTTATAAATTTAAAATTTCCGAATTTAAGAAAGAATAAGTCCACAATGCCAGCTAATCTTAATTAAATGTGATAAATATTGATAAAAGTTGGAATTCTGATAAGGCTATATAAAAAAGAAACCCACGTACTGATGAATGCTGACCCAAGGTAATAGTTTTCACCAGTGGAGGGAGAAGATAGGATAAGGGGGACATGTGAATAAAGGTAGGATGATCTGGTGGCCCTGGCTTTAATTTGCAAGCTGTGTTTGCAGGTGTTTCAGCCATTATTATATGGGAAGGAAGACAGAAATCCAGCAAGATTGGTCGTGCATATACTGATAATGATTATTTCGAACCAAGGATTATGACTATTACAATCCTGGACATCCAAGTTCAAAAGATAAGTGAGGGTAGAGGAAATAGAATTCAACTTTGGTATAAAAATTTAGGAAACATTCATACTAAATCAGATTCTTCTTGCTTTATTAAAGTTAATGTAAGATCTTTTTTTTCTAATGAAGAAGCTTATTAAATAAAACAGAATCACTGAAACGGTCTTGGGAAATACTTTGGAAATGTGTTTTTAAAGTAGGACTTCAGAAGCAAGCATACATTTAGAAATTTTGGCTAACATCTGTGAAATTTCACTTATATTTAACTAGAGCTGTGAATGTCTCCCCAGGGCACCAACCATTCTATTTTAATTATGCCACTTCCTAAAAAAAACTGTTTTAACATCTAGCAAAGCACACATGATGTGAAAACACTTGTTAAACCACCTCCACATTATTAACAATCAGACAAATATGAGATCATTGCATTTCTTAAGGCTCATTAAATGAGAATTAGTGCAGTGGCACTATTTTTGGAAAACATTTGTCCTTGATGATATCTCCTTTTCACATATATTTGCCATTCTTGGAGCACCTTCTCAAATTTGCTTTATACTGATTCTGTAACAGAACTATGAGATATCATAATATAAAGCTATGTTATGTTATTGTGGTAACACAAACCCACTCTAGTCAAGAAACTCAAAATGAATGATGGCACTGCGTCCATTAAGGATGACTTTATGTCACATTTTTGTGACAAACTATCAGCCTACAAAAATAAATTATAAGATTTTTACTCATTTGTATCACATCAGACATCATTTAAATATGCCAGTTTTAAGAAGGAAGAAAATAGGCAGTGTGCATGGATAAGTTGAATTATTTATCCCTTGGTTCAAATTCAAGTTCACACAAGGCACTTAAGTTGTATTCTGGTCTACATATACAAAAATTCTATGGAATTCAAGCACTGTGCTTGGCACCAAAAAGTTCTAATTGCAATACATACAGATATTTTAATATATGAAATCTATCGTGGTAATGTTTAGGAATGTTCCTTCATCCTGTTTCCATCTGACATCCTCCAGATTTCAAGAATAACCTCACTGGTAGTTCAAAGATAAAGGACTGATCAATTATGGTAACAATGAGAGACTTCAATCCCTTCTTAGGACAATTAGCTAGAGAAAAAAGGCTTCAGGACCATGAATTTTTTTTTTTTTTTGCTCTGTGTGTGTGTGTGTTTTAATATATTTATATGCTCTTTGAAATACCAGGGAAAATCTCTGCAGAAACTCATTCATTTAGCCATATAGGAACAACATACTGCATGCCATATACTAGTTAATTCATTCTGTGAGCTCAGATGAATGACAGCTTATAGTTTAGTGGAGATGTGATGGGTATAGGCCATTATAATATACCAAGATGGGCCCATGGTCAGAGAGGCACAGAGATACCCGCCCCCCCCACCCCCAACAGAGGTACATGTGTGTGGGGGGGGAACATTCCAAACCTGAAGTGAAGCCTTTTAGGAAGAAGTCATCTGTCTGGACCATGAAGGGTGAGTAGGCATCACCCAGGAAAAACGTGGGTCCCTGGGGAGGAAATGTCATTGTTGACAATTAACTGATAAAAGATACTTGCTAAGAGAGGATAGGAAGAACCTAGGACTTTGAAAGCATGGTCTTTTAACCCAAGTCCTGGCTATATCACAGAACCAATTACAGAGCTCCTTTTTGTTTCTTTCCCTGAATTTCAAATAGTGTTGTTAGGAGAAAGAGATTAGGTGATATTACATGGAACCCCCCAAAAATGTGTACCAGGTCGTAATTATTACATTCTTCCTGCCTTTACTTTTCTATATCCATATTCCTGTCTGCAAGGTTTTCATCCTGTATTATTAGCCTTTCCACAACTAGAAAAGAGGGAGAACAGGTATTCTATTTTCCCTTTTCTCTTTATCCTTCCCTCCATAATCAACCATGTGCTATTGTTTTAGAATAGTTACAGACTGAATAACTGATTCATGAATATGGTCCCCCATGCCCCAAGTCTTGATCTGATTATGAACTCCTGTCAGATAGGTTTGGAATGAATGAATTCGAGGAGGTTTGTTAATCTACTTGACCTTGAAATGAATTATTATACCTCTACACTACCTTTTCCATGCATTGTTTCCTATGCTACTTGGCTATTTCATAACTATTAAGCCCACTTTCTACATGTAAATCTATACTTTACCTATAAGCATCCATTCTCCCTGGAGACAGAGAAATTGAAGTTAGCTGTTTGCTTTTTCTTTTATTTATACTAAAATTTCTCAACTTCCTCAAGTACTAATATTTAAGACAGAAGTTTCTTTGTGAGCAGCTATTTTGTGGATTACAGGTTGTATAGCAGCATTCTTAGCCTCTGTTACTTTTTATTCCTACTTGTGGCAAAAAAAAAATATATATCTCCAGAGATAGCTAAATACACCCTAGGGACAACCTCTCTATCCCAATGAAAATCAAAACTACACTATAAACATTCAATTCAAAATTTATCTTTAAAAGGAGAAGCAATTAATTTCTATTTTGAAAATTATTAAATAGTAAATTCTTTGGTTTGGAAAAAATAAAGTTTAAACTCATTTGATGCTGTGACAATTTTTAAAAATTTGCCTATGCAGCCAATTCTGTTTTCCATCTGTCAAACCAGGAACATTCAGATTGAATTGGTGGATCCTGTAAGTGAAACATTAGGTTATCCAATTTAGAGAACAAAAGTTTTCACATAAAGAGATAAGATATCTCTGAGATAAAAGCATCTTCAAATATAAGGAAACTGAAGGAATGCAAAATCCCTTACTCTTCTTGGTTTGCTCTGATCAATTTAATACTGAAGAACAGCTCAAGTTTCTAGTTCATCTTCCTTCACACAGCCTGGAGATCAAGAATAATTTCTGACAGCTGGGTCGATATTGACAAGAAAATTATATTGGATGCTTGAAGGTACCTATATATTTCATGCCTGAAGTAAAAAACAAAAACAATAACAAAAAACCCCATGAATTTCTTTCCTATGGTGTTTAAAAGATGACTATATTAATTGCTGGCTGTCATTTAAGTGAAAATGTTATGTACTCCTCAGATGATAATTGATTTACTTTATCAGAGTTTGCAAAAATCACATACATATCACCATTCCTATGGAGCATAACTCTAAACAGCATTAGAATTTATGGTCAAATCAAAATCAGAATATAAATGATCTTCTAATATTCACTCATTTTTTTTAATTGGGCATGAGCCAAACATTTTTTAACTTAGCTTCAATGCATAAGAGGAGGATTTAATTCATTTCTTTGGGACACATTGTATGTGTGCCTGTGTGTTTACTTGTATGTAATAAATAGTTTAGATGATAAAAAGTTTTAGATCCTGCAGCAGTGATCATTATTATAATTCAGTTTTTGTAAATATGGCAGTGATATTTTTAAGCAGATGCTATTCAGTGCTGAGGGGTGTGTTTGTGTGTGTGTGTGTGTGTGTGTGTGTGTGTGTGTGTGTGTGTATGTGTGTGTATACTTGTAACAGTTTTAGACAGTGAGCAGTTACTGTTACAATTCATTTTTTGTAAGTATGGCAGAAGATCTTTTTAAGCAGATGCTATTTAGTGCTGAGACTATTAAAGTCAACCAAGCATGTAAATATTTCTGTTGATCACTTAGCCCCAGAGTTTCTCAGATTGATGCTGCTTCGACTTGTGTTACTCAGTTTTATTGTTTCTGCTATCCAAAAATTGATCTTTTTTAATTTTGTGTAAGCATTTATTTATTTTAAAAGGCTAGTCTTACTGTTTCCAGGCTGGCCTCAAAATCCTAGGCTCAAGCGATGCGCCTGCCTCAACCTCTCAGCTAACTGGGACTACAGGCTTGAGCTAGCTGTTATCATTTTAGAAATAGGTACTTTATGTGTTCTAACTAATTTAAGTGAACAACAGTTCCTCCTTTCATTAGCACATTTGTGTTGTCAAAATCTATTTCCTAAAGCACATTTGGATGCCCTCCATTGGAAGATAATTCTAATCAAAGTTTGAAAAAGTTTGGCAGATTCTCATTAGCCATTTTGGATAGCACATGGAAATCCTTGGACAATGAAGTGAAACAATAATGTTTTTTTTTTAAATCTATATTATAAAATAAGTATGTATTTTAAAATTTAACAAGAATAAAGAGGTTATTTGGGATGTTCCATCATCTTTTTAATTAACACAGCCGGAATGTGATCAGCTACGTAAATACTGGACTCTATCATCAACGTTTTCTCTTACTTTTAATGGTTTGTGATTAGTATTTTGCCCATCTCAAACTATCATCCCTCTTCTCCAATTCTCTATTCTTCTCTATGGATCAAGAGTTTTGCAGTCTGACTTGGGTTTGAGTTCCAGTTCACTAAGACAAATTCCGTCACACTTACGTTTCTTCTAACACTCCTTCCTATCATGATCTGGTCTTTCATTTCTCTCAACTTGATAGCCAGCAGAGGGTTCTAAATTAAAACATTTTCCAAAGAAAGAGTAAACTCTCATTGAATTGTCAAACTTGGAAGAGATTTTTCCCACCATCTTTCTTTTTATCTGTTAGTTTTATCTAACCTTTAATATTTGAACAATGCTTAGTTGATACAGTGATCAATAAGATGTAGTTGGTTTCTGAGGCAGAGATGAGAACACTTTTTCAAAGTTGAGGGAGGAAAATACTAATACATTTCCTCCAATGCACATGGGGCTTTAATTTAGAAGTTCTGAGCATACAATTGATATTTGGCCTATCTTAAGTAATGTTTCTGAAGGAGAGAATAAGGCTTTTGTTGGTGACATTTCAGTTTCTAAGAATCATCTTTAAGCCATTGTAAGGTATATTCGAACTGATGAATTTTCCACTTAGATAGTTAACAATGGGAAAATAAGGGTATTTAATTAATCTGGGGACCTTGCACATGTGCCCATGTGCATACATACAAAAAAAGGCCAGGTCTCATCATTAGGGGTGCTTACACTTTTACAGACACTACACAGCAAAAATAGGTCAATGACAAGTTATTTTTCAAACTCCCCTTGTTGATTTGAATATTTAACCATAAATTAACCATTTCCTATTCTTTGAAGGGCACTGACATTTCTAAGAGAAAAGTTATTATATATAGAACAGACTTTAGAAAGAAAAAGTAAAATCTCTAAAAACTGATATTCAAACAATAGTGGAAAAGTTCTGAAGAGGAGGTCAACCAGGAGAGTAGGAAATATAGATGATGTCTGCCAATCACAGGATGCCAAATATGCAGATATTTCAGGTACTTTCTGGTTTTTATACTTAGAGCTACCAGGTCTCTTAATTATGAAATTCAAGTAGATCAGCTTATGCCAAAATCAGAGAATCATATACCTGCTATTTTATAAGTGAAAAAATCACTGACATTTTAAAAAATATTTTGGTAACAAAGAGCCACTGCCTCACATGTACTCTGTCTGAGCTCTCAGCCAGTCTGTACTACAGGCATTAAAATAAGTATATTTATCAGTCACACATACACTATGAAATTTTTCCATCACTTAGTTTTCTCATTTTTCAGGGCAAACTTTTCAATACCAGAGGGAAAGCAATTGACATAGAACTATACCAAAATGCATTTCCAATGTGATTCAGCAGAAATGATGTTCAATAAAATTGTGTTAGTAGTGCCTGAGAAGCCAAGCTGAATACTCTGTATTCAGGAGGCATTTTCACATACACCCAACCCCCAGTCCTGGAATCTCCATTCTTTATTCCTTAGTGCATATTTATTTGGAAAATACACAATATCTAGAATTATTTCAAAACATTTACCTAGAGAGTGAGTAAAGAGTATTCAATAATTACTGAAGAGAATTTGTCTGATCTTATGCCAAACTATGCAGTAGGTGAGGTTTATTTTGGTTCTTCTCAGCCTTCTTGTCATCTACCACACATCAACTGTGAATTGTGTTCAGGGTACCATATGGGACTTTGTGGCAAATGGAATGAGGAATGAGACAGAGCTGAGTCTTTCCACCTTCACACCTTTAAGTTCTTCCAGAATTCTGTGTTTTTTTTTTCATGGTTCTTTCCCAGTCCCTCAATATAAGAAAACTGTAACATCAATTCTTTCAACTTCAGTGCCTATGTTATTCTAGGAGTTGAATCTTATTAGATGTTACCTCTGCAGGAAATCTTTCCCAAAAGTTATAACAGAGATCTTTGCCTATTTTCCAAATGTAGTTTCAAGTAAAAGAGGAGGCAGGGGAATCCAAGTCAGAGTAGGAGATGTGGCACTGCAAACAGTTTGGGGTGATAGAGGGCCACAAGCCAAGTCATGTAGGCAGACTCTTAGAAAGGAGTCTTCAGAAGGAATGTGGTCCTGCTAACCCATTTTAGACCTCTGACCTCTAGAAATGTAAGGTAATGACTATTTTTTAAGCTACTGTTTGTAGTGATTTCTCATAGCCATAGTAAGAAAATAATGCTGAGTTCAAGTAAGAAGGGCCTATTTCAAAGGACTTATGGATGTAGATTATACATTTTGTCTGCTGTAGCAAATTACAAATTGGTATCTCATAAAATTCCCCAGTTTAAAAGAATGATTTTAAGTGAAAAGAACAAATAATGTAAAATGAAAAATTTTGGACTTTTGAAATACTACAGAAATAAACAGAATGAGAAATTTTCTCATCTAATACACACCAGTCACTTCTTATGAGAAAACAAAATGTCAAGGGATAGATCTGGGAGACTTTAGAGGACAGCTCCAGAGAGTAGTACAGACATTACTTAAGGCATTTATATCATGAGTCTTGCAGGATACCAGAACTGCTATATGCTAGCCACTGCTGTGGGTGTCCCGTTTTATTTATTTATTTATTTTATTGCTAGGGATTGAACCCAGGGCCTCACACATGTAAGGCAAGTTCAGATCTCTGTTTTATCTATTTCAACTGGACTGTCTGTTTTGTTATTTATTTAATTCACAGGTGTTCAGATAAACAACAGAGATATTTAGGATCTGTATCACAGTAACTGCACACCAAGATATTTATCCATATATAGACAAGATATAAATAAAAGATCTTAGAACTTGATTCTCAAACTGTTGCCATAAAAAAAAGTGCATTGAGTAAGCAGAGTCTGGAGAAAGGAATATATTTTGCCCAGGAGAGTATATTTTGTGGTATAGTATATGTTTCAAAATGTTTTCCATCACAATTGTACAATGTCACCTTGGGTAGTTCTCCCATTAAAGGAAGGAGACCTATATTCTTATAGAGGAAATATTGAGATGTTCTAAATGTAATTACAAGAACTAGAGTAGAGAGGGAAGAAGAGATAAGTTAATCAGTTAAGTGGCACAGTGAAACCAGTAAAAAAAAAAAAACAAAAAAAACAAAAAAAACAAAACAACTATTGTACATTCTGGATACATATAGAAACCTTGACTTAAATCTCATCATGCCTCCCTCGAAGGCCACTGTCCTGTCCCCTATTTGTTTATAAACTTTCCAGACTGGTAACTCCAATCAGTCCCAAAGCAGCAATTACTTCTCTTTATGGACTGCCCCCAACCCCAAAGTGTCCTCTGCTTTGTGTTATCCCACCTCTTATTCATAGCCAAATGTAACTTATGGACTTCCACAATTTTTTTTTTCTTTTCTTTAAAGGTACTTTTAGTCAAAAGATATTTTTCCAATTACTATCCTGCCTTATTGCTGATAATTATAGAAACAAATCCCAGGGTCTAGTCCTATTTTGGGTTAGCATTTGTCATGGCACAAGAAACACTTTTATTTCAGACGACTACATTTCAAGAGTTTTGATTAATAGTCCCCTGACCTTTGAATCTGGGCAGAATCTGGATCCCTTTGTATCACTAGTATGATGAGGAAATGACATGGTGGGACTTTCATGACTCAATTAGAAAAGGCAAGGCAATCTCTATCTTGTTTGTTGGGACTTTAGCTAGTACCCTGAGCTATGAGATAAATTGCCCAGCAGCTGGAGTCCACCATGGTTCAAGGAAGCCCAAATTATCCATGTTGAACAATCTCATGGGAAACCCTTTTAACTACAGGAAGAAAGGGAGCCTGCTAGCAAACAACTGAGATAATAATTTAGGGATATAGAAAAAACATTGTATCAAAAAAGAAACACCCACGATCCACTGTTGGAATAAAAAGCAAAATACCCAGCCCATGTCCTTGTGCCTCTGTCCTTGCTCAAAGCCTGCCTATTGGACAGTTAAAAAGCAACAAACCTACAATGATAACCACAAGGCAGCTTAGAGACTTTGTAACATGAAGACCCTCCCCTGGGTGGGCACTGAATGTGGACATTAATGAGACATGGGTTGTAGCAAGTAGCATAATTGGAACATGGGAAGGCAATACTCCAGGGCGTGGAAAACTAGTGCAAAACTCTGCACTAAGTAGTGCCCCAGTTACTGTCCCCCATAAACATAAAAACCACCAAAGACATGACAACTCACTGTCTGAGATCACGCACACTCCCATTCTTGAATGTGTACTTTCCCTTCCTAATCTGTCACTCAGCTATTTGGATTGAGGCATCCTTTTTTTTTTTTTTTTCTTTTTCTGTGATGTGATCAGCCCTGATATGTTCTAAGTGTAGATATCCTCTACTCCTGGAAATCAATTCGAACCCTTATGAAGTGAACAGCCAATCTCTGACTCATATCCAAACTTCTGACCCACACAAATCCATGACAGTTAATAAAACTCATTGTTTGAACCACTAAATTGAGAAAATCTACCAAAAACTCAAAATAAGAAAATACTATTTTCAATTATTTACTCATTGTGATTAATTACTTTTGAGATTTCTACCTGCACTAGAAAATCTTCCCTGAATATCATTGTAGAGCTTGGCTCACCTTCACCTCCACCAAACCATGAAAAATTACCCTGAGAATGTGTTACTGCAATGAATACACTTCTCCTTCTGAGATATTAAATCATGAAGGGAAGGACCACTCAAGTTTGTCTCCTGACCTTCAAAGCACAAAGGACACATGTAAATGGTGTTGACTATAAACCTGTTATGTGAACAAATGACATTTGTTTGAAAAATCTCTGTTACATGAGAAAAAAAATGGGAGATTTTGTTCTGTGTAAGTGTTCTACTTATACAGATTTATACAAGGATTTTTTTTAAATCTACAGGACTTTCAACACTCATTTATGGAATGTCTATCCATTATCAGAAGAATAAAAAACACAGATGTGTCCCAGAATTTGTTTAGGTTTAATTCTATTGGATTGAGAAATTAATTAAAATATATTTATAAAATGGTTCAGTGCCTGAAGAGAAATTGATACCTGACAAAGGGAAAGAGAATGGCTTGGGGGAGCTTGCGCTTGAGCAAGGATGACTAGATTTGGTGTGCAACATAGTTGTTTGCCTGACCAAACATCATTCCCTTCACTTCAGTCCTATTGGAAAAGACAATTTCTTGCCAGTTATTCACTTTTTCAAGCTCACCCTTTGTATGGAGAACGTGAAAAACATTTCTGAGATGTTATGGATAAAATCTTTGGTGAAGTAGAAGTGACATATCAATGATTCCAAGAAAGATCCTCCTCTAATGAGAATAGTCCTGACTTCATCTTCTACTTCGGACATTGCCTATGAAGACAAGATACCTAGAGCTACTGTAATCATCTTGAACTGTGATGGGGAAAGGAAAGGGGTACTGTAGAGAAGCTGATCCAAGACCCCAATTTCCTCAAGTCAAAACCTAACGTTTAAACACCTACTTTAGTACTTGTAATGTACTAAAGAAAAATAAACCCTAATTTTTTTAACAAAGTTTATGACACTAGCAGCCAAACTCATGCTAATAAATACAGAAGTTGCAGGGCATTATATTAAATTAAGTAAGTCAAGCACAGAAAGAAATACTATACAATCTCATTAATGAGGAAACTAAACATTGACAGCATAGAAGTAGAAAAAAAGAATATAGGTTACCAGGAGTTGCAGTAGCTTTGGGCACTAGGAGATGTCAGTCAAAGGAGACAACACTTATGTTGACTAAGGTCAAAAGATCTATCATACAACATGGTGAAAATAGTTAATAATATATTGTATTCTTGAAAAATACCAAGAAAGTATTTTTTGTAAAGTGTTCTCATTACTGAAAATAACTGTGAGGAAGTACATTAGCTAGATTTAGTCATTCCACAACATATGTATACTTTAAAACATGTTGTATACAATAAATGAAATTTTAACTGTCAATTAAAAAATTTTAAAAATGATAATAAGAAAGGAAGAGAAGAACCCTCCCTGAGGAAGTGACTCCTAAACTGAGATAAGATTTGTCAAAGAAGCAGTTACACAGGTTTGGATGATAAGCATTGTGAACCCAGAGAACTACAAATGCCATTTGATATGTTTCTTGTTTGCTCTATCATAGAAGGTTTTAACTACTGCTATATATGCTATTTCTGAATCCTTTAGAGACCTCTTTACTCTTTACTAGCCAATCACCATGATTTTCTGCTAAGTTAATAATTTGTATGAATTTTTTTCCTGTTAAAATTACTGCGTGGTTTCTGTCTCTTGATTGGGCCCTCACTTATATAATATTCTAAGAATTATTCTACAATTTAATCAGAAGGAAGTGGAAGAGCATGTCCTAGCACAGGACATATGGGATGATTTCAAGAACAATACTGAAGGACTGGCCTTCAGAGGAGCTACTATGCAGAGTCAGGAAGTTATTGCAATTTCCACAAAATTCCTTAGATTTTATCCATGGAAAGGGAAGCAAATGATAACTCTAAAGCACACCATCTTTAGTGCAGCCCCAAATACAATTACTCCTTACTCCTATTCAATCTCTTTCCATGTCATTTCAAATTTTGCAAGAGAACATGAGAGTAGTTGAAATCTAAATTACACTTTACCCATAGCAACTGAATCGGATTGATCATTTGAGGGTTTCATATGTACATATTTTCTTTGTCTCCACACATGATTTGGGGGGTCTACATTGCCTCTAAACTATAACAACATCCTATTTCCTACTTTCTGGAATATATGTATATATGAAACCCTCAAATCATAAATCAGATTCAGCTGCTGTATGGAAAGGAGATCAGCCAGCCAATCAACATGCCCACTAATTAACATATCTCCTGTTTTTTCACCAATTTAACTTTGAGCTTTCCAGGGATAGTGGTGGAGGGTTTAGCAATAAGATGAACTTTGTATGAAATGGGCTAAAAACTCTCTAGTATTTTAGACTCTTGGAACTTAACAATTAAATAACCAAGAGACACACCTAGATTGGAAAATTATAAGTGGAAACAAGGAAACAAACTTTTTAGCACAGTCACCTCCTTCTTTGAGGACTGTAAGCAAATTTTTATTTATCATCTAGAGAAAGGCATTAACAGTTATTTTATTTTTTATACAAATATATATATCCTACAATATTTGTGCTCTCAAGCATACCTGTAAGCCTCTTTTTTTGACAACACTTTCAGAGTTACTTAATTATTTTTGAAGGTAAATTCAGATTTACTATGATTAATCAATTAGATTTAGATTATTATTAAGGGAAGTAAGATTTTTTTTTCTGTACTGGGGAGCAAACCAGTGTACTTGGATGTACTGGCAAGTACTCTATCACTGACCTACATTTCAGCCCAGAAGTAAGATTTGCTTTTCAATATTCTAAAAACAGATCATTGGTCAAATATGGAGTGTTTTATAAGTCAAGAAAAATTTAGAAAATTCAAGAATATTATGTCTGGTCTTTGTATACATAGGCACAAAAGTATTAAATATGAACTTTATATATTAGAGGATTTAACAGCTTTTATGTCATAATATTAATATTTCAATGTTTTAAAATATAATTTCAAGTCTTTTTCACTAAAGAGGATTCAATAAGCCTGTAAAATTTAGTTTTAAAAAGCAAAAGATTTACTTCATAATTTTATTATTCATTACTAATTCCATAGCTGAGCATAGAAAATAGAAATGGCAATTTTTTTCCTTTATTTTATCAGATAAAATAAATTGAGATGAAATAACTTGAGAAGAAACAATGGAATTTACATTTAATTCCATTTACATAATAATTCATGTATTGTGCATTTATTGAGTACCTACCATGCCATGTTCCAGGTTTAGTAAATCAACTTCTAAGTAAAATGTATTTTATCTCAGATGCTGATAAGTTCCATGAAGAAATATAAATCAGCAAAAGGAATATGTAGTAATGGAGAGGATGAAGGGAACAAGGAATGGATATTTAAACAGAGAAAACCTCAAAGTAATAGCCTTTGAACAGAGACATAAAGCAGGTGAGGGATAGTCCAACCTGGCATCCACAACACAGCAATTGACCCATGCCTGGTGGGGAGAAAGTGTTGATGGACAGCAAATTCAAAAACTCTGAGAGGGTGTTGGCACTTGTTCTGTTCAAGGATCAGAAAGAATAATGAGTCAAAGGAGAAATAGAGAAATTCAAAGATCTATCATGGAAATGAAATCATTCAAAATATTGTGGGTGCTAGTAATGCTGTCAGCTTTTCTAAAGAAAATGGAAAGGTGCTAAAATATTTTGAGCAGAGTGTGACATAATATTACTATACTGTTAAAGATTTTCCACTGTCTGCTCTTCAAACATAGCCTTTGGTGAAAGTAAGGATAAGAAAGAGCAAGAGAGGAGGTATATTATATATAAGTAGGAGCCTGTTATAATAACCAGGTAACATATAATGGTGGTTTGTCCATGGAAGTAGCAATGGAGAGGTTGCATTCCATATTAATACCACTCAATTTGAAGGTAATATTTATAGAATTTACTGAGATATTAATTGTAGTATCTGAAAGAGAAAAGGAGTCAAGGATGATTCAAAAGCTCTGTTCACTACTGCTTACGTTTCAGTGATTTGTAGAAGGATCAATGTTAGATATGGGTATTAGATTATTGGTTTGGTTTTGGATATGGTTAATTTAAAATGTTTATCAGATACCCAGGCAGATGTGTGGAGCAGGTAGTTGAAGGTAATAAAGTGATGTTCAGGAGAAGGTTCAGATTACATATAGATTTGGAAAATTACATATAGACTACATTTAAAGTTTTGAGACTGAATGACTCATGATAGTATTTATAATGTCTATTGTGCATCAGTCATTCTATTAGGTCCTTAACACCAATTTTGCACACGTACACACACACACACACACACACACAATAAAACTGAAGCTAAGACGTGGTACATTTCCATGGTGACACAAATAGTATGTGGAAGATGGAGTGTTCAATCCAACATCTACCTGAAACCAACATCTATTCCCAATGAAATGTGGGCAGACAGTATACCTTGCTATAAACATATTGGCTGTTATCTCCATCCTGGATGTAGAAAGGTCATGAACTATTATATCTAAAAATCCACCTCTGATTGCTCTACCTTCTGCTATCCTGATTTAGTATTTTTTTCTCCAATTTTGGGAGATGTAAGCATCCTATCTCTCTGTTATCCTCCCCAAAATGCTATTTTTGTTTTAAGATAATTACTTATTACTTCACTAGGGGATGATATCAGTAATTTAGATACATATCTTGATGCATAGGCAGCATTTTTGGAAATTTATTATAGTGAATAGCAAGTTAAAACAGAACTAAGTTCACTGCATTGCACAATATCAGTCCTTTGCTGGAACTAGTCCCTTATTTTTAAGGATTGGTGGCAAAAAGGAGGTTGATCACTTATATATCATTTGTGTCTATTGTTTATATAAACATGAATGTAGACATATACTCTAAATGCATTTATGAAATCAGTTGCTTCTTTGTGATTTCATCACTGCTATGTATGTAAGCTTTCAAGATTGCCATAATTCTTGATACAAGTAATAAAAAATATCTTGGTAATAGGAAGTCATGAAAAATTGATCATTTTAGAAATTTAATTTTCTAGGAATAAATGGAATCATTATTTAAAAATTGGTTGAAAATAAATTTGGTTATAAACATGATTTCAAATATAAACTTGTTTTTAAAAGATTACTTCTAATCATTTTTCCTTTTTTTTTACTGAAGGAAAGGAATGCATACATCATTGTAAATAACTCTGCCCAAACTAGGGTAGATTAGCTTCTGTTATTATTATGTCTTGCCATTATAATGCAGTCTTAGTCACAGTTCTCAAGTTGTCAACCTAAAAATCAGCTGAAGAGAAATGATTACAAAGCAATTAAGACTTGCATGTCACAATTAAAGAATATAAATTTTATTTTTGCCTTGTCTAATCATTCTTATGATAAAAGACTTTTGCCTAATCCTCATTTTATGATTAAAGAATCATAATCTGTTCTAATTTTCTATATTTAAATATTTTATTATGATAATAAGCTTTATCTAGAAACAAGTATTTTCTTTACAAAAATATTTTACTAAATAGTGTATATTTAGAAACAAATCATGAAATAATATCCTATTAAGCATGTTTTTCAGTTTTAGTTGCCTGTCCAATATCCTTAGAATCCCTGATTTTAATATGTCAGTGTACCCACCTCAATGTGTTCCTATTCCCATATTCCTTTGCAGCAGATAAAGCCATGTGACTTAATTTTGGTCAATGAAATATAAGCAGAAATTGATGAATGGGGATAATTTTGGAGTTTACTAAAGGTAGAAAATATAATGTACGCCTTTGTACTTTTTGTTCATTCCTTCTTCCTCTGAAGAAGATGCAAGTTGGAGGACAAGGAGCCAAGTTTGATCATCACTCTCCTTGCCTGTGATTTGAAGTCATGGGCTAAGGATGGCTGATCAGCACTGTAGAAAGAGCACTGCCCACAATGACTGAAGCTGCTATGTTAGCACAGATCTACAAATCTCCAGGGTTGTTTTCAAATGGAAAAGATATAACCTTTCACATTTTGGTCACTATTTTTTTAAATGTATTTATTTATTCCAGTTTGTTATACATGACAACATAATGCATTTCAATTCATAGTACACATATAGAGTACACTTTTTCATGTCACTATTCTATTGGTTTAAATTAATCATGATAGGTGTATACAGTTCACACAAGGAAAAAGTCTCAAATTCTGCAAGAGATTTGAGCCAAGATATTTTAAGTTATTTAATCATGATTACTTATAACCCCTAGATTAACATTCCTTGAGGATACATACTGTTTACCTAGCTTTAGTGCACAGTTGCTCTTCAATAATTGGAGGATAATGTGATGAATGAGTACATAAACTAATGTATAATTTCCAAGGGCTTTAGAAAAATATTTCAATGACAGGGAAATTATGTTGGAATGCTTCCAATATACAGAATTTTTTCTGCTTTTGTGAAATATGTCAAATTAAAAAAAATCTCAACATAGAAAATATGAAAATGTATATAAAAGCCATGCAATTATTGGTAGAAAATGAATCTGTATTTAACAATCAAGCTTCTTTTGTTCTTGCTTTTGACATGGGAGAATTGAATGTGCGTAAAAGTCATTGGGAAGCATTCAATTAAGAGAGAAAGGGGAAATTAAAATATTATCAGGAATCCACACTTACACCTGTAGTCTCAGCTTTTTGTGAGGCTAAGGCAGAAGAATCAAAAGTTTGAGAACAATCTAGGCAACATAGTGACAGCGTGTACACACAAATACAATTAGGACCCTTCTCAATGACTTTTATGCATTATCAATCCTTTCATGTTAAAAACAAAAGAAGCTTTTTTTACCAAATACACCTACTTCTAGTTACTACTATGGCTTTCTTTAGCCTATTCTTCCATTTATCATCTCTGTGTATGTTTTGCTGGGGATGCTAGGCAAGTGCTCTACTACTGAGTTCCATTTCTAGCCCTCTCTACCTCCAAGTTGATTCTGTTAGCTTTGCTGCCTGTGACTGAAAGACCTGACAAGAACAACTTAGAGGAGGTTCACAGTTTGATAATATAAGAGCTGGGACATAAATCTTTTCAACTTTGTGTTCAACAACAGGAATTCCTTTTCCATTATTCCATATGATAATTAAATTGTTTTCTGGGTCAATAGTGACTCTAATATAAGACATTTTGGGGTCCCTTTGTTTGTTGTCTGCAGCATTAACTAGAATCTCATCAAATATTTTGAACAAACCAGGAACAAAAGTGACTTCCCTATAGTTCATGCCAATGTCTTCATCGTAAACCCACATTTGGTTCACAGTTTCAGATAATCAACCCTTAGTTAGCCGACTCCATAGCTCTGGGCCCAAGGTAAGGTCAATCATCATGGCAGCAGGGTATGATGGAAAAAACAAGTCTGGACATGACAGGAAGCTGAGAAAGCAAGGGACAAAATATAAATCCCAAAGACATAGCCCTAGGGACCTACTTCCTCCAGGTATACCCTACCTGCTTATGGTTACCACCCATTTCATCCATATCAGGGGATTATTTCATTGATTAGGTTATAGTTGTCATAATACAATCAGTTCACCTCTGAACATTCTTGGATTGTTTCACACCTCAGCTTTTGGGAGATATCTCATGTGTAAACCTTAACACTAACATATATAACCTGTCCTCTGAACTCAGACCATAGCTACCTGGCTGTTCTCTCCCATGTTTTATGCCCCCCCCCCCTCAAATATGTTCTCCACTGACCCAGAGATTTTTGGGGAGAGCAATTAAGATGTTAACTCTTCATATTTGAAGTCTTTCATATATTTTTACTCAGTGATTTGAGACAAATATTCTTCAAAGACTCCTTAAGACCTTTTTATGATCTGTTACCTCTCTCCAGCTTAATCTCTAGGACTGCTCTTAAGCTTTTTGTGTGTCAAAATATTTTTGCTTTGCATTCCTTGCACCTTTGTTCCCTCTTCCCAGTGTTCCTTGGCTACTATACTTTCTCTTTTCCCACGTTAGCCTAGCCCTCTCCCACTCATCCTTCACATTGCAGCTGTTCATTTTTCTTTTCTTCCATGAGATCCTTCATTGGACCACAGAATCCTATACATCTCTCCACCCCCATCCCACTTCATACCTTTCTATGAACAGTCTCTGCAGTTAACATTCTATATTTTTGGAATTGAGTCAAATAATTTTTCAGAGACTCAATTTTTGCTGTCTTGTAATGCCAGGGCTGTCAGAACACCTTTGATATGCAGGGTAATGAATATTTGTCAAATAAATTCATCTCTATACTTTACACCAACATTTGGGGTTTTTTTGTTTGTTTTTTGAGATGTTTTTGTGGTTTGACTTCAAGTACCAAAAAATTAGCACAAAGTAAAGATACTTTAATTTCACTCTTGATCTCTAATCTCCCTTTTACTTTTTTTGTTCTTCAAAATGCTGTTATGGAAAGGCAAAGTTGAGTCTCTGGTCATACAACTGGTTGAAGCAATATGTATGCATTTCTAAATTGCATGTAGATTAAGAATGTGGCCTAGCAAACACTTTGAATCTTTGGCTATGAACAGATATGGGAATAAGAATGAAAGCTGTCCTCTTTCTTTGCAAGTACTTGTTCCAATCCCAAAAGATGTATTTGGGCCAAAGCTCAAGAGGAGAAAGGGGCACCAATAGACACACATTAACAGAAGGGGAAATGAGAAAAAGAAAACAATCCTAAATGGCAACATTTGGGAAGGAGGAAGAATTTACCAGGAATTCTTAGAATGGGAAGAATGAGATGGAAGTGAGGACACAAACCCTGACCAAGACTATGTATTTGTACGGTTCAATTAAATGATTTTTTTTTTAGTTTTGCAAATTATAAAATGGAGGATTAGTGGTGGCTAAATTGCAGTTTAGTACTCAATCTATGCAGTTCTTTAAACAGTCATTGATTTATACACTTGCTACTTTTTTATGATCATGAAAAATAACTTAAAAATGAGGTCTATCACAATGGTTATGTATAAGGTCATTTTTCACTTATAACAGAAAGCCTGTCTTTCTTGAGGTTATGTGGCACTTAGGTAGGAGCTGAAACTTACTCATAACATGAATGATGAGTAGCTAAAGGGTCTGTATTTCACAGTTCATCTGCTGCAAAGGAGATGGTTACAAAGCTTAGGGTCCATTCATTTGTGTATAAAGACAGATTAGTTTTCTCCATATTTTATTTTTTTTCTTTGCACCCTTAGTTACGAAACGGAGGCATGTCTTCCTAAAATGCACACACCATACAGAAAAGAGAATGTAAAAATGTAAAAATGTGAAAGGTTTCACAAAAAATACACACATACACAGAAAAAAAAATCAACATCAATTATTTTGCTGAAGAAAATGAGCAACTTTAGGGGAGTTCTGACACAAGGAAAGACTGGAGTTATGGGGGGAAAATAAGATTCAGATAAAATAAGAAACCTTCTGAAATTATATTTTTCAGTTTAAAGTCATTTGTTTGGGTGAAGAAGTCTTCACCTGTTCAAGGTTTGAAACAGCTGAAACTCGAAAAAGCCTCTCCTACTTACTCTCATTGTTTGAAATGTATTAGCATAATTGCTGGGAAACAGTCTAGTTCATTTGGATTGCTAAATACTTTCTCAAAAATGAAAGGGGACACCTACAATGATTGGCAACAGAACAACATAAAGATCATTAGAACATTTATATTTCACAGAATAACATCCACCGAAGAATTAGATCTAAGGAATTCATTTGGAAGAGGATCAGCCTAAGGAGCTAACTGACTTATGGATTATAAAAGAGTATTTTAAATGACACATCAGAAAATGTAGTTGCTTTGGGCATCAATTGAAATATTAGCAATTATTATAATTGAGTACATTTTCAAATATAAATATAATGCAAATCTGACATCAGTTGCCATTTATTTGGATTATAATGGGAAACACTTTTAATAACACATTAGAAAAATCATTAACTGGAGATCCATTTACAAAGTGACAATAATAAAAATTGATGCATGAACGTGAGGAGATTTGTATTTGCATTCTCAAAGCTTTCTGTAGTTTCTCATAAATAATCTCTAGACTTGCAATGCTTCTCAATGGGGGCATTAGTGATATTTTGGGGCATATAATTCTTCACTTTTGGGGAATGGCCATATATTGTAAGACTTTTGACATTCTTCATTCCTGAGCTATAATTACTTTCCAGTCATTAAATCATCATAAACATTTCTTAAAACACACACATTCCTACCTTAGGCTTTCATACCCTAGCTGGGGGCTGGTGATGGTAATGCCTACTTCCTTAAGAACTGCTGCTTAAACCTAGAATGACAAGATTGAGGTTCAAACAACTGTTCCCAGTTGTCTCCAAGTTACTGATTTGCTATAACAAAAGTTAAAATATTTGAACAAAAAAATATAACGACTCAGTATTTTTAACCTATTAATTTCCAATAATAATTAAGCAAAGAAAGTAAGATTCATTAATTTTTGTTGTTGTTGTTCATTTTTTGGTTTTGGTGCTGGGGTTGTGTTTAGGTCTTCATGTGTGTTATAGTTTGGATGTGAGGTGTCCCCAAAAAAGCTCATGTTTGAGACAATGCAAGAAGGGTCAGGTAAGAAATGATTGCGTTGTGAGAGCCTTAACCCAATCAGTGAATTAATTCCCTGACAGGGATTTACTGAGTGGTAACTAAAGGCTGGTACGGTGTGTCTGGAGGAGGTGGGATATTGGGGATGTGGCTTTGGGGTATTTATTGTGTATCTGGCCAAGTGGAGCCTCTCTCTCTGCTGCCTGATCATCAAGTAAGCTGCTTCCCTCTGTCACACTCTTTTGCCATGATATTCTGCCTCACCTCGAGTCCCAAGGGATGGAGACAGCCACTTATGGATTGAGACCTCTGAAACCGTGAGCCCCTAAATAAAACTTTCTTCCTCTACAGTTGTTCTGATTGGGTTGCTGCTTATGTCTCACATGTGAGCTTTTGGAGGATATCTCATATCCAATAGTTACGTGTGCATCGCTTACATTATAAAATGCCAGATTGAAAATAGGAATGGAGCCAGTCACCTATGGATTGAGACCTCTGAAACTGTGGGCCCTTAAATAAACCTTTCCTCCTCTATGGTTTTTCTGGACGGGTCTTTCAGTTGCAGCAGCAAAAAAACTGACTAAAACCAATACAAAACAAAAAACATGTGTCCTAGCACACTAAGCTATATTCACAATTATTAGTAGTTTTTAAAAATAAAACATATTTGAGGGAAAGTTAGATTCTACAGTGAACTTTTAGAAAAAAACCCAAAGTATCTTAATTTCATTTATGTATTTTTTCAATGGGAATATATTGTACCTTATTTTAAAATCTGATCATGTTGAGTATATAATAGAAATAAGTATAAATTATAGGTTCTGATTAATGTATTTATAGATGTTTACCTAAAAATGAGATAATTATATACTGTATATATAACATAATAATTTTTAAGATAGCATTTTAAAATAATTAAAACCTTATTGAATATCCTATTTTAAATCTTGTATTTTATAATGTAGATGATAAACATGCAACTGTTATTATGACTCTTATCTCTCTAAATCAAGTACTGACAAACTTCTCTATAAGTGCCTGAAAATATATATTCTGTGCTTTTCATGTAAGTTGGTCTTTTGTGACGATTCAACTGATGAACTAGTGTAAAAAGCAGCTAGAAAAAACAAGTAACCATAACTGTTTCAATAAAATTTAACTTGCAAAACAAGGAGCTTTGGTATACAGACCATAGTTTACAAAACGAAATCATGAAAGAGCATATTCAATGATGTAAATAAATCAAAGGAATGCATCTTTTTATTGCTTTGAATTTTTTCATAAAAGTGTAAAACTTCTAGAGTTTAAAATGTGTTTTCAAAATAAATAAATTTCAAGAAATGAAAATATAAAAACTTCATTTGGGTCTGGTGGTATAAGTTCTTTGATCATATCATAGCCTAGTTAATGAAACTGGCATATTTTAATTAGCTGATTAAGTACACATTGATAATACTTACTACCCAATTTGTCCCAGTTACTAGGGAGGCTGTGGCAGGAAGTTTCTCAGCAACTTAGAAAGACCCTGTGTCAAAATAAACTAAAAGGGGCTGCAGATCCAGTGGAGTGATAGAGAACTTACTTAGCATGTGTGAGACCCTGGGTTCAATCACCAGTATCACCAAAAAATAAAAAATAAAAAAAATCCAACTTGTGAAATGCTTAAAAAATGTACCAAAGAAAAAGAAAATTAATACACCTTTATTCCCACCAAAAAGTTTTTTTCAAATATGTGATGTTTTACTGACCTCTATTTAATAAGATACCACTTCTAGGATATGTCATGTGACTTCAGATGAAGCTGAAGTCTACGACCATGTAGACTTAAATTTCATTTCAATATGAGATATCATTAGACCTTGGAGACAAGTATTCATATCAAGGTTCCTGTGTGTGATTACTGCACTGAAGTATTGGCAGTTACATGGTGCTACATATTTTATATAAATAGCAGGACTTGATTGAGATGTTTGGCAGAGAAGTGCTGTGCTCCTAAACATAGATTAGGAAACCATGTATTAAACTACACAAATTTTCTCAATGTTTTGTCTTCCAATATCCTTTGTTAAAAAAATCTTTTTTTTTAAGACATATTAGTGTTCATCCTAAAAACACTGGATTAAAATCTCTTGATGTTATCATAAGCTTATATATATTTTTTTATTTCTAGAACTTTCTAATATATACATTGGAATGACATTTCCCTGAAAAGAATTTGAATATCACTATTTGGGGAAGCTTAAAATATTGTGAAAGGATTAATAAATCCATTATCATAAATAATTTTCAAAGAACTATACTAATGTTTTCTTTAAAAATATTGAACTTTCAATGGTTTATCCTCCTGAAGTAGTGCTTAAAACCTAGAGGCTAATTTATGAAATGAATTTTCATATCTATGCATGAGGTCAGATCTTACAAATACATATCTCTTAAGATGATCCTAGCACTGTTTTTTAAAGGTAATACTACAAAATATAATATTGACTTCTAATGATTGAAATATATTAAATAGTTGAGAAATAACAGCTAATTTGGGCATGGAAAGTCGTTATAATGATTACCAGGACCTGCAATTGCTTGATGTTAAGCCACATTCATTTTATTTACTAACCATAGTATTTTTATAATGCCTATTTTCAAACATCATGCAATGAAGTTTGACTTTATAATGGCTTGACACAATATACATCTTTGTAATGGAGCACTGACAGTGTTTACTAAACAATGATGACAACAATTTTTGTCCAAATATTAGTGGTTTTACCCTGGCAAGTAAAGTAAAAAACTAATAGCCAAATCATCACCATGTAAAATATTTTTAAAAAGTAAAACTTTTAGACAAGAAAAATATTAAAAACATACAGATTTAAATTGCAAGGAACTATAAAATAAAGTGTACACATTCATTCATATGCATGTAATCTCTGCTATATAAGGTATGTAATCATTGAAGCAAATGATTTGATTCAGCAAATTAGTTGCTTCTTCCTCATTTGATGACTTATTTTATGTCACAAAAGGTTAAATAAGTATATACATCTTTAGCTCAAATACATATCTATGTATGTAAAAACCTTGATTTTTACTGAAAATTTAAACGGTTTTACTCAGGCAAAACTCCCTTAAAGTTTTATGTGACAAATTGAGGTCAAGATAAATTTTCCTTGAGGAAGAAAACCAGCACATGTCACTGTTCTACTTCTGGAAACATAGGACATTTTGGCAAAATTAGAGTGAGCTACAGTTTAATTTTCACTGGCAATCAAAGTTACATTTTGGATTTCACCAAAAGCCAAGGAATTTAGAAGATATTGCCCATGTGTTTATAAAAACTCTTATCTAAACATCCAAATGTGTCTTAAATTCAGTGCAGTGTGCCAGTTGAGAATATGGGTCTCACTCATCTTTCCATTTCTAGGTGCACCCTAGTTCTTCCTCTATATATCCATCTTCTTACCTGACTATATCTGGTTTCATTATTACCTCATTTGTTTTAATATATTGTCAGTAATACAAAAGACATTCAGTAAACAAGCAGACAGTGACAAAAGTTCAACAGGATCTTTCCAAACATGTGAGTTTTTTTTTCATGTGAGTTTATTTCAGACCTAAATATAAAATTAAGGATACAAATACCATGGTTGCCTTAAGACCACCTTTTTTAAAATATTTATTTTTTAGGTATAGATGGACACAACACAATGCCTTTATTTTTATGTGGTGCTGAGAATCGAAACCAGGTCCTGCCTATGTGAGGCGAGAGCTCTACTGCTGAGCCACAATCCTAGCCCTTAAGACCACATTTCTAAACTGTTGTTCAGTTAACACACATGTCTTGAAAAGCATGATTATTCATTCAAAACTAAAGCCCTGGGGTTGGGGTTGTGGCTCAGTGGTATAGCACATGCATAGTATCCTATAAGCCCTGGTTTGGACCCCTGAAACTGTAAAAACAACAAATCCCCAGAAAAAAGACTAAAAGACTAAAGCACTGAAAAAAAGAACTAAAGCACAGGGAATGATTTCCTATAATTTGACCATACCATGTGCCAAAAATGATCTAAATAGTTTATAAAGATTAAAACTCAACAAGATAACCTTAAGTTAAGAGTAGATGAGAAAGAAATAGCACATGAACACAAATACAGTCACACACTTCTACAATCTTAGGGTTATAAAACTGAATTAAGAGCAAGACCAATGTAGAATACATACCATATGAAAACAGGGAAACTTAGGAGAAAGGAACTAGTTGGTAACAATCGAAGGAGACAAATGATATTTTCCAGGTCTGTAAGCTAAATTGAAGGAAAGCAAGTTTCGAAATTTTATGAGATATGTTCGGAGGGACAAAATATTTAATATGAAATTTACTGACCACACAATCCTAATAGTTTTAAGTAAAAAGAGGATGAGGCATACTTAAAAAAGGAACTAGTAAAATAGAATGGAGACCTCAATTTGTGATAGAGGTCCAGGCCTCATCAAATTAATTGTTAATTGTAAAGTTAATGTAGTAGTAAAAATCATAGCCACCACATAACCACACATGGGGATATGGTCTGTAATGACATTGTGTGGATCACCTGCAACTGTTCTTCAGAACAACCCTGCAATACATGTATGATTCCTAGATTGTTGACATTAAAAAGTTGAGTTTGGGAGTTTCTAAACTTGTACAAGTCACATATGTAGAAATAGGATTTCAAATCTGACCTCAAATTGTACCCATTTACTATTGCAGTTTGAACCTCAGAAGCAGAATCCCTCAGTTTTGCATATTACTTGGTTAAATTTAACATTTTTTAATTGAGTATTATTCTTGTTGTTACTATTTGTTAATACCCATAACACGGCATCAAGCTTGTTAGCCTCTTCCATCACAAACTAATTTGTTTCTGGATTTAAATTCCATGTCAGACCTTTATGTCCCTGTCACCACCATCAGTAAAACTGAGATAATCATAGAATCAGATCCTATGTTTTTGAGAAAAATATTCATGTATTAGTTAGAGCTCCACTGGGCACATATCAGACACCCAATAAGTAGTAGCAGTTTCTCTTACATGAAGTACATTAGACAGAACTAATCTATATCAGGAATGAACAATGTGCAAGACACAGAAGGTGTATAAGTATTTATTGAAAGACCTCGTTAATTAAAAAATTTTAAAAAGCTATAATGAATGATCTCGGTGAAAAGTCCAAATTTGAAAAAATTGTCTCTTCCCCAACTCACTAGACTCAGAATGCCAGAAAATTTTAAAATATTGAAACTTTTCATTGGGTCTTCTCATCACCTTTCTGACTAATGAACATATAGCATTTATGACTATGCATCTCACTGAATGTGTCAGTGCATAAACATGGATTTTAGTGTCAGAGCAACTGTTTTAAGGTATATTTCATCATAATAACAACAAAATTCATCAACTAACTGTAGGATTGATCATTGGCTCACAACCTACAGACACTAGAGGTAACATGAGCCTTAGCTTTCAGGATCACAGCAAGCCATGGAGGCATCCTTGTCAAAGTTTGGCTCTCCAGGTGCATTTATGGCAGTGACAGACTGCTTCCTGAAATGCTGCCTGTTTTTTTCCATTCTCACTTTTTTTTCTAGCTCACCAAGAACTGCTCTGTGTTAGACAAAGTGAGTAAGATGGTGTGTCTGTGTTTCAAGCTTGAAATTTGTTTCTTTTCTAAATTTTGAATGTGATTTAGGCCTAAACCTTTGATGATCTGCAGGAGATGAGATATCTGTGG
This sequence comes from Spermophilus citellus, assembly GCF_964194105.1. Lineage (NCBI taxonomy): Eukaryota > Metazoa > Chordata > Mammalia > Rodentia > Sciuridae > Spermophilus > Spermophilus citellus. The sequence goes on along the minus strand of NC_138183.1, from coordinate 61,191,502 downwards.
AAGTCAGATGCTAATCAAGATAAGATGGGGCACTTTTCTAAGGTTATAAGGCTTTAGATATTTTTAAATATGATTATTTTCAGAAGTGGAAAGAAAAATGTCACTTGGGATTGGAATATTGGGGCAAAATAATACATCTTCTATAATTGTTTTATAATTGAAATATTAATACTACTACCATAATTTAAATTTTATTCACTTTGTTAGTCATAATCCTCAGACTGTAATTACCTCTAAGGTTATGAAGGTTGTGCTCCCAATTTTGCATCACTATATATGGTCATGAGCAAGTAATTTTTCTGAGGCTCAGAACTCAGAAAAAATCACATATATTCATATACAAATGAATAAATAATGTTTTAATTTTTTTCCAAATTTAAATATAATAATGCATCTAATAAATATTCTGAAGAAGTTGAACCAGTAGATAAACGTAAAATACAGATAGAAAAAGACAAAGAAAATAGAGATCAACTATCTTCTACAGTGTACAAATTTTAGTGATGTACCCAAACTTATTTGGAAAACAGATGGTATAAAAGTTCAAAGTTTTGGCCACCCAAGAGAATCAAACTCACAGGAATCTCAGGTAGGCGAAACAAAGTGGGGCTTTTAGTTCTGATATTCAAAGTGCCTTTAATCTGGCACAATTTTATTCAGTTCATTAAAGAATAACATGCATAAACATGGATTTTAGTGTGCTTAAATCATCCTTTTAAAGATCCAAATCAGTGAGGCATACATTATCAGTGCTCTGTTTAATATTCATCGTGAGCTACTCTATGGTTCTTTCCTAATGAGAGCACATCATCTGAATAACTCACCTTCTTGTGCCCGAATTTACAAAATCAGTTCATATTTGAAGAGTACTCAGTTAAAAGCTCCAGTTACATAGACGTGTTCGTATCTCTACATCTCCAGTAACTCTTCCTGTACTTTCCAAGGTCACCCTGAATTCCATTTGACTGTTTAAAGTCATGCTAATTTGTTTTTTTTTAACAAGAGTTATATTTCAGGTAGAAATTGAATCAGTTCAATTGTTATTAATGAGTACTAAATAAATATCATTCTAAAAAATTTATTATATTCTGAATCTGGTTTGCAAATAGAACCTTCTCATAAAAATCCTCCTATACAAAAATGGCTTATAGTTACAAATATTTGACTTCATACTTTTACAAAATGATTTTAATTATTCATATTAGTCCTGTATTTACCGAAAATGTTTATTTGTTTAGTAAGGCAAAACATACTATAAAATAATATATATTTATATATATGTTCTGAATACAAACACATATGCTCACAATAAAATACTGGTCCCTCAGAGATTTTACAAATGACTTAAAATAACTAGAACAAAATACAAGATATCATGTAATTAAATGTTCAACTGCATAATTCTTACAGTATAAACAAGAAGGGTCCAAAGTCGGCCAGAAGAATTCAAGAAGCTAAAAGGAAGCAGTGAACCAAAACTAGACGAGCAGATGAAGAAGCCAAGAAGAGAACAGACATTACCGTAACCAAAGGAAGCACATCAACAAGAACACAGGAGAGAACTAAACAGAACATACAGGCCTGAGGTAATAGTGCCAACTCACCAGGAGTCTGCCCTGAGGAGAAGAGAGTGTGTACTGGGAATTAATAAACTATAAAGATAAAGAGGGACCCGATGAGTGTGGGTTTGTCAGAGAGGAAATTTTAAACTAGATTCTGGAGGCAACAGGAGTTCTTGCAATTTTAAGTACAGGTGAGAAACAAGATATAAAACTTTAGGATGACACAGAATAGAGAAATGCAGAATGCCTTCAGGCAAACTCGGGTTTAGTGGAGACTTGTAGGTATTCAAGTAATCTGCTCATGAGGGAAGGAAAGGGAGAGACAGATATGAGACTCAGAGTACAACAGTCTCATGACAGACTGGTTATACAATATAAAGTCAGGGGAAGAAACAATGCATCCCAGGTTTTCAGTCTTGGAGATAACCAGAAGGGTGCTTGTCAGTACTCATTAGATAAAGGTCTAGAGTCCTCCAATATTTTAACTTCACTTTATGTTCCTTTGCTTTATAGTTTATATAAATGACACTACCCAAATAGTCACTGCTTTTATCTTTAATTGATTATCTGCATTGGTTAATACAATAAGTGAATATTTGACACTTTTTATTACTATTATTTTATGATATATAATGGTGGTTATGTGGTTCATGTTAAATGCTTAATAAAGGAATTAAGATAGTTGAAGATAGACATTTCTGTGACACATCTAGGTTAAATCCCACATTCAAGTAATTCTGCTGAGAATTCATTCATTGTGTCTCAACTCACATATCATCAGCACTTGTCAGGGCCGACTGTGTACCCCATCTAGACAACTCATAGGCAGGAGAAACTGTTTTTAATGAAGGCACTCATTTCTCAAAGGAATATGAGGATGGATTTTCTTTGTTAGATACCACTATCAATTTGCAGTTCAAAAACAGACATTTTTTTTTCTTTCAGAAAACCTCATATTTTATAAGATAAATTATTTCTGGATAAAAAAAATCTGCTTGATACTAAAGATGAGATCCACTCATGGAACAGATTCTGAGGTCCCAGAATTTGTGACTCTTCAAGAATTGAGCCAGTCTGACTCAAGTGGGAAAAGTAACACTGCCAAGAGAAGATGATGAACATAGAAGACTTTTTTGACAAATTACCTAAACTGGAATTCTGATGAATTTTTGATATTTTCTTATTTTAAATTACACCTACACACCCACACCCAAGGTGTTATGTGACTGGATCCTAATTGAAACAGGAGTTGATCTACCACTTTCCAGTGAGACCTCCTTGTCCCAACGTGTCCATCTCCAAAGCTCTGGGGTTGCCTTTTTGCCGTGGCAGGTGGAGTTCATTAGGTCCAGTACAACTTTAACATACATGAGTACCAGAAAGTTTGGGAGCCAAGTATTTATTTCTCTTGATGGGTTCTGATAAGCATCATTGTCAAAAACATTTTATCATAGTTTTATTAGTTTGTCAGGGTTGGCATAATGAAATAACAGACTCAGTGGCTTAAACAGAAATCCATTCACAGTTTTGAAGGTTGGAAGTCCAAGATTAAGGTGTTGGCAACTTTTAGTTTTTCCTGAGGCTTGACTTCCTCTTTGGCTTTCTTGTATCCTCATATGATACCTAAAACTGTTATGTGTACCTATAATTGGCACAAATGTCTATGTGTACCTATAACTGGTATGAATGTCTTCTCTTTCTTTTTTCCCATCCTGGTTTTTAAACTCAGGGACACTTTACCATTGAATTACATCCACAGTTCTTTTTTATGTTTGAGACAGGGTCTTGCTAAGTTACTGAGGCTGGCCTCAAAATTGCAATCCTCTTGCCTCAGCCTCCTGAATAGCTGGGATTATAAGTGTGTCCCACCACATCCACCTTTCCATTCCTTTTATAAGGGCATCATTCCTATTGGATCATGATCCAACTTTTATGATTTTATTTAATCTTAATTACTTCTTTTAAAAATATCCAAATACAATCACATTGGGTATTAGGGCTTCAATATAAATTTGGGGAGAACATAATTCAGTCCAAAATAAGGATCAATGACCAACTGCAGGAAAAACTGTCATAACTGTCATCTCTGCAAACAAGGCCAACACTTAGGCAAATAGACATAAATACCTATTAACCATATCTTTCTTCATAATTCAAACCCTCTAATTCTTGTAGTTAAAAACAATTCATGAATCCTTGATGAAAAGTTAGTACTCATTTTCTTCACTCATATCAATAGTGTAACATGTATACCAGAATTATATATTACTATAAGACTTAATGGAAAGTAGCATAGCCTCCTCTGTAAATTATAATTAGAGTTTAATGTATGATAATGTATCTGACCTAAAACATCTCATACTCTCTTAAGGCCCATATAGGATGTCATGTGCTTATAATGTAAGAATAAATACACAAATATTATGGCAAAAGGAATACTAAGGCAAACAGAAATAGAATCTCAATAGTCTACATAGAAGTTGAAATAGAAAACAAGCAATAGCCATAGCAAAGGAAAATTCAATGGAGGGTAAGTGAAACAAGATGGCCCATTCCAGAGCAAGAAATCAACTTGAACACATACCTCTCTGGCATTTATTTAGTATGTGAACATTCATCTCTAGAGCAGTCCAGACATCTAATGATTCCCAAGTGACCTCAGAGTACTTCCAGTGAGAAAGAGGTATTACTACCTGGCATAAAGGTGAAGTGCCAGGGAGGCTATTCCCCTGGTTCAGGTCAGGGAGGTCTCTCTGGGCCTGCCTGAGGACCAGTCCTGGCAAAGCAGTGCTCCACACCTTCTTGAATTCATTTCTCCTGTGGCCTTGGAGGGAAGCACAATTGTATTTGCAAAGGCATTTTTTTTTCTGGGAGTCTGTGCCATAGATGGGGTGTTAATCTATATTATTTTCAGATGGGAGTCCAGAGTAGAAATGAAGCATCCAACATTATAGGTGAGAGAAATGAGTTTTCAAGACTTAGTTAGCTAGGCAAGACCCTAAAGTTATATTTTGCACTCTCCCTTACTACCACAATTCGAGTTTTTCTGTTATTTATACTGCTTATATTTCTCTGCTGAGTACTTAATGATATATCAGGTGTAGTTAGGAATGATGCAGAAGAAACATGCCAACAACTAATCCATGAAATTTACTTTTGGGAAACATAAATTTGTACTGATATCAATGGTCAGCTTAAAATAGAAAATCTCTGTTTCATTGCTTGGTGTTGAGGTTAAAATATTTCATAAGAGTTTTACAATCACTTAAACCAAAATATGATGTAGGGAGAAATTACAAAATTTTTCCTTCAAGATTTCTAAAACAGTTGTATAACAAGTGAATTTAAAAGTGGCAGAACTATGTCAGTATTCTCAGTTATCACTAAAGTGTCTAAAGGATAATTTCACATATTTCCTAGAATTAAAAAAAACCACCCAAACCACAGAGCTCAGCTTCCTGTTTATTTTTATAGAGGGGCCCATTTGTAATGATTCTTTGATTGCTGATACACATATTTTGTTCATCAAAAACTAAATGAAGCAGCACATTTATACCTGAAATGGCATATTTGTCAATTATGTGCTTAGTGTGTGTTTTTCTTCTCATGTAATATTGTTATGGATGAATAACATACTGATGAAAGGGACTTTAGGTTGAATTTTTAGTTTGAAAGATTTTTAAAGCTTTTCCTAGTAAATAAAAAATTGCTCAGTGGCTAGAAATAAGGAGTTTTAAAATGTTTACATATCTGTATAAATGCTAGTTTTTTTTAAAAATGACAGGAACTAGAAAAATAGTATGCTAATGAATTAATTGCATCCTATACCATCACCAATTGCATTGTTTAATTTACTAAGCATATGGATTTAACATTGAGCACTATCTTAGAGACTCCTGTAACCTTTTATAGAAAATATGAGATAAATTCATTGTAATAAACGTGTTCAAAGGTAAAATTACTTTCATTATTTTTCAATTTGATATTGTCAGCCATACTTTTCTTCATAGTGCATTTATATTTCAATAAACTAATTTTAAAATTGACCAAGTTGGATTGTACATAAAGCTGAGCATTTGGGACACATACTATCTGTTGATTCTACTCTGCCCTTCTGCCCCCAATCAAGGGCATGCACTATTCACTAAACCTGAATTTACATCTATTATTTTTGCCTCTCAGTGCAGTTATTTTTTCCCCTAGCATGTATTTAGCTTTATGATTATTTTCTTGAGAGTAATAAATATTCCTTGAAACACATACAGGCAATGTAGAAAGTATACCCCAAAACCTAAAATCATCTCATCAGTCAAATGAAACTTCTAATACCTTAATATGAGTTTATTTTAAAGCTTATGGTCTCTGGGTGCCTGGGTTCAAATCTGGCTTAGCCACTATTGTCTTGACACTTTGATCAAGTTTTCACTTCAGCTTCTATATTTCTACATGCAGATAATAATAGCATCTATCTCAATCCATCTCAAGAGTCATTGGAATTAAATAAAGCATGTGTAAAGTACTTAGAGCCATTCCTGGCACAGGATAAGTATAAAGCTGATGAAAAGTACATTATTTTGTTGTTTGCTATGAGCCAACATATTTTAACAACAAGAAAAAAAAAGACATAGTATTTGAACATTTTTCCACTTAATGCAACTTGTTACTTTTTTAAAATTTCTCTTATGAAGAAACATATTTAAACATATGTGCAGTTTTTTCAAAATCTGCATAGCAATTTGTAAAGAACATCTGTATACATGTTTGTGAATATGTTCAAATCATTTTTATAGCAAATCTCTGGTAGAAAACATAAATTGAGTAGAATATATTTTTAAGAATGTTTTAAAATATATGTACACCTCAGAATAGTGTAGGGGTTTGACATCTCCATTCACCTTACCAGTCCAAAACATTGCCATAAACAGTATTTTCAGTCTTGAGATTTAAAAATGTGTTGCTTTCATATTTTTTTTACTTGTAAGACTGTGCATTATTTCATACTTTTTAATTCCATCTATTATCATATTTTGATGTGTTCCTGTTCATTTGTGATTTTCATGAGATTTTTTTTTATTAAGGCATTTTCTTCACCTCATTGTTTCTTTTGTTGAGAAGAAACTTTTTAAGTTGAATCCATCTCATTTATTTATTCTTGATTTCTTGTGCTTTAGGAGTCTTGTTAAGGAAGTTGGGGCCTAATCTGACATAATGAAGATTTGGGCTTACTTTTTCTTCTATTATGCATAGGGTCTCTGGTCTAATTCCTAGGTCCTTGGTTCACTTTGAGTTGAGTTTTGTGCATGGTAAGAGAGGGGGGTTTAGTTTCATTTGGCTGCAAGTGGATTTCTAGTTTTCTCAGCACCATTTATTGAAGAGGCTATCTTTTCTCTGATGTGTGTTTTTGGAGCCTTTGTCTAGTTATGAGATAACTGTACCTTTGGTCTACATGTCTATTTTGGTGCCAATACCAAGCCATTTTTGTTACTATAGCTCTGTAGTATAGTTTAAGGTCTGGTATCGTGATGCCTCCTGTTTCACTCTTCTTGCTAAGGATTAGCTTTGGCTAGGAAAGATGGTGAAATGAGATAGACATCATTACCCTAGGTACAGGTATGATTGCACTAATGGTGTGACACTACTTTGGGTACAACCAGAGAAGTCAAACATTGGGCTCTATTTGTGTATGATGAATACAAGAACATTCTGTTGTCATATATAACTGATTAGAGCAAATAAATTAAAATTTAAAAAGAAAGAAAAAAATTCTTAATTTTTTAAAGTGGTTAAATAGACAACCATTTTCCAAGTTCTAGGGTATAATCATAAGACTTAATGTTCTCAAGAAAACTTGGAAACCTGCAAAGGGATCCTGTAGCGATTTTAATGCGTTTTAACCCAATAAAGACCACACAATGGGTTCAAGTAGAATAGTTCTCATTTTGTGGGAATCATTTCCTTTGGAACCTACTTGTTTTCATGTGATATCTGGTTTCCACTTGTGAGCTTCAAGCCTAGATCTCCCTTTTGGCTAACTCCCTTTTGTTGACATTGTGTCTTTCATTTCTGGTCTGGCTCTTTATCCTAGTGTTGCCCTATTCTTTCTTCTTTTGTTTGGGAAAGTAAATAGTTATGACTATTTTATCTTGGTCAGGAAAAGAATTCCCAAGATAAACTGCTGCTCTGATCTAGTACTGCATTGGGATTATTTCTTATAGTTGAATGCAACAGCTCTTACTCATTACAACATAGCCTTGGTATGTGGTTCAACACAACTAAAAAGAGTATTTCCAAATCTGGTTGAATGCAAATGTGCATGAAAAATAGGTCTAGCAAAAGAGTAAAAGAAGTCATTCAGAAACACCTATGCACATATACACACAAACCTCATGTTAGAGTCAAGTCTTGTATCAACAAATTCCAAGGCTATTACTACACAAGTATACATCCAAAAAGTAGTATAAAAATTTATGATAATAGGTTTAAAATTGTGGAATAAAATACTACTTTACACTTCACCAATATTTCAAAAATGATTGCTTTTATATTTCCATTTAGATATAAACTATCACATTATTCAAAATGCAAAGTAACTGGGCTAAATAACAGTGGGATACAGAAAACAAAAAATAATTGAATTGTCTATCTCTACATTTAAGTAAAATTTCTAGGATGATAAACAAGACAAAATGTTAGTACACTAATCCATTTTTTAAATTTGCCTATGGAGTTATTGTTTAATAAAAGCATATTTGGAAAGCTAAAGCTTTAAAATGACTAGGTCATTTTTAAATGAAATAGATTTGTTTCTTTTTGTCAATTTTATGGAACCATCATATACTGCCATAATTTATTAGACTTAAAAATAAAAGAGCTTAATGTTCTTTTATGAATTTAAGAATGTCAAGCAAGAGCAAGAAGAAAAATGGAGTCAATAATCTACAGTCTTGCTGAGATGTCTGTAACATATTATAGGTGGAGAAAAAAATGCAAAAAAGAACTGCCCTCAAATGCAGTAATTTCCATCAGATATATTTACATGCAAAAGTGAAAGGCAATAAACAAACTTTTTTTTTTATGTTTTAATTTGAATTTGAACAGGTCAGACACTCTGGAAAACATGGCACTTAAATTGAAACAAGGCACTAGTTGTTGTTTGCTCCAAGTGAAAATATGCAAACTAGAGCATTCAAATGAAATTTGTTCAAAATGTAGAGAGTCAACTCATTTATCATGAGGTAGAGGTCTCCTTATCAAACAGCAGCTTTGATTATGCTGTAAATGCTACTCCTTCTCTGGGGTTATCACAGGCTCTTCTGCATAAGATAATGTTCCTCTTGTCATCTGAATTTAAGCTTGAGATCACACGAACACTCTCCAATAGCACATGCTTTGCCTTATCATTCTAGAAATAATTTGATAATGGAACTCCGGAGAGACAGTTGAATAATGTTAATCAGTGCTGGGCTCTACATGTGAGTTTTCATCTCCCTCTGGTGGCAAAAAAGTAATGGGAGCTCAGATATTATAATCAGATGATTGGATTAAAATGAGCCAAGAAACTAATACCACCAAGTTGAGAATAAGTTCTCTTCACTTTCCTGATGTAAAGATTGTTTTATGTTTTGTAAACTTCTGTGATTCAATGTCCTTCAAAATATAGGAAGAATTTTTAAATCTTGCTAATATTCTAACTTTCTCAGAGAATATTTAAAAAGGGTACAATTATTGTGTCTCACAATTTAAAATGCACACTTGGTTTTCATCTTTTTACTTCTCTCCTTCCCTTTTCCTTCCTTTATAAATGCAAACGAAGGCAAGCACATTGGATAATATTCAGACTTTTGTGAAAGTTACTAATATACGAAAAGCATGCTTCTTGCCTAATTGTGAGATCACACAAATGTGATTGATCACGAATTTCCCAGATTTTTAAGAGCTTATAACATAATTCCAAGGAGAAATAATTCCAAACTAAGCCGATTGCTGCATAACCTCCTTTTTTATGAGGAAAAATCATTTAATATTCATAGTAATGTGGTTAACTACAAAGCAAATATAAATACAAGTTTCCTTAAACAATCTTGCATAAAGAGTTTTTAGTCAAGATTGATAATGAATTTTGCTCAGCATCAGTATTGCCTTAAAATAAAACTGATTTATTTATATATAATATAAAATGTTGTATGTTTTGCAGAGGTAATATTGCTTTAAGATCTAATGGGTTGGACAATAAGGGATCAAACATCCCATATCCCATAAGAACTTTTGTTAAGGTAATATGCACTGTGATTCTTGAAAATGAGGAATGGTATGTAGAACCTTCTCTAAATTAAGTTGCCAACTGTTTAAACCTCCTACTGTATAACACATTAATATTCTTCAGAGTTTGTATTCTGTGGCATATATTTCCAGAAATATAATTCTAATTTCTCTTTTGTAAAATAAGGTGTTTTAAAAGATTAAATAGAATTCAATGCCAGGATACTTATTTGTCATAGACTCATATGTATTGACGGACCACTTATATAGGAACATCACCTTTGTTCCTAACTAAATGGCCTTCACTATATATGACAGCAGTTTTATATCTGCCTTATCATTCCTAATATCAGTCATCCATCCAAGAATTTCTAGTGTTACCAGGTAGATTTGAACACTTACTTTAACATCCAACCAGAGAACCTTTCTCAACTCTGGTTGCATCACAAATATTGGTGAAAATAAGGTTTGGGAACACTATTGCATTTAATATTTATGTTAGAGAAGATTCTGTAATTCTCTGGGCCTAAATGTTCTCATTTATAAAATGGGGATCTTACTGTACATTTTAGAAGATTTCTATGAATATTAAATGAGGGAAAGTGTCCATAATTATGCTTGAAATTAAATAAGATTTTGTGTTCTTTTATCCCTCTCAAAACTTCTCAAAATGTGGCCATGCCTGGACATCACTGTTAAGAAACTTCCTTCAAAGTGGCCACATTTCTCAGACTCTCCTTTCAAAGAGCTTAGCTACCCTGCTGCTTTTCCATTCCCATGAGTCCTCATCTCTGATGTCATAGCAAGAAGTTCAAGTCTATTATCTATTCTGGTTTCACTTGATTCTCTTCCTAGACTGAATTTCATGTTCAATCATGTCAAACATGGACTGTCTAGTATTTTGGATCCCCTAACTCCTGTTTTTTTTTTTTTTTTGTTGTTGTTGTTGTTCTATTTTGTTTTAGAATATCCCCAAACTCCAATAGTCAATTTCTTCACTTTTTGCTACTTTTTCTAAAAAGGTAACAGAGTAGAATGTAGATATCTCCATCTATGGATAAATTTCCTAGATATTCCCATTAGTTTAATCCCACTCTCAAATATGTGAGACATTTTACACACAAAAAATCAGAAATTAAACCAAAGATGACATTATATTTGCTTCAAAGGAAGCAACAGTTTAATACAAAACCTGGTTTTGCTAAACTTGCCTCTTATTTTGATGTATATTCCTTATAATTACGAAAATATTTTTAAGAGAGAGTACCAAAACAATTAATTCTCTCAAAAGCTGGAATTTTATCAAGTCAAATGTACATTCAGCTACAATTGGACTGATAAAAAAGTCATCCATTGCTTTTTCTACTCAACTGCTCAGCCTATTCCAGCATCTGTCACTTTCTATCACTACATAGATTTTAATATGAAAATCATCCAGTTAGACTATTGTCCAGGACTGTGCATGGAATTAACAGTAATTGCCACTAGATGGCACCCTAGAACTGGTAACTTAGGTCAAAAGGTTAGGTAGAACCCCAGTCTGGCTCTGGAGAGGGCATAAATAAACCTATTTTGCATACTTTCTATAAAAATGGTTTGATGCAGATGTATTAACAGAGCATGCAATTTTATTTTTATTTTTAAATTCTTACTTTCAATGTATGTGTTAAAAAAATTACAGGAGATTAAGTTGAGTACTGGCTTTTCCATATTTTGAGAGTTTTCAATTACTAGTTAATCTTTTCTACTCTACTGTACTTGATCTCCCTTGTATTAGATTCTGTGCTCTGTAACATCCAGGAACTTGAGACTGAACAGCAAGTGTCTGGCTTCTCCACAGATGCTCACTCTTCAAAAGCCATTCACCATTAAGAACAAGTTAATTAGTTTCCTCAGGACTCTACTAATTAACTCTCCAGTCCTTTTTATATCTTTCCACTCAATCTCCACAGTCTTTGGTGAGAGAACGTATTTTTTCTTGCTACTTTCTGTTTCCAACTGTTGCAAATTACTTCAGTTATCAATCAAAAAAGGTAAAAAGTAGTGCTCCAGATCTGCATGGAAATCTCTAAATAGCTTTTCTAGTTAGGAGATTCCAATGATATGTATATCTCCTCCCTCTTTTAATATTTCCCATTTGTTGTAAGCTAATTGATACAGTATTACTAAGAATTTTTTAAACTAATTTAGAAACTTTGTATTTTATTTTGTTCTTCCATCTATTTCAGGTCAGGATCCCTATAAAGCTAGCGAATGTTGGATAATTCAGTGGGCACTGGGGTTTTAACTGCCTGGGCTCAAGCCTGGCATTTTCCTTAGAGGTTAAACAAGCTGCATCAACTTGTTAAATTTCTTGAGGCTTCTTTTTTATAGGAAGAAAGTAATAATAGTAGTATTTCAAAAGAGTTATGAGAGCTAAATAAAATAACATATAGGTCTTGGACTGTGCCTGGCACACAACAACAGATAATCTCAAAGATAACCTCTGCTATTCTATTATTTTTAATCATTTAGAGGGCTAATCCTCTTTAATATTTTTTTTGAAAGATGCAATATGTAGATGCAGAACTATTTTCACAGAATGCAAAACTTACAACTAAAACACAGTAAATACACCATTACACAGATGTGTTTTTATATTGTAGAGACTATATCTAAGAAATGTTTATGAACCTAACAAAACCGAGGAAATAAACAATGTGGAAAATTTACCTTTATTCCCTTTTTTTTTTTTGCTTTGGGGATTTGTGTGTGTGTGTGTGTGTGTGTGTGTGTGTGTTTCATATTATTTAGAGTTACTTTAAAATGTTTCAAAGAAAAATATTTACATACACATTACCTATTTAATATGCATATAAAGATTATAAAATTTTTCTTCAAAGACTTCTATGCAATTTTTACCAATTTATACAGCTGAACACACTCCTCTCTAGAGAAGTGTTCACTTGTCAGGCTTTGTTGACCAAATCCTGCTGGTCTGTCTTTGGTAAGTCTTCTCATTAACTATTTTTGGATATAGTCCTTTCCTATTTGTTGCTTCAAATTCAGTCTTAGCAGCTGCTGTTAAGCTGAAGAGTTGGTAGGACATAAAGGAAGAATGTTACAGGAGGGAGTCAGAGATACAGGCTGGATTTTAGAAGCAAAGTTCTATGTCATTTTACAGGGATCCGACCAGAAGTCCACGTTTCTCTCAGGCCTACAAAGGCTCCTTTCCCACTATGTGACTTGAACAGATCTAGGAGAGAGCTGGGAAGGGAAAGAGACAGTTGTGTATTACCAAGTAGGACTTCAGTGGAGATACCTTTCAGTTCATCACCCTGCCAAAACTGTCCTGGAATTGACAGTTTAAGTCCTTACTATATTTTGCTCTCAGCCCACTAATGACAGTTTTAACTCTGGAGCCCTCCTTGCCTTGTGTATCATTTGTACCTGTTCCCATTCGTTATGGGTCTAAATGGAAATACAACACCTGAAGCTTTCCAATTGAGATGTTGGCAATCAAGTGAACCACTTCCGGAAACAAGATATGGAATAATTTAGTGAAGTGACTTTTCCGAGTCATCTCAGAGACGGAGCACTAGAATTTCCTGGAGGTTTCTTTATTTCAATTATAACTTTTTCCATTTCTAAAGAAGTCCAAAGTTTTCCTCGTCTTCCCTCTATTCCCTCCTTTCTTGAAACTTTTTATATGCCTTGAACTGCAAAACCGGTTTTGCAACTGATTTTATTTCCAATTGCCAAGCAATATCCTAGTTACATATTTTTAAAAGAATATTGTCTAATACTTTATATATACACCTTGCCCTGGTTTTAGTTAGAAGACCAAAGTTATAAAATATTTGCTTTACATGGTTAATTTTAAATAAGAATTTATTGTAAAACTCTCATAGCCCACTAATTTTCAAAACTTAAAGTTCTGTACAAAGAATCATTTGTACAAAAGGAAAAAAAAATAAGTCAAACAATTCATCAAAAAGAGTAGGAGAGAATAAAAATGTGATGTTAATATCTTCCATCCATTTATTTGGGTATTATCTGCCTTTCTGAATCCTTGTAAATTAGTTTTGGGGATACGAGTAGTCAACTCATAAAGAAGAAACTTCAACTAGGTGATACCTGGTGTCCATAATATAAAAATACCAGTCTCTGATAATTAAGAGTACCAGCTGGCACTGAGGTATGAAAGAGATCAATCCTATTGGTTGTCAGAAAAAAACATTTTTGTTAAGTGCAAAATACTGAAGAATACATTTACAGTGAAATGTGGCAGGGAGTTTGATAAAGTAGCTTATTAAAATAAACAATGTCTACATATGTCATGATTCTCAGGACTGTTCAGATGTCACATAAATATATAATGTGGAATATCTAGGGGAACAAATGGACCCAGGTCTTAGCTACCTCACTTATAGTTTCCTTCCCAATAGACCTTTTAAGAATTTAGGAAGATAGCCAATTACTACATATTTCTGAAACAGCCTGCTCCTTGGCTCAAATTGAGCTCAAACTATAGTCTGCACATTTTTGTGCCTAAAGGGAATGGAGTTAAAGATAATTGTGAGCTATTCCTGAACAGCATATCAATAATCTAGTTCTGATAATAAAAGAAACATTTCACTAATGTTACATCTCAGATGGAAAAGGGAATGGACCACGGAAATAATGGTCAACGTCAATGTTAAGATTTCCAGGACTATGCAAACATCAGAAGCAATTCATTTTGAATTTTATCTCCCCTGGAAATACTTGTTCAGGCTAAGGTTGGTTCAGCTTTGATTCAGTAATCCTACCCAGTTCATCAATTCTCTTTGTTCTTACTGCTTTACAGATTCTGAATATCACTAGAACAGTTACATTTAGACTCAAATCACTCCTAAATATTTTGATTATTTCCTTTTTTATTATAGCATTGAGAAGACATCATTTAAATGAAAATTTATTTAAAAAGGCTTATGAAATAATGTCATAGGCATTGATTAAAGTCTTATAATTTTATCAATATAACTGTTAACCCTAAGACAGTGGTCATATATTTAATAAGACAAAGGGGAGTGAAGCTTTGTTAGTCTGAAATACTAACTAATGAAAGTAAAAATGATTTATGCTGAAATGTCTGTATATTGCAGTGCTAGTTAAAAAAATGATTTCTAGAGAATGTAAAGTCTTACTGAGACATTGTTATTAGGAATTTCTACCTCTGCCTGTATGATTTCTCCAAAAGCTCTTAATGTTAGAGTAAAAACAGAGTAAAATTATGATTTAAAAAAATGTAATTGGGAAGATTAAGAAGAATCTATCAAATGTGTTCAGAGATGGCAAGGATCTGGAGAGAGCAACACAAATACTAATTTTTGGTGGGAATATAAACTCTCATGGTTGCCAGAGGTCATTTGATGCAGTGAGGGGTATTATGGACTTCAGTACAGCTTGTACTTTAAGCAATTTGTCCACAGAAGAGGAAAAATATAGCCAAGGTATTTGTGTAAACGTCTATCATTAGAGTACTTTTTCTAATAAGAATTAGAAGCTAGGCACAGTGATACACACCTGCAGTCCCAGCAACTCAGGAAAATCTCCAGATCAAGACAAGCTAGGGCAACTTTGAGGCCCTCTCTTAAAAAAAAAAAAAAAAGGTGATCTAGGGATGTAGCTCAGTGGTAGAGTACCCCTCACCACTAAAAATAAAAACTTTATTAAAAATTATGTTAAATAATGGGGAATAATTCAAAAATTTTAGTGAATCTACGCCAAAGATTTTTTTCCTGAAAGTTTTTTCCCCACATTTTTATGGTGCATCATAGTTGCATTTAGTGTGATTTGTTGTTACATATTCATGCATGCACACAATACCATATATTAGTTCATTAAACCATTGCAAATACTGGATTTTGCAGTAAACATAGGAATGTGTTCACATATTCTTGTTTAAAAAATTTTATGAGAAGCTTGAGACTCTAATGCTGTGTTAGTATCATGGGTTTCAGATAGCCTGAGTTAAAACTTACTTCCTAATAATTGCTTTAGGGGCTTGGAAACTTACCTACCCTTTCTGAGCCTTATTCTACCACATGGGAAATAATTAAGTGAAATGATGCTAATTCAACTTCCCAAATATATTAAATAATCAGTGGTGACACTGATGATGGTGTAAATACACACACACACACACACACACACACATACACACACACACACACACCTAGGAGTAAGCTCTCCATACTCTCCACAGTTATCTTTATGGTGTTATCAATATAGCTTATTCTAACTTTTCTCCAGAATGGTAGATTTTAAAAAGAAAGTTAATACAAGTAAAAAGTATGCATTTTTCTAAAGAAAAAATTTTAAAGGAAAGTTTGATTTATAAATACATTTTCTATCTAAAAAACACACTCTGGTAAGTTACATGGAGCAAAACTCTTTGCAGCTCATGTGCTTCCCTGAGAATTTGTTATAAAGCTTATTAGATATTTTTACCCATTTCATTCAAATTTATTAATCAGCATTTTATAATTACCCAAAGAATTAATGATTCAAAGGTCCACAGGACTTTCTCACTTTTGAGTTTTAAGATATAAGCCATCACAAGACACCTAGACTTCTGAATATTCACTTTGGCCCATGTACCTTTGCAGAAGACATGTATTCACTGAGAAGCTTCTGAATTATGACAAGGAAAAGGATTAACTTTATTTTCAGAACAGTCCCCAGCCTTTTAATTTGTTTTTGTTACTGAGGATTAAACCTAGGGCAAGAAATCCCCAGCCTCCCCATCCCACTCCACCCCACCCGCCTTTTTAAATTTTTTTTTTTCCGACACAAGGTATAAATTGCCTACAGCCTCTGTGAAGGCTGGACTTGAACTCACAATCCTGCTTCAGCTTCCTGAGTTGTTGGGATTGCAGGGGTATGCAACTTTGCCTGGCTCCTGCCCTTTTTGAGACAGGACCTCACAAAATTGCTTAGGGCCTTCCTAAATACCTGAGGATGGCCTTGAACTTGAAATTCTACTGCCTCAGCCTCATGGAGTGCCTGGGATTACAGGCATGCACCACTGCTTCCAGCTCCGCATGCCTTTGTGTTTCCTTTTCACATGCAGTCTATCATGCATAGTGCAATTCAAACAGTTGTGTGTACGTGTATATATTCATACTACTCTTCCATGAGACTATTGTAATCTGAGGATAAGCATGTGCTGTGTTTAGTTCATCTTTGTTCTATTTTCTTCAAATCTAAGCAAGACTATGCATGTTTTTAATACTTCAACTACATGACATTGCCCTTCTTTTAATCAAAATCATCCAATCTAACCTCTTGTATGTTCTAGACATTCAAGGTTTTTTGTTGTTTTTGTTGTTGTTTGCTTTCTGAATTACTTCCTCCCCATTCATTTTTTCCATTTTCCTTTCTATTTTTTTTTCTCAGAAAAGCAATTCTTCCTCCACCCTGGGGCTAACTTCTATACATATTTATTGGATGTCATTCACCATCATTTCTTCTGGGTCTTTATGAACAATTACTTTCTCTTCCTTTTCCCTCATCCCTCCTTGTTAACCTTAAAATATGAGTCAGACATAAAAAAATTAATTCCATGAGAAATGACTATCATTTCCTACAGATGCATAAATCTTGCATGAATATTGGGCTTATGATTAAAGTACAATTATTTGGAACAAAATAGAAAATCTTCCAGAAAAAACACAATATTCCTGAAAGAATGGAAACAGAATCCTGAGATGATAGCACAAATGATTTGAGAGAACCCTTAAGTATAATAATTAGAATGGATTGAAATGAAGTGTTCTGTTTTGGCCAGGATAAGAATTATGCCACTATTATTCTGTGTTGCATTTCATAAAATTGCAGGGAACACTGAATTGGTTCAAACTAAAACATAGCTCCTAAGAGGGATACGGTGAGTTTCCTACCAGTCTTGCTCATGTTGTTTTTATCAACTAAAAAATACATAGCCTTGTGTTATATGTTTCTGTTTGACAGATCATTCACACATTGTTGGTGTGACTGCAAATTAGTATACTTTAGAAAGGAGTATAGTGATTCATCAAAAAAGTACGAATGGAACCACCATATGACACAGCTATCCTACTCCTCCATTTTTTCCTGAAGAATATCAGCCTACTATAGTGATACAGACACATCAAATTATATAGCAGTGCAATTTACAGTGACCACATTATGAAATCAGATAAGGTACTTGTCAACAGAGGAATGGATAAAGAAAATGTGGTATAAGTACACAGTTTTACTTAACCATAAAGTATGAAATTGTGGCATTTGCTGGTAAATGATGGAATTGGAGCATATTAGGTTAAGTAAAATAAGGCAGACCAGAAAGTCAACAGTTGACTATTTTCCCTCATATGCAAAAGCTAAACAAAATGAGGAAAACAGTGGAGAAGGGGTCTTTAATAAAAATAGAAGGGAGATCAGTGGAGCACAAGGATTGTGCAGAAGGAGGGAGGAGGAATGGGAAAGAGGAACAGTAGAATGAAACTGACGGAACCATCCTATGTACATGTTCAAATATACTCCAATAAATTTCACCTTTTTGTATCTGATTAAAATGTTGTATATGATCTTTTAAAGCACTGATTTAAAAATTATAAATAGAAGGAAAACAAGTGGATTAGAGGAAGGAGAAGGGAGGAAAGAAGGAACAAGAAAGTACTGAAGACTGAAGTAGGGCAAATTATATTTCACACTTGTATGATCATACCCAAATGAGACCTGATATCATATACAACTATAATGCACCAATAAAGACTTTTTTTTCCCTTAGAGTGTTACTTTTATTGAATTTTTTTTTATTTTATTGTTGGTTGTTCAAAACATTATATAGTTCTTAATTAGCCAATCCTTAAAAAACAAATGTCAAATGTCTTCTTTGATATAAGGGGAGTAACCAAGGACAGGGTAGAGACGAAGAGCTGGAGAAGAAGAATAACATTAAACAGGGATGATAGGCGGGAGGGAAAGTGAGAGTTAAGGGAAATTGCATGGAATTGGAAGGTGAGCCTCAGGGTTATACACAATTACAATAAAGACTTTTTAAGAAGACAATTTTAAAGAAAAAAAGGAAATTTTTCAAAATGTCTTTAATTCTTTTCTAACCACCAGCATTCAGACCTGCCTACTTGGCACCTGAGAGCTAATCCCACCCTCTCCCATTGGATTCTAATTAGTCTTGCTGACTTCAGTCCCATCTCTCCTTTTGCTGCTGAAGTCATTTTCCTGAAATGCACCTCTTTAAAACCTTGAGTGGCAGCTTGTGTCTAAATCTACATTGTTTTTCAGTTTATACAAGTCATGAACTCCTTGACAAATGTAAAAATTTTATGTTTTCCTTTAATACTAATTGGGATAGCAAAATTAATGTCACGACAAAAAGGAAAAAAGGTAACTTCTAAAAATATATCATTAACACTGGATTCTCAGCCAATAGCACTAACTCTGGCCTGAATAAAGCTTATCTAACACATATTTTATGCATTAGACCCATCACAACTTGGTAACACTAGACAGCAATCCCTTCAGCACTGTACTTAGGAACTATTTTAAATAGTAAACATAGCATAAAAAAAACAAACATGAGAAAAGTTGGTACAAACAGACCATGTAAAGGACACTGTTACACAGTGTTAAAGCTGAGCAAGAAGGCAGAGTGCCACCCTGCTCTACATCATCTGACAACCTGCATTGTCCCTTCAAATATTTCACTGCTCTGTTTATGTCCACGAATGATCGCTGAAGTACACTCAGCATTGACTTGGGGAGCATAAATCCATTTTAGCAAGGAGGTGAATTCACATATGTGGAATTAAAGTCAATTGCATTTGTACACATATATCATATCTACACACACATGCATACTGTTGATCCACTTATCTACAAGAACTCTTCAGTAATGAGATGGTCTAACATTCTGTTATGCTGAATGTCATCTTCTAGTAGGTGGTTAATACCTTAGACCATATTTTAAGGTGTAGTGTGAACACAGGATTTATTTTAAAACTGCAAGCCTCATGGCAATTACTCTCACATAAGGTCAGTGTTGGTAAATGCATTTTTTTTATTTCTTAAGGAATTAAAATAGTACCTTATGTAAATTTTATTTTCTTTATTTTATCTCAAAGTAAAATGGGCTTTGTCCCAATCCAAAGTAATCTGGGAACATTTAAGCAATATCATTGTAGTTTAAAATTCCGACACTCTTGAGTTGAAAATTTTACTTTTAAATATATACAAAACTGTGGTTAATAGCAAGCAGATTCACTATTTTTTATTTATAATAAAGGGCCTGATCAGTGACAAGAGTGAATGTGGTTGGGCTTAATGTCTGACTCTGCCACTTAGCAGTTTTGTAGATTTTTCTTCTCCAAGGTACTTAAACTTGTATAACTTATTTTCTAGTTAAAACAGGAGTGATAATTTATTTATATTGTATACAATGAATATATGTAAAATTCTTGGCAAAGTCCTTAGGACATAACTGCAACCCAATGAACACATTAGAGATGGTCCCTGACTTACTATTTTAAGTTCATATTTAGGGTTCTACAAAAGCAATACTTCAGTAGGAACCAAATTTACAATTTTCATCTTGCTTTGAGCAAATGGAAATGTGCAGTAGGACACTCTTGATGCTGAGCAATAGCCACCTGGGCAATCATGAGGACACAGCCCACATGCTACAGGGTGTATTACTGTGTAGAAAACTTATGATGTTCAGCATACTAGGTGTATTAAATGCATTTCTGACTTACATTATTTTCAACTTAGAGTTTTCAAGATATAACTCCACTGTAAATTGAGGAGCATCTTTATTTTGTTATGATTATTTATCAAGGTTAATATTGAGGAGATACAATGTTATCTGGCAGGTTTTAATGTGAAACAGAATAGTTTTAAACAAAGAAAAAATATCTAAATTAATGATATCTGCTTTGGTGAACATGAATAAACTTCAGCTTGTTTAGATTTTAGCTATTTTTGCTCTTAATTTCACAGTACTTCACTCCTTACACTATCTCAACATATTTTAAAATTTCCATATGCCCTTAGAATTACTTATTTCCTTTACTTATGGCCCCAAACTTGAAAATTTTATTCAATTCCTTTTTAATGATCGCTGAAGTACACTCAGCAAATTTTTTTTTTTTAGTTGTCAATGGACCTTTATTTTATTTATTTATATGCGGTGCTGAGGATTGAGCCCAGTGTCTTACACATGCTAAGCAAGCACTCTACCACTGAGCCACAACCCAGCCCTCAATTCCTTCTTACTATTTTCAATATTTTATCCCCTTGAAACCAAGAATACCTCTCCATTAACTAGGTGATTGGTAGTCCTGTCCCAAATTCCACTCTTCCCTGATTTCCCTTCAGGTACAAAAAAGTCCCTACCCAAGAAAGAATGGAGAAATTCACATACTATTTTCAGACAAGGTTTTCAGAGGGCTTCCTTGCCAATGATTTTAGTTTCCTATATATCAGAAGGCTGAGCTGTCTGTCCTGCATGTGCTGCAGGACAATCACTCAAATGAAGCACACTTAAGAGCCTCCATTCTCTACAAACCCATTGATCCATGTGACTCCCATATCAGCACAAATGAGAAGTTCCTGCCTGGCTGCAGCAGATGGAAATGGAAATTATATACTCTGCTAACACTGACTGTATTACAACTAAATGGTTTGCATTTTGAAAGTTGGGGACTTCTCGTAAATACTAAACTGAAAGAGGACTGGGATATTGGAGGTCCAGGTGCTTTCCTCATCTGGTGTTAATTATTTAACCTGGCTGAGACTCATTCTTCATTACTGCAGCATTTGCAAGATATCAGCACCTGTCTGAACTATTATTAGGATTGCTGCCAGGATTGAATGACATAATGGACATAAAAGCACTTCACAAATTAGAGTATTCCATAAATGCAATATTCATCTGTTGCATTTATAACATCTATAATTTTTCTGTCCCCATATTCTAGACCTCTATATTTTCTTCATATCACAATGAGTAGAATTTAATATAAACAGTGATATTAGCAATCATCAGAAGGATTCTTAAATATGTTTTAAGTTTTACACTTTTAAATTGATGACAAAAAATTCTATTTTTAGCTTTTGTTTGCTTCTTCCAAAACAGCCTTAATACTGGCTCTGTGAAGGAACACTGTGCAACCATGTTGAAAGATATTAGAAAACAAAACAGTTTGTTTACCTCAGCTTTTTGTGGTCTGCATAATTTGCACACTGCTTTTCAATGAGCTGGTTTGTCGTCTTGTCTACCCAGGCTGTGCTATAGCCATTTCCAGTTCAAAATTACTGCAAAAAAGTAATTGATCCTCCACTTCAATATCCCTGCTGTTTCATGAGCTCTGGTACAATTCAGGGGAATCTATTTCTCACTGATGTTGAAAAACACAATAAGGTCACAGCAGGGAGGCTTTAGCTTCATTAAAGAACATTATTATAAAAATAAAATGATCGAGGGCAAATTGTTTTTGTCCTTGTGGTACTGCTACTGCAGACCCACATTAATCTGAGCATTTAAAGCAACAATAAATTTGTTATCTCCTCTTTATCATTCACTTCACCATGGTAGCCCCTAGTGGCAGGAGATGTCAATCCTTCATGGTGTAGGGGATATTCATCCTCTGTTGAATAAAAAAAGGAGTTAAACCTCTTTGGGAAGAGAGGGCTGCAGCTTGTCAATATCTAAATTTATTTCTGCTTTTAAAATATGAGGAGAACGGTGGTGTCCAGCAAATATAGATGCCAGCATTATTTAAAAAGTGATTGAGCAGAGAAATGCGTTGGAATTTTGACCCACTCAGGCTTCCATCTATCACAGGAGCCTATAATAAGGGGACGTCGAAGAAGGATTTAAGATAGAGAATCAGTGATTGCTCTATTAATCTAGTTTAACTGATACTAAAATCTGACAGAGCGAATTACAAGTTGCAGGCAGTAAGGCTTATCAATTCATTACCACTTTCAAGGCTCTCCCTTGCTTTCTTTTTGCCTTCAGCTTCTGGCAAAGGACAGCCTTTTACAGTTCAATTTCTCAGTTTATTTTTGACTGCTTTTAATTAAATTTGATGGCCTGCTTCTGCACCACTGAAGTTATTGGAGTTGCAAAGCACTTTGCTGTTATAGTGATAGCTCCCTTGATGTCTGTTCATTATTAACTGCTTTTCAAAAGTGCTGCTCAACTCTCATTTTATAAATATTTAAATAACTGAATTTCTATAACATAAATATCTGTGCATAGAAGATAGGGATCCTATTGCCTGTTTAATAGGGTATACATGGTAAAATAAAAATTTTTTATAGTGTTATATATGGTAATATTGAGAATGTGTTCTTAAATCATCTCAAGCATAAGTTCTCATAATAGTATCTATCAATATCTCAAAATAACAATGATCTATGATTTAAGAGTTTGTGAGACTCACACATATAATTAGTTCTAGTAAAATATCTCAGAAAATAGAACAAGTTTTTTAATATAAAAATTCTTAAGTTAATGTTTTAAACAGTTATTTTTTCTTGCTCTTAGGATGTTATAAATGTGTTAAAAGTCAACTTACAAATCATACAAAAATTTCACAGGTTAGGGGAAAAACTGGCAGAGATATTGAGAGTAAAATTAAAATACTTGATATTGGGGGGGGGAAGACTAATATATTGACCACTGGGCTTAATGTTCTCTCCTTCCCCCATGTCTCAGGGAGCTGGTGAAATAGTTTTTTGAGAAAACAACTCACAGCTGTGCAAAACCATCAAGTGGAGGTGCTAGAAGAATAGAAATGAAAAGAGCAGAGGTGATAGGAACTGGCATGGAGATGCCGTTCTAGCTCACTGAACATCCATAGTGCTCTCCACCCCTAGCGTATTACAGATGGGGAAATGGAGGTACAGAGGCAATGCACAATTTGCTGATCATCACACTTTTGGTAAGTGGCAAGACCAGGATTCAAACCTCAGCATTCTGGTGTCAGAGTCATAGTCCTGATTACCAATTTCAATAAATTGTGGAGAGCAGGGAGCAGATGTGAATGAGTGATGTCAAGGAGCTGAGAAATTACTGCCTGTGCCTGCACAATATGGTATACCCCTGAAGTTAGCAAATGACCTACAGAAGGCATAAGAAGCTCACCATGTGGAACAACTTAACATTTTGGAAGGTAGGGATAAAATCATTTCTGCAAAGGGAAAAATCCACATAGCTATACAATGGTAGCTTTTTTCCTCCAGAACTAGTAAACACCTACTGTCCATCACTTCCCCTCTCCTAAACCCTTTCAAGCCCAAGTGGTTTATTTTGTGGAGAAATTCATATGATACATTTTATAACTTGGGCAAAGCTATTATCAAAAGTTAACACACGTAATAAAGGGGCCTCCAACCTCCAACCTCCAACCTCTGCTTGGTTTCCAGAACACCAGTAGTCAATTATATTATCTTAGCTGTTATGGTTTAGATGTCACGTTCCCCAAAAGCTCACTTGTGAAATTGCAAGAAGGTTTGAAGGATATATGATTGGGCCACAGCCATAATCCTATCAACAAATAGATCCCCTGATGGGATTAACTGAGTGGTGACTGGAGGCAGGTGGGGAGTAATTAGAGGAAGTTGTTATTGGGGGTGTGGCTATGGGGTATATATTTTGTATCTGGCTTTTTGATCATCATGTGAGCTGTTTCCCTCTGCTACTCTCTTCCTCCATGTTTTTCTGCCTCACCTCAAGCCCTGAGGAATGAAGCCTGCTATCTAACGGATTGAGACCTCTGAAACTGTGAGCCCCCAAATCAACTTTCCCTCCTCTACAATTGTTCTGGTTGGCTCCTTTTAGTCACTGCAGTGAAAAGCTGACTAAAACCCTAGCTGTTATCCTAACCCAGTCTAATGTGTAAGTGGAGAACCAAAGATCATCTGTCACTTCAGAAAAAATTCAAAATAAGCAACAGACCTATAGTAACAACTACAAAAGAACCAAGATGAAACGGGGACAATGTATGGAGGAATGGGAACAAATTTAATCAATATTTGATAGCTGGGTGCCATGGCGAACACCTGTAATCCCACCAACTTGGGAAGCTGAGGCAGGAAGATCATGAGTTTAAAGCCCGTCTCAGCAATGGCAAGGCACTAATCAATTCAGTGAGATCTTGTCTCTAAATAAAATATAAAAAAGGGTAGGGATGTGGCTCAGTGTTCAAGTGGCCCTGAGTTCAATCCCTGGTACCCCCCAAAATGTTTTATAATAAATAACAGAAAAAGTTATTGAAAATTGAAAGTATAATCAAATATAAAAACTAATAGAGATAAATGAAAATATACTTTGAAAAAAAAGAGGGACTATATTCTTAAACAGCAATGGAAGTATACACAGACTGGACTGAAGAGATATGAAAACTAATTACTATACACAATTCTAGACTAGATACCATCCTAAAGGAAAAATACTACAAAATTTGACTCAATTGATAGAATCAGAATACCAATACGAAAATATTGAAGTACTTTATCAATGATAGCTTCTAAATCTAACACGTCCTGTAGTTATGTAAGATGATCTACTTATTCTTAGGAAACACACTGAAGCATTTATAAGTGAAGGACCATGAACATGTAACTTAAGATCATACAGCCATTGGAAAATAAATGTACATTGATGAAAGATTGATGGAACGGGCTTGTAAAATGAAAATTAAATGTTAGGCGATTTGAGTAAAAGGTAGTTTGTTGTTTATTGTATTTTTCAAATTTTTCAGTTAAGGTTTTCTTTTTTTTTCTCCAAATGAAAACTTTTAAATATCATTCAAAAGACAGACGGTCAAGAAAATCTTACAAAGAGTAAAACAAAGACAATGAGCATTGTGGCTTAGATATGAGGTGTCCCCCAAAAGCTCATGTGTGAAACAATGTCAGAAGGTTCAGAAAAGAAATGATCAGATCATAAGAGCCTTAATTCAATCAGTGAATTAATCTCCTGACAGGATGAATTGAGTAGTAACTGAAGGTTGGTAGGGTGTGGCTACAGGAGGTGGGTAATTGGGTGCTTGCCTTTGTGGTATATATTTTGTATCTGGAGTAGAGTCTCTCTCTCTCTGCTTGATCATCGTGTAAGCTGCTTCCCTCCACCACACTCTTCTGACTGTGATGTTCCACCTCACCTGGAAGCCCACAGAATGGAGCCAGCTGTCTATGGACTGACACCTCTTAAACTGTGTGCCCCTAAATAAACATTTTCTCCTCTAAAATTGTTCTTGTCATATTTTTTAGTCACAGTGAAAAAGCTGACTAAAACAATGATGGAAAGCAGCAAAAGATAGAGAAGAGAAACCCAAAAATTTTCAGCAGCTGATTAATAAAAGACCTATGATGGCTAGTGACAATTGAATTTGTTAGAAATTTTCTTAGTGCATACAGACAAAAAATTAGTCCCCAAAATAAAATCATTCCTATGCCAAGGTACATCATCATGAATTTCAGAAATACTATAGGATTCCTATGAGGATGAGACAAAAAAAAAATTAAAAGTACCAAAGTGAAACAATCACAGTGAATGAAAAGGAAATCAGGCCAGCATTGC
Source organism: Spermophilus citellus (assembly GCF_964194105.1). Lineage (NCBI taxonomy): Eukaryota > Metazoa > Chordata > Mammalia > Rodentia > Sciuridae > Spermophilus > Spermophilus citellus. The sequence continues at coordinate 61,165,063 of NC_138183.1, read as the reverse complement.
AGTGGGACTTTCATAAGAGAGTGACATTGCAACCGATATCCTCCAAAAAGCACCAATTAAATAGAAGAGAAATAAGCCTTTGAAGTATGGACCCCAAATGCTTTCTCATGTACCATCTCTGTCTTATGAAGTGTGAGCTAATTATACATCTGCAAAAGTAAGAGACTAAATCATAATCTAGGAAGAAGTGCAATCCAGGAGTGAGGAACCCAACAGAGAAGAGCAGAGATAGGGAGGGTGAGAGGAAACAGCTAGATGAAATCAGAAAAATGGAGGGCTAAAGGAATAATGTTGCAACATTAATACAAATGAAATCCATATTTTTATTGATAATTCAAAGAAATAATTGGTAGTATTGTAAAGTTTAGGAAAAAAACTAAGATCTTACACTAAAAGATGTAGACTTGGAGAACAATATTTACATAGTCGTGATAATGTATACCCTGAATATTAATTTTACCCAAATTGACTCACCACATGAATATAGTAAAAAGGTCCAATAATACATGATCTTGACCTAAAACCAATATACATAGTATAATATGAATAAGTAATATTTAAAATCAATAAGTCAAGATAATCAATAGAAGGATGTTATATTGAGAATGACTAAACTAATTAATAAAGCTACCCATAACTTGAAGATTATTCTCTTTATTGAGAAAGACTATATCAGGGAGTTTGGGAAAAATCTGCTATGATTCTGTTGCTATAATTATAAATCTCTTAATACTATTTAAGTACTAGACCACGAAATCCTATTTTGTTTATAAAAATAAAAGCAATTTAAAAGAATAACTTGTACACCTGTAAAAACATGTAAGTCATTTTAACAATAAAATACACTGGTGATTATGCAGAGGATTCCTTGCCTATGAGTTATTTGTGCAAAAACATTTAAAAAGAAATAGTACAGTGTAATGAGGCATACTTTCAAGAGCAAAATATGTCTTACCAGAAGTTTCTAAAAGAGCCTAGAAAATGATCTTTTTGCCCTTTATATCTTTAAAAACGACTCCTTTAAAAAATTGGACTACTCTTGGTCAGAAATTTGAAAGCTAAACTTTTATAGGTCTCAGTGCAGAAGTGAGCATATACCAGATTATCTTTTTAAGTTTTATAAAGCATTATTACTTTCAGCGTTAAAAGTATATTTGAAATAAAGCATATTCTGTTCTTGCTTTCTGCTGTTCCTCAGAGTAGGTGCTATTTCTGTCATTGCTTAAGAATGGAATTTGCTAACTTTCACAGGTTCACTTTATTTACTTTAATTTCAAAACAGCTAGTATTAAAAATTTATATTTATACTTGACTTTAGGAAATGATGTAATACTTTAGAGTTTAGGAAATGGTGTATGTAAGTTGTGTATAGGATACTGTTATCTAATACTGCAAAAATTAGCTCACATACAATTTAATAACAAATTTTATCATTAATGATCGCTTATTCTATCACAGAAAGGCAGTAAATGCCAAACATTAGATAAAAAGTGTGAGAAAATTCTTCTCATCACAGGGCAAAATAACAATGTCCTGAAATTTTGGGACCTTTACTCCTTTATAAATTTGAAGATGTTTCTGTATCATAAAAAGAATTCTCCAGGAAGACTAATCTTCTTTAGATAACCACATGTGTTACTCGTTTCATTCCACATTTTCTTTTTTTTTAATCAATTTTTTTATTGGTTGTTCAAAACATTACATAGTTCTTGATATATCATATTTCACACTTTGATTCAAGTGGGTTATGAACTCCCATTTTTACCCCGTATACAGATTGCAGAGTCACATCAGTTACACTTCCGCTGATTTACATATTGACATACTCATGTCTGTTGTATTCTGCTGCCTTTCCTATCCTCTACTATACCCCCTCCCCTCCCCTCTTCTCTCTCTACCCCCTGTACTGTAATTCATTTCTCCCCCTTGTATTATTTTTCCCTTTACCCTCACTTCCTCTTGTAATTTTGTATAACCCTAAGGGTCTCCTTCCATTTCCAAGCAATTTCCCTTCTCTCCCTGTCCCTCCCACCTCTCATCCCTGTTTAATGTTAGTCATCTTCTCATGCTCTTCTTCCCTACTCTGTTCTTAGTTACTCTCCTTATATCAAAGACGACATTTGGCATTTGTTTTTTAGGGATTGGCTAGCTTCACTTAGCATAATCTGCTCTAATGCCATCCATTTCCCTCCAAATTCTATAATTTTGTCATTTTTTAATGCAGAGTAATACTCCATTGTGTATAAATGCCACATTTTTTTTTATCCATTCGTCTATTGAAGGGCATCTAGGTTGCTTCCACAGTCTTGCTATTGTGAATTGTACTGCTATGAACATCGATGTAGCAGTGTCCCTGTAGCATGCTGTTTTTAGGTCTTTAGGGAATAGACCCAGAAGGGGAATAGCTGGATCAAATGGTGGTTCCATTCCCAGCTTTCCAAGAAATCTCCATACTGGTTTCCAAATTGGTTGCACCAATTTGCAGTCCCACCAACAATGTACAAGTGTACCCTTTTCCCCACATCCTCGCCAGCACTTGTTGTTTGACTTCATAATGGCTGCCACCAATCTTACTGGAGTGAGATGGTATCTTAGGGTGGTTTTGATTTGCATTTCTCTGACTGCTAGCGATGGTGAGCATTTTTTCATGTACTTGTTGATTGATTGTATGTCCTCCTCTGAGAAGTGTCTGTTTAGGTCCTTGGCCCATTTGTTGATTGGGTTATTTGTTATCTTATTGTCTAATTTTTTGAGTTCTTTATATACTCTGGATATTAGGGCTCTATTCAATCTTTTCATTTTCTATCACCATAGAGAAATATGGCATGTAATGGATGCCTATGAGTTTTTTTTTTTCCTCCAAGATCCAGCAAATTACAATACAGACTGCTTTTTAAAACTCTTCTACTTTAAACTTCTGTCTTCTCTCTGATATTATTCCTCTCTCGTTCATTTTTTTTACCCTCCTGATTTCCAATACCCAATCTTACTCTAACAGGTTTTTCCTTGCTTTTCGTCTTTCATAATGCCAAATGACTGCTTGTGGGAATAAGTCTTGAGATTCTGCAACCAACTTCAACTTGGAAGCTCAGTCTCATACTTCAAAATTCTCATAGTTTCCTAATATTCTGTAATCATATCAAGCCCTTAAAACTCAGTATGAAAAGAAACATTAATATTTTTGAGAATAATAACTATATGATAGTGTTTATGGCTCAGAAGAATTAACCCAGTGACTATGAGGCAGAGAGTGGATGGGAAGACAGAAATGGGATCAGTAAGAAAATTTCTGAGTTGTGCAAGACAAAAATAATTGAGTTTTTAAAGGGGTAAAGGCAGGGAAAGTGAAAAAAAAATAGCAAAGAAGCTATGAGAGGAGACTTATTACTTGGGAAAGTGTTTCCTGTGATACATGCTGAATGAATAGAGCAGAGGAAAAGAAAAAAAAAAACATCATGATTTAAATTTTAATAACCATGAAGATAGTTATATCATTTTTAGAAATGAGAAATGGCATAATTAAAAGCTTCCAACATAATTTTCTCTACTAAAGTGTTAAAATCGGTTGCCAATATTTCTAACTAGTGTTAACAAAATTTCCAGATAAATGTTAAAAGTCAATTGACTCCTGAGCTTTAAGAGACCAAAGCTATGGCCTTGGATTAGAAAGGACAAAGGTTCCTGAATATTTATCTATGTTACATAAAATTTACATTTTAATCTAAACCTTTTCAGCATTATGTCATCATAAATTTGAATTTTTATTTGTTTACTATAAATTGTACAAAGGTTTACTGTAAAATAACAAGATTAGTTTTAATAGTTGCAAAGACTGTTGATTTATTACCTTGGGATTATTTGTGGTTGAAAATTAAGAATATTTAAGTATTATAGGAAAAAAGTATTTGCTCATTTGAGTTTTGTGTTTTGTATGCCTTAGGAAATCAATTTTGCTTTTAAATTTTATGATATAAAAGCCCTGCTTGTGACTCAGATGTGATAATTATTACATACTCAATCAGTAAACATGAAGTATTCCCATAATGAATTAAAATTTATATATATATATGTATGTGTATATATGTGTGTATATATGTACACACACACCCACACACATTTGTACACATATATGTAGGCATATAAAATGTATATATATGTATATGTGTGTGTATATGTGTGTGTGTGTGTATATATATATATAGAGAGAGAGAGCGCGCGCGCGCTTTTTCTACATGTCCTGCACATTCTAACTTATTGTTTACACATTATTTCCTCCATCTACAATGCCATTCTGAGCTCACTCATCTCTATTTGAGTTGTATCATTCAATTTCAAGAAGCTTTCTTGGTTGTTTTAGCACAAGTCAGAGGTGGGTTGTTTTCTGAAAAACTTTCACATCATCTGCCCTTTAGCTCCTAAAACTATGAGTTACTTCAATATACTATTTAGTAGTGTTGGTATAGTGTATCTGCTATGTCAAATGATAAAGACAGAACTCCTTTTATATTTCTCATAGATTTAATGTAATGCACATAGCAAATGCTGTTTTTATTTATTGCATTTTAGTTTTCAAGTGGTATCATTTTAAGATTCAAATTTATCCTCTTAGCTCCATCCTACTTTTCCTGTCATTTACATTTTATCAAGCTACGTGAATGAAGGACACAGGAAAAATCCAGGTGAGCTTTGATTAATAATCTAATCCACCTCAATTTTACTATTGAAACCTAAGAGTTTTGAATGTGAAAAATATAAGACTTATTTTGATGTATTCTAGGGATATATTTTTGAATGGCTAATGAAAATTTATTTGTGTGAACAAAGTCATCTTCTGATAATTTCCCATATTTTATTGTACTTTACAAAATATCCTCATTGTAGTATGTTAGCAAATATTTCAGCTTTTAAAATCTAACACTATCGTTGGCAATATTAAATAACTTTCAGTGCTGCATTATGTTAGCTGCAGCTTAAATTTCATATCATGGATGTTATTAATATTTTATGGTTAGAATTAATTTCCAGATCAGTGAATCAATGCTATCTTAATATTCTGTCACTTTAATTTTCATACCACATTTATTTTGTGAGTAGATTTTATAAAAGAAGTTGCTTTATGTTGCCAAACTTTTTTTTTGTCGACGTCCAGAGTTGAATTTCTTTTGTTATCTCCCCACAGAGAGTACCTCATAAAATATTGAGCCATGCTGATTTGATGGGCAGGCCACATGCATTAAAGTGAAAAGGTGGGAACCTTCTCTTCAAATACCTCTTTGAAGATCTTTTACACAAAGCAAAGAGGTATTTCACTACAGGAATAAAAATAACAAAGATACACAATGCTAGAGAGTGGGAAAAAATGAAGAACCTGAATAACTCTCTAGCTGCAAACATTGTTAGAATTAAGATAAATTATTTTTTTATTTGTAAATTTGCCTAGCAATAGCTGACCTTATATCAGGTACAGGAAAATGAAGGACAAAGTTAATTTAGCATTTAATATCAACAGAAATGATCTTTTTGTCACCTTTTCTCTAAAACACATTCTATACACACATACATATACACACACTGTATTTTGGAGGCCAATTTCTATTTTTGTTGTTGTTTTAAATTTTATTTTGATATAGGATCTAGTTTGTTGCCCAGCCAATCCTCAAACTGTAATCCTCCTGCCTTGGTCTCCCTGGTAGCTGGAATTACAAGCATGTACCACTACATCCACTAAGGCACCAATTTGTTTCTTGAGGTCATTTGCATTTGTTGAAGTTGAATCTTTGGTAAGTTGTATTCATTTTGGTTGATACTATAAATCTGTTCACATGCATAGTGTTTAGAAACTTAAAAATGTTCTTACAAGCATTAGTTGACTATCGAATGGAGAAAATTTGGAACAAATGAATAGGTTAAGTCTCAGATGGCTGAAGTGACTTATATGCCCTGAACTGCAAAACTCCTACATGGCAGAGTAGATATTTATGCCACGGTCAACAAAAGTCCCATCTGTACCCCGCACCTATTTTGGTACATTTCCAACTCTAAATAAGCATTGTATTAATTTGTCCTGCCATTATTCTAGTTTTTACTTAGGGTTCTAATATTTTATATTTATAATGTATGTTGGGTAAGAAGTGTGGAAAACAGTGAAGAATTATTATCAAGAGTAAATTCACTAATGATAATAGTGATAATAATTTATCCCCTTTTAAGGGGATAAATTTACTAATATGCTTGCTTTCACAAACTTGACCATTCTATCCAGTAAGGATAATAAGGGCCTACCCAGTCAATTTGGGTAGTCTTGTATTTTTACCCTTCCCTATCAAGCAGAATTTTGCTTTTTTTTTTCAGACTTGATTTCAGAGATGGCAGGAAGAGAAGATGCCACTCAAGGAAACTGAAAGAGACAGAACCCAAAGGAGGATGAATTTTGTTTTCTAGGAAGTTTGAATTGAAAAAGTTGTGTAAAGTGTGTGATGAACATAATCTATTTATACCTCTGCCTGGTGTTAAAAAAAAAGGAAAGGATATGAGTGGTTTTGAAATTTCAGCTATGCTATGTTTTTGTGCAGAATATTTCTGATTTTGGATGCTTGAATCATGATTTTATAAGGCCACAGGGGACACTTGCACCCTGTGGGAGGTGATAGGCAGTACTCATACTCAAGGATCTTATCACCTAGGGTGGGAGTCAGGCATTCAGTCCTCAAAACAGCCTGAGAAGTATGGTGAGATAAACATACCCAGCTTACGTCTAGAAGCCTCAGGTAAATCTTCCTAAAGAAGGTTCACGACTGAGTCATCAATGAAGAAGAAAAATGGGTAAGCCCTGGAAACAAAGTTTAAGCTACCTGTGGTTCATTTTCAATATTGATTTAGTACACAATTAGAATATGGGTTTGGTAAGAGTTATAGATTTGGGAATAATGAGTCCATGGGAGTAAAGGCAGAATATGTAGTGAAATGTACAGAATATTCTGTGCATAATTCTGGCACTTAGATATAAGTGCAAATGTACATCCATGTATAATATGCAATAAGAGAAAAAAAAGGGCAAGGTTGACTTGGAAACTACAGAATTGGGGGAGATAGGAACAGAGTAGTCTGAAAAACAGATCACTGTGAATAGTCTTTATAATGTTTGAATTTACAAAATATATGTACAACTTATTCATGTGCCACTGAAATCAAAGAATTTCAGGAAAACATGGCAGTGAAACAAATTGCAAATATTTGATAAATACATTTTTGTTCTGATTATTTATACAATGATGTAATTGTTAAAATACACTAAAATTTATAAAGTTTAAAGTATGATAAAAGATAATTTCATCTATTAAATTGATTCTTCTAAGCTTCAAACATTAATACTCAAGTCTGCAACATTATCACCTGTGCTCTAATTCTTTCAAAAAATGGAAAATATAAGTGAGTATAATATATACATTTGTTCATTACAACAGGTCAAATTTTAAATACTATTGAAAGCTCATTTATACAGGAACCATACTGTGCCCTGCTCTGAATTACTCCATGATGTAAAGAACAGTAGTTCTCATATCGAGCATATTCAAGTTAGTCCATTTTACCAAGGAGCAGTTTTCTATGAGTGGCTCCATTTTAAATGTAAGTGCTGGGTAGAATGACACTACACCTTGTTTATACAAGTAAATAAACACCATCTGCTTAGCACAAACATAAGGCAAGAAGTAATAAATCATGCTAATGAAAATAAAACCTGTTGAGTTTATATTAATCAGAAGCACATGGGTGCATGGGCATATCAAAGTCATATAGGAAAACGTAGGCCCATGAGCTTATGGAACACACAAGATCACTGAATGAAGAAACCCTCTCACTCAAGGCCTATAAATGGAAAAAACATCCCGGGACTGAACACAGAGGAACATTGACCCTGCCAGCTGGTTGCTCATCATGAAATTTGTCCAGAAACATCTCCACAGGTTTGAACTTCCAAATCTCTGTCAGTAGGCTTCCACGGAGCATGGTTTCTCTTGCCCATGATGACCACACAATAGCCCATTCCAGGCTATCTCAAGCCAATACAAAGTTAACATTGAAACTGTTGTCCATCTGGGCCCTGAGCTAGAATAAGTTTCTGCACTTTGACATCTGGGACCTGAATAGGTTCTCTGACTGGTTCACAATCTTATATGACCACCTACAATGTCTTTGCATTTGGTATCTGCTTTCTGCCTTTGCTCAGCAGTTCAGCCTTCAGCACTCCTGAGGCCATCTTGACCTTTTCTTAGCCTTTCTGTAACGTCATACTATGTAATATGATGTATGACTGAAATGCAATAAATATTAGAAATTAAGTTTGGAATAAAATCTGTGATTGTTTGGTTTATGAGTGTCAGATGACCCAAAAGTATTCAGTGAACTGCCACTGCTGAAAGTGGTGTAGCCTGTGAATTTACTGTTATTGAATAAATTCTGACATTGTGGAAAGACAAACATGTTTGGCCTATGTTAATGACATAGCTCACTCAAAAACAAGTTCCTACTCAAATTTTATATGTTCTTTGTCAACTTTTTGCATTTACTAAGTAGAAATCATTATCTTCATGCTCTCAAACTCTTACATAAATAAGAAAAAATAAACTTTTTTGTTTATATAAGAAATAAAGATGTTATTTTCTAATAAGATTTTATTGCAATTGTTTTACAATCTTTTTTTTTTTTGTATCCATGGAAAATGATGTTTTCATGACCCTATTTTTTCCTCATGAATTTTAGATTTGATTTTCAAAACTACCAGTTTTTATTGTAGAAAATTGTGAAAACAAAGTTAAAACTTAAAAAAACCCAAAAGTTAAAAATACAGTAAAGTATTTTATTATTTATTCATTTGCTTCCATATTTTTCCATATACATGCACATGTAACATCCTGTGAAGACATTTTAATCTTGTAAATTAAAATAACTGCTCTTTTTCTAAGTGTTATTCTAAAACATGTTTTAATGATTCTATACAATTTTAAAGAAAAACCTCTTGTGAATTCTATTTTATTAAAATTGAGTAGATCATAATTTTCCCTGCCATTAAAGCATATTATAAGAAGCATCCTTTCTTTATAAATAGGTCTTCTTAGACATTCCTAATTATTGTCTTCCATCAAATCACTACATACAGAAGATGTCTAGGTCAAAAGGAGAATGGCTGAGGTATTCAATAAATAGAACAAGGGCATATTGCACAATCCTTGCATTTTTTAAAAAAAATATTACTTGCCCTCTTATCCTTGGTTCATCTTCTTTGTTAGTCTTCACCACTGTGGAAGGCAGAGAGTCTATGTGCATTGTACATAAGATGTATTTTTTAGGGTCAGTATGCCGGCTTTGCAAAGTGTAAAAAATGATTTTTAATTAAATTGTTTAATACATATCTTCTACTCCCTAAATGAATAGCCCATGATTCCATTTAATGGACAAAAGTTTCATATTCCTGTCTCTATATAACCAAGCACTCTAGCTATGGATTCATAAAGGAACAGACTCAGGGAGGATCATAATTGAATCTGTGTCAAAAGTTCTGACCTTTTGTAATTTTAAAACCAGAAATCAAGAGTCTTTTGAGTTATTGGGCTATTTGTCTGCTTTAATTGTTCCATTCTGGAAGTGAGAAAATGTGGGGGACCTCAGACGTAACTCAGTCCTTAGGCACTTGCCATTAAGAAGGCTGCTGGTACTGTGCTAGTTGAATTACTTGAGTTTACTACTGGGAGTCCCTACTGGAAGTAACATCCCCTCTTTATTCTGGAATAGTGTATGATGCCTCAGCACTTATTTGTAGCTCAGGCATCCTGATACTATTTCAAAAGGAAGTCTATTCATAGCTACCTGTTCTGTTAAAGTTAGGAGGGAGAAAAACATTAAGACATTATAATTTTTAAAAGACTTTTTTGTGGTACTGGAGATTAAGCCCAGGGACACTCACATGTTAGGCAAATGTTCTACCACTGAGCCACATCTCCAGCCCTTTTTAATTTTATTACAGACAGGTTAAAAATTTGCCCAGGCTGGCCTTGAACTTTTGATTCTCCTACAAGAGTCTCCTGAGTAGCTGGGATTACAAATGTGCACCACCTTGTTATGTTTAAAGGATAAAAAAAAAAAAAAAAAGAAAAAGAAAAAAGTTAAGAAAAGAAGTATTCCAGTGCTTGTCAAAGGCAAAAGGACTGCTGGGGTTACAGTATGAATTCTCTGGATAAGAGTTGGAGAGAAGCATGGTTGTGTCACGGAAACCAGCCAACCTGGTTATACAGAACTCACCTGGAGCCGAAGTCCATCACTTCCCTCAGTACTGGTGCCAACATGCTGTCAGTCACATATGCTTTACTGGAATATCACTGGCCAGGAACTGCTCGCTTTTTATTCCTACCTGGAACAAAATATACTGTCATTTTTTTTCAATGTCTTTTCAAGCATGAGATATCCATTATGTTATCTTACCTGTCACATGCAAACTCATTTATCAGATTATTCAACCCAACAGGGAAGCAACAAGCTCTTTATACTTTACCTCTTGATTAATACAGCACCTGCATAAATCAACAGGACCATCTATATTTTATCTCCTATAAAAATGGTCTTTATTTCAAAATCGTTATTATTTCAATGCAATTATTCCTGTCCATTTGGATTAAGTAATTGGTGTGTTAATTTAGGAAGTCATTTTCTATATACTGTCCTTGAAGACCATTAATCAAAACATTTTTAAACCCAGGAATCTACTGATGGATTTTTTTTTTAACCCCAGGGAAGGGAGTTTTGGTTGGTAATAGAATAGTAATGCAATTCCATTAGTTTTAGTTTTACAACTATTTTGTATTCCTCAACTTGAGGGATATTGATGAACACTGGTATTTCTTCAAATATACCAGAGTATTGCCATGAAACTTGTGAAGATAGACAGCTTGTGTCCATGAAGAACTCATAGGCTTGGCTACAACCTCAGAGATGCTGCCTGTGCAAATGGGAAGTTCCAGTCAGGGTCTTTTACTTCCCACATTAAAGACACTTGACCTTCATTGCACCCAGATTGATCTTCAGTCTGATATACAGTTGAGTTACTTAAGGAACTCTGAATCAATATGCAAGAGATGCAATGATGTACCCAACTACCCAGCATGCTCTTTATCTTTGTTTTGTTCCCCTTTCCAGGATTTGGAATTGGACTCAGTTGAATTTCATGGGGAGAATCCTTCCATTTGCTTTTTTTTTTTTTCTTGACATTCATTGCATACATGAATCTGCAAGAACAAGATTGACCAGGTCAATATACCTTACTGCTTGATCCACCTGCCAGGGTATCCTTTTACAGAACTCTTGTTATCCTACTTGGAACTAATTGTTGGATGGATCACAACCTGATTCTAGTACTGCCCTCTGTCAATGAATAATGTGGCTTCATTTACTTCAACATGTGTAGTGAGAACTATTATCCCCCAACTCGGGTTTCTGGTTATCAAGGTAGGAAGCACATATTTTGTTCCATCTTGTTACTAATTATTTAGTTATTTTTCTATGCAGTATGAAGTGAAGGGTCCAAGAAAGGCCCACTTGAATAGTTTTATAAAACTCAGATTTTAAGAGTGAATGTTGCTCTTTTAAAATTCAGATTTTTCTATATTCTGGGATCCATGTCTTTCCTGACTTCCACTACCACTGTAGACTTTCATTGGTTTTTTATTTGATAGCATTAATAACTTCTTAAATGTTGGTAGCACTTTTAAATTAGGGTAATTTGAGGAAAGTTTGATAAAAGATCTATTTATAAAAGCATGGGCTATATGCAGAAGAAATCATAAAAGGAGTGGTGGAGTTGTTGCTACCTCTGGCCTGCAAGGATGAGGCAGGGAGCAGAAACTGCCATCAGGAGTCAATTACATAGAGAGGGCCTCTCAACCAGAAGTGGTGACCTGACCTTGGGTGTCACAGGATGGAAGAAAGTCTGAGGATGAAGTACTAACTTCCTCCTCCGGTGTGGTTTCTTGCCTAGACTACTTAAGAGGCAAATACTCAGGGAGCCCAAATGCATACCAGTCTGTTGAGGACCTCCAAGCAAGCTAGTTTCTAGGGCTAGACAGTAGATGGGAAAAGAAAAAGTGAAGCTGAGAGAAGAAATAACAGATCCAACCAACACTCTCATTTGTACCTAAAAGCAGGAATCAGATCTGTGTTTGAGCTCTAACTCCACCTGGATTTGTAAAAGACAAATCATTCAAGTGTTATAATTTCTCAGAAACATTATCTGTCTAATGGAGAAAAATCAACAATATATACTTCGGTTTTGTTGTTAGATTAAATGGCATAGCATACCTAGAGTATATACTAAGTGCTTAATATTAGTGATAGTGGTAGTTCTTCTCCACATACAAAAATAAGCAAACTTGAATGACTTCCAGAATTCTCCATCACACCTTACAACAGATTATGTACTTCTACAATGAATTTTCTTAGGTGTAGTTCCCTCTGATTAAGATTCCTCTCCCGGGCTGGGGATGTGGCTCAAGCGGTAGCGTGCTTGCCTGGCATGCGTGCGGCCCGGGTTCGATCCTCAGCACCACATACAAACAAAGATGTTGTGTCCGCCGATAACTAAAAAATAAATATTAAAAAATTCTCTCTCTCTCTCTCTCTCTCTCTCTCTCACTCTATCTTTAAAAAAAAAAAAAGATTCCTCTCCCACTTTTCAAACTCAGTTTGCCTAGAAAATCTTACTGATGCTTTATAATTCATGAACTGGATAGCAGGCTCTCCATAGCTCTTTCTCAAGGAAAGTTTACCTTCCCTATTTTTCCATACTCCACCCCACTAGAAACAAACTGGGTCACACCTGTCTTCTTATTTGACCTTGAGCTCCTTGAGGGGAGGGAGAGGCTACATCTGGCAAATGTGTAGTAGTTCACTGCCAAGTCCTCACTAGATACTCAGAAAATATGAAGTCTGAATAAGTGAATGTGGATTTCTAGAATAAGTCCACCACAATATAAGGACAACATTCAGCAACTTCTTCCCTCTTCACCTCAAAGACAGATCAACCCATGACAACTGATGCAAATGGGGGAATAAAGTGATCCTGAGAAATTAAAAAAAAAAAAAAACAAAAAAACAACTCTGAATAGCTGCCAAAGTGAAATGCAAACAATTTTGATTTTCCTCTGGGACAGTCTAGCTAGAAGCCCATCTCATTCATTTCAAAGTTTCAAAAGCCCTAGATCAAATTGATTTGAACCAGAAAATTACTGCTAATTAACTAGCTGACTATGAAAAGCACTTCATTGTATCCATTGCATTTGAGTGATTTTCATAAAAAGTTACAAAATCCCAGTACCTTCAATGACTAACCCAAAGTTTCTCCCTGCAATTGTTAAAATATTTATTGTTTTGTGGCTATGTAATGGATTCTCATGATCCATGAACTTAAGCAATATAAGTATATAGAACACATTCTTACTTCCACTTTGGCCTCCATTACCCCTTTTTCCTTCTTCTCTCAACAACTCCATTTATTGTCATCTGTGTGGCCTTGCAGAATTTTCCAAATTCAAACAAATATTCAAATTCCCTAGCTTATTTTTTAAAATATCCATGCTTTATGCAACATTACAGGCATCTGTTTTTTGCTTAAATTTTTTTTATGTTAATGAGTATCTTCATATTTTCACCTTCATTTCTGTGTTCTGATATACCATAAGTTACTTAACCAGAAATCCCCAAATTAATTTAAGTCTTTTGTTTTAATGTGGTTATAACTTTGAATGTATAAAATTAACACTTAAGAGTTATATCTGTAGCACAAATTTCTGTTAAGTGTGTGTAGAAAGTACAGAAAAGTAAATGGATTTATAACTTAAATGCAGTGCCAAATTTCCTTCCTTGGGAACAAATTTGTGCTCTCACCAGCAATCCATGAGACTTCTGAGAGTGGCAGACTTTGTATTTATGTAAATCTGATAGTTTTTCCCGTTATTTTAATTAACATTTTAAAAGTTGTGACATAGGTTTAATATCTTTTTATAACATTTAGAAGATATTTGTCATCTTTCTGTAAAATTTCTGTTCGTATCCTTTGTCTTTTATTTCTATTGCATTTTGAGACATTATTTCTTGTCATATTTCCAAAATTAGGCAAAGCAATTAACTACATCAGCAAAATAATTCTGAGTGTTTTTTTTTGTTTTGTTTTTTGTTGTTGTAAAGAAAGTTTTTATGGCCAAGTTGCTTCATTAGAATCCTTTACAGGAAAGCTATAATCACAAAGCGGTCCCTCAGTGCCCTCTAGTGGCATCCTGCTCCATTGCATCTTTTCTTGAAGTAACACTGAGGGCAAATCTATCTGCTGGTATTCTCCTTATCTTCCCAGTGGGCCTAAGTCTCCTCAACTCAGACCCAATTTGAAAACAAAGTGAAACTAAAAACATAAGTACTTCAACCCTTCAGGAACCATATTAGTGCCTGGAAATTGTTGGGTGTACTCTTAGGCAGGATTTATTTGCTTACTGGTTGCTTTAAAAGATGGCGTTGGGATATCTGTCTGTGGGTCACAGTGTATCCTTGTTCTAGGTATCAGGCTCTGTTTTACTTGTTCTTGTACCATAGTAAAATAAAGAGGACTTTCCAGACTTATGAGTGCCAAAAATATTCATCCCTTGAAAAGCCTTAAAGTCACTCATTCATTAATACTTTGCACAAATATTTGGAATGCTATGTTTAGTATTCTAGGTGTTAGGTGCATATCTTCTAGTTGGAGGAGACAAACAGTAAACATGTAATTAAGTAAACAATTTGCTATATAAGGCAATGTTGGTTTGTGAGTATGGGGGGTTTATTTCAATGTAAAACAGAAAATTATGCATTTATAAAGAAGTACCATTTAAGTAAAGGACTTGGAGGAACAGGAGTTAAAAGTGTGGCTGTCTGGAGAAAAAGCCTTAGAGGTAGAAGCAATCAGCCTAAAGCCACAGTATGCTTGGTAAGTGTACTGATGCCAGAAAAACCCTCCTTAAAAGGACCTTTCTCACAGCTGCTGGAGGTGCCCTACCGCCAGCCCCAGCTCTCTTCCCACTGTGAAAACTTCTCCCAGCTGGCCACAGTGACTCACAAGCCTTGAGGCCTTGACATCTGCACGCAGACTGTGGATGGAGTGTAAGTCCTGGCCTTCTGCTCACGGTACAGAAAAGCTTTCTGTGGTGGGGGCTGAAGCCTCTGCTGAGATTGTAGTGTGGCCCATGTCTTTGTTTCCTCATTCTTGCTTTATTTTCTTCTGTTTCACAAGTGTTGATTGCGACAACAGTCTTTGTACATTTACTACATGCTAAGTCGTGTCACAGCCTACTTATTCGCAGAGTAAAAAGGAATCCAGTGTGCAGTTGACAACCGGAGACAGAATTAATTTTAAAAAATGTTTGAGGACCTCCTATATGCCAGCACTCATTTTGTTGCTTAGTTATAACAATTCCTTTTCCATATAGAGCTTTAGTTAGAGTAACTAGAATACAAAAATTAAATAAGATTCAATAGTATATTTCATATATTACATAGGAACAAGTGCTAAGGAGAAAAATGAAGCAGCAAGATGGTGTAAGACATGCCCAGGAAGGGGATTTGGTTATTGATAAGAGAGTGAGGTACATCTTCACTAAGGTAACACTCAAGTAAAGGTCCAAAGAAAACAAGTCAGACATGTTGACATCCTGAGAGAGAAATTTCAGAATTCCAGGCATACACACCATGAAGAACAGTCTCTAAAAAAAAAAATCTAGGCATGTTCTCTCCTTAAACAGAAAAAAAATACAGATTTTGGAAAGCAGAGTTAGCAAGAGAAAAAAGTAAAGGAGGATATCAGATTAATGAAGAGGTATATTATCTTAATCTTTGTAGGCTATTTTAAGAATTGTAGATTTTTTACTCCAAATGAGATGAAAAGTAAATGTGGTACTTTCAGAAAAATATCTAACAGGATCAATCTGGCTGAAGATTGAGATGAGACTTGAAGACAGTTAAAGTGAGAAGCAGAGCTACAAAGAAAGAGTCAACTGAAAGGATCTAGAAGAGATGACTGACTTGGACCAGAACAGTGGAGGTGGCGAGACATGACCACAATAAGGTTCAAACTGACTTGAGGTGGGGCGGGAGGAGAGACAAAACACAACTCCATGATTTGGTATCTGAGCAATAAAAAAGTGGAGTTAGTTTTACTCAAATGAATATGACTACCACAACAATAGGCTTACAGGTATGAAGAGATCTACTGTGAAGTTGCTGAATTCAAGATGCATATTCATCACTCGAATGAAGATATTAAGTAGGATCTGGGTAATGAAAACAGATTCAGAGGAAATACGTTCCTGGAACGTATTTGAGCTTAAGTGAAGTTTAGAAGTTCATAGAATATAGGTGCTATTACAATCACTGAGATCAGGTGTGATTATCAAATTGGAAAGTGTGGTTAGAAAAGAAACTACAAGAACTAAAGCTCTGGATACTTCAGCTTTTAAAGCTGGAAACATGCAAATAAAACTAACAAATGAGACTAAAATGGAGCTGCTCTTGAGCTATGTAGGGAAGTGAGAGAGTGGAGTCTCAAAAAACAACCAAAAACAGTGGCTTGAAAAGTGAGTTCTAATGTGGCTAATGTTTCAGGAAAGTCACATAAACAAGACAGAATTGCACATGGAATTTGCAATACAGTGCTCAGTGACAATGACCAGGTGTGTTTTATTGAAATGTGTCTTAGAGGACAATGCTAAGCTGTAGAGTTAAATAAAATTTAAGAGGAAAGAAATTTGAGAATTTGAGCCATTTCCATAATAGGACATAGACAAAAAGCTGGTTGGCCTTAATGTCAACCAAAAAGCAATCCTTTCAAATTTCTAAAGATTGAATTTCTACAGATCATATTCTCTCATGGAAATAAAAATCGGTCATAAAAAGATAAGCAAACAAAAATCTATTGATCTGAAGAACACACATCTGTAAATAATCATGTAAAAACCATCATAATTTAAATATAAACCAAATGAATGCAGAAGGTCTGAATATTAGAACTTGTGAAGCCTTTGGAACCTCACTCCTGCCACTGTCACGCTCCACTTTCACAACTTAGATACTATTTGCAGCTTAAAATATCTTCTATGCTTCGCACAAATCACTATCTTCTACCTTATTTCTAGGCTAATTTGTGTCTATGCTTATGTTCTTTTCTGTACTGTGAGCAGCTTAAATATGAGTACTTATCTCGGGAATCTTTAGCACTTGGTAATGTGGTGATGCTCAATGCACATTTACTGAATGAATGGATGAAATAATTTGTGGACAGATAACCATATTACAATGTTAAGTTCAACAGAGATGTACACGATTTTTATGGCTTAAAACACCTAGTTTAATGAGTGGCATATAGGATATATCAGTTCAAATGTGTTGAATTTTAAAAATTCACTCTTCAAAGTAGCTTCAAAAAATAAGCTTAAAGGAAAAGTGCAGTGTTTAATAGCTGCTTGTCCATCCCCCAAAGGACCCATTTCTGAGGCTGGCTGTAATCTTTAGCCTGGATCTCACTGAGGTACACTCCAGGTATAATAGGGAAATACTCTCTCGTTACCATCAGCCTCTGGCCTATGGCTTCACTCAACTTTCCATCAACTCTGGATTCTAGGAGAGCAGCTTGATTGTCAGAAAGGCTAGCAAGGATCTCATAGAACAAAATCCTGTGAGAGTAATAGACATCTAAGCTCTCAAGTCACAATTGTTTTTCCTCAATCCACGCCTGGAACATCAAGAGATGTCACAACAAAATTAAAGCAAAAACTCACAGGAGTTCCATTGCGACTTAAAATATGCCTTTACTGAAGCACAACATTATTTGAAGCAGAACTATGAATATGTGCTGATTCATTATCATTTTTATAATGCAAATGACAGAATGAATAATGATTATATATATTAAAATCCTGCCTTTGGAAGTCATGCATAGAGTTCTATTTGCTTGTCAAAAGAAACTGCCTGAAAAATACAAATCGAGCTTTTTGGCCCAAGAGCCCCCAAATTACCAAAGAAATTTTTGTAAAACATTACTTGAATGAACTGAAAAGTTGACTCTTCCCTTTATCATGTATTTCTATGTTTAGAATAGGCTTATTTAGTATGGTGAGAAGTAACTTATTATACCAACATCCTCATTTAGATCAAGGTACCTTGGGGTATTTCAGGTATCTAAATCTTTTCCTAGTTACATTTTTATATGTACTCTTTGAAGTTAGCATTTTTGTAACTAGTTCACCTTATTTTTCCTGTAATACATAAAGCTAAATTATCTCTGTTCATGAAGAGACTTAAAGAATGTACCTATTAAAGCAGTTTTATTAAATTGGCCATCCATGGAAGTGAATTTATCAATCTGCAGACAGAACAAATCTAGAAAGATGGCATAGAGAGAAGACCCATTAGGAAACATCACTCTGGAAGAATCTACACCAGCGGCCCGCCAGCGTGGTAGACACGTCACCCCAATTGGAGGAGGGGCAGAGCAGAGCCTCCGCCCGCGCCTGCAAGGTAGGCAGACCTGCGACCGACCGGCAGAACAGGCCCAGCGGCCTGCCGGCATGGTAGACACATCACCCCAATTGGAGGAAGGGCCCAGCTGCCGCCCACAAGGTAGGCAGACTGCGCGTCCCAGAGAAGGGGCCCAGCAGCCAGCCGGCCTAGTTGAAAGATCACCTCAATTGGAGGAGGGGCACAGTCGCTGCCCGTGCCTGCAAGGTAGGCAGACCTGCAACCTGGAGAACAGGCCCAGCGGCCTGCCGGCGTGATAGACAGATCACCCCAATTGGAGGAGGAGCACAGCCACCACCCGCCCCTGCAAGGGAGACTTTGCAACTATACAAGAAGGGGGGAATTCAATAACATAACAGTTTCACCAAGCAGAAAGAAACGCGAGCAGTATGAAAAGACAAGGAAAAAGGACCACAAGCAATGCAGGTCAACTCAACTTTAGAAGAGGTAATAGCTGCAGCAGATGGAATTTCAGATAAAGAATTCAGGATTTACATGCTTCAGATGATCTGGAGTCTCAAGGAAGACATTAGACAGCAAAATCAGACAATGAAAGATCACTTTGACAATGAATTACATGAACAAATCCAAGAAGCAAAAGATCAACTATACAGGGAGATAGAGGTAATAAAAAACAAACAAACAGAAATCCTAGAAATGCAGGAAGCAATAAACCAACTTAAAAACTCAAATTAGAATACTACCAGCAGAGTAGAACACTTAGAAGATAGAACAGACAATGAAGACAAAGTATTTCAACTTGAAAAGAACATAGACAGCTCAGCAAGACTGTTAAGAAACCAAGAGCAGAACATCCAAGAAATATGGGATAACATAAAGAGACCAAACTTAAGAGTCATTGGGATACAGGAAGGTATAGAGGTCCAAACCAAAGGAATGAGCAATCTATTCAATGAAATAATACAAGAAAACTTCCCAGACTTGAAGAATGAGACAGAATCCCAAATCCTAGAAGCCTACAGGACGCCAAATGTGCAAAATCATAAGCGATCCACACCTAGACACATTATAATGAAGATGCCCAACATACAGAATAAGGAGAGAATTTTAAAAGCTTCAAGAGAATTGAAGCAGATTACATTTAGGGGTAAATCAATCAGGATAACAGCTGATCTTTCAACACAGACTCAAAGCTAGAAGATCCTGGAACAACATATTTCAAACACTGAAAGAAAATGGGTTCCAACCAAGAATTGTGTATCCAGTGAAATTAAGCTTCAGGATGAAAGATGAAATTAAAACCTTCCAGGATAAACAAATTTAAAAGAATTTGCAGCTAGAAAACCATCTCTTCAAAACATCCTCAGCAAAACACTACAGGAAGAGGAAATGGAAAATAACAATGAAAACCAACAGTGGGAGGTAGGACAGTAAAGGGGAGAAAATAATCAAAGAGGAAAACAAACCATATTCAGTAACATAAATAAACAAATATGGCTTGGAAGGATAACACATATCTCAATAATAACCCTAAATGTTAATGGCTTAAACTCACCAATTAAGAGACACAGGCTAGTAGAATGGATCACAAAACATGACCCAACAATATGCTGCCTACAGGAGATGCATTTGATAGGAAAAGACATACACAGACTGAAGACGAAAGGTTGGGAAAAATCATATCACTCATATGGACTTCGGAAACAAGCAGGAGTGTCCATACTCATATCAAATAAAATAGATTTCAAGCCAAAGTTAATCAAAAGGGATAAAGAGGGACACTACATACTGCTCAAGGGAACCATACACCAACAAGACATAACAATCATAAATATATATGCTCCAAACAATGGTGCAGCTATGTTCATCAAAAAAACTCTTCTCAAGTTCAAGAGTCTAATAGACCACCATACAATAATTA
This sequence comes from Spermophilus citellus, assembly GCF_964194105.1. NCBI lineage: Eukaryota > Metazoa > Chordata > Mammalia > Rodentia > Sciuridae > Spermophilus > Spermophilus citellus. The sequence goes on along the minus strand of NC_138183.1, from coordinate 61,144,599 downwards.
TGGGAGACTTCAACACACCTCTCTCACCACTGGACAGATCTTCCAAACAAAAGTTGAATAAAGAAACTATAGAATTCAATGATACAATTAATAACCTAGACTTAATAGACATATATAGAATATACCACCCAACATCAACCAGTTACACTTTTTTCTCAGCAGCACATGGATCCTTCTCAAAAATAGATCATATATTATGTCACAGGCCAACTCTTAGACATTATAAAGGAGTAGAGATAATACCATGCATCTGATCTGATCATAATGGAATGAAACTGGAAATCAACAATAAAAGGAAGGAAGGAAAAATCATGCATCACTTGGAGAATGAACAATAGGTTACTGAATGATCAATTTGTTATAGAAGACATCAAGGAGGAAATTAAAAAATTCTTAGAGATAAATGAAAACACAGACAAAACATATTGGAATCTATGGGACACATTGAAAGCAGTTCTAAGAGGAAAATTCATTGCCTGGAGTTCATTCCTTAAAAAAAGGAAAAACCAACAAATAAATGATCTCACACTTCATCTCAAAATCCTAGAAAAAGAGCAAAACAACAGCAAAAGAAGTAGAAGGCAAGAAATAATTAAAATCAGAGCTGAAATTAATGAAATCAAAACAAAAGAAACAATTGAAAAAATTGACAAAATTAAAAGTTGGTTCTTTGAAAAAATAAATAAGATTGGCAGACCCTTAGCCATGCTAACGAAGAGAAGAAGAGAGAGAACTCAAATTACTAGCATACGGGATGAAAAAGGCAATATCACAACAGACACTTCAGAAATACAGAAGATAATCAGAAATTTTTCTGAATCCCTATATTCCAATAAAATAGAAGATAGTGAAGGCATCCATAAATTTCTTAAGTCATATGATCTATCCAGATTGAGTCAGGAGGATATAGACAACCTAAACAGACCAATATCAATTGAGGAAATAGAAGAAGCCATCAAAAGACTACCAACTAAGAAAAGCCCAGAACCGGATGGGTATACAGCAGAGTTTTACAAAACCTTTAAAGAAGAACTAATACCAATACTTTTCAAGCTATTCCAGGAAATAGAAAAAGAGGGAGAACTTCCAAATTCATTCTATGAGGCCAACATCACCCTGATTCCTAAACCAGACAAAGACACTTCAAAGAAAGAAAACTACAGACCAATATCTCTAATGAATCTAGATGCAAAAATCCTCAATAAAATTCTGGTGAATCGGATACAAAAACATATCAAAAAAATTGTGCACCATGATCAAGTAGGATTCATCCCTGGGATGCAAGGCTGGTTCAATATATGGAAATCAATTAATGTTATTCACCACATCAATAGACTTAAAAATAAGAACCATATGATCATCTCGATAGATGCAGAAAAAGCATTCGACAAAGTCCAGCATCCCTTCATGTTCAAAACTCTAGAAAAACTAGGAATAACAGGAACATACCTCAATATTGTAAAAGCTATCTATGCTAAGCCTCAGGCTAGCATCATTATGAATGGAGAAAAATTGAAGGCATTCCCTCTAAAATCTGGAACAAGACAGGGATGCCCTCTCTCACCACTGCTGTTCAAAATAGTTCTCGAAACACTGGCCAGAGCAATTAGACGAAAGAAATTAAAAGGCATAAAAATAGGAAAAGAAGAACTTAAATTATCACTCTTTGCAGATGACATGATTCTATCCCTAGCAGACCCAAAAGGGTCTACAAAGAAACTATTAGAGCTAATAAATGAATTCAGCAAAGTGGCAGGATATAAAATCAACATGCATAAATCAAAGGCATTCCTGTATATCAGCGATAAATCCTCTGAAATGGAAATGAGGACAACCACTCCATTTCCAATATCCTCAAAAAAAAAAAATACTTGGGAATCAACCTAACAAAAGAGGTGAAAGACTTATACAATGAAAACTACAGAACCCTAAAGAGAGAAATAGAAGAAGATCTTAGAAGATGGAAAAATATACCCTGTTCATGGATAGACAGAACTAACATCATCAAAATGGCGATATTACCAAAAGTTCTCTGTAATTTTAATGCAATGCCAATCAAAATCCCAACGGCATTTCTTGTAGAAATAGAGAAAGCAATCATGAAATCCATATGGAAAAATAAAAGACCCAGAATAGAAAAAACAACTCTAAGCAGGAAGTGTGAATCAGGCGGTATAGTGATACCAGACTTCAAACTATACTACAGAGCAATAGTAACAAAAACAGCATGGTACTGGTACCAAAACAGGCGGGTGGACCAATGGTACAGAATAGAGGACACAGAAACCAATCCACAAAATTACAACTATCTTATATTTGATAAAGGGGCTAAAAGCATGCAGTGGAGGAAGGATAGAATCTTCAACAAATGGTGCTGGGAAAACTGGAAATCCATATGCAACAAAATGAAACTGAATCCCTTTCTCTCGCCATGCACAAAAGTTAACTCAAAATGGATCAAGGAGCTTGATATCAAATCATAGACAGGGCGTCTGATAGAAGAAAAAGTTGGCTACGATCTACATACTGTGGGGTCAGGCTCCAAATTCCTCAATAGGACACCCATAGCACAAGAGTTAATAACTAGAATCAACAAATGGGACTTACTCAAACTAAAAAAGTTTTTTCTCAGCAAAAGAAACAATAAGAGAGGTAAATAGGGAGCCTACATCCTGGGAACAAATTTTTACTCCCCACACTTCAGTTAGAGCCCTAATATCCAGAGTATACAAAGAACTCAAAAAATTAGACAATAAGATAACAAATAACCCAATCAACAAATGGGCCAAGGACCTGAAGAGACACTTCTCAGAGGAGGACATACAATCAATCAACAAGCACATGAAAAAATGCTCACCATCTCTAGCAGTCAGAGAAATGCAAATCAAAACCACCCTAAGATACCATCTCACTCCAGTAAGATTGGCAGCCATTATGAAATCAAACAACAACAAGTGCTGGCAAGGATGTGGGGAAAAGGGTACACTTGTACATTGCTGGTGGGACTGCAAATTGGTGCGGCCAATTTGGAAAGAAGTATGGAGATTTCTTAGAAAGCTGGGAATGGAACCACCATTTAACCCAGCTATTCCCCTTCTCGGTCTATTCCCTAAAGACCTAAAAAGAGCATACTACAGGGACACTACTACATCGATGTTCATAGCAGCACAATTCACAATAGCAAGACTGTGGAACCAACCTAGATGCCCGTCAATAGACGAATGGATAAAAAAAAATGTGGCATTTATACACAATGGAGTATTACTCTGCATTAAAAAATGACAAAATCATAGAATTTGCAGGGAAATGGATGGCATTAGAGCAGATTATGCTAAGTGAAGCTAGCCAATCCCTAAAAAACAAATGCCAAATGTCTTCTTTATATAAGGAGGGCAACTAAGAACAGAGCAGGGAGGAAGAGCATGAGAAGAAAATCACCATTAAACAGGGACGAGAGGAGGGAGGGAAAGGGAGAGAGATGGGAAATTGCATGGAAATGGATGGAGACCCTCAGGGTTATACAAAATTACATACAAGAGGAAGTGAGGGGTAAGGGGAAAAAACAAGGGGGAGAAATGAATTACAGTAGATGGGGTAGAGATAGAGGGGAGGGGAGGGGAAGGGAGGGGGTATAGCAGAGGATAGGAAAGGCAGCAGAATACAACAGACACTAGTATGGCAATATGTAAATCAGTGAATGTGTAACTGATGTGATTCTGCAATCTGTATACGGGGAAAAAATGGGAGTTCATAACCCACTTGAATCAAAGTGTGAAATATGATATGTCAAGAACTATGTAATGTTTTGATCAACCAAAATAAAAATTTAAAAAAAATAAAATTATGGCACTTGTCAGTAAATGGATGGAAATGGAAAACATCATGCTTAATGAAGTAAGCCAGACTCAGAAAACCAAGGGTCAAATGTTTTCTCTCATATGTGGAAGACAGAAAACCAACAACAAAAGGTGGGGGGATAAGATACAGATATAGGATAGATCAATGGTATAGAAGGAGGAGAGATGGAAAAGGAAGAAAATATGGAATGAAGTTAACAAATTTCATGTGGTGTTTTTATATAAATATACCCCAGGGGATTCTACCTTTATGTAGAAAGCACCAACAAAAAAGAAAACAAGATGAGTGAAAGGAACATCAGTAGAGGAAGGAGAAAAGCAGGAGGGAGGAGAGAAGGGGGAAGGACTGAATTATAGTAAGTCAAGTTCCATGCATGTACGATTTTGTCAAAATGAATATTAATATGTATAACTATAATATTTTAATTTTAAAAATGGGGATAGTTGTAGAAGGCAAAAACGTTTGGAGCATGAACAGTAATCAAGGTGTTTATTGCTGATCCTAATATGTTTATGTTTTCTGCTTATCTTTCAAGACTCAGACCAATGGTGCTTTCTTTATGAATACTAACCTCTTCAAAGTGGTTTTTATTCACTTACTATAATTATGGAATAATGGTACATTCCATATTAATATTAATCTCACTCAACTTTTTAAAAACTTTCCTTACTTAGGTCCGAATATTTTAAGGGATGTGCATTCCTTATTACTGTCATTCTTTTTTCTTCTAAATTTGTCCTAATCTGCCTGTACCCCCCAATTCCAAATATCCATGTCTGGTAAGTAGTGAATCATTTTGTGTTTGGTAAAGGAATTAAAATCCTCTACCTGAAGAAACTTTTAAAAATTTAAATAAAAAAATAATTTATAGACAAGTCAAATGGCTCATACACTTTTAAGTTTCCTTCATGATTTGTTTAGATATAACACAATACCCTAATACATCCATTCATCTTACAAAGGTGAAATTTTAAGGGTGAATATGTTGTCTTTTGTTTCTTAAAGGGCCTTGCTGAGTTGCTGAGTCTGACTTTGAACTTGCAATTCTCCTTCCTCAGCCTCTTGAGCCACTGGGATTACAGGTGAATGCCAACACACCCAATTCATAAATATACAATTTTTTTATCATGAATTGCAAGAAGCATATTAAGCATATTAACCAGTTTATGTAATCTAATGACAATATCTATAGGAACATTTCTAAAATGAAAAGATTATTAGCCTAATCTTAAATGTACACATACATACATACACACACATACACACACACACACACAGTATTAGATATGTGTGTGTATATGCAGTATTATGTAAGACCTGATTGCAGCAGTACGTACAAAGGGAAAAAAAGACTGTCATATTTTATGACAATGAAAGGGTAATTGTGACAGTCACAGATTTTAAATATGGTTTGATACAAGACATCCTTTAGAGTTATCTAAATTAATGCATATCACAGTGCAGCCAAGAACACTATCTATAACTTATGCAAGGGTTAAGATGGAAAAGCAATTTCCATAGTGGGGTGAAGGGTAATCAGTACAAGAAAGCAAGGTATTTAATTAGGAAAATTGTAGGGATTATGCATGAGGATGCATAATCAGAGTTTAATCTTAAGAGGAAAAAATTGAATCAATGATGTTTAATTTTCTCTATAATCTGCACAAAATCTTTACTTACAGTGTTTCACTAATTAATGAATTTTTCATTATTTTGAGTGAAGTGGCAACCACTTCTAGTTATTTTTCAAAGATTTTTAAAAAGTGATTAAATCTCAGTGGAGACATTGGAACACTGTTAGGCAAACTAGTAAGACAAATCAGAGGTTGAGGATGGTAGAAAGACTAGAATGGATTAACAAGATGTGATATGAGAACTTCCTACCTGAAAATTGTATCCCTAGAGGAGCTTGGAGGGCTCAAAACCTCTAAAATAGTAAAAAAGTACATTGGCAAAAGAGAAATGGTAATATTGAAAAGCTCAGAGGTGACTATATTCTGCAGTATGGGTTAAATGTGGGAGACTCCTAGATCTGCAGTATTCAAGAGGCATGAAGATGGCATTTAACCATCAGAAGACAACACAAAATATGGAAATTCCATAATCCTTAGCAGTGCTAGGTTGGCTATCAGTATCTTTTCAAAAATGCCTGTGAGTCAATGTCTTATAGAACATGATGTTTCTAGTAGCAAGATTTATGCACAACTAGGGTATGTGCTGTCCAATTTTAAAGTTTGAGAATAAATGGATGATAAACAAAAGTCTGGCATCGTTCATTGTAATGGAAAATTATTTCTTACGTATTTCTCATAGTCAGGTTTATTCATAGTCTAAAGACAAATTTTTGAAAAATAGGCCGACTCCTATTGAGGAAGGATTCTGTGATACTATTGCCAATATAGATGCAAATATCTTCTCTTCCCCCAAAGTTTTTTGTCACCATTTTGTCAGGCTTATTATTCCCAGGTGAAAGACAAATATCCCAGAATGTCAGAGACCCTTAGAAAAAGCATCTAATACTAAAAGTCCTGAAAATACTACCATGAGTATCCAGTTAGAATGAAAGTTTTTGGAGACAGATATATAAAGTTTTTTGCAAGTCCATAATGTTTTTGGTACATATGCAGATCACAGCAGTTTTTTCCAAGACCACCACATGAATATTTCTTAAATGTATAAATAGGACTGGCATAATTAAGATTAACAAAAAGTGCCCCCATTCATTTCTAAACCTTGGCAAAAGGAACATTATAGGAAGAAAAAAGTGGAAGAGTCTTAGAGTATTTCTAAATTCTTAGCCAAGATAGTAAATATGCAATAATGAATTTTTGGTACTAATTTCTATAATTTGTCCTAAAACATGAAGAATATAAATGTTATAATCTATATCATGTCCTCATTCAATTTACCTGTTCTTGTAAAATTAAATTGAACAAGGGTCATAATTGGGATTATTCATTTTCACATTCATTGTGGCTGTGTATAGTGCCCAGATGTGTCATTATTCTAGATTTAATTTCTGTAAGGGTGCAAATTAGGTTAACATTTGAGTAAGCAGGATTTGAATAGAGTGAATTGGCCTCCATAATGTTGATGGACCTCAGCCAATTGGTTAAGGATCTGAATAGGAGATTGACTGGTCCTTATCAATATGGGATTCTGCTAGTAGGCAGCCTTAAGGACTTGAACTGCAACATGTCTCCTCCTTAGGTCTCCAGCTAATGACCTTTTCAGTTGAACTGTATCTATATAGTTTGGATTCCATAATCATGGGAGCCCAATTCCAATTCCAACTCCAATTTCTTTTAAAAAAAAATCTGTCTCTTTTCTACCCACTTTCACTCCTTATTATTATTTTTTTTTTTTTTGGGAGAATCATGCAGGACTTAACATTCTTTACTAGAACAATAAGACATGAGTGTATCAGACTTATTCTCACTCAAATCCCATCAAATTGTGAATTCTGAAACTAGTGCTAAAACAACCAGTTTGCATATATTTCAGTTTTTGCAATGCCACCTGATAATACTTCATGTCATACCCAACATTTATACCTTTTACTTCCTGTCATAGGGTTTTATTGACATGTTGCAATAGGACAACCATATGAAATTGTTTGGTGTATACACACTTAACATTACAATTGGTACTATGTGTGTAAATGCAGGATTTCTCATTTGTGTTTTTTAATCATGTTTCATCCAATTATTTCCCTGAAGTACTCTAGTTATTTAGGAACCTTCATTGAAAACTATTACTCATAAACTATTAATTAGAGGGTCACATAATATACCTGCATCATTTTCTTTTCCTATTAATATTTTTTAAAAATAAACCAAATTTAACTTGAAAAATGTTCTAACCATTTGAACTTGCTTTTTACATATTTCTAAAATGCATAAGTTGACAAATAGGTTTCTCTCTCCAAGGTTTAAACTGGAATACAAAATAGGCTAAACAGAAAATCTATTTTTTGAATACTCAATTCATATGGAATCCATGAATATTTATTAGTTTTTTTTTAAAGAAAACTACGATACACACATATTCTTGTACAAATGAAATAGTCTTCCTCCCACCTAAGACAAATAGTTCTTTCATAAGAATTTCCGTATATGTTAAAGAAATGTTTTTGTGTAGAAACATTAATAGGTAAAAGTAACTAGATATACAATTTGATAGAAGGAAAATTTTCCTTCCAAGGATGATTTTAATTGAATAAGATTTCAAAAGAATGAGATCAAGTTACATTTACATTACTTAGGATGTGATGCTAGGATGAAAGAGATTTAATTTTATATTAAATCTCCATTAAGAGAAATCTACCCATTTAAATTCACTTTATAAGTAATTGTGGAGTAAAAATTAACACTCTCTCTCTCTCTCTCTCTCACTCACACACACACACACACACACACACACAAACTGTATCAAGTTATTGAAAATCTTGCATTTTAGGGACGCAAAGGAATAAAGGTGAAAAATAATTTCCTCCCATCACAAATGGGGAACAGAAAGTCTAAAGTCTAATAGGTAAGTAGCCAGGTCCTGTTACACACTCTCCAGAAAAGACATTATTTCCAGCATCACCTGGAAGGGGAGCATCCAATTAAAAGAGATGAACAAATGAGTGAATATACAAGAACTAAGTAGTGGAAGTAAGAGATGACATCCTAAAAGCAAGAGGACGTAAATGATAAAGGATGTATATTTTATGGAAGTCAGAGTCTGAAATATAAAATTTCATTTTTTGTGGTGATTTTGTGAATGAAAAAATGCCCTCTCCCTTACCTTATGTCAATTTGGTACCCGCATTTTGATTTTCAGTTCTAGTACCATATTTAGCTACAATACTTAACTAAATATTTTGAACCTTAAGAAAATAGTAACGTTACTGTGAAAGGACACATTTTTTTTCTAGGGCTGCATGTAACGCTATGGTAGTGAAACAGCATCTGAAGGACTCCTCAATGAAAGAGAATCAAGCCATTTTGAATCACAAAACATCGTTTGAGTTAAAATGCCTATAATTATTTGATGTAAGCTACATTTATTGGGAAATTACCATCTCATTTGTTTGCTTTTAATTGGTCATACTAAATGCAAGATTTTCTGCCTTCTAGATTTTGCTTATATCCTAGAGATGTCAGGTCTATATGATCTTACATTCCTCAGAAATGTAACACTCCTTTGGAGCTTTTTCATTCAATCAACTTATTTGTAATATTACTACTTGTCTTTCCTGGGGGTAGAAGGAAATGTAAATGAGACTAAAGTTAAACTTAGAAATATCAAACTTTAAAAACCAACTTATGAAAGAACCTATGAAACCCAAGCATTAAAGAAATTAAGTACTGACATTATGGGGCAGTGATCAGAATTTCTTATTTGAGTATTAAACTTAAAACAATGATAGATTAAGCACTACTTGAATTCAGAAATACAATTGCTTTTAGTCTGATTTTTATTTTTCAAAATCAGATATTTTTGTTACAAATAGAAACTCATAATATTAAAAAGGATTAAAATTAAGATACATTTTATCATGTGATTTATCATATTTGCATGCATTTAACCTCATATTATTTAGGTACTAATTCTTTAGAAATAATAATTTCAGATAATTAAGTTGGGAAATAGGCAAATCAGATACGGAAATGCTCCATAGAAGCTGGTTACCTAGCAACAGATTGATGTAGTAGTAAATCACAAGTAAGAAAGCAATAAAATTGAATTTGCTCCATACCATTATAACACACAACATTTATGAATAAATTATAATATCAACTTTAGATGAAATATAAAAGTTGGTATTGATGTTATAACTGTACACAGATGGTGGAAAGGAAAAATTGTCAGTGTCTGTAATTAAGACTTACAACATGTCAAAAGATAAAGCCTTGAGCTCAAATTAGGTAGAAAACTGGATTTGGGAACCCCATCTAAAGCATAGGCCCATTAGTACAGTACAGTTCATTAAAAATAAGCTCTTTGAGAAAAATTATGCTTACTGACTAGGAAAGACAGGTATAAAATTTGTTAGTTTTGGCTGAACAGGACTTCCTAAATTAAATACAAAAGCGACCCTGAACTGCTAACATCCATGGGGATCATGGCAAAAGCAAAGAGTACTTGGCTCTTTGAAATACTTCATAAATCCAAATCACATGGAATTATCAAATTAAATCCTGCCAAACATCAGTATACAATTTTTTTAAAAAACTATGAAACTACTTGATACATACTCTTACAAGGGACAATCTATAAAATAATTTACTGTTTGTGTCCTTAAATAAAGTTATGAGATAATGTAAAAAAAAATCACAAGTTGATCTCATGGAGAGGTGAAGACTCAGAATAGCCGACATAGTACTAAACAACAAAGTTGGAAGTGATACACCCCAACTAAAAGACCTACGTAAAAAATCTACAGTAATCAAGACTGCATGGTGTTTGCAAAGGAAAAGACATAGATCAAAAGAACAGAGAACCCAGAAACAGACTCACATAAATACAGCCAATTGATATTTGACCAAGAAGCAAGGACAGTTCAATGGAGAGAGGATATTTTTCCAACAAATAATGATATTCAGATTAAAAAAAAAGGAAAAAAGAATGTAGACATGGACTTTACTCATTTTATAAAATTAACTCAAAATGAATCAGACACATTCACATTAAATCAGACATATACACATTTAATACAAAGCTTTTGGAAGATATACAGGAGAAAATCTATGTGACTTTGAGTTTGTCGAATAGTTTTGAGATATAGCAGCAAAAGAATAAATGATGAAAGAAAAAAATATTTTATTTCATTAAATTAAAAAGAAACTCTGGTTTTCAAAATACAATGTTAAGAGAACCAAAGCCAAGTCACAGCTTGGCTAAATTATTTGCAAAACATCTGACATAGAGCTTTTATCCAATTACTTAAGAATTCTTAAAATTCACCAATAACAATTCAGTAGGGACTGCAGCTCAGTGGTAGAGGTTCGGCCTTGCATGTACAAGGCCCTACATTTAATCCCCAGAAACACACACACTACCCAATTTAAAATTTTGTAAAAAAGAAAAAAAATTGAACAGACCTCTGACCCAATCAAACACATAGATGGTAAGTAGACATATTAAAAGTTGCTCAATGTAATTTATCATTAGGAAAATAAAAATCAAAACATCAGTCACTTTAAACCCATTAAAATGATGAAAACTATACTGAAAACACCAACTTCTGGAGAGTATGCAGAGCAAAAGGTGGGAATACAAAATGCTACAGCCACTTTATAAAAGGTTTGGCACATCAGCCAAGAATACTATACTCAGCAAAATATAGCTTAGAATTGATGATGAAATAAAAACCTTCCAAGATATCAAAACTTAAGAATTCACAACTAGAAAGTCTACCTTACAAAACATACTCAATAAAATAATTCCTGCAGAAGAAATAAAAAATAAAAGTGAAAACTATCAAAGGGAGGAGGCACACTAGAATAGTCAAAGGAGAAAACTAATTCAAAGTAAAAACAAGAAATAAACAAAAACGACAGAATAAAAATCATTTCTCAATAACACTGAATGTAAATGACCTAAACTCAAAAGACAGAGCATCATTTTGGATGAAAAAACAAGACCCAACAATATGCTGTCTCTAAGAGACTAACTTCAGAGGCAAAGACATCAATAGACTGAAGGTAAAAGAATGGGAAAAATCATTTATATGGATTTTTTAAACAAGCAAGGGTTTCTATCCTCATATCAGATAAAGCAAACTTCAAGCCAAAGTTAATAAGAAGGGGCAAAGAAGGCCATTTCATACTACCTAAGGGAATTACATTTCAAGACATAACAATAATATGCCCCAAACAATGGAGCATCTACCTACATCAAACAAACTCTTCTCAATTTCAAGAATCAAACAGATAACACAATAATACTGGATGACTTTAACATTCTTCTGAAAGAATCACTGGATAGATCCTTCAAAGAAAAACTAAAATTTAGAACAGAGGTAATGATCTTATAAAGAGGCAAGTACCTGTAATTATCCAGGTGGGCCCAATGTTATCACAAGGATATAGACACTATAGAACTATAAAATACAATTAATAATTTAGACAACATATATAGACATTTTATCCATCAATGACTGAATATACTTTCTTCAACACTTTCAACATGATACTTCACTAAAATAGACCACATCTTAGGCCATAAGCAACCCTTAGCAAATACAAAAAAAAAAAATAGAGATAAAACCTTGCATTCTGTAAGATAATAATAAAAATGATAAAATAAAAAATGGAAGATACTTTAAAACTTGTAGAATAAATAATACAGTACTGAATAATGAATGCATACCTGAAGAAATCAAGATTGAAATAAAAAAATAATTAGAGGTAAATCAGAATACCTACACAACATAACAAAATTTCTGGGACACTCTGAAGGTGGTTCTAAGAGGAAAGTTCATTGCACTGAGTTCATTCATTAAAACAGAAAGTCACCAAATAAATAACCCAACTCTACATCTCAAAGCTGTTGAAAAAGATCAACACCAAAAGCATAAGACAGAAAGTAATTCAAATCAGAGCCGAATCAATGAAACTGAAATAAATTTTTTTTCAAAAAATATCAATGAAACAAAAACTGGGTTCTTTGAAAAAATAGATAAAATTGATAAACCCTTAGCCAAGCTAAGAAAGAAAAAGAAAATTCAACTTACTAAATACATGATGAAAAAGGGAATCTCATGACAGATAATAATCAGAAACTATTTTGAAATTTTCCTTAATAAAATAGAAAACCTTGAAGACACATTTCTAGAGACATAATCTAACCAAATTCAATCAGGGGGGTGTAGAAAATTTAAGTAGACCAATTTCAAGCAATAAAATTGAAGCCACCATCAGAAGTCTACCAATAAAGAAAAGCCCAGGACCAGACAGATTCACAGCTGATGTCTACCAGACCTTCAAAGAGGATCTTATACCAATACTCCTCAAATTATTCCATGAAATAGAAAGGGAGGAAACCCTTCCAAACTCATTCTATGAGGCAAGTATTATCCCGATACCCAAACCAGACACAGCAAGGAGAGAAAACTTCAGACCAATATTATTGATGAACATAGATAAAAATTCTTAATAAAATACTGGAAAATTGCATAAAAACATTAAAAAGATAGTACATCATGATCAAGTGGGGGTTCATCCCATTGCTGCAGGGTTGGGTCAACATCTCACTGCAGTAAGAATGGCAATTATCAAGAATACAGTAACAATAAATGTTGGTAAGGATGTTGGGGGAAATATTTACTTATATGTAGCTGGTGGGACTGCAAATTAGTGCAACCACTATGGAAAGCAGTATGGCGATTCCTCAGAAAATTTGGAATGGAACCAACATGTCACCCACTTTTCAATATATATCCAAAGGACTTAAAATCATCTTACATTAGTGACAAAGCCATATCAGTATTTATAGCAGCTCAATTCACAATAGCCAAGCTATGGAACCGATCTAAGTGCCCTTCAATAAATGGATAAAGAAAATGTGAGATTTTATATATATATATATATATATATATATATATATATATAAAATATGAATATTACTCAGCCTTAAAGAAGAATAAAATGATGGCATTTGCTAGTAAATGAATGGAACTGGAGACTATCATGCTAAGTGAAAAAGCCAATCCCCAAAACCAAAGGCTAAATGTTCTCTTATATGTGGATGCCAACACACAATAAGTGAGGGGTGGGGAAAATAGAAGTTCACTGGATTAGACCAAGGCATATGGAGGGCAGGGAGGAGGGGTGGGAATAGGAAAGGTAGAATGAATTGGATATAACTTTCCCACATTTATATATAAAAACACAAACAATAGAACTCCATATCATATACATTCGAAAGAGTGGGATCCAATTAGAATAAGTTATACTCCATGTTTATATAATATGCCAATACACTCTACTGTCATGCATATATAAAAAAGAATAAAAGGCAATTTTTAAAAACCAGTCTGGCAGCACCTTACAAAATTGCATAGTCTAACTGTATAATCCAACAATTTTGGGTATGTTCCATATTTATCCGAAAACTTATATTCATACAGAACCTTCCTGGAAAAGTATACAACAGATTTATAATGGACCAAAAGAAGCAACAATCAACATCCTATTTGATATCTATATGAATAAGCACACTAGGATATATCCATATGATAAAAGCTTCAATAATTTGAGGAAGAAAATGAAAAATGTGGGAGAAGAGACAATATCCTATACTGAAGAACTCTAGGTAACTTATCCGACTATCCTAACTGAAGGAGGCAAGGCCCAATTCCTCAATGCATCTTCACTGTCTAAAAATGGTAATATGATTTATGATCCCGCTTATGTATTATTTTAGACAAGCAAAACTTAGAAACAATGACATCCATTTCTTCAAAGGACTTGGGCAATAGAAGAGGGATGAATATATAAAGCTCAGTGTGGCCTCTGCACAGCAAGTTGCTTCTAGGAGCACAGGATGAAAAGGAGGCAAAGAGTGAGACTGTTTCAACAGAGAAATCTGAGGAGTATGTCCTCAACTGGAGGCCAAGGCCAACAGCAATAGTTACAGATCCTGTTGATAGTAGGTACCTTGATAGCTATGAGGAAGATGGCTTGAGCCCTGTGGTCTTTCTATGGATTACCAATTATCCTAGTCTTCATAACTTTTCTGCACATTTAGACTATTTAAAATAAAATTTAAAGCCTAATAGATATTAGATATTCTGAAATAGTGAAGTTGAAAATATATCTTAATAAATTTTAAATAATTCAAACAGATAAAAATATTTTAAAACATGAAGATATGTCAAGGGCCAAATGAAGAACTACAAGCATATTACATTGCAGTTGTAATAGGAGAGAAGTAGAAATATTGAGAAAACGTATAAAACAATAATGGTCAATATTTTCCAATGTTAAAAGATATGGCTCCTCAAATTTAGGAGGGAAAACTTGTATAGAACAAGATGAAAAAAATAATCAATATGCAGGTACATAATAATGTTAACATAATATCAAGATGAAGAAACTAGATCAGAAGAAATATTTAAAAATTAAAATAATGGCATAGCAACAAGTAGGATAGATTTTCATTAACAAGGAACAAGCAGATAAATATTTAATATGCTTCAGAAACCTAAGTGTAATCTCAGAATTTGTACCCAGGTGTCAAAAAAGTGCTTTGAAAAACAAACATAAATATTAAGAATATAACGTGAACATAATCTTTAGTGGAATTTATAAACCATGCAATTTAGGCAGGACAATAAATATGCCATGAAAAATTGCCAGGCAAGGGGGAATTATTAAGAACTTGATTTATAGGTATTAAAGCAAGTGTTAGTTGGACAGATCTACATGGGGGATAATAAAGAAACCTCAAATAATGGATAACAATGCATGTGAAATGCAGGTGATTAAAATCTGCAACTTCTCTAATTGTAAATTACTTTTATATTTATATAACAGTGCTTGTTCTTCATGTTTGTACCCTTTTATATGAGATATGGGCTAAAACTAGATTTTAAAATCAGTATATATAAACTTTTAAACTTTCAGACATGAACTGTACATTGGTTACACACTAAATACTTGAAGGCACTGAAATAATATACATTAAGAAGAGGACAAAATCTTACAGGGTTAATATTAATCAAAGCTAAAATGGTGTGGCATAGTTAATATGCAAAAAGAAAGACCTTAGGGAAAATTACAAGATTTTGTCTTATGTGTTCAAATAAACTTCAACATTTGTGTGCACCAATTTGAGGAAAGCGAGATTCACAAGAAAAAGTTATGAATAGATTAATATAATTTGAGCATGAGAATATGCAAATAAGATCATTTTAAGAGTCACTTTGAGTAAAATTTTAAAATGAAATAAAAGATATGAAGTATTTGATTAACATTCAAAAAACCTCACAAAAGTCTTCAATGATTGCATTAAAAAAATCATTGAGACAACATAAGTCAATCAAAGGCTACATAAAACAAAACTACACTCAACATTGACCTGAAAGTCTGTCTTTTAAAATGTGGAGCAAGATGAAGACATTCACTTTAACCACTTTTATTTAACATGCTCAAAGTTTCAGCCAAAGAAATCAGGCAAGAGAAAGAAATAATGGGCATCCAAATAGCAAAAGGGAAGGTCAAGTTATCCCAATTTGTAGGCAATATAACTTTAGAGATAAAATATGCTACCATAACTGTTGGAACTGAAATTCAGTAAAGTGGCATAATATAAAATCAACATTCAAAAATCATTAATAGTTTTATATATTAATAATGAACTTGCCAAAATGGTAACCAAAATAACCTCATTCATTTTTTAAATTTGTTCCAATTAGTTATACATGACAGTAGAATGAATTTTGACACATTGTACATAAATGGAACATAAGTTTTCATTCCTCTGGCTCTACATGGTGCTGAGTCACACCAGTAGTATAATAATACATCACGTACCACCAGAGGAATGTAATTTTCTTTGAGATCATTCACTTCCTTAGGCAAATCCATTCCTATATATATTTTTATAGTGATCACCCTATATAATTGAGATGAATTTGTAAATTCTCAACACAAATGACAGATGTTCAAGAAAATGCTAATTATCCTTATTTGATTATACTTTATATGTATAAATCTCTTGTCTGTATCCCATAAATATGTATACGTCAACCAAAAATATAATAAAGGTATCAAGTTATAAAAGGGAAGAATTCGCAGAGATGAGAATATAATTAGCTATAGTAAAAAGTCTAGTGATGTGAATATTGAGAGGTAATATTAGAAAGATTGATCAAGGGATATACATCAGTGGTCTTGAATATAAATCTCAAGAGCAGAGGAGAAAGAACCAAGTGCAATTTCTAATTATTATAAGCATCTGCCCAGAGAAAGTTCAAATGGAGATAAAGGACAACAGAGTCCAAGGACAATAGAATGAGCAAGCAGATGGTGACCGAGTTGATATGGAGAACTAGGAGAGAGATTGAAAAATTGTATGCCTAATGGATAGGAGTTTGCTGTATTAATTAGAAAAACAGAAGGAGGAGAAGACTTAGACATTAGTGAGCTTAGGTTGGGTACTGGGGTTTAAAATATAAGTTATTCAGACAGAAATGATTAGCAGGCAGTTGGTTAAAGAATCAGATTTGAGAGGGCTAAAAAAGGAAAGTTAAATAAAAAAATAGTTCTGTATTCATAAACTGTTTCTGATGTGCTAGTGTGATAGCTTAAACTTTTCTCTAAAGGGGAGAAACATGTGACTTCTGTGGAGTTCATTTTTGGGTGTGGTTCTTTCAATGCAGTGTGCTCCCATGCCCAGTAGAACATGAGTAGTGTTAGCATTACTTCCTTCTTGTCGATTCTACACTGGGTGTAGTCCACAAAATATAATAGAATTTCTTTGTAATTCTTTTTATTCCTGAATCTCCCTTAAGCAAAAATGCCCAAGGCATTGAATATTAATAAAAAGTATTGCTGATTTGTTTTGTCTCAATAATTCAGTTAAGAAGTTACAGAAATGTGAAGAGCAGGTTGTTTACATAAATACACAGAATTTGTGAAAAGAATTGAAAGTGAAATGCTAAATGAAAGAGGTTTGCAATTTAGAAGCCTCATCGGAAGCCCCAGGTGAACTTGGATCAATTTGTGTTTTGCAATGAAAATAATCACAATGGAAGGAACTCAGGGAAAAGTAATTTATATAAAGTGTACAGGTAATTTGGATAAATGAGTGTTTTTATTCACATTTTAAACTATAATTTACATTTAGCTGCATGGAGAAGCACAGGAATCTTAGAGTAAAAGGATAAACATTCAGGCTTACCTGCTTGAAACTAATTTAATTTTCCAAATAAATTCAACCTATAATTTTTATGCTATTTGTATACATAAATGATATATTTGACACTTTAAAAGAACCTCTGGGGTGAGACAAATACTTACTAAATTCATTTAGCCCAATTCTTATTTCCCCTTTACAAAATATCATTGTTTTATTAATTTGTATTAAAATTGTCACCCCGTCTTTCCCACTTCTTTCAAACTAATAGAAATTATACTAAAAACATTTCTTCTTTTGGCCACAAGGGGTAGGAAGCAGATTAGTCAAAAAAGGGCCACAATGCTCTTCTCAATTAGATACTATATTATCATTCTCCCTTTTCTTCATCTCATGAGGACTTCATGTCCTTTCTGGTTCATCTAAAATATTGGAACTAAAAAAACAAAATGCCAACTATGAGTCTAGAGGCAATAGGATCTATCCCTTTGGTCTACTATCTGAAACCAAATTATTTTCATATTGTGATTTTTTCTGGAAATATTAAAATGTAGAAATGTAAGTTTTCTTTTTTCTGCACTCCATTGTTTTAGCTCTATGACCATGTGACCTTATCTCAACAATTGATAGTCATATTATAGGAACCCAGAATGTATCCTTTATCACTAGAAAGTCTAGATAAATCCTTGGATCAATTAATGAGCTTCAGTTGCTTCACATAAACAGTCAAGCTAAATGTACCATTGTTAATTCTGCAGTGATGATTCCAGAAGATAAAAGATGGAGACACTGTAAAATTGATACTATTTTATGCCTTTAGGGCTTAGCATGTATTATCTCAAACAATTCCCAAGACCCCTGTTGGTAATAGGGTATCCATATTCTCTTTTAAAGATGAAATAAATAAAACAGATTAAAGGAGTGACCAATATGACTCACATACATATGTGTAACCATATTTACAGTAGGTAAATTTAAATATAATTCAAAGGCAGATAAATACTCTCCTCCCAATTATTATTTTATAAATAATATGGAATCAGAAATCTCAAAACCAAGGAATTTGAGACAAATCAAGCATGCTTTAATCTACTAATTGTAAACACACAATATATTTGCTCAAACAGTCTTCTTAAGAGTAAACATGATTTCCTGAACTCTTTTTGAATTTTAGTCACTCAGAAAATATGATAAAGTTGCATTTTTGCAGAAAAGGTGGAATCTTTCCAAGATCCAATTTAGCAAAAATTCCTTCAACATTAAATGGAGCCTACTATTTAACAAGTACTGTGGCACATATTGGAGGTTAAATCTCAAATATTGTTTTTTTTTTTCCTGATAGAGCATGATAAATGTTATGATAGTGTAAAGCAAAAGGCAAGCAAAATCGAGTACAAACACATGTTCTCCTACTTAATATGAGCATCAAGTGAGGTGTTAAAAGGCACGTAGTATAGTACTTGTCAAATCTGAGAGCCAATTATAAAATACAATTATAATGAAATATAGATTGTCAGAACTATTTAAAAATGCAATATAGCTATTAGCATACATGCTTCCAACTCATAATAGTGGTACTGCCAATACTTTAGAGGATAATTCCATAGAAAATGTCATAGAATTAGAGAGAAAACAGTCTTGCAAATTGGTATAAGCAAACCTTACTACATATAATGGGCAGAATATCCTGGTTTTTCCTAATAGCAGGAGCAAATTTATGAAATTTTTAAGAGAAGATCATTAATCTTTCCAAAGCCAAAAACTGAGCAATGAGGGACTAGGCATATGAAAAGGGTCAGGAATTTGTGCTTGATCAGTTAATCCCCGGAAGAAGAAAAACCCTTGGGAGTTCATTTTGAGGAAGGCTAATGGCATGGAGCAAACAGAAGAAAAAATCCAATCATTAAACTTTAGACAAGAGTGAAGGAAGCCAAAGATCATTAAAAAAAATTTATAAGCAGTTTCTTACTATCCAAAGATACCATGCTAAATCTTCTGCTGCTCCACACATTAAGCCACAGTATTTAAGAATTTTTATTCTTTTCTGCCAGCATTATCAAAAAGTCAAGATTAAAATGTAGACAAATTCTATCTTTCTTTTACAACTACATCTAAATCTACATTTTTTGTTATGGGCCCACATTAAGTCAATAATGGTAGTCTTGCTCTTCATGGAAGATTTGTGACTCTGGACTTCTTAGATTGCACCTTCTAGGGCCTACTAGAACAGATAATCTGCTACTATGCAGTGGGAATGAGGGATAAACACTTCAATATTCTATGATGATTGCTCCCCGATGAATTCAAGTTCCACCTGGGATTACTCTTCATATATGAATAATATGGAACTAGGAAAAAGATGTGTAAGAACTACCAAGGTAAGTCCCTAGTTTATTTCCCTCAGCCTTAGGTGGTTAACAAGTGGTCCTGGACTGAATGTGATTTGCCTCATACCAAATATAATGTGTCTGATATGTTTGATTACACTTTCCTTAATTAGATACCACATAAAAGCTCAGTCTTGAAGTGCTAAAGACAATCATGAAGAATAAAATGATGTGGAACCTTAGGATGGGAGAGTTGCCAATTTTATTTTGGAATGGCTGAAACCTTTCAGTTAAGAGGGGAACTAACAAGAGCATGCTACAGGGACACTGCTATATTGATGTTCATAGCAGCACAATTCACGATAGCAAGATTGTGGAACCAACCTAGAAGCCCTTCAATAGATGAATGGATTAAAAAAATGTGGCATTTATACACAATGGAGTATTACTCTGCAATAAGAAATGACAAAATCATAGAATTTGGAGGGAAATGGATGGCATTAGAGCAGATTATGCTAAGTGAAGCTAGCCAATCCTTAAAAAACAAATGTCAAATGTCTTCTTTGATATAAGGGGAGTAACCAAGGACAGGGTAGAGACGAAGAGCTGGAGAAGAAGAATAACATTAAACAGGGATGATAGGCGGGAGGGAAAGTGAAAGTTAAGGGAAATTGCATGGAATTGGAAGGTGAGCCTCAGGGTTATACACAATTACATATAAGAGGAAAGGAGGAGTAGGAGAAAAATTATATAAGTGGAAGAAACGATTTATAGTAGAGGGGATGGAGAGAGAGAAGGGGAGGGGAGGGGAGGGGTGAGGGGACAGTGGAGAATGGGATAGACAGCAGAATACATCAGTCACTAGAAAGGCAATTTGTAAATCAATGGAAATGTAACTGATGTGACACAGCAATCTGTATCCGGGGTAAAAATGGGAGTTCATAACCCACTTGAATCAATCTGTGAAATATGGTATATTAAGAACTATGTAATGTTTTGAACAACCAACAATAAAATTAAAATAAAAAAAAAGAAAAAAAAAGAAAAAAAAAAGAGGGGAAACATGAAAGAAATTTAAGAACTGGGATGAGAGTTGGGCATTATGAGATAAGGTGTTGAAGGAGGCAGGCACTATCCAGGCAGGTAGAGAGACATGACTGGTAATCATGGATTAGTGCAAGATGGAACAGCTTAGTAGAATGTGGAGCAAGTGTTAGGGACAGGAGTAATGTTTGGAAATGAAATGAACCCAACACTACTTTCCTGTGAGTGCTATGAAATCAGTCTCCGGAGCCACGCAGACTTGAGAGGAAACCTGGTTTTACCTTTTTTGCTGTTTAACTTAGAAGAGTTCAAAGCCCCCCCAAACTTTAGATTTCACATTAAATGACAACATACCATAAAAGGTTGTGAAGATTAAAATGAACACTTGAAAAGCCATTTAGGAGAGTCTGATGCATAATAGGTGCACAATGAATACTACCTGCTTTATGTATTAGCACATTTCTTGGTGTAAATGTTGAATAGCAAATGCTTTGTGTGTTTTGCTTCAAGCAAAATGTTGAAATTGCTGAAAGTAATTTTATATTATTTACTTGAGAGAGGCTTAAGGACTGTAGTGCCATGCTATTTTCTACTTTGGCATTTATAGAGAATGTACCTCATTGATTCTAAAAGCTTTTGGGCCATATACTTGATAAAAGTATATACCTCCATGGATAATTCTACTTGCAACCTGGAGAAAAAACTGGACAGCCAAGGATAGTTTTAAAAAAAAAAAAAAAAAAAAAGAGAGAGTGAGAGAGGGAGAGAGAGAGAATTTTTAATATTTATTTTTTTTTTAGTTCTCGGCGGACACAACATCTTTGTTGGTATGTGGTGCTGAGGATCGAACCCGGGCCGCACGCATGCCAGGCGAGCGCGCTACCGCTTGAGCCACATCCCCAGCCCAAGGATAGTTTTTTTTTTGCAAGATAGATTTATTCTAAGCTACCAGATTATGAATTTTAAAAATCCACTATGGAATAAAGCAAGTTCCTACATTTATTTGCATTTGTGAAATTCATGATTCATCAGTTCTCTTCTTTCTAGATATCCTAAGTTACAGACTTCATGATTTTTTTTCTTTTGACCTATCTAACATGCTCAGGATATGTGCTTTGAGGCTATTGTTGGATACTATCAGGAAGCTATCAGCTTTCCATTCTTTTAAAAGAAAAATTTTAGTTCAACTCTTTCTAGGGTAGACCTGGGCTAGGTCAGCAAGAAAGTACCTTAGACATAGAAAAGCTCACTTCATTTAGAACTTAAAGGTTTAAATTTGAATAATCATTCTCCATTAAAGGCTAAGCTATTATTTTTATGAGCCCATTAAAGGAATATTTTTTAAAAGGTGTCTGCTAATCATCTGAATTCACTTTGACATATTGTTGTCACATTGCATAGACTGAGAGAAAGTCATGAATGGAGATGAAGGAGTTTGGGAGGGTTTGCATCTCCATGATGGACATTCTTGTTTGCAGACTTCTTTGGTCAGTTTAACTGATCCCAAGGTTCACAATGAATAACATTTTCTCCAAAACCCTTGAATCTTTCAGATAAAATGTACAGCAAAGGAAAAAGGAAAATGAGTTTACCTAAACTTTTACAGAAATAGGTAACATTTATATTCTGCCAGGCTTTCAACAAAAATAAAATTGAATATCTTCAAATTTCTTATGTTAGTCTCATTTTACAGGTGTAATAAAAATTGATTCTAAAAGAGCTTAGAGAGTCAAGATCACAGATTGCCAATGACAACATCAGGAGCGACCTCAGGCAGCATGACTCCAGTAGCAGAGCTCTTCACTGTCCTGTGCCGTTCAGGGAGAGAATGGAAGCCAGTGCAGTAGAATGTTTCAGAACCACCATCTGTAGTTAGACTGCCTGGGGCCTCTGGATTATTGTATGAACACTCTGGAATAATAGCTTCAGCAGTCCTTGCCTCAATTTCACTATTCGTTGGATGTGGATATTAATAGTGGCTCCCTGTTGTGAGAATTATGTGCACTATGAGTATGAGCAACTGTTGTGATTATCACTAGTATTGTTGGTGTCAGAGGTGACAAATCTGTTGACAAAATGATCCTTAATTCTAATGTATGCCAAGTGGAAGTTGGAAAATTAGTACTACATGAGCAGAAACAGAAGGAAGAAAATATCTATTGATAAAATTATGTATTAGAAAACAGACTAGATTTTACATGTTGGAGCATTAAATCCTCAGTGATCAAAAAGTAAGTATTACCACATTTTTTAGATGAGACTTTCTCAAGATCACCCAGAATTAAATAAAGTTTGAAACAAATGCTAAGTAGTGCATCTACTGGGTCAGGTTGCTTTGGTTTACAATGTGCTCTCACTTTAGTTACTTTAAATATCACTAAGAATGGTTGACATACAGATAGAGATTATGAAAAAAGTTGAAACAATTAAAAAAAACATTAATTCAAAGTTCTTTTAAAAACACCATGCTTGAAAAATAGGTTTTTCAAGCATATTTGATAGAACTTGTACTATAAATATTCTGGTATATAAAGAAAAAATATTTTGTCACAAGATTGTAGAATTTTATGCCTATACTAGAGAAACTTTCCTGTTAAATATTCTAATTAGAAAACAGTGAGAAAAATGTTCTCTAATGCTTATAATGATTAAATGTGTGCAAGTCCAGTTCTTTTAAGACCTTGCATTAGGTAAAAGAACGCTATGTTAGAATATAAAAAGATTTTATTACATTTTAAGTGAAGTTGTTATTCAGTGAAACCATAAAGCCATGATTTTGAGTGATGACAACAGGCTTCTGTGCTACACGAGGACATTTGAAGGCCACACATTTTTCAACTTCCAGTGAAACTAAGAGTTTGACAGTGGATTTGACTGAAAGTAATTGTGACATATCTAATGGCCTTATTCAGTAGCACAAATCCTAAAATTCCTGCAGTCTTATATGTAGCACATTTTTTGAGATGCACTTTCAGTGAGTATAGCAGGAAGAAATTTTAAAAGTTTATCAGTTTAGGAATAATCAAGAAAACAGGTTTGTACATGTATTTATAAACCAGCCAATCAAATCAGCTGTAAGGAATTAAAGCCAAAGCAAAGAGCAACTTGATATGATGGTCCAGAGTTCTGTCCATGAAAGAGGATCAGAGAGTAAAGACAGGATTTTTAGTGTTGAGTGGTTTCTCTGTTTTGAGATTGGAAAAATAATATTTCTGACCATGTTATCAGATATTTTCTTTCTAAAAGAATTCAAGAGGAAAAATGGTTATTTTCCTGCAGAGAAGCTCAGTCACAGAAATAGCAGAAAACATCAGCACTGGGCCATTGATCTCAGTGTTAATTCAGTTTGGCTTTACAGGGATACAGAAGATGAAAGCCTAGTAAAAAAGGACCAAAGGTATGGAATTGAAGTATGTGTTAACTTCATCAGTGAATAAATCCAGCTTTTAAGACTTGTTCTCTGAGCAACTACTACTGCCTGTAACTCTTCAGGGGCCCTCTGATAAGTGGCAAATTCGGAAGACTTGGTCCTGGCCTCATGGATCCTGTAGTAGGGCACTGAAGGTTAGTTTTGCCAAAAACTCTGTCTTCATATGACCTTGCATCTGTCTTATGCTACCTTAAACTTTAGGTCAGATTCTTGCTAATTATTTAAGGAGTACCTGCCTAAAAACTGGTAATACAGATTGATTAGCCCTAAGTTTACCTAAGCTCTCGCAGTCCTATCCAAAGTTGAAAATATCTTATTATTCTGATCTTGAGGTCTTTAATAAGAGTCCAGGAACAGTGAGTCTTGTGGGCAGATCATTGCACAATGTAAACTGAGGCTGCCCCTCCTGAAGTGGGAACAGTCATCCCAGTACACAATCCAGGTTGCCCTGAAGTGAGCAGTCATCTCATGATGACAACTGAATTGGTCTTTGAGTAATAGCAAACTACTTGGAACTTTGTGAACAGGACAAAACCAGGCCTGACATAATGATCAGTAAGACAACAGATCAACCAAGACTTCTAGACTATGTGCACTTCTTGCCCCATGCTTTTGTCCTTGATTTATGCAACTTTGAAGCCCTCATCACTACCTGGAAGACAGGTATTTGGATGCTTGTTCTCGATGTATATCCTAGTGTGTGGCCACACTGAATAACAAATTCCTTTTTCTCCTCTACTCGACTCAACTCCTCTGATTGGTCCCTCAGGGTGCCAGGAGGCTGAATCTGATCTGTTGGGAAACCCCAGTGTCAGGCCTCTGATGACAATCCAACAGTTTAGAGAGAAGAGATATTAGTCAAATGACTACTTGAATAAATGTAAAATTGAAGGTGTTGTGACATTAAGCAAAAAGTCCTCGGTCCTAGAAAAGTGTATAGAATGTCTGTGAAAGTTTCATTGATGAAGTGATGATTAAAGCTACAACCTGAGGATGAACAGAATAGGTGAAGGGAGGAAGGCAGGGTTTCAGAAAGAAGGGTAGGGGTGGCTGGAGAATGGTGTTTAGGGACACTCCTGTGAGATGACCCTGGAAATGAGCAAGGACCAACACCTATAAGATCTTGTGATGTCATTAAGCTGTCTTCTTGCTTCCTACTCAACTTCTTCTTATACCAATCAGGAGCCTTAGGAGGACTTAATCAAGGCCATAGAGAATATTATAGTCAAAGGTAACAGGAAGGAATTTCAGGTTAAGAAGTCTCAGGTAATGCCACCAGCTTCACTCTTCTTGCTAAGGATGACTTTGGCTATTCTGGGTCTCTTATTTTTTTCCAGATGAATTTCATAAGTGCTTTTTCTATAAGAAATGCCATTGGGATTTCGATTGGGATTGCACTGAATCTGTATAGTGCTTTTGGTAGTATGGTTATTTTGACAATGTTAATTCTGCCTATCCAAGAACAAAGTAGATCTTTTCATCTTCTAAAGGTCTTCTTTAATTTCTTCCTTTAGCATGTTGTAGTTTTCATTGTAGAGGTCTTTCACCTCTTTTATGAAATTTATTCCCAAGTATTTTTTTGAGACTATTGCAAATGGGGTGATTTTCATGGTTTCTCTTTCAGCAGATTTGTCACTAATATACAGAAATGCCTTTGATTTATAGGTGTTGATTTTATATCTAGCTACTTTTCTGAGTTAATTTATTGGTTCTAGGAGATTTCTGGTGGAATATTTTGGGTCTTCTAGGTACAGAATCATATCATCTGCAAATAGTGATAATTTGAGTTTTTTTCTAAAACTATACTACAGAGCAATAGTAACAAAAATGGCATGTCATTGGCACCAAAATAGACCTGTAGACCAATGGTACAAAATAGAGGACACAGTTTAACCGACATAACTACAGTTATCTTATATTAGACAAAGGCACCAAAAATGTACATTGGGGAAAATATACATCTTCAACAAATGGTGATGGGAAAACTAGAAATCCACATGTAACAAAATGAAAATAAACCTATCTCTCACCATGCACAAAACTCAACTCAAAGTGGATCAAGGACCTAGGAATTAAACCAGAGACTTTGTGTCTATTAGAAGAAAAGTAGGACCAAATCTTATTTATGTTGGATTAGGCCCCCACTTTCTTAATAAGACTCCTATAGCAAAAGAATTAAAATCAAGAGTCAATAAATGGGATGGATTCAAACTAAAAACCTTCTCAGCAAAAGAAATAATCAGTGAGGTAAATAGGGAGCCTACAGAATGGGAGCAAATCTTTACCACAAGCACATCAGATAAAGCACTAATCTATCTCTGTATATACCATACACACACACACACACACACGTATGTACACACACATAAGTATATAATGTATATATGTATATACATATCACTCAAAAACCTTCACACACACACACAAAAAAAAAAACAAATAACCCAATCAATAAGTGGGCCAAGAAACTGGACACTTCTAAGAAGAGGCTATACAATCAATCAACAGATATATGAAAAAATGTTCAACATCTATAGCTCTTAGAGAAATGCAAATCACAACTACTCTAAGATATCATCTCACTCCAGTCAGAATGGCAGCTATTAAGAATACAAACAACAATAAGTGCTGGCAAGGTTGTGGGGGAAAAGGCACATTCATACATTGCTGGTGGGACTGCAAATTGGTGCAGCCAATATGGAAACCAATGTGGAGATTCCTTGGAAACTGGGGATGGAACCACCTTTTGACATAGCTATCCTGCTCCTTGGTTTATACCTAAAGAGCTTAAAAACAGCATACTACAGGGACACAGCCACATCAATGTTTACTGCAGCACAATTCACAATAGCTAAACTGTGGAACCAACCAAGGTGCCTTTCAGTAGAAGAATGGATAGGGAAACTTTGGTATATATACACAATGGAACATTACTCAGCATTAAAAGAGAATATAATCATGGCATTTGCAGGTAAATGGATGGAGTTGAAGAACATCATGCTAAGTGAAATAAGCCAATCCCAAAAAACCAAAGGCCAAATGTTTTCTTTGAAAGGAGGATGGTGACTCATAATGGCAATGGTTGGGGAGCATGGGAGTAATGGAGGAACCTTAGATAGGGCAAAGGGGAGGGAGGGGAAATGAGTGGGGAAGGGGCTAGGAATGATGGTCGAATGAGTTAGACATCATTATCCTAAGTACATGTATGAAGACACAAATGATGTGAAAATACTTTGGGTACAACCAGTGACTTGAAAATTTGTGCTCTATGTGTCTTATGAAATGAATTGCACTCTGCCATAGTGTATAACAAATTAGAATAAATAATTTAATAAAAGTCTCAGGTATACAGAAATAAAGTCCATTAACCAACTTCTACATTTAACAGAGTCAAGGCCATGCTGGCCTTAGGAGCACAGAGCTTAAACAAGTCACTTTCAGAACTTGTCAATTTAATATTGTACAAAACATAACTCATGGGATGAGGTCAAGAACAAGTTTATAATTCACTCCTATAACCAATTATATCTGTTCCATCGGCTGCTTTTCCTACTGCTTTTGACGGCCTCTGATCAAACTGAATAGAAACAAGTCCTACAGTCATTTTAAGTGCTCATGCCTTTCAAGGCTGTAATAAAAGAATCAAATCTTGTAACAGAAGACTCCAAACTTCCTTCAAGTTCAGGAGTCTCCTCACCTCAGCTTTGTTATTTGCAGAAATCTGCAGTAGGATGCAACCTGCAGGTATGGTTCTTGTCTCCTGAATTTCTTCTGCTCTTCCTCTAGTTTGCTAACTGCTTTTCATCTTTGTTCATGTCTGCATGATACAAAATGCATGTGAAGAACTGCCATTTAGTTGAACTCAGGAAAATGGATGCAAGAGGACAATGGCATGTTTCTGGGTATTAAAGTGGAAAAGAGATCATTTGTGTATCTGAAGCAGGAGGCAGTCTAAAAGGGTGTTGCTCTTATTAAGATGGGGGAAGTCACCAGTTAGGCACAGCCTAGGTCACACAGGATTTAGAAAGCCAGGGTAAATAAGGATTCCGTTTTACCTTAAGGATAATGAAAAAGCATTTGGGGCAAAGGACTTCAAACAATATTTGCATTTTAAAAAATCACTCCAGTGGTTGAATCACCTGGTTAGAAGGCATAGGTAATAGCTAGTACACTGCAGGAAAAACAGTCTGTGTCCCTCCCTACAAGGAAACAAGTTAAAAAAAATCTTCTCAAAGGATCCCTATGGATCTGTAAGCAAGCCTTTTGAGTAGTTACAGGGAACCCAATGAAAGGGCATTTACCAATAATCCTCCCATTGGTAGGCCAGACAGAGCTCCCATCACTTCCCACAGGTGAGTTTAAGATAAACATTAAACACAGAAGACCTAAACACACCCAGCATTATTTCCTTATATTAAAAAGTGCCTAAATCCCTTTCCAGGAAGCGCACAATTTACTCAAGGACAATTTAAAATCAGTTTTGTCAAGAATGGACACACATAGAAACTAGCTTATTAGCCCATGACCTTTCTATGGCACAAGCTCAATATCTGCATATAGAAAAAGATAATCCCCCCCCCCCCAAGAGAGACAGGTGGCCTTTGAAGAGGTATGATGCTATCTACACCTGTGCAAAAGAAACCCAAACAACCCTTTCATTTCTTTCCAAATTCCTGTATACAAGCAGTATCTCCCCTCTCCTTTCTATACACCACCCTGTTACTAACTGACTGGAGAGACAGACTTGAATCTTATTTCTTGTTTCCTTGATAGTCCTCAATAACACCATTTTCTTTTTGGGGAGTGGGGGTGGACAGAACCAGCAGTAGTTTCTTACAGGTCTGGAAGCCTGAAAAAACTCAAGTCTCACTGAGTTGAAGTTAACCTGTCAGCAGAGCTGCCTCTTCCTGGAGGTTCTGAGGAGACTCCACTTTGCCTTTTCAGCTTCTACAGGCTGTTGCATTCATCTCCTGGCTCCCTAACTCTTGCTACCTCCGTGCTAGCTCTCACCTCCTTCCTCTCCTTCTACTAACCCTGATCTGTCTGCCTCCTCTTTTAAGGATCCTTGTGATGACATTGGGCCCACCTGGGTAATTACAGGTACTTGCCTCATTGTAAGATCATTACATCTGTTCTAAATTTTAATCTTATACTTACTGGCTTTGTTGCTGCTAGCTTATTCCTAATGTCAAAAACTTCAGCGTTTTTTTTTTAATTTAGTAGAATAGCTGACACTCTCCAGAAAGTACCACCCGACAAGAACAGGAAATTTCCAAATAAGATCTGTTTGTAGTCCTTCCTAAAGAAAGGACTCTGACAGATTCAATATTCAAAGGAATAATTAAAACAATAAGTAGAACAATCACATGATTAACAATAATTGTAGAAACTCCTTAAATATGTAAAATGGAAAGAAAGGCAAACAACACAGGATCTCACTTATATATGGAATCTACAAGAGTTTAACTCAGAGTAGAAAGATGATTACCAAGGATTGGGAGGTAGCAGCAGGATGATGTTTAAAAAATAAAAATTTTACTTAGCTGGAGAAATAAATACAAGAGCTCTATTGCATATCATGTGACTATAATTCATAATGATGTATTATTGAAAGTTGCTGAGTAGATTGTTGCTGTTACCATAAAATAAGTATGTAAAGTACAACATCGTAATTAGCTCAATTTAGCCATTCCACAACGTATTTCAAAACATGTTGTGCACATGTATAAAATTTGTCAATGTAAATAAGCTAAAGGAATTCTTAAATGTGGCTATCAGGATTATATGAGAGGATTTGGGGTAAAGTGAGACAGATTCAAATTCAGTAGATCTATAATAAAGAAGTCAGGTGCCTAAGCGGTGTGGGTGTATTGCAGGAGGGGTAATAGAAAAACCAAGTTAGGCCATGTGTTTTATTGTTGTTGAAGCTGGAAAACTAATAGCATAATATTCTTCAACTTTTAATGTTTTAAATTTTCTATGAAATATTTTAAAAGGCAACAAAACTTCCATTCTAGTAAGTTTTAGAAACTAATGATTTATATTGAACATAGAATTTCTTCCATTTTCACTGAATCCTGAAAGAGAACCTGTGATGTAGCATATGTATAGGAAAAATATTCCACATGCTTTGTCAAGAAGCTTTATACTGGTTTGGTGGTGGCTGTGTAAATAGCACCACCAAGCTGATGTTATAAGGTAGAAAAGAGCAGAGGCAATCTTTGACTTACATAACAAAAAGATTTTTTTTTTAAATGTAATTTTACCCAAATCCCCTTTGTACTCTTAAACCTTAAGAAATATAAATTCTTAAGTTTTTTGGGGGGGGCATTAAAAGGATGGGTCACAAATCATAATTACTAATTTAGCAAGAAGATTCTATTTCATAAAAAAAGCTATAATTGTAAAGTTGCTGGTAACAGTAGCACAGTAGTGTCAAGTTACAAAATTAACAAATTTTTTAAAATATTAAGTTTAAATATTTGCTTATATGAATAAGCTGCATTTTTGGTAATAAGTGTTACATTTGCAATGTGTAATGTGCAAAAAATTAAAAAAAAAACTATTGCTATTTATTCAGTTATGCAGAATTTGTCAAAGCCATTACTTCAAATTCTGAGTTGATCTATAGGGAAAATTATCAAGTTTTTGTTACTTCTAGTCTTTTTCCTGTTTTTTTATGCCACATTAAATATTAAACATGTAGCGTTTTATATGCATATACCCTCCTTACCTCTCTTGCAAAAACTAAAAGCTTGCCACTGTTTTCACTCCTCTCACAAGGAATGAACTTAAAAGCTAATGGAAGACTATGAGTCTGCTTACCCTTTCCTGTTTCAGTAATGCCATGACAACTAGAGTTAATGTACAGTTATAATTCTATTCCTGTGCTATTCTTTTGGTTAGAAATCTGAATTTAAATTCCTCCATTCACTTAATATAAGCACGAGGGCCAGTTTGTACAATGTTTAGGTATATTAGCATCCTCTTTTGCTATAGAAAGTTACTTCACAGTGGCTCAAAAAAGCACAATTTTGTTTTCTTACAGTTCTGGAGGCCTGAAGTACAAAACTCAGTCTCGGTGAACACAAGTCAACTGGTCAGCAGAGCTGTCTCCTCCGGGAGGTTCTGTGAACATTTCATTTCTTTGCCTTTTCACCTTTGAGAACCTGCACTGCGTTTCATGTCTCCTGGTGTCTTTAACTCTTGCCACTGCCATGCTAGCTCTTGCCTCCCTCCTACTTCTCCTTCTATTCTTGGCCTCCTCTTATAAGGAACATTGGGCTCACCTGGATAATCTCAGGTATTTGCCTCATTAAGAGCCTTATTTAATTACATCTGTGAATCCCTTCTGTCATTTAAGATAACACTCAGCCAGGCACAGTGGTGCACACCTGTAATACCATCAGCTCAGGAAGCTGAGGCAGGAGAATTGCAAATTCAAAGCCAGCCTTGGTAATTTAGTGAGACCCTAAGCAACACACCAAGACTCTGTGTCAAAATAAAAAAATAAAAAATGGGCTAAGGATGTTGCTCACTGGTTAAGCACCCCTGGATTCAATCCCTGGTATCAGAAAAATAAAAGATAACATATTTAACATATTCACAGGTTTGGGGATTAAAGCATAGGCATCTTTGGTGGACCCAACACCAAGCCCAGAGAGTTACAAGGGATATACTCAAAACTGATATTAGCACATAAATCAGATAATTCCAACATGTTTAATATGTAGTTACTCCTACCAGAAGGAAGGGAATAATTATTCTACATAAACACATATAAACTAGCTGGTTAAAATTTTGAACAGTCATTGAGTTAAATATTGACAGGTTTTTGAGAGACTGAATTGGTCTGATTTATAGAAAATCACCTTAACTGCCTCACTCAATATTTTAGTATTTGAAACTTAACTTCTTGACTTAGAAAGGAAGAAGCTGTATTCTCTACATTACTGTAGACACCAAGTGCCTGAGTCTAAGGCTAGGTGTTATCTATAGCAATTAAATTTTTTTTTCAGTTGTTGTAGATGGACAGAATGCCTTTATTTTATTTGTTTATTTTTATGTAGTGCTAAGGATGGAATCTGGCGCCTCCCACATGCTGGGCAAGTGCTCTGCCACTGAGTTACAGCTCCAGCCCCATCTGTAGCAATTTTGTAGATTAGGCACAAGGTTATATTCTAGGTGAGAAAGAATATATTGATGTGAAAAAAAATGTTAGTCTGAGTAAGGGTTTTTATTTGTGTTTTTAATGATTTTATTTTTGACAATTTTCTAATTAGCCAGTCAGCATAATTAGAGCATGTGGAAAAATAAGAAATAAGAGACAATCACAGACTATCCTACCCCTGTAATTACTTTGGTATTTATAAAGACAGGGGCCACATATGCTGTTTTACCTGTAAATAGATTTGCTCACATCATAGAAATTTAGAAATTGTGACCCCTGGGGCAATTTGCTTCCAATTATTATATGGAAACCACTTTCACTACGGGCAATTTAGGGGTAGTTTTGCCTCACATTTAACTTTATTTTCTGTTTCACATATCAGAGGTTTTCTTTTGTTTTGTGTAATCTATGTCAGACATGTACTACTATGTATTCTTAATATATTATTTTTAAACTGTTCAGTCCTCTAGAGATGTTTAAATTACAAAATCACTAATTAAAAACATTTTATTATCTACTCAAGTATGCACAGGTGGTCTATACTGAATGGTGCCAAAATGTTTACAGAAATCATTTCTCCTCTGCTATTAAAGAAACTGCCAATAGGCTCATGTGGTCAGTGAATAAAATCCACTTAGCAAGTAGTGTTTTATTTTGTACCCCCTTTCCATAGCAATGTTTTGACTTCTAGTTCAAAAACTCACAAGCTTAGGGATTTTGAATTTGTGTTCATTAGCTGTTCATTTTACTGAACCTCCAGTCGGTCTCTGAACCGAGACCTAATTACTCCATTAACTTCAGGATGAATTTCCCTGGCCAGATGCTTCTCTCAAGGGTCTCCAACATTGTTTCTGAACCTCCTCAAGCTTCCATATATGCTTGTAGGAAGTATACTTTCCCTTCTCTTTCCAGACTGTGAGCCCTTTTAGGATTAACATATATTTTTCATTTCCTAGCATATTGTTTGGGGTAGGAAATATTTGTTGACACAACAAGTATTTGTTTAATGAATAAATTAATATGTCTTACAATGAGTGAGAACTTGCTGCGTTCTTTCATTCAATAGCCTGTCTTAAAAAGATTTCACAAGGTTTTATTTTTCGATACGTAATATTTTTAGAAATAGGGATACAAAAATTGAGAAGAATCTCAAAACCCTATAGACAATTGAAAAGCAAACATAATAAGTACTCTCAACCTGTGATTCCCCAGGTGCAGGAGGAGGCAATAGCAGAATCATTTGGGATTTTTTCCAAACACTATGTCCTCCCAAATCCACATTTTCTGTCATCACTGTCTTTTATGTCATCACCCCAGATACACATGTGACAGAGTGCACACTATGATGTCTAGAGCAGAGAGCTCAGCACAGTAAAAATGGATTGGAGTGGACCTTGGTTTTACCATGTCCATCAACTACCTCCCACTTTTCTAAGCACCCTACATAAGGGAGTTTGCAAAAAGACAAATCCTCCAATTTCTCCCTTCCAACCTCTGTTTTTATGTTTTCATACATAAATAATTAACTGTGGTTCATCATTCTAGCTGTTAGCCATCCAAGAGAGCATTTTGAAATTCCCTTGCCTGAAGCGTATCACCAGATCTCAGTAGTGGACAAATCAGCAGCTGAGAACAGATGAGTTACTCAGGGAAACCGGAACTTGTTAGACATGCAGAAATTTACCTTGCTGAAGACCTCCTGGAACATAATTTTTATTTTTTTAGAAAAACCACTATGTTACTTAAACTGGCATTAAATAAGGTTTTAGATATGCTGAACCACATTGTATTGACATACTAAAATACACAGCAAAGGCAAGATCTCTTAAGGTAATCAGGAAAGGCTCTTGAGATAGAAGAGTCTGTGGACATGAGGGTTCTGCAGTCAAACTACCTGGATTCCAACACTTAGGAGTTGTGTCGCCTGAATCACATTAATTACTGGGTTTAAGCTTTGGTTTATTGCATGAAGATGGGGCTAATGATAGTACCAAATCCATTACATTGCTGTGAGCCATGCAGTATTTTTTTGGCTCTGAGTAAGCCCCCAGTAAAATTAGGAATTGCCACTAGTTTTAAGTGAACTTGGATCTGAAAAGAAGTGGAAGGTTATTCCCTTTAGGTCATTATCAGTTTTGGAATAAAGTACACAGGCAGTCTTCACCAGGGGTCCAAAAACTCCTTCCAGATGGAACACAGGAAGCAATAGCTTTAAGGGGAACATTTGCAGATCCTCAGCATCCATATGCATCCATTTATAATTCATCTAAAATTAAAATTTGATGTGCCTGCAGTCATGTCTGGGCTTTGCCTTTCTTTTCCTTTCCTGGTGGTCTTTCACAAAGTTCCACTCCCAGTTCACAAATTCTAAACCTAACATCCAGTCATTTTAAATTTTACTGTTATGCCCTAGGTATAAAAACAAACAAACAAACAAAACCTGATAACCTTGTGTCACCAAAGGGGCTTTACATGCTCTGCCTAAATGATAAAATATGAATGACAAAACTGCCCCATTCTCCAGCTCTCCAACCAGCCACTTGTCAGCATGACTCAGATGTGCTATTAAAGTTCATTTAAGTTAAAAAATGAAATCAGACTTTTCTGACAAGAAATTCAGTATGGTGATTGGTTTGGTGATGAGAATTAACTTTGCCATTTAATTCAGACCAGAATTTTCCATAAATTGAATGAGCTAAAGCTGAAGATATGAAGTTTTATCAAGTACATTTTAAGTACATAAAATGTAGGTGGTATACTAAAAATGGAATATATTATGACTATTAAACAAATGATAAATTCAATTGAAATATTAACTTAAAAATGTATGAGCATTGCATAATTTTACAAAATCTCTGAAGTTTGTAGATTGCTTTTTAAAAGAATGTCAGCTTAGGGCTTGGTTTTCATAGATGGACTTATCTCCCAGCTTTGGCACTATGACAAGGTGCTTAAGCCACCAGGGTGTCCACAACTCAAGTCCAAAATTCTTCACTTGACTTAATTAAAAAAAAAAGTAAAAAATCATGTGGTGCATAATCTTACCAGTAGGCCCTTATGACACTCTAACAGATTTATAGCATCAGATTTCAACCATAAAATGATTTCTCAAGGAAAAGAGCTTGAGTATATAGAAAGCACAGAGGTCTATACTTACAGATCTAGGCTTCAGTTTTGTAATGTTGAAATAAAAAAATGGACAAATATAATATAAATAGCATGTGAGACTTAAACATTAAAAATAGGAAACTAATTTCTGAAGGTATTTTAAGTCTTTTGTACAGAAATATTAAAGTTTAACAACCTGGTTTAAGAATGACAAGAAAGTGAGTGAATATAAATGAATTTCAAAGAAAACAGTGAATATAAATGAATTTCAAAGAATACAACTGAAGAGGAAATATCATTTGGCTTCTGATGATTCCCACTGTGTTTAATAATTCTCCCAGCATGAATGTCACTCATTGTCATTTCCCTTTGAGTTAAAGATAACAGTGAGAAAGGAGGGAATTTAGTATTTATTACACTGTGATCATGATCAACCAAAGCTGCTTTGAAGAGGCAATAGAAAAATAAGACATTTCAAGGCCTATCTAAATGTGAAGCTAATTGATATTTCTTTTTACCCAATGTTATGGGTCAAAGAGATTCTTTACTGAATAGGTGCTTTGAAGATATATTTTAAAAATATCTTTTAAGAAAAAAAATGTCATGAGCTTAAAGTTTTTATCTAGGATGTGGAAGGTGGCTGATAGTGTTGCCACAGCCAATGAGAAAAAGCTGAGGGGCGGGGGTGTGTGCACTACAGAAGTACAACTTTTCTCAAATTCATTAGAGAGTTAATATTGCAGAGCACCAATTAGCCTGAATTTCAAAAAGAAGCAGCATGAAAGAAGGGATTGCCATCACATAAGGTAGGAAGAAATAATCCAAAGTAATTATTGAAGACCAAGTGTGGGCTGTCATGGTAGCTTCACTCCTAAATACCTTATCCCAAGCCTTCATACTAAACAGCCTGATAGAATAAGAGGTATACCCATTTTCAAGCATAAATACTATTTGCCTAGTTTCTTACCAGTCTGTGCACTAATATCTGGAATTCATTCAAAAATTTAAAAAATTACAAAAAAGGGAAAAATGAGACGATAATCAATAGAATCAGATGCACAGTTGGACTAGAGGTCAAATTTATTGGACAGGACATTTAAAATAAATATATAAAATCTGTTAGAGATTTAGTAGACAAGGTAGATTTTCAATGAAACAGAAACTTTAACACAGAGATGAAAACTATAGAATAAAATCAAATGGAAAAAATTTTTTAATAGCCTAGGTAATTTTTTTATTTGTTCTAATTAGTTATACATGATGGTAGAATGCATTTTGACACATCACACATAAATGGAGTATAACTTCTCATACTTCTGGTTGTACATGATGTAGAATCATACTAGTCCTGTAATCATATATGCACACAGGGTGATAATGCCCAATTCACTCTACTCTCCTTCCTATCTCATACTCCTCTCCATTTACTTTCCTCTGCCTAATCTAAAGTACTTCTATTTTTTCTAGCCCCCCACCCATTGCAAATTAGCATCTGCATATCAGGGAAAACATTCAGCCTTTGGTTTGTCGGGATTGGCTTATTACCATGTAGCAGGATATTCTGCAGCTCCATCCTTTTACCAGCAAATGCCATAATTTCATTCTTCTTTAAGGCTGAGTAATATTCCATTATGTATATATACCAGACTTTCTTTTTCCATTCATCTTTTGAAGGACATCTAGGTTTGTTTCATAGTTTGGCTATTGTGAATTGAGCTGCTATAAATATTGGTGTGGCTGTGTCACTGTAGTATGCTGATTTTAAGTCCTTTGGGTATAAACCGAGGTGTGGGATAGCTAGGTCAAATGGTGGTTCCATTCCAAGTTCTCTAAGGAATTGCCATACCACTTTCCATAATGGTTGCAAAAATTTGCAGTCCCACCAGCAATGTATGAGTGTACTATTTTCTCCACATCCTTGCCAACATTAATTGTTGCTTGTATTCTTTTTTTTTTGCTCTT
This sequence comes from Spermophilus citellus, assembly GCF_964194105.1. NCBI lineage: Eukaryota > Metazoa > Chordata > Mammalia > Rodentia > Sciuridae > Spermophilus > Spermophilus citellus. Next base: position 61,106,849 of record NC_138183.1, on the reverse strand, counting down.
GAATAGGCAGAACTAATATTATCAAAATGACCATACTATCAAAAGCACTATAGAGATTTAATGCAATTCTGATCAAAATCCCAATGACATTCCTCATAGAAATAGAAAAAGCAGTCAAGAAATTCATCTGCAAAAATAAGAGACCCAGAATAGCTAAAGCAATCCTTATCAGGAAGAGTGAAGCAAGTGGCATCACTGTATCCAACCTTAAACTATACTACAGAGCAATAGTAACAAAAACAGCATGGTATTGGCACCAAAACAGACTGGTAGACCAATGGTACAGAATAGAGGACATAGAGACTAACCCACAAAAGTACAATTATCTTATATTAGACAAAGGTGTCAAAAACATGCATTGGAGGAAAGATAGCCTCTTCAACAAATGGTGCTGGGAAAACTGGAAATCCATATGCAACAAAATGAAGTTAAACTCCTATCTCTCACCATGCACAAAACTCAACTCAAAATGGATCAAGGACCTAGGAATAAAGCCAGAGACACTGTGTCTAATAGAAGAAAAAGTAGGCCCTCCATTTTGTGGGATTAGGCCCCAACTTCCTTAATAAGACTCCTTTGGTACAAGAATTAAAATCAAGAATCAATAATTGGATGGACTCAGACTAAAAAGTTTCTTCTCAGCAAAAGAAACAATCTGTGAGGTGAACAGAGAGCCTACATCTTGGGAGCAAATCTTTAGCCCTCACACATTAGACAGAGTACTAATCTCTAGGGTATATAAAGAACTCAAAAAGCTAAGCACCAAAATAAATAAATAACCCAATCAATAAATGGGCCAAGGATCTGAACAGACACTTCTCAAATGGAAATGTTAAGAATAAAACATGATACAAGAATCAAAGAATTCTTCAATGGACATATCAGTAGGTTTGACCCTGCTAACGAAAGAACCAAGTCTATGCTAACAGAATTTAATGCAAACTGAATCACAGAGGGAAAAAGGTAAAGAAGGTAAAAAATTTATAAACAGAAACAAAAAAGTACAGAGTATCAGGAGTTGTGAGAAAATATTAAATGCTTTACCATGAGGGTCTTTAAATCCCACAGAGGGAACCAAGAGAGAACAGGGAAGATATACATACACATCAAGAGATAATTACTGAGAATTTTCTAAAATGAATGAAAGAGGTACACTACATAACCAAGAAGTTCAGAGAAGTTAAAACAGAACAAATAACAAATAGAAAAACACATGTAGACGTCACGATGCAGCTTCATACACTGGTGAAAGATAAAATAGAAAAAAAAATCTTTGTCAGCTAGAGAAAAAAGACAATTTATATATACAAAATAAATAAATAAAAATAACAGGAGAATTACAGCAAAAGTCTAATCAGAAACTATATAAGCCACATACTCAGTGATATCTTTAAACTACTTTAAAAAATTTGTCAACCCATAATTCAGTAAGGAATACTCTTTAGACAAACAAACGGCAATGATACTGTGGATATGCTACCTATTCTCGTGATGCATACATTTTTACTAAAGGAAACAGCCAACAAGCATGATAATTACATTAATAAAGTAGAAATGGTAGCATGCTAGAAGGAAAGCAAGAAATGTGATAAAACATAAATTATTGAGATGGCGTCCATGGAGAGGGTCCATGAATATATAGGATGATGTTTGAATCAATGACATATTCAGGAGCCATGTGGGCACTTGGATATTTGAGGTTGGCTTTCAGAGAAATGGTCGTTGCTAACACCTAACATGTGGGTGTCACAGCAAGAGACAGAATTTAAAAGCATGTGATTGGGGATAGATTATGAAAAGAGGAAGTACAGATAAAATGAGCACATTTTCCTGTAAATGTTCTGCAAAGTATGTGTGGGGGAATGGGTATTTTTTAAATTTATTTATTTAGTAGTAGGAATGAGCCCAGAGGTGCTTAACCACAGAGCCACATCCCAGCCTTTAATTTTTTTTTTTTGAGACAAGATCTCCCAAGTTGCTTAGGGCCCCACTAAATTATTATCAAGGCATTTCTACTGAATTATATATTTCTCTCTTTAAGTGAATAAAATTGAGTAAAACAGTTAATTTGTGTTTAATCGTTGAACAGAAATTCACATATTTTACTATATAGATTATATGTTCATGATTTATCATTCAATATGAATATATATGTGTGTATACACCTATATATGTATACATATGGTTGGATAATTCAAGTAAAGATGCATAATTGAAAAATAAATATTTTAGTTTTCTTTGAAATTAAGTTTATAATTTTCTTTTCTCTACAAAAATACTCAGTTTTGTATAGGATATCATTAAAATTGCTATTTTTAAGCATATAACTAATTAGTAATCATGGTTTGGGAGACAGCAAGAAAATATATTGTGTGAGAAACCTTTAAAAGAGGAAAAACTTTTCCATGACATTCACAAGACCTTTGCTCTGAACTACCCCTTGCCATCACTCTTGTTAAACTAAATTGTTCCAAAGGTTGTAGGATTATGCTCCAGGGCTTGCTGCCTCCACATCCTACACCTATAAAATGTTTATGTTCCTCCTTCCCCCTAAACACTCATATCAGAGCCATTATCACATGGGTTATTTTAATGAAGACTTGAGCTACTAAGGTGATTGCCTTTTCTCTTTCCACACAGTGTAGTGAAGAAAGTCAAAACAAAATGACAATTGCTTCAATAAAAGAAAGAGAGTAGATGGCAACAGAAGTAAAATACAAGTTTATGAACTGTAATTATTTGCCTTATATAATGACAATACTATGTAACTTTTTTTCTATTAGATCGTATTGCAAATTGTGCCAGGGATTACTTTAGTTTTGCATCTCATTTTCCTATTACTACATATGTCTTTCAGCCTCTTTCTCCTTTTGCTGGGAAATGCACCTTTATGAGATTGTAAAAGATTTCTATGTCAATATAAGTTGGGTGTTTAGAAACTCTTTGATCTTCAAGTCAATTCAGTAAGTGCCTTTGTAAACATTAAAATAAATAAGAATACCAACAATGATATTTCCCTATTACCTCTACTATTGTAGAATTCCAAGTTCTGATTGACTGTAGAGAATACTAAAAAGAAAATAATTAAGAGCTAAGAATTAAATGGAAAAGATAAAACTGCTATGTCAGATAGTTGATAAGATTAGGTCTATAAAAACTTGAAAAACCAAATTGTTAAAATCATTAACAGAAGACTGTACAATTATCTATTCTATTTACCTAAAGTTTAGCTGGGACAAAACCACACACATTCATTTAAAACTTGTGTTTTTACCTTTGTATTTCAATGGCCAAGGAAGTCATTTGGTCCTCAAAATCTAAATTATTTATTGTGACTCCTTTACAGAAAAATGTTGGCCAGCCCAAGTTAGAAAATATAGTGAAAATAAATTGTCTTTACTTTTTACCTAAATGATAACATCTAGGAATAAACTTGAGAAAATGTTCAAAATTTTTAGAGAATATAAATGTTCAAAGAAATTTTAAATTCTTGGTTCAAAAGCATTCAGTATGACAAAATGTGAACCTCTCAAAATTAATGTATAGTTAGGATATAAACTTCATAGTGACATAAGATTTTAAAAAATGTATATTGTTCAACAATTAAATTTGGAAAGATACACAAAAATTTAATAGCTTAATTAGGGAAGAAAAGAATAAGAGATATTTTAACTAATATGTATTTAAAAAAATTAAATATCAACTATTTAGGTAAAAAATCAGAAATAAAAAATTAATTTAAAAATTAATGGAGTGATAAAAAAATCCAAGCATGGAATTGTAACAAATGTAGGATACTTATCCCAAATCAATTGACCAATTAAAGCAATTTCCATCAGAATTTTACCTGAAAATTTTGAAAATCTTAAGAAATCTTTGAGTATTAACATGAAATAATTTGTAGTTTATGAAAATTAAGTGAGCTCATAAAAAGGATCACAAAGTTTGCAAATTTACTCAAACAGAATTAAAGACATATTGCAATAACTTTGCATTAAAAGAAATATAGCCTGGCATGGTGGTGCATGCCTGTAATCCCAGCAGCTCAGGAAGCTGAGACAGGAGGATTGCAAGTTCAAAGCCAGCCTCAGCAATGGCAAGACACTAAGCAATTCAGTGAGATCCTATCTCTAAATAAAATACAAGATAGGGCAGAGGATGTAGCTCAGTGACTGAGTGCCCCTGATTCCAATTCCTGGTACCTGCCCCTTTCCCCCAAAAAAACAAACAAAAGAAGTATAGATTAATGGGAGGGGCAGGTAATTCAGAATTGGGTCTTTATGCATAGGAAAATTAGGTATGTATGAAGAGTTGGACACAGCAATGAGTAAAAATAACATGCTTGATAAATAGTGTTGAGAAAATTTGGTTATGTCTTTGAGAAAAGTAAAATCAGATGCTGATCATAGACTCTCATATTAAAAATCTAAAGGAACAAAGAACTATACATTAAATGGGACAAATAGGAAGCTACTTTGTAAGCCACAATTCAGAAGATATTTATTAAACAAAAGCTAAAATAAGGTATTTCATAAGGTAAAAAAGATTAGTATCTTAAAACTAAGTATTTAGGGCTTTTCATCTTTTACTCTGGCAGGAAAAATATGGTTTTAAATGTTAGCTAGGATTTTCTGATAACTTGGTTTTCACTAGTGACCTAAAGTTAACAATTAAAAAGGAATAAATTTGATTTATAATAAATGGGATTAATCTTCATATATGTTTGAGGAGACACCTGATTTACTCACACATAATTTGACATCAACTATTAAATACAAATTCAAATATTCTTGGCTTCTTGAATTCTATTAGACAACATATATTTGGGCCAATTAAATGTGTTTTTATAAAGTGTTGGTAAATAAAAAAAAGAGCTTAAGATTGCTTTGTTTCTGGGCTAAAACTAAATGCAATGTGGCTAAGAGTTAAAACACACACACACACACACACACACACACCCTGCACACACACACTGCAAAAGATTTAATCTGTTTAAATTAGAAAAACTATAAAAACTAAAGTATTTAATTTTATTGAAAAGGATTATTTTATTTAAATTCAGAAATTTCATAAGGACTGTTTCCAAATGTAAACTTAGAGTCCACGACTAGGGAGGAGATAAGAAAGTCAGGGAATACATTTTAGTAAGGAAAATTAAAAGGAAAAGTGAATGTTTCTGAATGGGAAAGTATTTTCTGGAATGGAAAAGTTTAAATAAATTGAAAAAGATCTGTGGAGGGTAAATCTCAAAAAGTTTGTGTATGTGAATAAGTTGGTTATAATTACCATCCTCATGGAAAGTTATTTAAGGGTTTTACTAGGTCAAAATTTAAAGTCCTTATAAAAAAACTAAATTTAATGCTGTGTTAAGAGAACAAAGATTTCTTAAAACATTGATCTGCTCTTGTTTATCAAGATAATTTTTCTATTATTATTAATTTAACTTAGGGTAATTAAGTCATAAAATATTTAGGGCTCCTATCTTTTTAAAAGTCTTTTAAATGATTGTTCTATGACTCTGGTTAAATAAACACCTACTTTATGGGTTCTAAATTTTATTATACAAGTGAAAACTAAGTTAACATAACAACATCTGTGTAAATGTGATGCTTATTATTACTGGCTTCTTTGAATATTAAATGTATTCATGTTCTCCAGTGTGTAAGTATTTAAAAGTAAAGGTTAGGAGAGCACTTTTCCAGACTTGTATTCTCTAAACTAAAATTGTTTGAAGTTACAGTTCCTTTGGGTCTTATATAAAAATCACAAATTTGATTGGGGATTTATTTATGTCACTTAATGAAAGTAACTTGTTATGAATAAATTATATAAAATGTTATGTTACTCTTTATACTGGCATAAAAATGTATATTTGGAAGGTAATAAGGAAAGCCTGGGTTGTTTAAAGGTTGACAATGTAGAACATGTAAACATTTTGTCACTTTTTCTACCAATAGGAAGTTAAGAGCTCTCTTAGAGTTTCTCTTTGATACATATTTCAGATTTAAGGCTATATCATGTTCACAGATATTCACAGAGACTCAGGAAACAATATATGAGAACATTGTAGAATCATAATTTTTAAAGGCAAAGAACAACTTCACAAATAAAACACTTTAATATTTGTCAAGAGGCCAGCCTCACCTGAAATAAATTTCTGTGTCTTAACCTACTTCATATTAGGATAGCTCCAAAGTAGGCTAAAGTTAACTCCATTTAAATTTATGTTCAGAAGATAGATTTTTTATTGTAAAGATTATTACGATCTCAATTTTTTTTAAAAGGGATATAATACAAAACTAAGTAAAGTTTTGGGAAAATTATCAGGTATTGAAAGTCTATACACGTTTTAAAAGAAAGTAAAACTTGTGAAGGGTTACATATGTGATTGAATTGGGTCTTTGTCAAATCTAAATAGATATAAGTGTTGCCTAGTGTTGAAGTACTACTTCTAACAGAACAACTTGAGTTAATTTGAGAATTGCCATCACCTCCAGGACTGATAGAATATAATTATGACTTTTAGCAATAGCACTGATGCCAATTAAGTGGAGGGGGTAACTGTAAAACTAAGGACATTAAAACTACAACCCATTATTCCCACTTCATGATTGGCAAAAGTGGCCTGATGGATGCTTAAAACCCAAACTTGAAGACTAAATTCAAGGAAGTAAAACTGCTAAGGAAAAAGTAGCCAACATTTTGACCCTTGCCCTCTAAGATAATCCAGGAGCCAGGGAATTATGGGACCCCCACTAAGGACCCTGCAACTCTGGTGAGTCACCCAGCCTCTCCATCACAGGGACCCTAGAGAACAGAAAATCGAACAGTACACATTCTACAAAGAGGAGAATCATTGGAGAAGAAAGTCACATGTGGTCAGCAATAATGTGACCCATCCTGGCAGATGGCACAACTTACCCTAAGAAATCTCAGCTGACCTTAACAGCAGGTAGGAACACAGTCAATTTTTGACCAACTTTGTTGTTTTAAACACCTGGCAGGGAAGTATAACCAAAGCACAGTCATACACAGACATTAAAAAAACAAATAAAAACAAGACAATGGTCCTTTTAATGTAACTTGAGATGTGCATTTGTTTCTGTTCTCCCCAAAGTAAGTATCATTGGGAAGTTATAAAGAAATAATTCTTGTGTGGGAGTTCCTAATGATAACTACCATAGCCACAATTACATACACTTAAGAAAAACTATTATTACAAGATCAGTTCAGAAGCTACAAGGTAACCTGGACCTTCCTTATCACCAAAGCTATGTCACAACCCCCAGTTAACCTAGCAACCAAAATATCAAGAGCTCACAGAGAAAGCTTACTGAGGGCTCCTCAAAGGATAATAAATCAATTAATGGGCAAGAAATTGAGGCAAAAACCAGGGGGACTCAGTTTCCTTAAAAACTTCAACTCTGAGCACCACACCATCCTCCCTTGAAGACAGACCATGTATTTCCTATGTTTCCAGTCAAAAGTCAAAAGGTGGGCTTGGGCAGTGTTTGGAGTTTCCCAAAGAACTCCCGGGGCCTTTCAGATAAGGGGCCCCTAATGTAACATGGCAGCAGGCAAATTGCCAGTGGGCGGATAACAATTTGTTTTGAAAATTTTCTAATTGGTCCTCCTGTCTTCAGTGCTCCTGAACAGTTTGTGCCCCCCATGAATCTTATGCAGGGCAGACATGCATACACCTTAGGTGATGACCTGACCTTTACTATGATTGGCCCCGGGAGCTTCCTGGTTTAAGATAACTGACTCTCACTTTCTATATAAGCTAGCACCAGCTTGTAATAAAGTGCTTCATCTTTGTCATTGCTATCTGTGTGTGTGCATTTTAATCTCCGAGGAGGATGAACCTTGGCTATTCAGGCAGGACTCTGGAAATTTCCCTGAGCCTCACAATACAACCAGAGGCAGGAGGGGCACACCGTCCTTCTGGGAGAGGATTTTCCTTGAGAATGTTCACTTTTTCTCTGTTCTATCTCTTTAGTAAACTCATGCCTGCTACTCTGAAAAAAAAAGTATCTGATTCAACACAAATTAACAGATAAAAATATCAGTTATTTTGATTAACAACAATTAACAAATTGAAGAACTAGAAATTTATTTTAAAAGATCGAAACCAACAATGAATAGAGCATACATTTTTTATAAAGTTGAGATTGCCTATGTAGCACCAAAATATGGTATTTGGGGTGTGAAAAACTTTAATATATAAAGCACCAATATATTTGTAGTCTGCAAACACATATAATAATATATCTGTGGCATTAAAATTTCATAGGTCCAAATTCTTGGGAAGCTATATCTATAAAAGATTCTGAGAAGATTGATTTTAAAAAAGAAAAAAAAACCTCCGGATTATATTAAGTAAAGAAAGGGGAGAATTCAGGAAATCAACAAATATTAGGCAAAAGATACTAATAGGCAATTTGCAGAAAGGGGCGTCTGAAACTTCAAACATACTTTCAATAAAAATTGCTAATTTAAGCCATTTTACTTTCCTCAGAATGGAAAGTTAAAAAGGGCATAATATCAAATGTTAGGATAAAGGGAATCTGTATTGTCATTCTACAGACAACCACACTATTTATCAAAATTAAATGTACTTAGAACCAGCAATCCCATTCCTAGGACTATGTTCTAAATCAGCTCTAAAAATGTTAGCAAGTGCACTCACATGAAAACTCATAATGTTGCCATTTTTCTCAGTGGGATTTGATAGCAAACTAGACATCTCATTTATTCAGATAAATAAAATCCAGTGTCTATATGCTATGGTAATCTATGCAACAGGTAGAAGCAAGTAAATGAATATAAATGCAGGCATATGGATAAGTTTGACAAATTTAACTTTAAAATTATAATATACCTAAATGCTACCAGTAGCATTTAAGTATATTATAAACATAGACCCACATAAAAATAATGCAACATTCTTAATAGAAATAGAAGTGAGTATCCAAGATGAAGAAAATAAAATAAAAGAGGAATCTTCAAGATCCTACCATATTGTTTTATTTCCATAGAAACTACCACTTTATAAGATAATATTAAATTACTTATTTTGGTTATTATTTAATACTTTGCCTCTTTCTGTTAGGAGGTATAATGCATAAAAAACAGAGATTTTGTTTTGTTCAAAATTTTGCAAACACAAATACATTTTAACTTACCAAAATGCATTACCTGTAATAGGTGATGAAAATTATTTGTTTCATCAGTAAATGAGCAATGCCATTTTTCCATATTTGATTTATCAAATCAAATTTTCTAAACTACCTCAGTTGAAACAGTGTGACTCCCTTGGTGAGCAGCTTCCTGGGCCAAACATATCGTCAGGCCTGGCTTCTATGACTCCTGTAATCCAGAAGCATTGCCAAAATTCAAAGCCATACCAAGAAACCTCTGGCTTTCTAAGCATGACAAAGTTTTGGGGGGCACATAATATACCTTGCAGTCATCTTGGTCACTGAGTAGATCTACATGGTCCAAACAACATACATACTATCACTTTATAACACATTTTAAGCTAAAACCACATTTTGGGGTTACAATTATTCACAGTGCTGTGTATAGATGTTACACAAATTATTGGTCAATAATACTGGACAAAAGACACTTTTATATTCATATACAAATAAATGTAAATATACGTGTATATGTATGCATAAAATAATTGTACTTTTCTTAATTATAATCGCAGAAATTTGACTTAGGTAAGTTTCTCTCTTACCACAGGGTGAGAACCTAAATTTTGTAGTTGTATATTTTTGGAAATCATGCAAGAATATAGAAGGTAAATCTAGTCTTTTCTACAATTTGTAAGTTTGTGTATGTGCTGTGATAGATGGTATTAGGATCTCAGAGGAAAGATCCTAAAAATAAAACATAATATTAATATATCTAGAAAGATACATTTTAATTTTTGATTGTAGCTTTTTCTTTATAATAATTTTATGTTTTAGATTCAGGTTTCTCTAAAGTCAAGCTTTGTGAGGATCCATATGTTAAACATTGCTCTACTGAAGACGATATCTGTATGATTATTGGGAATAAGTAAATGTTTCTGGATAGAAAAGCAAGGCAATGCCATGCACATCTCTCATAAATTGCTCTCTAAAATGAGCTGAATGCTCTACAGTGTGACAGGATTCCTTTCTGTGTAAATCAAACACTTACATCTGTCATTAGAAAAATAAAACAACTTAATTTATGAGTCTTACTTATTGGTAGGGTATAAATAAGTGATTCGGGTGCAAATCCAAGGTCCTCATGCTAGACTTTTATTTAGAATGAATTACCCTTGGAAAGAGGCCCTCCATTTAGCTGGTGAACATGACAGCTGTGGTGGCATCAGCAGCAGCCTTGCTAAGGGGGAATTAGCATGACTCCTAGGACGCCTGACAGAGCTCTTGGTTTGGCAGTGCTGAGTCAGTTTCATTGTGCTCCCAAAGCATCTCTAAGCTATAGTAAGTGCCCTGTAACAGAAGTGTCATCCCAAAAGATGGGGAGACACAGAACAAACATGCTGGTTAGAAAAAGTCTGCAAAGTCTATAACCTATAAGACACACACACACACACACACACACACACACACACACACACCTTCACTATGTGACTGCTCCTTTAAATATTTCACATTAGCACCCTAAACATACATACATATACAACACGAAAGCAAAAATATAATAAAATAATATTTATTATTACTGTGATTCAAATCTTTTTAGGAAAAAAATCCTGATTGCAACACAATTGATTTCAGAACTCACTAGCATGATCCACAATTTTACAAAATACTGTCATATACTGACCAGGCAAGAATTAATTATATTAATAGATTTATAATTGAGCATTAGTGAAAACTAGGATACTTGAGTCAGAACTCTAACCTTTACAGGGCAATGACAGAGGTAGTAAGAAGCTCACTCCTTTATCCATTCACTTATAGCCACGTTTTCCCATCAATTATTCCCTAATGTCTACTTGGAGACAGAACCAAGACTGATTTACTATGCCTATATCTTTGCTTACATGGAGCAAACCTGTAATGTAAGAGCATTTACTGGAGTTGAAACAGGGATTGAGAAGCATGGACCAGTGATTGAAATGAGATGTTTAAATTGTTTGATTCATTTTTATTCTTATTACAAAAAAAATCAAGATCATTACAGAAAGTTTTCAAAGTAGAGATGAATGTAAAACAAAAATGTAGATAAAAGGTACTCAGTAATGGAATCAGGGGAAGTTTAATCCAAAGGTCATGGTTAAAAAAAAAGAAAGAAAGAAGTTAAGTAGAGGATATAAGAAAACTTTTATATCCCTTATGCCCTGCAGATGGGGCAAAGTACTACAGGAGAAGCAGTTTGGAAGGTATTCCCTTCTACAAGGGTTGGGTACCGACACTGGAGAAAATGTAGTTGTAACCACTGGATGATAAAGAAGTTTACTGGTGTACCCAGAGGCAAGTAGAAAGCCACACTCCAGAGTGCAGATATGAGCAGTGGAGCCACAGGAGGTAGCTGGGTTTCTTGGTATGTACAGTGACTGGGTTCCCATGGTATCTTCCTGGGGTACAGGACAGTCAGGAAAGCTGTAGCTGGTGGCAGGGCACATAGGCGTTCAAAGAGACTGTGGGGACAGGTGCAACACTAGTGCTGGAGCACATAGTATTCCCCTCGGGAGGACTGATGTATTAAGAAGACTTTGGGACACAAACTTGGGGTAGGGCTGGATAGACATGGAGAGGGAATAAGGATGTTCATGTGGGTAGGAGGCCTAGACCATGAAATGTCCATGTCAGAACACTGAATCTGGGGCATGCTGAGGGTGAGCATTACTGATATCCTCACCTTCCCACTGCTGACCCTCTGTGCAGGAGACAGAATGCAAAGGAGAGCCCTTTTCTCCTACAGTTTTTCTCAGGCTCTCTTCTTAGAAAACAAAATCACACTCATGACAAGGCAGAGGTGCTTAAAGAAATAGAATTATTGTTCAGTTTATATTCAGGGGTCCAAATGGAGCTGAGGTGCAATAATAAAAAAAATTAGCAAAACACATTATAGTAAAAAAGAGAGAAAGAAAGAGATAGAGACAATTCTTTGATCTCTAGCCATTAGTACTTTGATATTCTTAAAACATTCTGTGGTCATGTCCTATAATCTTTGAGAAACATACATTTACAGAAAGTATCCTAATGCTTAAATAAATATTGTGCCAATGGCAGAGATGCTAGTTGAAACGATGAGTCTAGATTTAAAGACAGTCATAGTCTAAACACTGATTTATAGTGAAAACAATTTTAAATAGATATTGAGAGTAATTTTGGAAGATAGAGAAATTCCATAAATACACTATCTTCTGAAAAATATTTTATTTTATTTTTTTATTGATTGTTCAAAACATTACAGAGCTCATGATATATCATCTTTCATACATTTGACTCAATTGGGTTTTGAACTCCCATTTTTACCCCAAATACAGATTGCAGAATCACATCTGTTACACACTCACATTTTTACATAATGGCATATTAGTGACTGCTGTATTCTGCTACCATTCCTATCCCCTACTATCCCCCCCTCCCCTCCCCTCCCCTCCCATCTTCCCTCTCTACCTCCTCTGCTGTTGTTCAATTCTCTCCCCCTTTTTTTCCTTCCCCCTTGCCCCTCACAACCTCTTATAATTTTGTGTATCATTGAAGGTCTCCTACCATTTCCATATGCTTTCCCTTCTCTCTCCCTTTCTCTCCCCCGATTCCTCTTTGTTTACTGTTAGTCTTTTCCGCATGCTCTTCCTTCCTGTTCTGTTCTTAGTTGCTCTCTTTATATCAAAGAAGACATTTGGCATTTGTTTTTTAGGGCTTGGTTAGCTTCACTTAGCATAATCTGCTCTAATGCCATCCATTTCCCTGCAAATTCTATGATTTTGTCATTTCTTAGTGCTGCATAATACTCCATTGTGTATAGATGCCACATTTTTTTTATCCATTCATCTATTGAAGGGCATCTAGGTTGGTTCCACAGTCTAGCTATTGTGAATTGTGCCGCTATAATCATTGATGTGGCCGTATCCCTATAGTGCGATCTTTTAAGGTCCTCAGGGAATAGTCTGAGAAGGGCGATAGCTGGGTCAAATGGTAGATCCATTCCCAGCTTTCCCAGGAATCTCCATACTGCTTTCCAAATTGGCCTCACCAATTTGCAGTCCCACCAGCAGTGTACAAGTGTACCCTTTTCCCCACATCCTCACCAACACTTATTGTTGTTTGACTTCATAATGGCTGCCAATCTTACTGGAGTGAGATGGTATCTTAGGGTGGTTTTGATTTGCATTTCTCTGATTGCTAGAGATGGTGAGCATTTTTTCATGTACTTGTTGATTGATTGTATGTCCTCCTCTGAGAAGTGTCTGTTCAGGTCCTTGGCCCATTTGTTGATTGGGTTATTTGTTATCTTATTGTTTAATTTTTTGAGTTCTTTGTATTTTAAAAAATATTGTGTCCACATAGAATAAATATAATAAATGATGTGAAAAATAACATTGCTGACTATAAAATTTTGATTAAGGAATATATTTTCAATATTTTGAATATTAGTTCATGAGATATATTGAAAAATAAAATAGTATTGTAAAATTCCAACTTCTTTTTCTTCCTTCCCCAAAAGCCTAGAGAGACATTAGAGCAAGCTACAAAATGATTGTCATTGTGAAAAATAATAGATGTGTAGAATTTAAGAGCAAATATTCAGAAAACTGACAATAACTAAGATTTTCACTGTATTCTGGAAGAATGGTAAATTTGATTTGCGTGATAGGAAGAACAGCCATAGGAGAGTGGAAATTTTGTATTTTAAAAATATCTGTTCAAACTATTGCTAATTAGAACTTTGTTCATTAGGCAAAAATTATATAGAATTAATATAGCCTGTGTTAGCCTGTTTTAGGGGAAACAAACCCTCTTTTAGGTTGCTGAAAATACAAATTGGTAAAAAATTATATGTAGCAATTTTGCAGAATGTTGTATGCTTTAAAATTGTGTAATTTATTCTCACCCAGAAATTTCATGAGAAATAGTTTGACACTTGTGAATAGCTGCACACATCAGCTATTACATTTAGCATTAGTCTAATAGTGCTTAAGTAACACAGACTAAATGTCCATTAATAGAAAACTGAATAAATTACAGGTTATTAACAAAATGACATACTATGTATCCACTAAAATGATATCATAGAATATTATTTTCATGTGAATAGTTGCCCACAATATGTTAAAAGAATAAAACTAGAATGATAATGTAATCTCATTGCTGTAGATGAAACTTATGCACATAAAAACACAAAACTCATAATCTCTAAATGATTAACAATATGTATCTTCCAATAGTGGAGTATAAGAAGCTTTTATTGTCTTCCAAATGTATATTCATATTATATAACTTTTTGAATTGATCATGTGTTATTTTTATAATAAATAAAAAACAAATTTTATGTTAAGGCAAAAAGTATTTGTGTGACTTATCATATTTACTTTTGAAAATTATTACTTCAAATATTATCTGTTCTTGGGGGCTGGAGTTGTGGCTCAGTGGTAGAGTGCTGCCTAGTATGTGTAAGGCATTGGGTTCAACTCTCAGCACCGCATACAAATAAAATAAAGGTCCACCAACAACTCAAAATATAATAAAAGTCCAACTACAACTCAAAATATATTTTTTTAAAAAAATTAACCATTAGTTTTTTGTGATTAAATTGTTCCCTAGAGTTACTATGGAACAGATATAATCAAGTTTCAGCCAAACAAAATGCTCAAGTGCTAAAGTGTGCTGTACATCAAAGACGTGTAGTTAACAGTATTGTACTGTATGCTTAAAAATGTGTGACAAATGGGATCCTAATTAGAATAAGTTATACTCTATGTATGTATAATATGTCAAAATACACTCTACTGTCATGTATATATAAAAAGAGCAAATTTTTAAAAAGTGTTACTAGGTTAGATTTCATGTTGTCTGTTTTTTACCATAATAAAAATATTCTAGGGGATGGGGTTGTAGCTCAGTGGTAGAGTGCTTGCCTAGCACATGTGAGGCACTAGGTTCAGTTCTCAGCACCATATAATAAACAAACAAACAAACAAATAAATAAAGGTATTGTGTTAAAAATAATCTATAGAATTCTGGAATGATTAAAATTGATCCTGTTGCTTTAAAAGGAATAACAGTTAACAAATAAATTTCAGAAGTAATCTAGGAAAGTAGCTGGGGAAGAATGGGGATGGAAAAGAAGGAAAATTTATAGGTTGTACAGGGTGTGGTTGCAGAAGAACATATAAGCAATGATAAAGCAGAGATTAGATTTTGATTCAGGAGACTTATGATCTCTTAGTTCCAACTCACAATCTTTTCTCTAGGTAGGCTGAATATAAAATATATATTATAAATTTAATATAATATAAAACAATAAAATATGTATATTGAATCTCCAACCCAACTTTCAAATATATGATTAGTACTTGGATATTAACATGAAATGAATAATTCAATAGAAGAGAGTTCTTAATGTTAAAATAATTATATCTATCATTTAAACTATAGGTTCATTTCCAAAGCAATTACTTCAGTTACACATCTTTAGTTAATCATTAAGTTTTGAAACTACAGACATATTATGAAAGAATATTTAATTTTCATCCTTACCTTGTCTAACAGTATAGTAACATATAGAATAAAGGCTTGTCTTCATATAGATTTTTTTTCAGTATCCTGATGGCAAACTGAATAGAGATAATTGGTCCATTGAAACTTGTTTTCAATATTTTCACAGGAGGAATGTTATTTACTGTAATAGGTAATGAGATTCTACAAATGTAGCTCTAGGGTAACATTAGACTGACAGATCTGGGGTAACAGCAGTTCCATTATAATCATGTCAACTCTTACTTCTAAGAGATGTCAATAAAAGGCAGTTACATGATCATCTGCTTTTATAATAGGTGTCTGAAAATAAAAAAAAAAAAACAGTAATTTGGGGGTGTTTTATAGTTAAACATATCATTATTCTTATTTGAAAAGTAATTTTCCTTAGTTGATTACACAAACATAATGATTACGTACTGTTAGAAAACAGACATACTTATCTATTAAGGATAAACATAATAAAGCAAAAGTTCTTTGAAAATAATTGCATGTATTGATCAATGTTTTATAAAATCATATCTTATGAAATTATGCTGTTTCTCCTTATCTGTTATTTAATGTTTGATTTTCTTGCATAGATGCTAAGATGTGATGTAGGTCTGTTATGGATTCTAATTTCCTAGTCTTTCCTAAATTGATTAGCTCAAGCTTCTTGACCATGAGACATTAGATTAAACTGGTTTCCATGAAGATAATTGACACTTTTTCAATTATATTAAATACAGTACTTTTAGGATTACAATTTAGGGACATGCAGAACATGAGTCCTAAACACAATACTGCTGGATCTGAAGCAATCTATCTCAAAAATGTCATTATATTTACAAATGTTTCTTACATCAATTTTTCTGTCTAGTTAAGTAAAACATCACTAATCATGTTAATATTTTCCTCTTATTTAAAAATATCAGACTTTCAATAAAAAGAGCTGATATTCCACATATTCAGAAATAACATGCTTCCATGTCAAGAATTTTTTTAAAAGAAACAATTTTAAGATACACAGATATAGATTCTCCTGTCTAAGGGGGAAGAGTTTTATTTTCTTCTTTATGGCTATAAGTTTCTATAGCATATTTTATTCATAGAAAGGAGATCAAATGTCAGTCAGATTTAAGTAACAAGAAGAATGAACGATTTACTTTAGAAATCCAGGGAAATAAAAAGAAAATCAAATTATAGACCAGTAAGTTCCTGAACTTATACCTACACAAGAAATCTGTTTTTGATGTTCCTCTCCAAATATCAGGACCATCCATTCAGTGTCAACCCAACCTCCATTACAGGCCCAAGCTGAACATTGCCTCCTGTTTCACTGTGCCTGAACAGTTATTCTGGATAGTGATAGCATCCTCTGTCAATATTTAAAAGTTCATTTGCAGATCCTACATTTGCATTCATATTTATTTCACAATTCAACATTTGGAAAATGAAACTAATATAGAAAAAATTAAAGGAAAAGTCATTGTGAGGGTAATTATAAGTCATATTTATTTGTATAAAATATTTATTTCTATAATCAAAGCAATAATGCTTCAGTAATAGAAAATATTATCTGAAATTTTATTACAATAGGTAGAAATGTATTATATTAAAATCAACAGCAGAGCACTGTCCCAGGGTTAAGAGATTGGAGTCAGTTGGAGCAGATTGAGTCATATCTTATTAAAATATGATTTAGGACTACTTAGCCTTTCAGAAATTTAGTTTTCCCATCTATGAAGTGGGAAAGAGTTGCACAGGGTTATATCAATTTATGATATAATGACCACAGATAATATGAGAGGCAGTTACAAGGCCTAGTGCATAAGAATCTATGAATATGTTGTCATTGCATTTGTGGAATGATAAAAAAATATAAGAAAGTGATTTGATTTAGGTCATGGGAAATATTAGAATATTATTAATAAATATTACATTAGCAAATATGGATATTATACAATATATAAATATTACATATGTATTATGTGTACATATTTAATGAATGTATGTAAACATATATAATTGAAAATTAGCAGCAAAATTAACAAAGTCAGTCCTTGTTTTGTAGCATTCCCCCCAACATTATGTCATTATTTTTGTTTTGGTTTCTCATTATTTTTTTAAAAATAGCCCAATTAGAACAATATCTTTCAACTTACATTTTGTAAATGCATATGTCTTAATTTTTGGACTATAAAGTTAAATAAAGATTAAATTCATGGCTGATATTTTTCTGGGATTTTTTTTTGTTTTCTCTTTTACAACTAAGATAACTAGCAAAACAAGTTTATTTGACTTATCAAATTGTATCTATTGAGGTCATAATTTTGGATTTATTTCTTATAAGAGCATCAATTAAGTGGAGGATATGCCATTACTAAATTTCACAGAATCACCCCAATATTACAAGCTAAGAAAGCTACACCTATCGTTGATTGGCTAGGATGTCCTAAAGAGAGAAGGATTACAGCTGATAACTTCTTCCATATGATGTGAGAATATCTGAATAAAACTGAATTATAAGAATCAAATGAACTAGGTAAAATCAAGATGAGAAATAAAAGGAATTACCATTTTTGCTAACTTTAAAAGTTACTATTTGAATAATTTTGTGTGTGTATATAAGTAATTTGCTTTTGAACATGTTTTAAACAGAATTATTTTACAATGGTGGTTGCCACAGTTATCTCATTTATAATTACAATCAATTATAATATTAATTTACTCTTAATATTTGAGATACTATCCAATTGAAAGTAATAGTATATTATATTAATATAATATTCAATAATTATTGTCATTTTTGGATTTCAATAATGACAATAATTTTCATTGTGAAATTACATGTATGCAAAATAATTACTATGGCTATACATTATCTCCATTTTAATATTTTAATAACTCAGAGCCAACAGAACTGTAGTTTTGTGCTTGGAATATTGTTTAAACAGAGTTTAGGATGAACTCATTACTGGTATAACCTATCCCTGTAGAACAGATTTTCTTAAAATTTATTTTAGCAAGATGATATCTGTTTACATCAAATACTGGTACGAATACGTGCATTAAATTATGTTACTCCAAGTTCACTAAAGAGGATATGCCACCACACTAGATATTGTCCATTCATGAGGGCCAAAAGGAGAGATGTATGGTGCCAATATCAAACAACTTTGCAAATAGATGTATGGTGCCAGTATCAAACAACTTTGCAAATACAAAAGGTAAAAGCCTTCCAAGGAAGATAAATAATAAATATTTAAGTAAATTTGGATTTGGGATTTTTTTTAAACAGAAAACACAGGTGCAAATTAAAAGAGAGACAACTTATTTAGTCATACATTATAGAATATAGATAGATCTATATATATAGATCTCTCTCTCTCTCTCTCTCTCTCTCTCTCTCTCTCTCTGTGTGTGTGTGTGTGTGTGTGTGTGTGTGTGTGTGTGTGTATGGTTATATCTATAGAATATAGTTTATTGACACAATAGCAAAATTCACAATCAAGTGCATATGGAACATTCTACTATAAAAACAATATATTTCTTATGCAATAAAGTAAACCTCAGCACATTAAGTAGGATTAAAATTTAAACTTCAGTGATGACTCTCCAAATATAATTGGATGAAATTATAAATCAATGACAAAAGAAATTTAGAAATTTTAAAATAATACAGAAACAAAATATAAAGGTACTACAGAAGATGTGGCATATCAAACATATATTAAAGGATAGACAGTTGTCTGTTAAGAGAAAGGAAATGAGTAATTATGAGAAGAAGGAAGAATATTAGCTCATTATGAAACTTAAAGGATATAACATATTCATACAATGTAGCTATGTGGTCTCACAACAGGCTTGTGAAGTAGGGACTGTTATGTTTTTCCAATTTGAATTGGAAGATTGATTCAATGAAGATAATGAGGAAATGAGGTAGAGAGACAATAAGCTGGAAAAAAATATAAACTTCTAAGATGATTGAACTTTCTTTCTATAGATGATGCTGGCCCACTGAAGAATTTTCAAGCTTTGAAACCATTTGTACACTATTACATTACAGAAATCCGTTTGGGATTATGGGAGGAGCAGTGATCGGAGAGAATTATTTGCTGATGATTTCAGGTCAATTTTATGTTCTGGATCATATTAAAAAGAGATTAAAGATGATGTCAGAGAGAGTGAACTGCAGAAGATAAAGTGCAATTATTAAAAGCAGAATGTTAAAGAATTCAGTTACACATCTTCTGCTAGAGTAGAAAGTTAAAAATAAAATAATCTAATAAGGTTAATATTCAAAAGAATTATAACATTATAACAACAATAATAATGGTTTATGGTCATTTATGAATGGTGTTCTAAGAATTTAACACAGAACAACCCATTTGGTTCTCACAACAGACCTATGAAGTAGGAACTACTCTGCTTTCTCACTCTGAATGAGTTTCAAACTTTAAAATTATTTTAATGCCCTGATGACCAAATAAAATATGTAAATAAATCAGATTTATTTGATTACATACCCTAACACAAAAGAATATAAATTAATTTTGAAATTCATATTGTCCCAGATTAATAGGTTTCTTTAAAATTAAGAAAAGTGAAATTTTGTGGTCAAGAAACTTTAAGGCTATTTGGCTTATCTCTGGTGCTCTAATAATCTAAACAATAATTATTCACATTTATTTAGAAAGTAGAATTAATCAAATATGTAGCATGTGAGTATACACACAAAGAAAAGGAAATATCCCCTGATATTACAACCTTTCACACTGGGTAGAGAAAACATGCATAAATATTTTTTCTTAAGTTGAAATCAAGGTTGTTATATCATGTATGTTCCATATTTATCCAGAAGATAAAATTGTTAACAGTAACTGAAGAGTGTATGAGAATATTAGGTTGTATTAAAGCTAGATTTTGAATAATAAGGAAGAATTTCTTGGGTAAAAAGAGAAAGTCAATGTATAAAAGTATTAGTTGAGCAATTAAACAAGTTAATAGATTTCATATTAAATGTATTTGAAGAGTCCACAACTCCCCAAAATATAACATAATTATATAACAAATAATAGTCCCCAAAGGCCTATGAGTTAAAGGTTTGGTCCTCAGTTTGGCACTATTGGAAGGTGGTGGAATCTTTTAGAGGTATGGCCTCATGGAAGGAAGTTAGGTCATTGAGGGGGTGCCTTTCAAAGGCATATTAGAACTCTGGCCCCTTCCTATCTTTTGTCTTCTTGGCAGCCATGAGGTGAATAGTCCTCAGGCTGTCCTGCCATGTTTTATTTTGCTCCTATAGGGCAAAGGCTTTAGGGCCAAGCAACCGTGCACCAAAACCTTTGAAACTGTGAGCCAAAATAAATCTTATTTATTAAGTTGAGTATCTCAGGTATTTTATCACAGTTTTAGAAAGCAATTAACACAGAAAATTCTGATATGATCATTCACATCCTTTCATTTTATTTCCTTTCACATCAAAATATGTCCTAGGTTATATCCCACCAATTAAGAAAAAATAATATATATGTAAAGAATATAATATATTTTAAATCATAAATGATTTAAAAAATAAGCTTAAATTGGTGCCATGGCACATGCCTGTAATCCCAGGAGCTCAGAAGGATTGAGATTTCAAAGCCAGCCTCAGCAAAAGTGGTGCACTAAGCAACTCAGTGAGACCCTGTCTCTAAATAGGGCTGGGGATGTGACTCAGTGGTTGAGTGCACCTGAGTTTAATCCTCGATACACAAAAAAAAAAAGTCTATAGTTTTAAGGTGTCATCTAGCTCTCTGGTAAATTTTGCAGTTTAAAGCTTGTGTGTACACATGCACACACACACACACACACACGTGCAACTTATATATTATGCTTTAAGATACACTATTTTAAAAGTAGCTACTAGTTTCATTAGTCTTATAAATTTCAAACTTTATAAAATCCATGGTTCCTAAACTACAAGTTTTCAGTAAGTAAACTATGTTTACAATGGTATGTTAAATAAATGATGGAACTCAACCGCTAAAAGTTGTCAAAATGAAGTCTAGACCAGTTTGAAAAATAGGGCAGCATTTACTATTCAGTTGTTCCATGAAAACTAAATTAGAAGTAGCAAATATTTTCAAGTTTCATGTTTATTTTGGGTGGGAAAATATAACTTAAAATGATTAACCTGAAAGTGGGCCAGTTGTGAATGCTAAGTTGTCATGCTGAATATCAGAGGAAAAACTTTACTTTTCCCATATTCTCTTGCAAATATATATATATATATATACACACACACACACACACACACACACACACACACACACACATACCCACACACACACACACACAATAAGGAAAACATTTTTTATAGATTTTTATTCTATATTTAGCTTCTCTGAGTTCATTATTTAATCTTTGTATGATTGTAACCTTTACTGTCCTGGGACAGCACATGAGGTACAAGGCTATCAGGGGCATCTCTAAAGCACCCAATTACCTGATTTTTAAGATCTTTCTGCCATTTGACAATTCAGATGCAAGGCTTTATTCATGTATTGTGATGGCTATGTACTATAGAAACCAACATATAACACTAAGATCCTCTTTACAAAGCAGTCATAGGTCCTGTTTGTGCTCATTTTCTGTGGACTATCACTGGGTGAGGTCCCAGCTCCCCCACCAAATGTTCAAAATTGTTATTGTTAGTATTAGTATTGTCCCTTTTATTTTTGATGTAGATAATCCCAAAATGTTTATTAGGAAGTTTAAAATTTTAAATTGAATTTATACTTCCTTATCTATTCCTTACTAAAGAAATAGTGTAACAATCCAAAGCAGAAATGCATAAATAGATAGGTGTGTGCCCTTCATTACTGAAAAACAGAAAGTTACTTTCATATCAGATCTCTATTTTGACACTGTAGACCTTCTGGAAAGCTATAAGGCAGTTTCAATAGAAGTAAAATATCTGTACCTTTGATCCAATTTTGGCCCTTTGAGAGATCCTGCTGTCATCAAAATATCTAAAATACACACAAATGGAGAATACACTTATCATAGTATTATTTACAAATGAACAAAATTGCACTAAAATCTAAAAAGTTATGGTGAATGCATAATCATAGTAAATGCAGTCAATGGAGGAAGTAATATAAGACAAATAAAATTAAATTTCCAGAATATCAAATAATATCAAAAATTCTTATGTGTAAAGAAAAATGTATAAAATTATAAAAACACACATATAGTATATGACGATTTCACTGTCCTAAAGAGAAGGTGAACAAACAATAAGTATTTCAGTTAATGATTTGCTGATAATTTGATTCTTGAACTTTAGATTTTCCAAGATAAACATTCAAATAGTGTAAATCAGAAAAATAACTGAGGAAAATAGTAATGGAAATTTAATAATGTCAGTTGTTTATTTAATTATTTTTATCATTCCCTCCTAATTGTAGGAGAAAAATTCAACTTCTGTATTTGATACAAAACTTCTGATAATGCAACCACTCTTTATAGCTCTATTTTGACAACTGTCATTTTGCCCACTGATGTAACTCATATCATTATGTTGTATGCTGATTCCTCTTACATAAAATTCACTCTTCCTTTTTGGTTCCCCAGTTCTTTTATGTAGGCAAATTCTTAATCCTTCTTTATCATTTAGTCTATGCATATTCCCAATGATAGAATAAGCTATTATGTGGATCATATTTATTGTTTATAGAATTTGCTGTCACAGAATTTCTTTAGCTTTATGCCCTTTATGATATGACTAGAATAAAATGAGCATTATCATTCAAAAACTGAATAAGGTGGGTCTGTTTCTAGCTTTGTTTATTTCTCCTTACATTGAAACAATAATTGGAATGAATTATTTGAGTAAGTATGAATTATTCTGTCTTTTCTACCATTCATCCACCATTCATTTCTGCACTTCCCCAACAATATGCCCAGCCATACTTGTTAAAGACTTGCTACAATCTAGACACAGTCTATTGACAATTTTCTCCTGTTCTACTTATTGATCTGATACCTTCATAAAAAAAATGAAACAAGGTCATCCTGATATTTTTTATCTCATCATTCAGTAGTCAAAACTATTTTCTAAATGTATTTCTAATGATAATGGTTTTGTTACTAATATAATTATTAATTATAATAAAACAGTTTTAATATAACAAATACCCTCAATATTATCAAACATTCTGACAGTCATATCATACTATATATTTTTTAATCTTTCTAACTCCACTTCAATATAAAGGTCATTGGGTTAGTTTTTTGTCACTCTGACCAAAATACCTAACAAGAGCAAATTAGAGAAGGATAGGTTTATGGTGGCTTACAGTTACAGATGTTTTAGGTGGATTAACTCCATTGCAAAAACATAATGGTGGAAGGGCATGGGGGAAGAAAGCTGATCAGCTAATAACATCTAGGAAGTGGAAAGGGGAAGAGAAAAGTAAAATCCTTCTAGGGTGTGTCCCCAGTGACCTACTTCCTCCAACTGTGCCCCACTTTGCAGGAGACCATTAAGGTCAGAGATTCTGAACTTGCTCATTGCCTGGCTTTCCAGGCCTTTCACTAAGATCTCAGTAGATACCTCTTTGAACCTCTAACTCCAGCATTCTTTATTCCTGAAAAACCAGCACCACATGCGTGACACCAAGGTCTGCTGCCAGCTCAAGCAGTATCTACTGATGAGGTCAGAACCCTTATGATTCAATCAATCCCTAAAATGCACACCTCTGAACCTTGCTTCATTGGGGAGCATACTTTCAATAGACGAGCCTTTGGGAGAATATTCCAGATTTAAATCATAATTTTCTGTCCCTGTTCCCCAAAAGCTCATGCCTATCTCACAATGTAAAATATATCCAGTCCATCTACAATAGGCCCCATAGTCTTAGCAGTTTCACAATTGCTTAAAAGTCCAAGTCCAAAGTCTCTTTTGAGATATGATGCAAACTCTTTAACTGTGAGCTCATGTAACAGTTTAAAGCCACTTTACAATGGCACAGAGTAAACTTTCCCATTCCATAAAGAAAGGAATTGAGGAATAGGAAGAAGGAATGGGACCAGAGCAGGATGAAAACCCAGCTGGTCAAACATGTTCTACAGCTCCACATTCAACATCTGGGGCACAGGGTGGCAAGATGTGAGCCCCAAAGATTGTGGGTAGTCCCACCCTCTGGCCTCACCAGTTGTAGCCCATGTGGCCTCGTCCTTGGATTTTTGCGTCTGCCCTCAGCTTTCCTCACCAGACAGTCTTTATTCCTGGCCTCACTTAATTCTGGGTTTTTTCAATGCAGCTTTGGCTTCACTCTAACAGCTTTACACTTTCCTCTCTCAAAGGCTGAGCATAGGACTTCTGATATTGCTACATACTGCCTGGCATCCCAGACCTTTCTTTGAAACATCAGTGGAAGTTTCCATGACCCCCTAACTGCAGCATCCTGTATTCCTGATGAATTGGCACCACATGGACAATGCTAACGGGTGCTGCCAACTTGAATAGAAGTCAGGTCCCCTTGTATCACAGCTGCAGCAACCTGTGCCTATGAAGCAGTGTACAATGAAATAAATCCTGGGGAAAAACTATCTAGGTGGCCCTGGTGTATTCTTTTGAAAGCAACGTCTTTTAAACAAGTTTTCAATTTATACCCTTAAGCCTGCTATTAGTGGAGTCTAGCTGATTCCTGAGATGCCCTCAAGACATCTTTCCTAGAGTTTGTGTGCGAAGTGTTTGGTTCACAACTTTAATTGTGCATATTTCCTTAGCAATCACATCTTCTTTAGCCCAAATTTTACATGCACTATTTTGGACAAACAACAATTTTTACAAATACTTTTCCTCTACTTTCTGCTCACAGTTTTCACAGTAAACCTGCCTAAATTTGCCAGCAGTACCCATGCTACTGGCTGAATGTTGTGTTGCCTTGATATTTCCTATGCCAGATTAGTTAGTGTATTACTTTTAAATTCAGTCTCACACAGAACCTCAGAACATGGGCAAAATATGTAGATAAGTTCTTCATCAAAATGTAATATATGTGTACCACAGTTCAATTTTCAACAGAATACTCATTTCCATCTGAAAAATCATGAGCAGTCTTTATTTTCTGCATTCCTGCTGGCATTCTAGTCACCTGAGCTCTCACCAGAAGTGTCAATTAAGTTCTGCTTACAACAATTCTAAGGCTTCTTTAGCCTTCATCTCCAAATTTTTCCAAACTCCTCCAGCAAAACCATCCCAATGCTTCTCAACCACAGAAGTGACCCCACTCTTGGTACAAATTTCTATGTTAGTTTTCAATAGCTGGAACCAAAATACCTGATAAGACTTATAGAATGACAGAATTGTGTTGACTCATTTTAGATGTCTCATGTTTTAGATGTCTCAGCCCATTCAATGGTCAGTGAGCCCATTGAAGAAACATTATGGCAGAAATGCATGGGGGAGGAAAGGTACTCAGCATATAGAAGCTGGGAAGCAAGGTTGGTCAAGGAAAATATAAACCTTTCAGGGTATGCCTCTAAGTAGGTTCCATCCCCCAATAGTCCATTCAGCTATGAGTGATATCACTTGATTAAATGTATTTGTCCACAGGGGATTAATCAAATGGATTAATTCATGATGAGATCAGAGCTCTTATCCAATTATTGTCAAAACACTCCACCTCTGAACCTTGCTGCACTGGGGACTATGGCTTTCAGCACCTGATTTTTCTGGAAATTATTCCAGATCCAAATAATAGTGTTTATTTTCTCTATTTTCAAAATAAAACTTTAAAACTCAAAAAGAGTTTAACTCATTTAAAAAAACAATCAGAAATGATCTAATCCAGGAAATCAAATGTAGGCTGCTGGCTGCAGAATCCATATATCTATATCATACCACATATATCTTTGATGCACAGATATTAAGCACAATGGTATTATTTGTATTTTTGTTATTATCACTAGTTTATCATCTTGAAAAAAGAGCTAGAAGAAAAAGAGAAGATAGAGTACAATGAGCTTTTACATTTTTTCAAAATGGAGAAAATGAGAAATTACGAGAAGAAAATGGAGCAAAGACTTCAGGACATGGGAATGGCAAGGATTTTCATACCAGACACCAAAATACAGGGGAAACAAAAACAAAATTAAATTAACAGGATTACATCAAAATAGAAAACTTCTGCATAGTAAAGGACAGCCTATACAAAGCAAGAAAATATTTGCAAAATATACATCTGACTAGGGAATAATATCTAGAATACACAAGAAACTAAAAAAAAAAAAAAACTATAGCTCTTAACCTAAAGAACTCAATTAAAAATAGGTAATAGACATAGATATTTCTCAAAAATAGACATACAAATGGCCAATAAATAAAGTGAATAAAATGTTTAACATCACTAATCATCAGAAAATATAAGTCAAAATCACAATAATATCTCATCTTACTAATGGAAGGGTGATAATTATAAAAAAAGTGCTGGTGAGGATGTGGAGAAGAGAGAGGACTTGCAAAATGCTAGAGGGAATGTAAATTAGTACAGTCATTGTGGAAAACACTATGGAGTTTCCTAAAAAACCAAAAACAAACAAAAAACTATCCTGTGATCCAGTAACTGGGTACATAGTTAAAGAAAATGAAATCAGTCTGCTGAAGAGAAATCTTTTTCCACATGTTTATCACAACACTATTCATGATAACCAAGAAACTCAAACAACTTATATTTCCATCTTTGGAAGAACCTAATAAGTTGGTGTTATGTCTTAAGAAATAAAACACTTTGGGTCTTTTTTTTTCCAACTAGGAACTGGGAAAATGGTATTTAAATAGATATCCACATGTTTCTAAATACCTTGATTTTAGGATGAACATGGAATATGAATTTTGAATTATTTTAAATTCAACATACTTCTATAGTAATTTTTTATGTTTTTTTAAATAAATGTAAAAAATGTATACAGGATAATATATCTGTAATTATTCCATGTTCATATGATTCTCCCTTTGCCTTTCAAAGGCTCTGGAATGGCTGCTTGTGTGATTTCTTTCTTTCTTTTTCTTTCTTCTTCTTTTTTTTTTTAACAGGGGGAACTCATTCAGATGCACATGAGTTCTTTCTATACCTACTTTAAGCACAGGAAACAATAAGTTGCAAAAACATGATGTGAACTTTATTTAAATGAATTCAAAGGCAGTGGTTTTTTTTTCTATCACTTAATGTCAGTCTACCTAAATAATTCTTTATTGTAAACATATGATGAAAGAATAAAGAAAAAGACAAATGTTTTACTGATTTCTTCAAAGTCACAGTTGGAGTCTGCAATAGATACCAGACTACCAGACCCCTGAATACAGGTTTGTTGTACTATACTGAGCTGGTGCTGCTGAAAGGAAAAAAAAAAAAAAAAAAGAAAAAGAAAAGTGTTTTTTTTTTTTTTAACAGAAACATTTCCAAAGGCCAAACTACTTATGTATATAATTTTTATGTATTTGGATAGCTGCTAAGAGGGTAAACTTCAAAACCAGGATCTTCAGAGTTCATAAAACCCAGTAAACACATTCAAATCAATGAACAGTGAAATTAAATAATTGCCTATGAAAAACCCATATGCAAGATGACAACTAGACAACTAAAATATATTGATAATTTATTCATTATTTCCATGATCTGCCAGAAAAACATGCACACAATAGATTTGATTTCTTTGGTTCTTAACATCCTGTGCCATTATTATTATCAGTTTATCACCAGGGATATTATAAAGTACTTTAAGCACAGAAAACAATAAGTTGCAAAAACATGATTTGAACTTCAGTTAAATGAATTCAAAGGCAGTGTTTTTTTCTACCCCTTAATGTCAGTCTACCTAAAATAATTCTTTATTGTAAACATATGATGAAAGAATAAAGAAAAAGATGTTTTGCTGATTTCTTCAAAGGCACATTTGGAGCCTGCAGTAAATATCAGGTTTTTTAATACAGCTTTACTGTACTTTACTGAGCTGGTTCTGCTGAAAGGCATGTATCAAATCCATCAACAAGTAAAATGAAATTCATATTAAGAACATAAAGACAATAAATGTTTTAACTTCTTTAAAACATAAAAATCAGTCCTGATTTTATGTCTTATTTATTATGAAATAAATACTTAAGTATTTTTAATTATTCACCTTTTCTGGGTGAAATATAATAGTTGAGAAAATGTATATCACAGACAATTATTTGTTGAGAAAATGTATATCACAGGCAATTATTACAAGTATAATAAGTTCTACAAAGTATACACATGGATGCAATACTCCCCCCGGATTCTAAATAAACACAGGTGTAGGGATATTGATGACTTAGTTTCAGAACTGAATTTCAAGATGCAATGCCAATGAAAGATATACTTGATTTTTTATACTTTAAATTCATGTCAGCCATTTTGTATTTTGGTTACTATTATGATGTTCTGGAATTTGACATTGATGACCAGTCTGCATAGTCATCTCATTGTTTGCTTATTTGGTTTTTACTCTTGTTGAAGCTCTCAAAAGTTAAATTCCATATATTTCTGCCTCATAATAATGCAAGAAAGGGGGAGAAAGAGACAGAGAGGAAGAGAGAGAGACAGGGAGAGAGGGAGAGAGGGAGAGAGAGAGAGAGAGAAGTGAGGGGAATAAGGAAGGAGGAGGGATGAAGAGACAAAGTGTATCTATAATTCCCATGGACTATTTTATTCTCTAAAGTTATCTCCAAGGTTTTCAGTTTCTGAATGAATAACTTCACATGTCACTTCTTCTATCATCCATTTTAAGTTGCTAACTGGAAAAAAATGTTATGTGAAAAGACTGGATTGATTTGCTAAAAGTTACATAGAATTTAGTCAAGAAAGCAAGGGAATACCCTGACATCCATCAACAAATACAATCATTGAATGTGCACCATCAAATGAGACAGTTTGCTAAGCATTATTGGAGGTACACAGAAGCAAACATGCATAAAATAAGACTTTTACTCATCTTTCTTTTCTCATTTTTTATCACTTTCTGACACACTTAAAGGTCCTGCAAGTTTTAATGTTGAAGTAGGAACCATTTTTGAGGAAATCATATATCTTTAAATTTTTTTCTGGAGCAAAAAATTACTTACTTTGCTAATTACAAATTATTAATGCATAGTTAAATGCTAATTTATTTCCATCTTTTGTTTTTTTCTCCAGTGGATCACAGCCAAATACCTAGAGACTATCATTTGCTCTTTAAGTGATAAACTTAATACATAGAAAACATGACCCATCTCTCTTCTGTCATTTTGGGGTGGATACTTGAAAGTCTGGTTGATTTATTATATCACTCTACTTTTCTAACTTTGTTCATTTTCTTTTTAGTTGTCTCTTCAATTATTGAAAGTACAGTATCAATATCTGCTCTAGTGATGCAGTTTCACCTTGGGCCATTACATTACAAAGTCTATTTTTTTTCTACTTCTCCATCATCTGTCAAGAAGGAATTTTGTATTGACTTTTCACATCTTATTATGCTGACTGTTAATTACATGTACAAAATCCAGTGTCTGACTGCAAATTGTTCTATGTGGGTTTCAACTCGATGAGTTACTGATGTATTAGGACTCTTGTTCTGGAAAGACTTGAGAGTAGTATAAGAAAATTTTATTAACCCTAGAAATATGTAATATATTGAGTTACAAAATTATAATGTATTCACATGTTATTCACTTTCAGTATATTCTAATTAAATAAAAAGGCACAGCCTTAATTTACAAATTACATGAGGAAAGGAGGCTGGCTTTACAGGAAAGGAATGAGACATAAAATAAAAATAGGACAAAACAAGGAGAGAAAAATGGATTTGGAATAACTACATGTTCTTAATACGGAATTAGAACTATATGATACAAAACCATTTCCTAAAAGTGTTGGCATCAACCTGTTACAATGAAAGACATCTGATATGATTAAAACCGTAGTTAGTTCTATATTAAGTCTCTTCTCTCCCTTGAAACTCAAGAGAATTGCTACCTCTCTTTATGGGGCATTGAAAAAGTGCTTCAGTTAGTGTGTCACCTCACTGGATTGTTTCAAGTTAAGTAACTAAAATGCCTTTGAGATATGGGGTTTGTAAATGGTAATAGCCACATAACACGTACTGAAGTGTTCTTATTGTGGATAATCCAGATGAATTAATTTCTGTAGACAAGTGTCTTAACCATATATAAGAAACTGTTATCATCTACCTGAGCAGGTTTTCTATAATTTATTTTTATGGCTTTCAGTTTCAATTGAATTTTATAGGTCTAATAGCTTGGGAAATGATTATGGGCAACAATAATTCAGGATTGACCTTTTCAGAGTTACATACTTTTTCACTGGTTTAGCTAGCAAGACCTCTAATTGCATTTGTCAGTAATAAAAATATGTGCACTAACAGCTGCTGACTTACATTTTATAATTATTGTTATTACACTAGATAAATATTTAAATAGTTAAGAAAATCATGACAGTAAAAAAAAGTCATCCACAATAATAGTCAGTGTGTCTACATGAAAATAATTTAATGTCAAATTAAGCATGCTAATTTTGAAAGAAACCTTTTGGGAACAATTTAAAATAAAATGGCACTCAAGTCAATTGAGCTCTGGGGCTGGTTTGGATGAAATAATTGCATAAAGGGAATTAGAATTTTTAACATGGATATTGAGGAACAAGTCAATTCTAACCTCTGTTCTAAAATAGGGTTTACACTAAATTCTGCACTTCAAAGTACATAAAACAATGCTAATTACCTCACATGCATTATTAGAAGGCAAGAAGGAAAAGGAGGAGGAAGAAAAGGAAGAGGAAACCAGGATAGCACCCATCAACTGCTCTACCACTTTTAAGACTTCACACTGAGGGTGCCTCATATATGTTTCCCATGCCATCGACTGACACTGCTCCTTTTCCGTGTGGTGATCCACTTGAGTCTACCTCTCCTGAATGGAAACCAGGCTACTACTACCTTTACCTCTTTCTGTCCTCATTCCTTAGAAACTTGGTTTATACTGTGTCAGTAGGTCAATTTGAGTTCAGGTGTGTGTAGTCAATATAGGCTTAATGTGATCTCAAAATATGGATTCAAATTTGGGTGGCTGGTAGACATACACTTTATTTTCTACATTTTAGCAACTATTAGAAAGTGCTTGTTTTTAATTGTTAATCACATTAACATTTTTAAAAACACCTGTTTATAACAATATATTTTGAATAATAGATCATAACTATTTTTTTAAAGAGAGAGTGAGAGAGGGGGGAGAGAGAGAGAGAGAGAGAGAGAGAGAATTTTTAATATTTATTTTTTAGTTCTTGGCGGACACAACATCTTTGTTGGTATGTGGTGCTGAGGATCGAACCCGGGCCGCACGCATGCCAAGTGAGCGCGCTACCGCTTGAGCCACATCCCCAGCCCGATCATAACTATTTGAACAAAATAGTAATACATATATTAGATATCAGGCATATATATTCACATATATATTCATACATATATATGCATACATATATATTCATATATATGCATTTATATGTATAAAACTATATATATATAAATATATAACTCTTGGGGCTGGAGTTGTAGCTCAGTGATGGAACACTTCCCTTAGCATGTGTGAGGCCCTGGGTTCAATTCTCAGCACTGCATGTAAATAAATAAATAAAATAAAGGTCCATTGACATAAATAAATAAATAAAATAAATGTCCATTGACATAAATAAATAAATAAAATAAAGGTCCATTGTCAACTAAGAAAAAAAAAAAGGAAAGAAAGAAAAAAAAAAAACTCTTCCATACAGAAAAGGGCCATGTAATAACTACAGAGAATAGAAGGGCATTTGTAATTCATCAATGAAAGCTAAAACAACAGGAGAAAGAATGGTCATAGTCTCAAATTACTCTAAAAGATACTTATTACTTTTGAAAGAAAAATCGGAATTTTAAAATGGAGAAATCTGTAGATGATTTCTAGATTTATGTGTTTCTAGTGCAAATCATGCTACTAGGACTATTATTAGAGTTGAATTATTTTGCACATTTGTATGCATTTCTTTAGGATATACTCACGGGAAATTTTGTATGATGAATTACACACCTTTACCCTCAGGAGAAAATACAAATCATTTCCCAAACTGTTCCTATTTACCTCACACCAGCAATGTATAAAAAATTCCCATCAATACACTAACAATTAGTAAAGATGCCAGATGCTTTTACTTTTGTTAAGCTATTGGGTCAGGATTTTCTATTTATGTTTTAATTTACATTTCTTATTGCTGCCATATTTTCATATAGGTGCTCACTATTTATTTATGAAGCTCATATTCATCCACTTTTTTTTGTTAGATTGTCTTCCCATGAATCTATTTCCAGTAGTCTTTTTTCTTTTTTTTATTTTTCTTTTTTTTATTTTTTTTAATTTTTTTTTATTATTTTTTTTTAATTATTTTAGTCTTTTTTCTTAATCATGGGGGAAGGCCCCAAGAGAGAAAAGCTGTGAAGTTCATGGCGGAAATCAGGAAGCAGAGAAAGAAAAGGCACAAGGGGCTGGAGGAAGGACAACCCTGCCAGAGTATGCCCTCAGTGACCCTCCTCCCCCAGCCATGCTGCACCTGCCTATAATTACCACTCAGTAAGTCCATTCTAACTAGAATCCACTGGTTACGTTATGGCTTTCATTCCTCAATCATTTCACCTTGAATACTCCTGCATTAAGAAGAAATTTGTGAGGATCCTCTATATCCAAACCATAATATAAATAAAGATATTCAGCTGAAGAAATTTCATTGTTATATTAATATTGATATGTACATTTATAAACACTCAAAATGTTCTTGAAAGATTAGTCCTTCCAAGTATCAAAACATTAAAATCCAACAAAGGAGAAAATGTGTCATTTAGGAATACATAAATAGACCACGGAACAGAACTACTGAGATTCCAGAAACAGGTGTGAGTGGCAAAGAAAAAATGGATTATTTAATAATAACAGAAAAAGCAGGACAGGAAAAAGAGAAGGAGGATAAGGAGGAGAAGTGGAGGAAATAAGTCAAAACTATTTCACCAGATACAGGTAGACTTTCTTAGGTGTATCTGCCAGTTCAGAGCTTCCTTTATTCTCTAGATTTATTCTTCCTTATAAATTTCAAGAGTAGCATAAGACTCAATTATCAGATAAAATTTTATAAATCCAAGCTTTTTAAAATGTTTGTTCTCAAATATAATATTACTCTGGTAGAAGAACTTAAATAAGAATACAATTCTAATATTTCTGCAGTTAATATGCATAATCCTTTAGGAAAGCATTCCTACAGAATACTTGATTTTAAACTAAATTTTGAAATGTTAAATCAGATTTTTTTTGGGAGGGTACTGAGATTTAAACCCAGGGATACTCTACCACTGAGCTACATCCCTAGCTCTTTTTAAAATTTTTATTTGTTTATTTACTTTTTGATTTTGACACAGGGTCTCCTTTTCCTTACAGTCTTGCTAAGTTGCTATGACTCGAACTTGTGGTCCTCCTGCCTCAGCATCCCCAGTCATCACTGCATTTGGCTTAGTTTCTTATAGAAAATGTCATTTAAAAGCATGTAATTGTAAGACTGGTTATATTTCAAATCCCAAATATTTCTTATAAGCTTTTCTAAGGGGTAAGATTTAAATTTTGAAGCTAAAATGTTGGTGAACTAAAAAATTTGCCAAATTTGTCATATTCTCAGAGAGCCTGGTTTGGCCTACAAATTTATAATCTGTTGAAAAAAAATAGTACTTTCTTAGTATTGTTGAGAGTTAATTCATATAACTGTGGAAAATGAAGCAACAACTTTGGCTCAATACCATGATTCCCTAGTTTAGAGACACATCAATTTTGTTCATTTTCACATTTATTATACCATTAGAATTAGATATTATTCACTTATTTATGATGTAACTGAAAAATCATGGTTTTTTTTTTTCCACTCCTTACACTTTTTTTTGTTTGTTTTAATTATACCAGGGATTGAACTCAGTGCCACTTAACCACTGAGCCACATCCCCAGCCTTTTTTGTATTTTATTTAGAGTCAGGGTCTTGCTGAGTTGCTTAGGGCCTTGGTAAATTGCTGAGGCCCTAAGCTTGGAACTCTGCTTCCTCCTGCTTCAGCTTCCTGATCCCTTGGGATTACAGGCTTGTGCCATCCATCACCTGTGGTCCCTTACCACTTTTGAAACCCTCATTTTATCTGAAAACATACTCATTCTCCACATGGCAACTATTATCTCTTCTGTGGAGACTTAAAAGATAGATATACCAGAACTGTTCTTCTAAACCCAGTCAAACATAGCAATTCATTTGTTCCTCATTTCAAACATTGATGGTTGCTCATCAGCACTTCCTGACATCCCTATGAAGATATGTACTCCTTCCTTATTATTCCACCTACCATTACAGAATATGGAAATGTGAGCTTATCTTGTGAGGCTGTTTTCCAAAAGTGGTCAGGGCACTTGAAAGTATCCACTAAAAGGTTTCTGAAGGCACTAGGCATGAGGAAATCAGACATTTACAGAGACGTGCTTTCTGACCAGTCACAGCCATCTTGTGACTGTTAGGGGAGAAAGCCTGGGAATAAAAGCCTGAGGAAGGCAGAACTTCAGGAAATAGTTTTCCTGGATCCTCAAAGACATGTGTGTCACTGGAAGGACCAAATCTGGAAATCTGAACCTTTTTACTTGCACTGTTTGATGATAAATCTCCATTACTTATGGTAGTTTTGATCCCATACCTGACTTACCTCTCATATACTGCTCTCAAACAGTATTCTAATTTCTTGGCACACATACTAAGCAATAAATAAATGTTTTGAAACTAAATAATAGAAAATCACTTACCCTCTCATATTCAGATGCTATCTGACAAAAAATATTGCAATTTCAGGAAATAACTGCAAGGGAAATAAGGTCCTTGTATAGCACAGATTAAAAACCAATCTACACAACTTTTACACAGTGGGTATTTCATCTTAAATTATGGGAAAAAATCATTAAACAAATTTATTGCAGTTTGTGTAGATTGGGTAGCCATTAAGATTTACATTGACTAAGTTTTATTTCAGCTACTTGAAAAAATAAATTGCTATTAATGGGGTCCAAAATGCTGAACTCCAGTTTTAAACATGATTTGTTTCATTAATTGTTTTCATGTTCTCAATAATTCACTATTATAGAGCAGAAGGGCCATTGAATTATTTGATTGTAATTAGGTTGTTCCTTTAACATGTTTTATGCCTCACTATTTTTTATGTCCTCAAAAAATCTTATACTGGCCTTACGTAAAGCTGTCCTTGGATGGAATTGTATTCTGCCTCAGAAAGTAATATTTTACAAGAACTATAGCCTCTTCACTCAAATTGTAAAAGTTAAAATAATATTTAATCTATTTATTTATTCTACATGTCTGCATGTTAAAGATTTTTAGACATTGAAAACAACAAAACAATCAGAATTTTATAAATTACTGAACATATTTATATATATATTTACATAAATAAATATATGTATTCATGTTCTGATTAATCAATTAGGACTAATTATTTTAAATACATAGTCAATGTTTTATGTATTTCTAAAATTTTCTTCAGGCAGCAGAATGTTTCAAAAATCCTTTCTCATTTTAAGAATTTTAAACATTATTATATGATGTCAATACTACACAAATGGATTCCATTCAAAAGAAGAATCTCAAAAAATCACATCTCTTAGTTCCCCGGTAAAAAAGCCATACCTCAAGTATATTGCAATTTGCCTGCAAACTTGTCCATTAAAGAAAACTTTGGAAGTTCCATTGGGAAAGAAGCCTGGGCCTTCCAGTTACACTGTGAACAGGTGTTTCTATATAAATGGATATTCCACCTTGAAAGGCAGACACAGTGAAAACTGAACCAAGTCTGCACATACTTTCTCTTATGCACTTGAAGAAAGAAAAATCTGACATTTTTTCTCTAAAGAAAAGTTAACTTCAAATATTTCGTGAAACTTCATATTTACTATTTTGGGATTCTTCTCATGTGATCATGATCACTAGTATATTTTATTGTCAAGTCTCAAACTGAACACTTTTTTGTTTCTAGTAAAGTGTGAGAGTCACTACAGAATCGAGTAAAACCAACATTCTTAGTTGAGTTATTTAAGTTGTTAGCTTGCTTTCTTATTAGCTACTGCCATTCCATTACTATATTGTGTTGCAAGTTAAGGAATAAGTAAAAATATTTTAGAAGTCCTTTAGTTCTAACAAAACAGGTTTGCAGGCAGTTACCCATTCAATAAAGGTAAAGTTTTTTTTTTCAGTTTTTGTTTTTTTGTATTTATGTTATATACACCAATTTTTGTTCTGAAGAATACTGCTTCAGTATTATGCTTCAGAATACTTTCAACTATGGGGTTATGGTTTGTCACTGAATGGTTATGAATTGTTCCAAATACCCATTTTTAAAAATAATAACAGCTTTAAGTGTTATGCTCTAATTATTGTGTTTTTAAGTAAATGTTATATAATTTATTTTCAGTAATACAGACTTCCTTGAGTTTTATAACATATAGGGATAATTTTCAACCATTCAAAGAAATGTTTTTAAATGTTTTTTAAAGGTTACTTTGTCAGTGCTACAAGATGTATTTAATAGAAGATAAATGTTTTAGTAATGTGTAACTTAATTATGATAAACATTTGTCAATGTTGTTTCAAGTACTGATATTTTATTAAAATAATATTTTAATTTCATTCTAGAATAAGTTTGCCCAATATTTTGTAAATAGTGCCTTGTTAATTCTGTTTCCTAACTCTGAAGGTAGCTTTCCCAAAAAGAATTTCTATTTGTTGTTTACTCTGTATTATTGCTTGATATGAATATCTGGTATCTTGAGAAAATAGCCTTTAAACTATGAATCATCTATGACTACAAAAATGTAACACTTTTATAGTAATTGTATAATGAACTCTCATAATGTGACACTTCAAAGAAATGCTAAAATGCTTTATTATATTCAGCACTTTAAACCAGATGTCTCAATTCACCAATCCCAAGTGTTTCATCTCTGATCCATGTAAACATTTCTACTTTTTACAAATACTTCAAGAAATTTTGAAGTTTTATCATCATTAAGCAATTTCACCTGAGAACAATAAAAATGAATGTATGTTTATTGGAATATATTTACATTTCCAAGTATTTAACAGCCAGATCTGAGCAGGTCTTATTAGCTTTTACCAAAGCTGGTTATGAGATAACTCTCATTCCTTCCAGACTTTTATGTTGCATGTAAGATTTAGAATGTATGTTTGGCTGAGCACATTCTAAAGGAGAGTCAACTTTTAGATAAATTTTAGAAACTTTTGAAATTTAGGTAACTTTTAAATCTCTCACTCGTTTTGAGAAAATAAAAGTTGAATATTTGAAAATTTCCCTGGAGAGAAATGTGCTATGAGACTCTCTTCCTCTGACCTTTAAAGTCTGATGTATAACTTAATCATCCCAAATCAAGGGAGAAAGACTCTAAGGAGACCATGTGGAGGATTAAATACCTATGCTACACTTTGGGGAACATTTCAACCTCACTCACTGAGAAATATAAAAGATGAGAAAGGAACCTAAAAAGGAGGAGAACAGGCAGACAAGAACAGACCCCAAGAAAGAAACTAGAGGTAAGCAGGATGTTCAGTGGTAAGGAAAGGTTATCAGTGAGCTCAGACAGTTGACCCTTGGCACACATGACCTACTTTAATATATCCCCAGAGACTGATGGATGGTGTTTCTGAAGAAACCACAAGAGTACTGCCAAGAAAATAGCAACTTTAAATACTTTCCAGTTTAGTCCGGTATGATCAACAAGAACTTTTCTGCTGCCCAGTCTGTTTCTCTCTCACCATGCCCCAAAGGTAGACATTCTGAAACTGACTTTGTCAAACTTCGGAGTAAGAATACTATAATGCTTGAACAGAGAGGAAAAAGAGGTGATTACTCCATCTCTCCTGGACTACTGGCAGAAAAGAGAAATCTCAATATGAAGTAACCATGGGATGGACATGAATTGACACTGTGTTTTAAAGACTTGAAATGATAGTAAGCATTTGTTTTTGGTATCTCAGTTTGAACCCGGGGTGCTTAACCACATCCCTAACCCTTTTAAAACACATTTTATTAGAGACAGGGTCTCGGTGAGTTGCTTAGGGCCTTACAGTTGCTCAAGGCTGGGTTTGAACTCACGAACATCCTGCTTTAGTCTCCTGAGCTACTGGTATCATAGGCATATGCCACCTTACCTGGCACATGGTGAGCAGTTTTTTAGCATCTAAGTCACAGAAAAGCCAAGGAGCTTGCCCTCATTTTTCAAGGAGTAAGGACATGACTATCCTGATAGAGTGAATTTTAAAACACAATGGATTCTATTGTCATGTACAACTAAAAAGAACCAATAAAAATAAATGAAAAAAAAAAAAAGAAAATGGTTAAAAAGCATAAACCTGCTTTTTAAATTTTAACCTGCAGCATATGCATATTCCCTGTAGTAGTTGCAGTAAGCCTGTCTTCACAAGAGGGCGCTGTTTTCATGGTAGTGTAGCTTGGCTAATTGATTGCAAATGTGCAAGTCAGCCTCCTCACACTTTCAGTGTATTTCTTACAATACACAATATTATTTGTCACGACTGACACAACCAGTCGTGGTTGGCTCGGATTCCAGTTACATTACACATTTACAAGAACTATTTCCTCAGAAAAAGGAAATTGTGGTCACATAAGCAAGGAAGACATTTGGTTTAGCAATGTCAAATTTCAAAAAAAGATGTGAGAAGAATACGAAACTGCAACATACCACAAAACCTACAGTGCTTCTTAGGTGACAGAGAAATAGGTCCGATCGATTCTAACATCCCATTAAACCCAGCCAGCAAACCAGGGAATGTATTGTCTGCAATAATGAAGCATTCCTCTGGAGACTTGGCCTTGGTAGAATAAATAAAAAGGGGTAATTCCTTTTATTAATTCAGTTCCCTCTGGCCATTGATAGGAATATATAGTCAGATTCCTGAAAATAAGCACAATTGATGGAAAAAAGTTCTTCTATAAATAAATAGAATTTGAATCATGATATGAATGACCAATTTTATTTTATCAGATATCTGAAAGTAATCAAGATTTCTTTTCTAGTTATTAAACTGTATATTGAGTGAATGGATGGGAACTTTCCTTATGTTATTCAAAAAAACTATTTATGATAAAAGCATAAGCATTCAAGCATCAGGAAAGCAATGCTGCCCTACTTCATAAATATGCCCGATGACATGGAGAAAGACACATAAGAATTAAACCCTATTTCATTCATGTTAATTTTGCATATAAGAATACCAAAACATAATTAACATTTTGTCAAATATAATCAGGTCTAATCTATTATTAACTTTAAAAGGGTAAGAGAAAAACATACATATTTTGATCACCATATGTGGAAGAATTGTTATGAGGATATATGGAACATAACTTTATTCTCACTGACATTATCATATGTTGGAAGATTCTGAGCATTGATCTTGTCAGGGTTATGTGGTATGATACAATGACTTTGTGAAGGTTCATACACAGTTGTCCCTCAGTATCCTCAATATTGGCTCCAGGACCACTTGTAAATAGTAGAATCCACAGATGATAAAGTTCTTCACACAAAATAACATAATATTTGCATATAGCATACAAATATCTTCCTGTATACCTTTAAATCATCCTTAGATTACTTTATAATTTCTATTACATAGTAAATGCTATGCAAATAGTTGTTATGCAGTACTATTTAGAGAATGACAAGAACAAAAACATTTGTACATAGTATACATGCAATTTCCGCCCCCCCCGCCAAATATTTTCAATCTGTGGTTAGTTAAATCTGAAATGTGGAAATAGAGGGTTACTATGCATATGTGTGAGAAAATCCTGAAATAAATTATTAAAGAGATTGACGTTTCCAAAAGAATACACTAAGCTAAATGGTAAAATATTTAAGAATTACCTTTTTCTTCTTGTTTTAGTCTAGGATGGTTATTTTATTCAACCTAATGGATTTGATTTCCACTGAAGCATTTCAAACATGGCTTAAAAATATATTTAATTGCATTTCCTATTACATTTCCTGTCTGTTCGCATGTGAGATTGACTAGGTTTCATGAATTGATAAGCATTTGAGAAAGCATGAGAGGAATCAGAAACATTTTTCAAGTTTCTTTTGGGGAAACTGGGGAGATGGTTCTTCAAACCATAGGAATGGAAAGAACAAAAGTTTTATGGGAAAACACCAGGAGTTCAATTTTAATATGTTTGAAGCCAAGAAACTAATGTGCTACCAAATAGATATGTTGATTTGTTTCTCAGGAATGAGATGTTAGGAGGACATATTGATTTGAATGTCACAAGCTATAAATCATCTTTGAAACTACAAGAATAGATGACTTCAACCATGAAAGGTATCGACTGAAGAGAGAAGAAACTTAAGAAGTGACTGCATGAATGCTAACTCCTGGGAGGGATATCTGGGAAAGTAGAAGGTATATTAAGTGTATGGTTGCGGGTAAAGGCAAGAAGGGAGTGCACTTGGGTTATCCACTCCATTAGGGAAATTCCACCTGAGAAAATATTGAAGGTTTAATCAATAGGACTATTTAGTGGGAAGCCAAACCACTCAAAGTGTTCCATCTGCATCCCACCTTATTCTCATCCTTGGACTCTATACTTCGTGATTTTTTTTTCACCAGTAACCTTGAACCTTGAGTACAAAGCTGTTTAAATGTTCATCATGTTCTGAGAAGATACCAAACTAACTTTATTTGGATTTTATGTATATATATTAAGCAGCAGGCAACTCAAACATGTTTGTCAGGTGGTTGACTACCAAGAAAACATAACAGGAAAATTCAGTCTCAAACAGCAAAACTGATTAATCTGCTACTCTTAATCTTTCTCTTAGAGGGATGTCATGGACA
Organism: Spermophilus citellus; assembly: GCF_964194105.1. Classification (NCBI taxonomy): domain Eukaryota; kingdom Metazoa; phylum Chordata; class Mammalia; order Rodentia; family Sciuridae; genus Spermophilus; species Spermophilus citellus. The sequence goes on along the minus strand of NC_138183.1, from coordinate 61,065,120 downwards.
ATTTCTAAGGCCCAACTATTGAGAATCTAATGTCAGGCTGTAATGGTATTTTCCAAAGACAAGGTTTATAACATATGTGGTTTTGATGAGGCAGAAATTGATCTCTGGAATATGATTGAATTTAAATAAATTATCAGTCAACTGAGAGGTCTGTTATGAAAGCTATGTCAATCAGAATCACTAAGGATTCATGGCTATTCCATGAGAACCTCATTTTATATATTTATTTGATAAATTAAAGGAATGATTTGGAAATAATTCATTTGCATTTCAGCAAATTATGAGAGGTTTTTAAGAAAAAAATGTGGAAAAATGGTTTCTGTATAACCAGAACATTTCAAATTGGTCCAGCAGTATTAGGTTTTGAATGGCAGGAAGTCCCAAATAGTGGAATCTGCAATTAGCAATTTTTTAAAATTTTGTGCTGGTGATTGAACCCAGGGGCCTTAACCATTCAGCTATATCCCCAGCTCATTTTATTTTATTTTATTTTATTTTATTTATTTTTTGAGACAAAAGTGTCTCACTAAGTTACTTATGGCCTGGCTATGTTGCTGAGGCTCATTTCAAACCTGCAACCCACCTGCGTCAGTCTCCCAAGTTGCTGTGATTACAGGTGTGCCCCAAATCCAGCAACACTGTTTTTAGATTAAGGATTTAATGGAATCTGGCTGCTCTGGAATGTCCTAAATTTGGCACCTGCCTAGTTTAGATTTGCACAAAGGAGTGACTCATTGTGAGCTCCTGTTGTAGAGTAAGAATAGGGAACTCTTTATATTTAACAGTCAAAGGAAGTTATTTGATGCACTATGAAAAACAATTCTTATAGAATTGTCACATGCAGAAACAACTAGGTTAAATGGCATTTTTCTATAACCATTTAATTATCCTCTTTTCTCTTTGTAGTATCATACCTGATAGCCCAACACTGAGGATCCCATTGAGAAAAAAAAAGTAAGGTTATTCATAACTAAGGGATGATAAAATTCAATGATGAAAAGTAACATTGGAGATATCCCTATGATATGAGTTATCTTTCCTATTTATTTGACCATTTAATTCTCCATAACAAACACCTTTGAAATTCTCTTACTCCCTAAACTTTCAAGAAGAGGAATATTAAGATTTCTGTTGTTGCTCCAAACTTCTTCAAACTCTTCATTCAAATAATCTTGTCCATATTAACCACTTTCACGTGTACATTTTATATATGAATGTAAAAGCACACTCACTGCCTTGCAGCATGTAGTACATTTGTTCAATCTTATACTCAAAATAAGTTTTTGAAAAGTCTTTGAGTGAAGGGTATATCTTAGAGTAGTTGATAAAAAGCAGGAATAATCAGAGGATTTTTAGAACTGAGGTTCCCTGAATTATAATTTCTGCACAGATCTATTTGTATTGCATCTTTTAAAATTTCCATTGTGTGCATTTTATAGTTTTACTTCTATTTATCTGTAAATATAATAGTAAATTTACTTGATTAACAGTGTGCACACATTTGAGTGGAGATTTAGCATTTTTAATTCAAGGACTATTCTATCTGAAGGTTCTGGTGATCAGAACTGAAGATGAAATGTGCCTTTGCAACGGTAGTTTAAATGAATTGGGAAAGTACAAAATAAAGGTAGCCTTATATGATACTTACAACATTAAGGAGAATATGAGTGTGTATGTGTGTGTGTGTGTGTGTGTGTGTGTGTGTGTATGCACACCCATGTGTTCCAGAATAAATGAGTCAAGGAGTAGGATAGTGGGGATGGGGTTTGTTCAGAAATATTATATCAGAGTGTATTGATGTTATTTATAGATAACAGAGACACAATATACTGAAACATAAAAAGCTACAGATTTTTTTACAGCATAAAATTCAACTATAATAAGTGCTTAATATTAAATTTCAATTTAATATGCAAAATAACTATTATGTATTTAAGATATTGGTAGGATTTACTAGCGCTTATGGGATTGTAACTTCAGAACTTTTCATGGATGCTTATTAACTGTGGTTTGGGATCCAAGGTGTCAATAAATAGAAATCCTAAACAATAGCTATAAGCAAGTTGCTCAATTTTAGAATTAAAAGTCATTAGTTTTTTATCACATTATATAACTTGAATTTTACCTCTATAGGTTTTAGTAGAGTTTCTATTTCTAGGAAATTTTGAATAAAAGCAAAAACATGATATTATGATTTTGCTATTTAAAAACCATTAGTTTTTAAATAGTTAAGCAACAATACTGACATCTCTTTAATTTTTGTTCTACATTACAATTCTGTCATAGACATTAAAGAGAGAAATTTGAATAAGTGAGACTCACCAATGTGTAGCCTCCCCCACAAAATGATGAATGGCTGGAGGATGAAAAGTGTCAAACTCCTCAAGATTTCCCTGGAAGAGAAAATGAGAGACACCTTTTAATTCACATTTTCTGGCAGTTAAATTATGTCAAATTTAAATCAGTTGGTATGATGAAAAAGAGCAGTAAAAATTGGCACCTTACACATTGGAGAAATGATAAATTAATGCTAAAATGGGAGTTTGTATTAGTTCATTGATGTAAGTATTAAAGCCCATAATATTTAAAGAATATATATAATATTAAAATATTTCTCTAATATAAATCTATGTCATAGAACATTCCTTTGTTGATCAACCAAAAAACCTTTTTCCTTTTCTGACAATTAACTTTATAAAAATACAATAGGAATTTTAAGTATGAGACCTGAAAATTTGTCTTTGTTTTTCTGTATTATATAAGAAAATAACCCAAATCAGAATTTTTCCTAATGTTGTACTACTGATTATCCAGATTTTGGTACTGTCATAAACATAAAGTCTACTAAATTATGATTATTATCTACATAGTTCAATTTACACATCCAGGCAACTGTGGTACCCTATGACAGTTGGCGACTTTTCAATTAATAGTAAAGTAGAAAACATAAAACATCCAAGGTCACAACTAAGTTAAATAATAAGTAACAACATTCTTTCATATGCCGGGACAGAGAATATCTGCCAAGTACAACTTAGAGAAAAGTCACCTGTAATTAAATATTTCACATAAAATCACACATTTAGGAGAAGATAATTTGAATTGGGTTACAAAAAGCTGGCGATCCCATCAACTGCTTAATGATCAGACTGATCATTTGCTTCTGGGGTCCAAAAAGGACTCCAACTCTCTGCCAATCACTGATAATAAAGAAATGAGGTTTTAGAGTTCACTATGATTCCCCACATTGTTTCCCTTTCCCTCATACATCTGAGATTCTGAGGTTTCTTTCTTCCTACAATGTTCATTTGCTCCTTATTCAAATGCACATCATTTTTTTCCAAATGAAGTTCTAATCTCACCAAATCTAGGAAGCTATAATTCCTTATGAATTTCTATTGTACTCATAGGCTTGTTCTAATACTAGCATGTGTTTCATCATGTGTTTTTTATATTTTTATATATTTGCCATATTTCCTGTAATATTGTTTTAGTTCAGCAATCTTGTTCTATATCCTCTATGTATTTAAAATCTAATAAAATTTTGACTACAGAGCAAGGGAGATATATATATATATATATATATATATATATATATATATATATATATATATATATATATATATAAAACCACATTTATAGACAGAGAAAGTATATTTGGAGAATCTTAAGGCTACATGTTCATGTCTAAAGTATCCATTGATTCACCAAGCAATGACTTTGGTTTTGAAAGAAAGAATCATTGGCTCTTTTAAAATTTTTAAAATATATATTGACAAATCACATCTGTATATATTTAAGTAGTACAAAATGATGTTATAATTTTTATGATGGATTTTTTACTTGACACATAATTGTTATTCATATTTAGTGACTAAAGTGTGATAACTTGATACATATATACAATGAATAATAATAATATAGCATGATAGAAGGAAGAAAATATTATTCTGGATAACTTGACAAATAATTATTGCAAAGGCCTAAAAGAAGCTAAATTAGAACTACTTCCTTTTACATTTCTTTAATGAATAATGTTAAGATTTTGAAAAGGTTCTGCTATAACCTTCTGGTGAAGTTTTTAGAATTTAAGCAAAATAACATTTATTGAGTAATTACTGTGTACCAGATGCATTATATGCATTATGTTAATCTTCACAGCAACCCAGTGAGGTACAAGGTACTGTTGTTGATTTTTCTTCTTTTTAGATGAGAATCTGAGGCAAAGAGAATTTTAGTTACTTGCCCCAAATCTCTTAGTCGGTAAACTGGTAGGGTTCTAATTCCAATGCAGATAGCCTAAACTTGGATAGTTTTTCTGATTTTTGAAGCTATATTTCCTGTTGTTTCATTTCATCTTTTCTGTTTTCATTGTCTGGCAATTTGTATTTTGCTTTTAGCTTTCACAGGAAGAGGTGAATAACAGACTCTCACACACAGACAAACACACACACACACACACACACATGCAGGAGCAAATATGTTATGTAAAGGAAAAAAACTATTTTGGTTAAACCTGTAACTTACATAAAATTTGCCATTATAAATTTAGAAGCTAATTTACCACCTTCATTTTATACTGGTCATTTTTGAAAGTTTCAAGAATATCACAAATGAAATTCTATCCTGTCCTCAATGACTTAATTCTTTGAACATCAAACCTGACTATAAAATATGTTATAAGCAGTAGCAATTAAGGGGACATGTAGTATTGGGGGAAAGCAAAAAAGATTAAAGTTTGCCTTCTGCTCTAATTACAAAATTGATTATATATAAAAGGCAGTTTCTGAAAGTTACAAGGGTCTACAATTATAGGAAAAATAAAAAGATAAAAATATGTAGGTCTCTTGAAAGTCTTTTAGTCCTTTTAAAATAATTCTGTGAACAGATGTTAAATGTGCATTACCTAATAAAATCCACCTATAAATGAAAAGATATATATGAATGCCTTTTATGAATGCATTCCTAAAAGATCATAAAAATAATCATGCAAACCATTGTCATCAATTCATAATTAAAACTAAAATTAAGTATATCTTACTGGAATTCTGTTTTTCTTATATAAACCACCAATGATCAAACCTCTGCTCCTTCCTCTAAATTATTCCTTTGGCATAAGTTCTTGCCTATATCCCTTTCTTCCTCCCCTATTCTGCCTCAGCTTCCTTGCTCTGACTCCCCTCTCCAGATTGGCTCCAGGGCTGTCTCCTATAAAGACCTTCCATCTGGACATCTGTGACTTCAGCTCTCTTGCAGTCTCTCCTTCCTGCTAGTTAACAACTCCAGATCATCTGACAGTCTATTTCCCTCATTCCAAATCTTCTGTTTCCCAACTTGGACAGCCCGAGTTCCCCACTAATGGTTCCCTGATTAATAATGGCAATTTACTTTCTCCAAAACTGGGGCACAAAAAAGAAGAGTAAATAATGGCAGGAGATCATGCTTTATACAGTAACTTTTGCCCTTGATCAGGAAACAGAAAGTCTAGCTTGTCCCTTGTTTAAAAGGTAGGAGGATATATGAGCCTATCTAAATCATGGAATGGAATATTCCTTACCAAGGATCATTTCAGATTCCTGCTGGCCTATCAGTCTAAAATAACCTTCTGTGTTAGAAATTTAGCATTGGCATCTGGCGGTACACCCACTGCTACTCACACTGCATATTTCCCAAATAATTGCAGTATTAGGTATTTCAAAGAAAGACACTAATTTACTAATTCTTTTGATAGGAATCAGGGAAGGTTAGGCTGACAGTGTGCATACATTACTGGCATCTCTGATTTCTGAGGCCTGTTTGAATCCTTTTCTCCTTGACATCTTAGACACACAAATAATAGCTTGTTGACAGCTAAATAGTGAACAGAGTGTTAGCCACCATGCTTAATTCACTGACAGATTTGACTGATAAACCGGATAAACATTCTGAGGCCCATTTGCTTATAGTACACCAATTTATTAGCACTTAAGAATCACAGTCAGATGATAGCCCATCTTAAAATGTGACTTGAGCTTGTAGATATCAAATAGCAGGAACACAAATACCACAAGTGCACACAATTTTGACAGGATTCCACCAACGGCAGAAATATTTTTTGAACTTGGAAACTGACACATTCACTTTAGATTTAAGGGATAACTTTGTCAACTCATATTTTCCCACATGAATTGACCACTGATATTTGTAAAAACAACAATCTTCATTTTGTTGGAAAGTATGTCATTTGTGTGGTATAAAAAATGTGTTTTCTTAAATTGAGTTTTAATTTCTAAAAAATAACCCCATGGAAACATATTTTCAACAGCTCAAATATATCATCTTTTTTTTTTATTTGTTGTTCAAAACATTACAAAGCTCATGACATATCATCTCTCATACATTTGATTCAAGTGAGTTATGAACTCCCATTTTTACCCCAAATACAAATTGCAGAATCACATCAGTTACACATTCACATTTTTACATAATGCCATATTAGTGACTGTTGTATTCTGCTGCCTTTCCTATCCCCTACTATCCCCCCTCCCCTCCCCTCCCCTCCCATCTTCCCTCTCTACCTCATCTGTTGTTGTTCAGTTCTCTTCCTTGTCTCCCCCTCCCCCCCCCCCGCTTTCCCCTCACAATAAAAACAAAACAAAACTTTCTGGGCTTGCTTGCTACATAGTTATGCCATTTCTCCATTCTTTTTTAGTCATACTTTGTCAAGAAGTGGTTTACCTTCATCTGCTGTATTTCCAAGCCTTCTCATCACCCCTTGTTTACTTTATTAGACATTCCTTCTACCAGTATTTAAGTATCTGAAATTTACAATGACCTCCATATTGGCCATTCCAACACAGATTTAAACATATTTTGTTTTATCTAACATTTGGTTCTATTGACTATTGTTATAATATTAAAACTTCTTCCCTGATCCAAGACACTTCTTTCTCTAGCGCTCTTCCTCCCTGTTTATTCCTTATTAGTTAATTTTCCACATGTGTCTCAAGAACTTCATTCTTGACACTTTTTACATTTAATTCTATAACACAGCTTATAATGCCTTCACATAAATCCATTTCAATGATAAACAATTACTGAAAGATCCCAAATATATATATTTAACCTCTAAATTGGAATATCAGACTTACTTTTTAACATTTCTACTTGGATGTTTCAAAGATACCCCAATCCAATTTGTGAAAATATTCAGTCACCATTATTGTACTCATTGACTCTTGTATTTTCTCACTTGTTCTCAAAGAACTAAAGTCATTTTCCTAGATTATGAGTACAAAATATTTGCTGTATCCATTCCATATAGACCTGAATTTAGTTTAAATCTCCATGCAGCATTCAGATTATTTTAAAATTAGGGTTCTATGTTCCTAACAATTAGAAAAATGCAAATCAAAACCACTCTAAGATTTTTTCCTACTCCAGTCACAATGGCAATTAACAACAATAAATTTTGAACAACAATAAATTTTGGTGAGGATGTAGAGAAAAAGGTACACTCCTATATTGCTGGTGGGACTGCAAATTGGTACAACTTTTATGGCAAGCAATATGGAGATTCCTCAGAAAACCTGGAATAGAACAACCATTTGGCCCAGCTATTCCACTGCTAGGTTTATAATCAAAGGACTTAAAATCAGCATACTACAGTGATATAGCCATATCAATGTTTACAGCAGCTCAACTCACAATACCTAATCTATGGAACTAACCCAGGTGTCCTTCAACAGATGAATGGATAAAGAAAATGTGGTGTATGTACACAATGGGATATTACTCAGCCTTATGGTATTTGTGGGTAAATGGATGGAGCTGTAGAATATTGGTAAGTTAAATAAGCCAATCCCCCCAAAAAAACAAAGGCCAAATATTTTCTTTGATATGCATATGCTAAGTCATAATAAGTGGGGGAGATAGGGAAGGATAGAGATACTTTGGATTAGGCAGAGTGGAGAGAAGGGAGTGAGCTATGGGGGTAGGAACAATAATAGAACGAATTGGTCGTGCAGATATGACTATGTGCATATATGACTACAGGACTGGTGTTATGCTATATCATGTACAACCAGAAGAATAAGAAATTATGCTCCATTTATGTGTGATGTGTCAAAATGCAGTCAATTGTCATGGATAACTAATTTGAACAAAAGGAAATTATAGCTATTAACACAAACCCCTATGATAATAATAGACTTTAAACTCTGACCTTGGTTCCACCTTACTTTGCTGTTGTTTAAGATTAGTCTAGGTGTAAAAAAATGTTTGACTATGGAAATAGTTGATCAGGTTCAATCCCCAGCACCACAATAAAATAAAATAAAATAAAAATAGTTGATCTAAATGTTATATTTGTTTCCAATTGCTACATATAAAGGCATACACATACATTTGTCTATTACAAAACTTTTCTCATCTCCATAGCTTAATGTTTTAAAGGAAAGAAGTTTGAATTGTGAAAAATATTATTGAATTGTTGAAATTTTTGAAGTCATCCATAAAAATAATGAAATAAAAGTGGTCAACCTATTTGTCCTTTGACAATTTAAAATTTTCACTTGCATCAATAGAAAATGAGTAGAAAGCAAAACCTTGATTTATCACTCATGTAAAATCTAAGACATTCAAAGTGTCCATATCTCCAGAGCGAATTATTTTCATACTCTGCCAAAATAATGTTATGGAAAAGAAAGGCCTTTATGAGTTTTGCCTGTCAAAATGTAATGTTTACAAGTCCCTAGCATCTGTACTGGTTAATACAGAAAGAAAATAGAAGTTGCAATGAAAAATAGAAACAGTTGCACAAGTGAGCCAGGTTGCTCTTGCCAAATCAGGCACATTTTAATGTCCACATAAATGAAATCTTCCTTACTTAAAGAACACTTGACTTATTAACTAACACTCCTGAGTTAAAATGCCACTTCTATCTATGTCCCAAGAAAAGTTACTTAGTTTGGCCCTCAGTATTTTTTTTTGGTGTTGGCAGGGGCAGGGAACAAGAGAAAAGGGAATGGAACTAGATGAATTCTAATCCCCCTGTGCTGTTCTACTCCTCTAATTTAAATAGATTTCTCAAACTGGATAAAATAACTTCACATCATCATATTCAGTGGACAAAACTGGAAGAGGAAAATGATCAACAATATTACATTATGTCTATTTGTAAAACAAAGAGTTGAGGCATGTGCAATTTAAAATTTGAGTTTAGCAATTTGAAGTTTTCTAATTTTCTAAAGAAAAAAAAAAACTAAAGTTTTAATACCATTCACCTAAATAACTTTTAGTTCAAGTATAGAACAATCGGAATGACAAAGGCAAATACATTGATTTCAGTAATGAGTAGTTTTGCTTTAAAATGAGAATGCAACTCAAATGGAAAAAGTGAAGGGCAGTAGCAACCTCAATATTTTGCAAAACTCTATTCAGAAATATAAGCTCCAGCTATGGAAAGAAGTGAGATGAGCAAGTATTTTTCTTTCAGTGGATGGAAGCAGGCAAATGCACGGATGACCAGAAAACCCAAAGGTCTTCTATTTTTGTTGCAGATTGCTGTCATTGAATTAGGAACACCTAGTTTTTATGCATTCTGAAAGTAGCTTTAAATAAATAGCCATAATAGCACTTTCAACAATTGGTCAAAGCATTTTAGATATACTAATAGGGAGTCCTAGGAGCAGATGTGCTTCTGTCCAAATCTCATACTGAGAATTCCAATTACTCCGGCAGCCAAATCACTACAACCTAATTGCCATTACCAAGAGTGTGGGATGCAATCACTGCTTACCCACCCTTGTTTTTCCAAAATAAGCATTAGTGATCCTCTCAATTTAGCAGACTGCCCAGGGCTGTTGAGAGAACCACCAGCAAGCTACTTAGCAACCAGAGGCTACAAATTGATGTCTGCAGGCTTGTTTATGGAGCTCACATAGTTAACTTCTTTCTGAATCAGTGGTCATAGGCTAAAATGACTTAAACATTTTCTTCCCTCACAAGGGAATTTTTTTTTAAAGTGAGAGAGGAAAAAATGAAATAGTCTAGCAAAAAGGTATTAAATGAAAAATTAAATTGAGTTCTGTTAAAACTCACTTTTAAAGGTATTTAATCAAATTGAAATGTATTCTTCCATCTCAGTTTCACACAAAGTGCAATATGCACTATTTGAAAATGAGATAATCTGCTTAAAAGCTATTACTGTATAGCTCCACCTTCTTGCAAACCAAATTTACTGTAATGTGGGTGAGATTGTTTTTCTTTCACAATTTCTATTTGCGTTGAAGAGTGATACGTTTAAAAATGTTTTCCTTTACTGTATTGTAAATGCATTCCAATGTTTTTGAAAATCAAGAATATAAAAATATATTATTTTTCCATAAGAAACACATGCATTCTGTAGAAGAAAGATACAGTTAAACAGCTCACAAAAGTGTATTATGTAACTAGGGAAAGCAAATAGCTTTTAAAAGCAACTATTGTGAATTACATTTTGTTTTTTCATGCCCACACAAAAAAAAAATTGTGTTTTGAGAAGTATGTAGTTATGTCTTGAGACAGTTTGAAATTATGTGAAAGACTGAGACTATATCCTTGAAGAGTTTCCAGCTTTAATTTTGAATGTGCTAGAAATAAAACAAATAGAAATGTGAAATTCAATAGAATTCAATTCTAGGAAAAACCAGGCTTAAAAGAAAGAGACTCTAGATCTTATGTATAGGAAATAGTTTTATCCACAGGTCAGTAGTATACCTTTCATGCACCAAAAATAAGTTGACTACAAATACAACATATTACATTTTAGAGTAGCTATTTAAAATTCTTAATTTACTTCTCATTAAAATTGAGGAGTGAGAAAGGAACAAAATCCTTGTATTCCTTGTTATTTTGTTATTTTGCACAATTCACTAAAATTTAATATGAGTAAGAAACAACTTTTTAAACTTTACCAATCTTGGTATCACTGGTATGGAAATGCCACTCAGCAGTTTAATTTAACTGATATTTTACCTTTTTCCTTTTCGTGATGCTATGTATGAAATGATGAAGTATTTTAATGAAACACTATCATCTAGCACAAAGAAAAGTTGTTTCTTAAAGCTAATGCAACTTGAATAAAATATAAAGTTTAGATCTTGGCTGTAACCCATTAGCAGTTGCCTTCCCTAGGAATGCTAAATATAACATATGATCTCATCTGCTCATGGCAAAATAACATCCTTCTTAGAAGCACATCTTCGGTGACAGCATTTCTGGAATGCCTTCCTAGCTCAAGTAAAGCAGCCTCTGCAGTGCTGCACAATCATCCTCAGAAGTATTGCTATTTAGAAGCAGAATGACAATGAATAATGGTAAGAAATAGGGCACTGCCCCCGCGGGAACACAGCAGCAGAGGTAGCAAAATACTTAAACTTCCTACTGCTTTTTCCCAGAGATTTAAACACCAGCAAATAAGGCCCTGTAGGCATATAAAAGATAAGAGCAAATTTAACCCCCTTTTCACCTGCTCAGCTGCCACAGGGGTCATTTCTCTGTATGTAATTTAAAACTTGTTCCATTTCTGCCCTACTATTATGCAATTCTGAGGAATTGGCATAAAAAGGCATGGGGAGATGGAAGACTTAAGAGATGAACCTTCAAAGTAGATTAATCTATCAGATGCAATCTATTAAAGCATCCTGCATTGTCAGCTTAGTTCAAGGATCTGTAGCAAGCTGCAACAATAGAAGCTATTGGGCCAGGCCACTTCCTGGGAACCCAGAATGCTACCATGCCTGCTCTGGGGTGAGATTCCTCTCTAGTACTTATGCTGGACTCCTTAGTAAGATCCAGTCAGAACGACTACTAATACATTAGTATTGAAGGAGGACCTAATAGAGATGGTGCTGAAGTGAGAACCAGTAGAGAACCATCCAAATAAGGCAGAGTTAAAGAACAAGAAGAATGAATGTGTTTCCCCTTCGTATGTTTCCTGCTGAACATACAGGAAAACCTGAAATGAAAAGGACCCTAACACTGAAGTACAGTGTCCTTCTCTCTACCCACCCTCCCTCAACTGATCTTAAATGACAGGGTATTTTCTGGAACTTAAAAAAATGGTATTTTATTGCAAATAGAAAATATAAAATTTTCAAGAAATTGAGATCATTGCTTTACCAAATATAAATGTACTAGTGAAAAGCTTATGCATCTCCACAAACAGTTGAAGAATTTTAGAGTTCAGAAAAGAAAGAGTACTGAATTTGTACTGAGAATATTTTAATTTGTTTTAGTATAAATAAAATATAGGCATTTACTGGATATTCCTAGGTTTCAATTAGGTTCTAATCTACACAGAAAGGTAGTTAATCTCTAAAATATGACTGATGTAAAAACAAAACAAAACATAAAGCTATAGGGAAAAATGTCTTTTTTTGTGAATTAAAGACTATACATTTTTTATACTACCACTCTGTTGGGGTCATATCTCTGATTATTTCATATAACCTTTAACTTATAGGTAAAATTAGTATATATTGTCTATACAACCAAAGTGACTCAGGTTTGAGAGGTAACATGTCCATTACTTTTAGATCAAGAGGGAAAAATACATTGAAATTTTCTTTCAAAGAGCTCATGTATACATAAAAAGCAGTATACAAAAAATTTTAAAATGGGTTGACAGTCAACAAATGGTAGAAAATTAAATCCTATAGTATAAGAATTATTTTATGTGATATCAATGCACCTGTATGGAATTTAAAGGCTACCTTTGAAGTACTTATTTAGTATTCTAAAATGAAAAAAAAAAGTCTACAAAATTGTTTGTGAAGTTCATGAGCACACTTTTCTGAGATGATTTTGGGCATAGGTCTATTATACAGAATGGTTGATGAGGAAGAAAACAAACAAACTAAAAAAAAAGGTGAGATGACAGTTCCACCTGAAGATCAACACATTATAAAGGGACAAGCCAAGATGTTTGTAAGGAGACATTCTAAATAACAGTGAGGTCACTAGTGCGGTAGAACCTTCTTCCTTGATCATTTCAAATAGGATCCATGTGCAAAATTCCAAAGCTTGTTTCCTTTTCAGTGAGATAAATATTGAAATAAATATTGAATAATCATGGATTGTTTAATGATAATGCCTAATTAGACAATTTCATTATTCTAAAGACATCACAGAATGTACCTACATAAACCAAGATGGCTGGGATGCCATCAGACGATATCAGCTTATGGAACCATTGTAGTTTGTGGCATCCACTGTTGACCACAATATCCTTAGGTGGCACACATTTGTATTGTGACAATTGTATTGTGACAATTGTAATTTAAATGAACTCTCTCTGCTTTTGATCCAAGTTTATTTCTTATGCTAAGGATAAGAATTCAGAATCTATGTTAAATATTTAAACCACAACTTATTTTCAGAGAGAGTCCTTAATATGAATAAGAGGTCATCCTTAGTACAGTCAGAAATGGTACCAGGGAATCATCTTTCTTATGTGACACCCTGCTATCTACTGTTGAAGACATCTATAATGTACCTAAACTTGACACAGTAGAAAGAAAAGCCTCCCCATAATTATGTCTGTGAGTATATTTTAATAGGAACATGAAAAATAGTGTCTGAGAGTTTTCCCTTAAACATTAGTTAATAATAGAATGATAGAAGAGACATAATAGTCATCAAACTTTGGATAATAAAAATTAAGCTATTGAATTTTCTTACATATTAAAAAAATAAGTAGAGCAAGAAGCCTATTCAAATTTATGTTTTTGGCTATGTATCCCAGGAGAATATATTTTCAGATATAAAAATGGGATCAGATTTTGTTGGTACTTATGACTTTTCCTCATATAAAAAGAATAAATATTGTTGTGAAAATTATGTTATATGAACAACAACTACAACAACAATGAAAATATCCACAAATACAGACTGTGAATCTAGCTTTGGAATAATTAATAATTTACCATCATTTTTGTATTTTTTAGTGTTCCAAAACTTTATGCTATCACTAGACTTCTGTTAGAGCATTTAAAAGTATGTCCAATATAAGGACTAGGAAACTGAAGCTCAGAGGGAATATAAAATTTTCTCACATTTACAGGGATACTAAATAATACCTAGAATCTAAATTCAAGTAATTACTGCAACTCATAGACCAGGATAAACCTTTCAATAGGCCAAACTGTGCAACCTTCTGGAAATAAATAAAATTTTATATTACTCTGGCTCATTATCAATGACCTTATTAGATGGGATAATTCTATATTCTCTCTCTTTTGATAAAAAATATGAATCATTTTATTAACAGTTGACTAATAACTATATTACCAGACTCTCTTGTATATCTCAAACAGTAAAGATGCCCACTCTCTACTGTTCTAGATGATATGTATAATTGCTGCAGGAAGTTCTTTTTGTGTATTTTAGGAAAGGAAATGTATTCCAGATTTAGAGGCCAAAATGAGGTCTGGCCATCACCTTTGAACTAATTTGCTCATTATTGTCTCCTATTCACATTACTGGGATATAGTTCAGTAATTGTCCTTGACTTTTCTTTAGCCCAAATAGCATCCCTTTAATTACAGATAAGTTTGTCCAGAAGTTTCTTAAATAAAAAGTATTATTTAGGTGAATATTTTAACAATTCAAAAAACATTAAAATGGGTACAATAATGTTTAAATCTTAGAAGAGAACCACATAAAGAGAATTCATATGAACCAAGTATCTTGGGATAAACAAGATGACATCTAAAAAAGTGTGAATGCAGTATTAACTACGTCTGTCACTATTCTGAATGAAAATAGCCTTGCTTATAGAGGATTAGCTATAATTCAACTTTCAAACAAAAAATACAGCTCTCTACAGAAATATCCATCTTAAAAAGATATTCTTTAATTCACTATTTGCCATAGCATTTTATGTGTATATTTGTTCACTTAGTATTTTGAGAATAATTTCTTGGTAATTTGGAATAAATGCTAAAAAGAATAAATAAAGGTTATTTGACTAGAGTACTATTAATTTCTGTAAAACCATATTGTATTATAACAATTATTACTTAACTACATAACTTATTTAACACAATTTTATAATATATACATAGAGATCACTACATCAGATGACATCTCAGAACAAGGCAAACATTTGCTACAAAGCCATCGCCACTAGTCTGTGCTGTTGTATAAGAAATATTTGTTTTTGTCAAATTCTTTCTTCAAGAAACCAACTCCATTTATTCTGTTCAGTATCGCAACTACATCATATACTATGCTTATGCTTTGTATTTTCTGGACTATATTATAGGACAGTCAATATTGTATAAAATATTAAATAAAAGCAATGTTAATCTTTCCATTGTTCACTGTTCTAAGATATAGTACTAATATGATATTTATAAATTATGAAATAGGAAGTATATTAAGTGACAAAATAATCTGCTCTTTTAATTGATATATTATACAAAAATATTCAGGCAGCTGGATTTTGCTAATGATCAACTAATTTGTGCATCTTACTAACAAACCACTATTAAATGACTTTTCTAGATGGTCTCATTAGTGATTATAGATAAATATGCTAATGTACATACATTAATGATAATCTTTACATGATATTATATTTTATGTAATTGTTTTCCCATGTAGCCATAAAAGTTTTTAAGTTTTTCTAGTTGGATCTTTAATTTCTTAGGCAAACATTTTATACTTTGTTGAGGAATTTGAGTAAATATTAAGATATAGCCACAAAATTTAATATCATTTCATGACTGGAAAAACATGCACATTTTAAACTAAGGCAATATTATAAATTCTTTTTATTTTTTACAAATGCTTTCAAAATTCTCTAAGTATATGAAAGTCTAAAATTAGAATGAGAAAATTGAAGTATATTAGAAGTTCCTTTGGATACTTCAATGTTTCCACAGAAGCACAAAGTATCTAAATATAAATACTATTTACCTGCAACTATGTAACCACTTATTTCAGAGCAGATATATTAATTAAACATGCAACTTGTTTTCTGAAATGATATTATGGAAGATTGAATTCAGAGAGCTACTAATATTCTCCAGTTAATGGGGATGAACACATATATGATATTATTCTAGATAATATTTTTATAGTGAAAGCAAGTTACTTTAGCCAAATAGCTAGCTTGTTTAAAAGTGAAAATATTACAAAAAAATGTGCTAGTCTTAAAAAACTACTACACTGGCCATATAAAAATTGTTCTGCACATTAAATGAACAACTTGAGACACCTAAGCTAGGATACTTTTATAGATAATAAGCAGATCAAATATATATGAAAATTACTAATTAAATATTAAATACCATGAAAATTTGTTGGCATAGTTGCATTACGACTCATATATCTTTTTCTAAGTTTGTATAATAAAAAAATTATCTGTATGAGGTATTCTACTATGGATTGAATATTGCCATAAAGTGTCAAAAATAAAATTATTACAACATTGAGTATGAAATTAGTGGTTGAAGAATAAAATATGGTGAGTGGAAACACTGTGTGAATACCTGCCCCAAATCTTTAATAAATATGTGGCCCTGAGTTTGTGTCTTAATCTCTTTGTATCTCAGTTTTCTATCACATGGGTATGCATGCGCGTGCGTGCGCGCGCGCGCGCACACACACACACACACACACACACACACACACACAATAATGCCTATAAAGACTTCAGCATACCTGGGTGAAGTTTTACTAAAACATGTAGTGATTACTCGAAATGTATTATTAATTTTATTTTATTAATTAGAGGAAAAGAAATTCTTCAGTACACAGCAGGTTCTATGAAATGCATCCAAGAAAAATACTCTAAGTTTGCAATTTAACATTTCTGGGCTTTTGTTTCAACACTGTCCACATACTATTTTTTCTTTTATTCACTATTGTGGCTCCCACTTCACTTTTACTTCCCTGCCCAAATAATTTCAAAATCTTTTGACTCTGTATATATGAAAGCATTAACATTTTATTTTTCATATGGCACACATTGTAAGTAAGTAAGTAGGATAAAATTAGAAAATCGAGTTTTATTCCAACATCATGAACTTGCTTACTTGGATCTGAGACCCTGAAAAATCATCTGGGTGGGGATGGGCAATTCATTTAACTTTATCAGACACAACATCTACAAAAGATTACTATCCTTTTCTCAAAATTCTTGCTTCTGTAGTTAAATGGGCTAATATAGGTAAAAAGCTTATTACACAAATCATCTCTTTCCCACTACCCACCTTATCCTGTTTATTTCCATATCTTTTCAGCAGTATTGGCAACTAATCCTCATTTCTGATAGTTCTCAATATAAGCAGGTAAACATCCAGGTTTCCCAACAAAGCACTAGCTGCCTCTAAATCCTATGTTAGCTCTGCTCTTGAATCCAGCCATCTGTTTCTTGCTACAAGCAGGAAACAGACAAGGTTTCCTAAGTGAGAAAGGTTTTTGCAGTATTCTCAGTTTTCTAAAACCAGTGTCTACTAGATTGCTGACCTTCCCCTTTGTTTTACTGCTTTCCTTAACCTCAGTCCTCATTTCCTTTGCAGGCTGGTGTTCTTTCTGTTTATTCTCTTATAATCTGTTTAGTTTTTTCAACACTCAAGGTTCTCTAATTTTTAGTACCTCTGGTCTGCTTACTGATCTCTCGTCTGGGTTAGATCAGTGGTTTCATGGTGGTTTTTGATATTTGCATAGACTCTGGAATTTTGACTTCTTATATAATCTCTGACCTGTGCTTCTAGCCTACCCTTAACGTGTGGATTTATTCCAGCTGTGTTCTTTTTCACTGATTTATTTTGGCCTTCAGTTCCATTGTATATCCTGAATTGTGAATCTTCCATTGGTTCTCTTTGTACTTCTAGTTTCATTAATACTCATTGCTTACAACCATTTGGGGAGTGGTAAGAAAATTTAAAAAAAGGAATAAAACACTACAGAAGGTATAATTTAGGACTATTAGCATTTACACAGATAAGAAAAGGAGCTTTCTATAACCTTAGATTCTTTTTATTTAGTCCATTTAGATGAATAGCTCCTTGTAACTGAGAAAACAACTGTTGACTTTCAATCCCCACACCCATCTGAAAACAAATCCTCTTTTCAGGTGTTTTTTCCACTATAATGTTAATAATTTATATTAACATATGGAAAATCCCCCCAGTATATCTGATTGCTAGCAGAGTCAAGTTTCAGTAAACAAAAACCAGAAAATTGGTAATAGGATGATTATTTAGGATTAGGATGTCTTGAATTATGTACCACTTGAGTGATTAGAGAGAAGTGCTGACAGCATGTTAGCTCAAGCACAAGGGAGTTCTTCAGTCCTTGATCTGGTTAGGGATGAGGTTTGAGAAGAAGAGTGAACTGCTTAAAATGTAACTCATCAAAGATTAGAGGAGAAAGCAGAGACCCTTCTCTGTGGCATTTGTAGAAAATGGAGGCACAAAGTGTCAGGGCTGGATAGGATCTCTGCCATCATCTCCTCATGTTCCAGGAGGTTTAACATACATCATTTTCTTCTTGCCTCTTGTGGGTCCATACTTAGAAACTTTGGCCCTGCATGTTCAATGCTTTCAGAAATAGTAGCTGTGTTAGAACATACTGAACTGGATTAAAAGGAGAAGCAGCTTCCCTGGGGGGCGGGGGGAAAAAACTTATAAATGTGTGTAGAACACACTTTGCCATCTGTTCCCTTTTTCACTTTAAGTCAGGTTCTTTCTTTTTTTGTATCGAATGATGTAATGCTGCTAAAGCTTTTGGGTCATTGATAATAAAGTTATGAGGAAAATCTTTTAAAGGGAAAGTCAAGTCAAGATAGTACACACTATGTGATGGTTCCTCGGAGTTTTCCAACAGTAATGTTTTGTCACTTTGTATCAACTCCCAGAAACTACTGATAGAGAAAACTAGTGCATACCAAACAAGGATGGCATTACAGGCTGTGTTAGGTACTTGGAGTAGACAGTGAAGGGTGACTAAAAACCACAGGGAAACTTATCAGATAGATATGCTTGGAGAAGAGGAGAGCCTGGCAGGGTAAAATCTTCCTCACAAACACAATTTCCTCCCCTTAAGAAAAACTATCCTCTCAAGTTCATGTCAGCATATACTGGGTGGCCTGAACCTCCTTAAATAAACATTAAGAAACTCAGGAAGAGAGCATGCTGAAGGCCTTTTAAAGGGTAATAAACCAATTACATGGGCAAAAAATTGAGGCCAAAACAGAGGAACTTGATAAAAAAAATAATTAATGGGGTGAGAAATCGAGGGAAAAACAACAGAACTGAATTTACTTTGTGAGCACCACATTGTCCTCTCTAGGAGGCAGTCCATTCAGGTTCTAGGTCAGTCAAAAATCAAAAGGTGGACATGGATAGGAACCTTGAAACTTTCCTGGGACTCCCAGTAAAACTGTAGAAGAGCAGGAGGAGTGTGCTGTCCCTCTCCTCTCTGAGAGGACTCACTCTCTCCCTTAAGAGTGTCCTCCTTTCACCTTCCAATCCCTTCTCATGAATTCATCCTAATGGATACTCTGATCAGCAAGTCCAAAATGTCTGGCATGATTGGAAGAATCAGAAAGAGAGAGGTCTCCATGATGCCTCAATTTCATGGAAAGCACTCTGTACTGTAACAATTGGGATATTATGTGTCTCCCCAAATATCCTGTGTTAATGTAAGGATATTCAGAAGTAAAATTATTGGATTGTGAAAGCAGTAACCCAATTAGTCCATCCTAGTTTTAGTGGACTGACTGGATGGTAACTGGCAGGTGGGGCATGGGTTCCTAGGGGCATTCCCCTGAGAATCCACTTTCCTAGTGTTCCATCTTCCTCTTCCCAGCCCCCAGGCTTCCTGACTGCCATGAAGTGAGCAGTGTTTCTCTGTCACATCCTTCTGCCATGATGTTCTTCTTTACCTTGGTGCCAAAGCAAAGGAGTTGACCAGCCATGGGTTAAATCTCTGAAACCATGGGCCCAAATAAATGTTGCCTCCTCTAAGTTGTTCTTGCCAGGCATTTGAGTCATAGTTAGGCAGAGAAGACTAATGCTATAGACTTTCTATAAATTTTTTTTATGAAATGTTTATAGTAGTGCTGTAATGTAAACATTACAGCAACAATTTCATGCTACACCAGTAAGAAAGCTTGTAGAAAAAGTCAGTTTGTTTACCTGAAGTAGCAAAATGTTTACTCACAGCCTTGGAATGAACCAATTATTGATGCTTCATCTCATGATAGCATGCCTCTTCTAGGAAGCTAATTTTTTTTTTTCACATATAACAATTTGATTATGCTGCTTTACACAAACACATTTTTAAATGTTCATTTACTTTTTCACTAGAATATAGGTTCTACAAAGCCCAAGATCTCAATTCTCATCTTCATTCCTTATTACTAGTAACTAGAAATTTTATAGGTACCAAAGAAATATAAGTTGAATTAAAGCCCAGTAGGGCTTGATAATAACATAGCATGACACCTGAGCTGAGTCTCTCATCCTCCTCTCCTAAGAGTAAAGGTGAACAGTAAGAAGGAGAGGTGTGGGATGTGCTTGGCCATACTTCAGTCTGAAGCAATGACCTTAAAGAAATTATAACTGTATGTTGATATCAAGTCTGGCTTGGTACAATAAACCTGCAAAGACCTTATGTAAGTATTCTAAATTAAGTAAAATATTTTTTTTCAGTGAGTAACAAATAAACCAATAATAAAATAAAATAACCAAGCAACTTTGCCAAATGTATATCCTTGCATTATTTCATGTTACTGTGTCTTTCATTCTTCACCCTCAAATTTCTGGCTAATATTTGGAATTGTCATTCTCCATGTGTAGTAGAATCTGAAAATGTTCAAACCATCTATTAGAAAATTATATAAAGTCAAATGTTGATTCATTTTCCTGTTTCAACTTTATAAAAAGGGTAAGCATATGTAATGCTTATTTTTCATAAATATTAAAACTTCCTAAATCAATGTAAAACATATATTATCCCATGCTATGCTAAATGTACCTTAGGCATAATAAAAGTTGTTATATTCTCACAGCAGATTTGACGCCCACGTAAAAAAGAAAAAAATACAGAAGCCACTGAATTCTCAGTACCTAGTATATTATTTTCTACAAGCATGGAATGAAGTCATTTTTATTTTTAAACAAAAAGTTCATTTTTTTGTGTTAGACAAGAAAGCAGAGAATAATATTCATAATTTTGTTTCATGAAAGCATGGATTAGTTACAATTGGGCGATTACTGCCCAGTACTATTTCTCTTAAAGTATTAGAAATGTAACCAATACTCATTCTTCTCCCACTGTGGGAACTTTCTCAGTTAGTACATATAAATTTGTCATCTCCTGTGATTAGCCACAATGTAACCCCACCCCCATAATATCCATGGCACAACAAACTTTCTTCTATGTCAAAGAACACTTTTTAGCTCTTCTGTGCCAAACATTCATTATTCCTTTTCTCTAGTCAAAATAATAATTATATTTTCTTTCTAAAGACCACACTTAATATTTTTTCAAACATGTTTTAATTTTCTTTTAATTCAAACAGTTTGCCAAAATAGTTTCATTTTCAAATCTACATATTATTGAAATGTATGCCACAATAACCATATATTTTTCCTAATTAATTATTTAGGTTTCTCTCTGTGATTTGTACATTGCTATATCATCTTCAAATAGCACTGTCATCTGTCTCAGGGTCTGCTCCACCCAGCATTAGAAATCTATATCGCCTATTGATAGAATAGAGAGGAGTACAAGAAAGAAACTTTTTCTATAGATGAGCTCATTCAAACAGTGAGGTTAAAAAAGGCTTCTGCTTAGTGGCAAACTCCCAAAAGAAGGAGCACAGGAGGGAGATGTGCTAAGAGTTGGAACTGTGTCATTCCCCACCTTCAAATCATCTGTTCAACTGTAAGTTGAAAATACTGAAAAACCTGCCTTTAAGGTAAAATCAGGCCAAGCTATGTAAAAGAGAAGAAACTGACATTTATGGAGCACCTATTATATTTCAGGTATTGAGAAATTAGGCACTTTTCACACATTGTCTGATTTAATTCTCCAAACACAGGAGGTGGTTATTACCATCTCTATTTAAAAAAAAAAAAAAAAAAAACAGGTATAAAAACTAAGACTAAGGTCATATAGCTAAAAAAGATTCAGTCTCAAACACAGTTGTTTCTCACTCAAAGTCTAAGCCTTTCCCACTGAAATATCAAAAACTTCCTTCTTTCCACCCAAATTCTTCCTTCCTTTTAAACCAATCCATCAAATCAACTACCCACTTAGTTCCCAATTCTTTTTCCCACCTCCTCTCTATCCCTTCCTTTTCCACCTCCTTTTCTCTAGAAAAGATATATCTAGCATTTATGATGTACCAATTACCACATTCAATTTCAGGAAGTAACTAGAAGAGCACATTTTGATTTTTATATTTGAATAATATGTATACATTTGCTTCTAAATACCAAAAGTCTACATCAATATAAAATAGCAATGTAAGATATTGTGTATAATGACTGAAAGTATGTAGTATATTAAAACATATTGTCATGAGCCAAATAGATAAGACATATGCTTGTGGCTCCTAAGATGATGGTATAGACAATATAGGAGACAAAATATAATTGAGAATGATTGACTTATGATGTTCATAAACTTAGAGTGAATAACTTGTTGCTCACAAATAGAGCCAACCTGACCTTCAAGCACATAGTAAATTTTGAAAGTTGTTGGGCATTTAATATTTTGGCAGTCCAACACTTTGTTTCTACAATAATCTTCCCTTCAGATTTTAGTTGTCTATTTTTTTTGCTTCTCATGGGATTTCAGTGGTTTTTGGAAGTGAGAAGACAAGACTGAGGCATTTGGTCAGGTATTTAAATATTTCATGATGAATTGAATGCATTGAATTAAAGGGACAATATGGCTGGGGAGATTCTCAGTGGTAAACACTGTAAACATGTTTGTGTACCCTCTGTAGATAATTAATTCTACCCAGAAACAATGACCTTGCAAATGAATAGTGACTGACAACTCTTTATAATCCATTGAGATGTTTAGGTTGTAGCACATAGTTTTTAGTTAATATAGGATGACATTCCAAATGATAAATCTACTCCAGGGCCCATAATATATGACAAATGCTTTATTAGCAGTCCTACCTTTACACTAGACAGAGAGTACAGGACAAACTTCATACACCCAACAAATAACTTATATTTAAAATTTTCTTTTATTTATTAGATTCCCCAGAAGTAAAAACCTGTACCGAACCTATCCTCACTAAAATTAGTCAGAATCATAAGAGAAAATCTCAAACAGTCAATGATGATGGGAAGGTGATTCATAGATGATCAGTCATGTTACAACTGATGTTACACATCATAACCAATGTTCTATTTTGGCCCTTTTTAGATGTAAAACTTCTAAAACTCAGAGATGTCTTTCTTAAGGACCTGGCAGCCATTACTTTGGAATCTTATCATTAAGAAATATTGATCCCTATCTCTCAGTCTCTGTACTAGCAGGGTTCTAACTTCAAATAAGCAACAATTAGCAGAGGCAGTGATATAATCACACTGACCAACCTATCCAATATTTAGAAATCCTCCAGTCTTCTGTGTTAGTGAAATGGAATATAGTATTGCACATATACAATAGTCTTGAATAAAGTCTTCCTTGCTGTTATGGTCTGAATGTTTTTGTCTCCTCAACATTTGTACATTGGAGAGGGAAGTGTGCTCCCACACCACCTCTATATAAGGACATGGTGAGAAGGTGGCTTTCCTCTGCAGGAACTGAATTTTCTGGCACTTTGATCTTAGACTTCTCTGCCTCCAGAACTATGAGAATTCAATGTGTGCTGTTTAGCACAAATGGTTCAAGGTGTTTTCTTATAGCCACTTGTGCTAAGACACTTGCCTATTTTTATTGGTCTGGTGCAATTTTTCTTTGAGATTTCCGATATTAATATGCTTCTTTCTCATATTAAAGATAATGATGATGTTTACAAATATTCAGATCTCTCTCTATATATGTATGTGTATATGCAGAAGTACTTAATGTGCATTTGTTCTGTCCTGCAGTTTCTGACCTCTGAGAAGTACACTTTAAGGATATATCATGAAATACAATGTATTTAATGGAGACTCTGACTAGACTAAGATTGCAGGTGCAAAAACAAAACACCTACAGAAGGGCAAACAATTTTCTTAGCTTCTGGAAATAAAATCTATTGAGTAAAGAAATGTGTAATGCTTATTCTTTTTATTTTATTTTTTAAAATTTTAAACATTTTTTTCTGTTAATTCATTATTATTGTTTTGGTGATTTTTTTTTTTGTAAATAGTTAGTCAGTTCACTTTTTAAGCAGAATTATGACTAACAAGAGGTGCTATCCATCTTTGAAAAGAGGTCCACACCCAGAAGGAAGAGCTGATATCTTCCCAAGAGTAATTGTGATTCAGTGAAGTCCAGAGGAATATAATATTGATCCAAAACACACTTCTCTATTGGGAGCATTTGAAAGGGATTTAATGAGGTGCTTTTTCCCTGTGTAGGGGCTATATCCTGGGAATATATTAAGCTCTTTTGCAAACTGAATTAACTCTTTCAGGTCACTTGAGTATTATATTATGCACTGAGGCAGTGCCTTATAGACAATGTCTCTTAACATCTGTAAATTGTTAAACCTTAAAAATTGTGCCTACATGTTCATTTGGGTGTATTAGTTCTTTTATAAAATAGGTGAAATAACAGTATATAGATAACTTTAAGCATAAGCAGAAACACAGTATTTATAAATTATAAGGCACTGTAATAATGAAAAGTCTAAATTGGAAGTCGGAAAGCTACTTTCCTAACCCCAAGTGTATTTCCATATATAGGACCATGGAGGGACCTCTTTAATTTTTTAGGACTAGGTTTGCTTATTTCAGAGGTACATGGTTATAAGACATAATTTAATAAAGTACAGTAATTACAAAGAATCTTCATATTGACACTAACATCAAGCACTATCTACAAATAATCAATAATAGTGCACTAATGTGTC
Organism: Spermophilus citellus; assembly: GCF_964194105.1. Lineage (NCBI taxonomy): Eukaryota > Metazoa > Chordata > Mammalia > Rodentia > Sciuridae > Spermophilus > Spermophilus citellus. The sequence continues at coordinate 61,040,054 of NC_138183.1, read as the reverse complement.
AGTCTGAGTCCAGTTAAGAGTATGAAGGGCACGAAAAATAGTTTTAATAGAAGACATTTAATGCAAGAAATAATTGCAAAGAGGCTGAAGTAGGGGAAATCCAACAAGGTAGAGAATGGAATGAATCCAAGAGCTAGCATCCCCATTAGTTGTTTTGTATCAGTATCAGTTAAAATGAACTTACAATTATTCATACTCCTTTAATGGTCATGAGGAAACTAGAGAAGAAAAAAATTCTTTCTAAAAATAGCATTTAAAGCAATGTTTCTCATGTTCCTCTTTGCTTGAAAAAGCCTACATCATGGGTCTAAATCTATGCTGACTTGTGGGTAATGGCAAAGATTTGACACACAGAGACTTCTAAAGAACAAGATTGAAAGATTAGTGACATGAAGATTCATTAAGAGTATATTGATAGAACTTTTGAAGTCTTTCTAGAGCTCACCAATATTTATATTACATATGAATGGTCACCAGAAGACCCCAATGTAGAGGCCTTTAAGGGTTGGAGTGTTCAGCTGTTCCAGTATGTGCCAAGTTGGAAAGGATGGAAGATGTAGAGAGTACCATGGAATCATCCTTCTATTGTCCTTCCTAAAGGAATTCTGGACTTCTAAGGAATAGCCCACTCTTAACTAAACACATGAAATTCAGGAAGGTGTTTAAACTCCAGAGGTACATCCTGACTAGACTAAGATATTTATACTAAGCCCTCCAGGTCCTCCCCCATTGACCACTTACTGATTGAAGAACTGAGGTTCATCCCAATCAGCACTTGGCTTTTCAAAGCATTTAGTATTGGTCCCAAAGTAACTCATGGTTGGCCAAATCAAACAAAGACTCTTTTTAATTCATACTTGATGAGAACTTTTCTCTCCTTGTTTTACTGATGCTAATGTATCCGAAATGCTGTTGAAATTGTCTTTTTGTTGTTGTTGTTGGGGGGAGGGATAACCAGGGATTGAACTCAGGAACACTGAGTCACATCCCCTGCCCTATTTTGTATTTTATTTAGAAACAGGGTCTCAGTGAGCTGCTTAAAGACTCACTTTGTTGAGGATGACTTTGAATTTGAGATCCTCCTGCTTCAGCCACCCATGCTGTTGAGATTACAGGCATGAGCTACCACCACTTGCTGGAATTATTTTGTGTACATAATATAAACAGGCTAAAAATGAAAGCAGATAAGCCAAGGAGGGCAGAATCAAGAGAACTTAGGGAAAAGGCCCCAGAACTTGACTGCAATACATGCAGATTTTACATGCACATTAGTATCTGTAGGGTTACCTTAACAAAGTACTGGAACTAGATGGTTTAAAACAACAGAAATTCATCATCTCACAATTCACAAAACCAGAAATCCAAAATCAAAGCATTGGTAGCACCTGTCCTGCTCCCTCTGTAGAGAGAACTCTTTCTTTCAAGCCTCTCTCCAGCATCTGGTAGTCTCAGACATTGCTGGGTTTTCAGTTGTCTTCTCTCTCTCTCTTCATGTTGATTTATCTCTGTCAATGTCTATTTCTCTGTTAAATGCTCCCTCCCCTTTTTAATAACCATACCAGTCACATTAGATTAGAGCCCACATAATTTTAACTTGATTACTCCTATCAAAACCCTATTTTTGGATAAGATCACATTCTGACATATTAGGGGATGGAACTTGAACATATCATTTCAAGGAGACATGGTTCTACTTATAACAGTACCATTTCTTTGTATTTTCTATTTTAAAATGAACTTATATCCTTATTTTTCATAGAGTCTGGGCTTTCAATTGCTTATAGCCCAAAGTCTTCTAAAGTCCATACAGACTATGCATAAGGTTAACAAAATGAACTTTCATTAACCATACTTGAGTATTCAATATCTAGCCACAGTGAATCAAAATCAAACGTAAATAATCATTATTTCAGACAACTTTATCTGTGCCTGTTGGGGTCTTTTATTCTTTCATCCACAAAGCATTCTGCCAAGATTATGTACTTCACTGTTTTTCAAGATCCAAGGTTAGGATGAGGTTGGTGCACCATGTGAAATAATGACAAAACAAATGTAAATAAAATGAGATTTTATGAAAATAATATTTGTACTAAATGTTACATAGTACAGGGGCAAACAACATTATAGAATGGGTTGAACAATAGTATTTAAGGCACAACTCTGAGTCAGGATTGGTGGCACATGCCTGTAATCCTAATTGCTCAGAAGGCTGAGGCAGGAGGATCAAGTGTTCAAAGCAAGCCTCAGCAACCTAGTGAGGCCCTCTGCAACTCTGTGAGACCCTGTCTCTAAATAAAACATAAAAAGAGCTGGTCATGTTGCTCAATGGTTAAGCACCCTTGGTTTAATCCCTGGTACAAAAAAAAAGACAACTCTTATGCTAGTGACTCTCTAAACATTTGAGGTGCTAGTTATACATTATATAATATCAGTAAGATTACAAAGTGTTTTTAGTCAGCCTTTTTCCTGCTGTGGCCAAAGAAACCAAACCAAAACAAAAACAAACAAAAATTCTGAGAAGAAAAATTATAGAGGAGATAGTTTTTTTTGGTGCTCACATTTTCAGAAATCTTCAACCACAGACAGCAAGTTCCATTGCTCTGCGCCCAAGTTGAGGCAGAACATCATGGTGGAAGTGTGTGGTAGAGGAAAGTGTCACAGTACATGACAGGAAGCAGAGAGAGAGCTCCATTAACCAGGGACAAAATATATACCCCAAAGGCCCACCCTTAGTGAAACACCTTCACCAGCCACATCCTACCTGCTTATAGTTACTACCCAGTTTATTATTAATCAAAGGATCATTGCAATGATTAGTTCTCATAACTCAACGATATCACCTCTAAACACCTTTGTCATGTCTCACACATGAGATTTTTGAGGGATGCCTCATATTTGAACCATAACACAAATGTAAATGGAAGAATAATTCAGGACCTGAATAAGTACACCACTGTCCCATGACAGTGATGTGGATATAAAGCAAGCATGGCTTTAGCTTGTTTTCCAATAGCTTGTTTATTTCAGGTAATATGAAAGGTAATAGCATTTTGTTGAGAGAACATGCTTAGAATTTCAAGGCATGAGTTTGTGCATGGTGCTGAGAAGACAGGAATTGGCATGCAACAGGTCCACAGTTTTGCTTACCTAGACCCTTCCTCCCCTTCTGACAACAAGTATTCTTTTTTGATTCACTTCTTTCACGTGATACCCATAAACCACAGTATCAATTTCTGCTATCAACAAAGTCATGGTGACTAACCAAGAGCATAATGTTTAATGTAATATGGGCCATTCTTTTTGGAGTGAATTTGAATCTTTTCCAGAGACAAAGCTTCTTATGCTAGTTACCCAATGGAGCATTTGAAAGGAGGTTCATAAGATCTGCAATACTGATAATCCCTTGCATAGTCACAACACATGTGTTTCCCAGGCATTGCTGGTGCACTTCTTTCTTCAGTTTTTTGAGCTACTCCAAGATCCACCTCATTTTGGTTCAAAATATTTAACATGTCTGTACTTCAAATGAAAGAACTTTGAGATAGCACTTAGCATATACCTCTCAGGAATATATCAGTGTTTCTTTCTGTTTCAGTATAAAACTATTTTAAAGCTCCAAGATAAAATATATATAAAATGAGTTAATTTGCTTTGAACAGGTATGTATGTGCTCATTTGAATTTAACAACATTCTTTATAAGTAGATTGGAGAAGCTGGGCGTGGTGGTGCATACCTAATCCGAATAACTTGGGAGTCTGAGGCAGGAAGATGGCAAGTTTGAGGCCAGCCTGGGCAATTTACCAAGACCTTGTCTCAAAATAAATTAAAGGGATGTGGATGTGGCTTAGGTGCTTAGTGTTTAGCCCTTCTGGGTTCCATCCTGGTTACCAGAAAAAAAAAGAGGTAGAGTCATAGAGTTTGAGTAGAAGTAACTATTTCAGCCTCTGTTACATTAAAAGGAGTATTAAGTATGGCCTGGAACAATAAGTTCAAATTTAAGATTATTTTAGTGACAATTGAATCTCAAATGTAAGTAAGAACTGGAATTAGGAATTGAATTAGAAATATTTATCGCATGCTCATGTTCAGCAGTCTTCACAACTTCTGTTTTGAAGAATGCCTATGGGGAATCTCCTCAAGAACGTGCATGTCAACTTTGAGTAGGCTTAAGAGAAACATATGGCTACATGGACTCCTGGGAAGTCACAGTTTGCAGGCAGCTATTGGGGCATTCCTTTATACAAGATGGTTACTTGTACTAACCATTCCCTACGGTAATATGCAAAGAGGTGAGTCACTTATGAGTTGGAAGTACAACATGGTAGTTAACAAAGGTTGAAGAGAAAGGTCTCTCTCTCTCTCTCTCTCTCTCTCTCTCTCTCTCTCTCTTTTAAATTAACTCATGGACTATTAATTTAATTTGAGTTAGAGAGTTTAAGTGCTTGGAAATTGAACAGGTTATGAAACCTTTATTTTCTTCTTTCCCCCCCCCCCCTATATTTTAGTCATGGATACAACATTAGATATGGAGATAAACAAATCACTGTTTTTCAAATCATGTTTGATTTGTAAGTATGGTAAATATTTAAACAACTTATCTGTGTAGGACCATAAGATAATGCCTTAAAAATTATGGGGGGTGGGCAACAATAATTAAACTTCACCTAAGAATATTTTTAGAGTATGGAAAATATGAAAATAACTTAAAATTCCAAATATCATATGCATCATGCTAGATAATTTTGAATAACAGTGGCAAAAGTCTTTTCTCAAAATATCATTGCATTAACCTAAGTAGATTACTATATTGCACATACATTTTCACTCTTTTTGAGTGTTGCTTATCAAGTATTTTTTAAAATTTTTATAAATTTGTAATCTATGTTAGATGCTTCTGATATTCTATTTCCCTGACAACCCATATTCAAGGAATATGAAGAGGTAAGAATGCATAATGTCTTTGCAAAAATAGCTTTCCCATCAAAGCAAAAGCACCCCTAAAATGGTTCTAAAATTGATGATAATAACACATTTATGTCCTCAGCCTTCAAGTCTAAATTTTGTATTTACTTTATAATGATAAATTGAGGATTTATTGGTTAAAAGAAAATGAAAAGGAGAAGGAAAAGTCAGGAAAAAATAGAATAGGGGAGAAAGAAACCTACTCTGTAAATGAAAATTCCCTTAGTGACAGTGTAACATTCACAATTCTCTCCCCTTGAAAAAATGCATAATCGTCAATCTACATGCAAGTGACATTATTGAATTTCTATATGAATTAAATACAGACTAAATTATGTGTATAAAATTATGAAAACCTTACAGAAATATGTGAAATTTCAAATTTTCTATCTGTCCACTAGAGTGCACCAGTGCAATCTTGTGAATATAACAAAATGAGTCGATGTGTTTTTTTTTATGTACATAAAAGAGAAATATAGTGTTAAAAGCAAATTGCATTTCTTAATTGCCACCAACCTCTAAATACATGACAAATTGCATGCAAATTAGATTTAATTTACCTTATGTTTTATAGGTTCACAAAAGGCTTTAAAAACTTATTTGAAAGTTCTGCTTGAATTTTTCCCATTATCAGCATATCAATGAGACAGAACTAATTTTTCACAATTTTTCTACTTCATCTTTTTTAATAGAATGTGCGAATATAATGGTCACATCTTCAGGTCAGGTATATGGTGTTACCCTTGGATATAAAATTGTCCTTTTGATTTAAATAGAAAAGAAGTGTTTGCTCATTTAAATTATTCTCCACTGATTACCTCTTGTTTGACAATATAAATGTGTACCAGATTCTATGGCAACAATACGGAAAGACAATACATACCCTGCAACTGGAAATGGGAAGGAAGGGAAATATATGACTTGTCCCAATAAGCAAATGAATCATACAAATTAGATTAGAAAGGGCCTGGTATGCATTGAAGACAGTGGTTCAGGGAAAACAGGGTTCCTTGTGTTGATTTCAGATTACACTGCTCAGCATTTACACTGTTCTTCTAGCAATAGGTCTCTTTTCCCTTCTCACATCACACACATTCTTTAATTATCAGTAGTAGCTTTTTCTTCAGCCCAAATAAGATTGCATTGAAGGCTAAATTCACACCCTAGAGTAATTAACTACATAATTAGACTAGAGTGAATCTTATATTGTCCTCTATGATACCTTCTATTCTCCATCATGTCACTTGATAGAAGCTGCCACTATTTTTAATGACCAAATCAGTAGATTTAAGAGCCTGATTTACCCAGTCATAGGGGTGAACTAGAGAAATTCTTCTCATGGGGGTCTGAAAATTGTTTAGGGCTATAGATTAGGTCTTCAAAGGAATGCATTTCCAGTGTTGCAAAATGAAGGTTTTCTTTGTTTTTTGTTTTTGTCTCAGTATTTTAATCATCACCTAGGTGACTACAATTATACCAGTGGCTCTAACAATATGGTATCTGAACCTGCAGCATCATTTTCACCTTGGACTTGATAGAAAAGCAAGTTCTAGAGTTCCCTCCCAGGAATATTGAATCAGAAACTGTGAAAACCTAGCCACATGATCTACATCTTGACAAGCCCGCCATGGGATTACACTGCACCTTGGAATTTTAGAATGATTGATGCACACTGTTAAAAGATTTTAAAATATTAAAATCTAGACTCTTAAGCAATTTTAAATAATTTTTTGTCAGTTTATTTAACTCATTCATAAGGGGTGTGGTACAATGTTACAGAATTCAGATAACTATACATATCTAGGCAATAAATATGCTGAGGTGAATTTATAAAAGATGTAAGACTGCTCTATCCACAGGGCAATAATCAATTGCATTCCACCCAGCACAATCCATTTGCCTTTCTATGGATCATTTTTAATATTACTGGTTCTCTACAGCCAGTTTGCTACAAAAGAGTTGTAAAGTAGCCATGGGCACTTACTGTACTCAGGACACTTAATTTTTTTCTCTTTTGTCCATTTCAAAATCTTTTATATATATATATATATATTTTTTTTTTTTCCTGACAACTTATGCTCCTCAGGGGCTAAATATGGTTAAACATCTTTCATTTTGGAGATTCTTTTTTTTTTCTTTTTTTTTATTGGTTATTCACAACATTACAAAGCTCTTGACATATCATATTTCATACATTAGATTGAAGTGGGTTATGAACCCCCAATTTTACCCCAAATGCAGATTGCAGAATCACGTCGGTTACACATCCACAATTTTACATAATGCCCTATTAGTTATTGTTGTATTCTGCTCTCAACATACTCATTTCTAAGCCTTACCATGCCTCAGGCCTGTTTCCAGTTTACCTCTGTTAATCCTTTAATTTTCAGATAACATGGAAATGAGAGAGATAAAATGATATGTCTTTTCTTGTAGACATCATGTGAGCATTTCATTGCCCCAAGAATGAATATGTCAAGAAAAATGTGAAAATAGAATCCTATTATCTCAGAATTTCAGGGTTGCAAATAAATTGATGTCACGTGTAGATTATCTTCAGGGAAACAAAATTCTGCTAAATTGGCAGTAAGACTCTACCATGTGAAGTCAATGAGTTATAAAAAATAAAGCAAGTATTCTGATATGTTATTGTATGTAACAAGGTCAAGTTCTACAAAAATAGAATTGTGTAAATTCAGCAAAATTCAACTGTTCCATTTCTGTCAAAGTTTTAACCAACTCATACTGGCATAAGTACTCAAGTTATAAAATGAAACTTGTCAATAGCAGAAACAAAATATAATCCTCATCCTTTTAAGAGAGAAGTATCTCATTTAAATAGTTGTCAATAATAAAATAGCTTTAATTAAGATGTTAAAAGATGTATTAGTTGATGGGTGACAGACAAGAGCAGTGAAAACATGAGGTTAAGGTATAATTCAAAAAACTGAGCCTACTGTACTGACCTCCATATGCTTTCTTTTAAAAAGAAATTTACCTGTGGCCTTCTTGGCTTAAGTCAATAGGTTATGCTATATTCCAAGGCAAATGACCTTTTTTTTTTTTCCTATAGGAGAAATGCAGGCCCCAAAGGCTCCTCCTTACCAATAAGAGCACAGGTTAACCTAAAAGGGAGATTTTGTGACTTTACATAGATGGGAGATAGGAAAATTCTAAGTAAATGCCCCAACCATGAAATTTATAAGAACAACTTTCATTTAGAATAGTCAGAACAATCCAAAGTGACACAGAGTTACCTTGGATCTTTAGCCAGTCATTATAATAAAATTTCCCCTCCAGGGGACAGGAGCATGCACAGTGGGGACCTATAAATCTGAAACAATTCTGCTGCCTGTCAAAAGTCAAGGGGTGGACCTGGGCAGTACTCTCTAAAAACATCCAAGGGTCCCCCAATAAAAGGACAGAGCAAGAGGGGTATAAGATTGCTCTGAGAGGACCTGCAATCTGTCTTCAGAGTGTCCTGCATTTCTCTATTTTTAAAACCCTTTCTCATAAATCCAGGTCTGCTAGTCTGAAGGACTCATCAAAATCTTTCTGGTGTGATTGCAAGCACCATAAGAATCACAAGCTCCTGTGAGAGAAGACAACCCGGGTCACTTCCACTCCACAGATGGCCTGGCTCTACAGCAATAAATAGGAAAGACTACTAATGTATACTTTATTTTAAAGAAGAGAGATATGAAAAGTGAAACTGGAATTTTGTGGGGGTTTTCATTCAGATCTACTAGGTAATTTTGATGAACCTGGAAGATCATTTAATTTCTTTTGGTCCAAGTTTTCATAACTTTGAACAAAGAGCTCTGTATTATATGGTAGAATACTGCATACATAATAAAGCAATTATTAGTTCTAAGATAAAAACACATTTAATACTATGTGCCATTGATTATAACTATATGAAATTTTGTAAATTTTGGTCTGAAAGCCCTAGAACTTCTGATATTGAAAATTTCAGATATTGATATTTTGAAGGTGGTTGAAAATATTTATTATTACTTAGAGTTTAGAAACACTACTCCATCAAGAGAAAATTGTAATGATAATCAAATATGTTAAATATAGCAGTACTAGGCTAAAACTCAGAATCTCTAGCTTCCACCTAGTAGTCCTCGATTTACAAAACTCAAAGAGAACTACCATTAATCAATACTATGTGTAGAAGATTCTTGCATAGCTTTTAATAGAATATAATAATATTCACACATCAAGTGTATTCCCTGAAATGTCATAAATTCTCTGGGTATTTTTCTAAGGATTTTTTTCAGCTCATAATGCCTGTCCTTATTCTTTACCTAGTCAATATCCTTCTCAGTCTTCAATGTATAGCTCAAAAGACATGTTCCTTATTTTTTCTCTTTAAATGTTCTATTTCCTCTGCATGCATAACTTTATCATAATTGTTCATCATTTCTCTTAAAATTATTCATACCTCAAGTTGGCTTTTATTTAATTTTGCTTTGTGGAACAATGAGTTATGTAAATATTTACTACTTCCTCTCTATTGTGAGTTTTTGGAGAGGAGGAACTATGTTGTTATTTAACAGCTTAGTGTCCAACAAAGTACTTGAATCTGAATTCGTTATACAACAAATGTTTGATAAATTTGAATGATACTTTACAATCCAGCTGACTGCAAAAATGACAAAAAAAAACTGTGAGAAAATGGTATATCAAATCAATTGTAGACTTTTGTTCTTTCATGTCTCTGAAGAGAAGAAACTATTTATCTCTGACGTATGTAATTTTTTCTTCCAGTAAAATCAAAGTCCTTTCAGTCAAGGGATTGTGGTTAATGATGTATTTTTTAAGCACCATCATCACAAATTCTATAAGCTTGGCTCTCTCCAAGAAGCTCAGAGAAGGCTTAGTCTCATTATTTCTGAAAACATCACCCTCTTATGAAAGGGAAAATGAGTTTCAGAGATATTAAGCAATTAGTCCACAAGAACCCTTCGTCCAAAAGCTAGAGCTGCTATTTCATGGTCTAGGCCACTGTTCTACATAGTAAAGCAGAATGCTAGACTGAAATTACAGCTCCACACAATTACTTTCCTCAAACTTAGTGTTTATTCAGCCAATAGCTGACTTGAGTTGTAACATTTAATTAAGAACCAGAGGAATCCAATTAAGTATAAAAGATGTTTCCAAATATACACAATAATGTGCCTTGCCTAGAATGCTGCACTGTCTCTGTAAATTTTCAAATGAATTCTTTCCTCCAATATTCAGGTGTGATTTGGGTATATATAAAAATGCTTTGCATGGATCCAGAACCTCATCATTTCTAGTTCACACATATTTATGGCCTGAGAACCCAACTCTAATCCAAGGTAACTGGTGCAGAATTGTAAGCCCTTAGTCAGTGGATCCATGGTTGCTTTCAGTTGTTGGCCACAAACCCTATAAGAGTCAGAATTTTTGAAACAACAACATAAAAAAACCTATGAAATGCCACACAGCTTTGTTATGGTCAGATGGTTTCACTCTTTATGCTTTGAAGCAAGAAATCCATTAGGCTTTTTTTTTTTTTTTTCCTGGGAAAAGGCCTTTTTTATTTGTTTGCACCACTAGACCATTTGATTTTTGTTATAAGGCTGTACTATCTTCACTGCAAATAAAAGCACATTTTGTTCTGATACATTTGTGTCCCCTGTATTCTAAGAGGAAATATTCTTTTAAGGAATTTCAGATTGCTATAGTTATGAAGACAAACATCAAATTTTGAGAAAATACAGGGGAGAGCTGAAAGGTGCAGAGGGAAGTATTGTGAAATCCAGTCAAGATTCAGAGCAATGTAGTAGCCCTGTGATTTCTTTTTAAATGTTTCCCCAGAGAAGCTTGAAGGAAAGTTTTGATCAGTGTTTAAGAGAATAAAGGAAATCCATCATGACACATTTCATTGGGGGGGGGGGGCGCTCAGAAGACTAGATTCTACTCCAATTATTTATTAGTATTCTTTTAATGCTATTGATATCACAAAACAAAAAAAAATTGTAAATACAAATTTTCCTTAAGACACCATTTTGGAGGTTGCATATTGTAAATGCATTTTCTCATCTAAAGATATCCAAATTTCTTGATGCTAATATCTGCAAGCAAACCATCTTCTAGAACTTAAAATGAAGTACTTGCTCAATGGTCTATTAAATATATCATTGATCTTTTTACCAATTCTGGGGATACCTTTCTCTTTTTTTTAGAAAGGCAGTCTATGATTTTGGTGCAGCTGTTTCAAAAAGTAACAAGAAGGGCTGGGAATGTGGCTCAGGCGGTAGCGCGCTCGCCTGGCATGCGTGAGGCCCGGGTTCGATCCTCAGCACCACATACCAACAAAGATGTTGTGTCCGTCGAGAACTAAAAAATAAATATTAAAAATTCTCTCTCTCTCTCTCTCTCTCTCTCTCTCTCACTCTCTCTTTAAAAAAAAAAAAAGTAACAAGAACATGTACCTTGTTTTGGATTTCAAAATTCAGAACCTACTCCACTATTCCGTAGGTATGTTTATCTACTTACATATAATATGAACTGAAATGCATTCTGCTGGCACGTGTAACAAATTAAAACAAACAAATAAATAATTTTTTTAAAAAAGCAGTGGCAGATTTAATATGTGTTTCAATGGCTTCCTGATTCCTAATCAGGATTCTTTCCCTTAAAGAGAGATCCTAAAATTATTTTATTAATTAAATACATTAATTATATTTTTAGTACCAGATTTCAAGAATGTATAAATAATCACAAATGACTCACTTTGATATACTTGATATTTAACAGTTTTTTTCATTGAGAAAGTTGAAATGGGATAGCTTCAACATTGCTATTTTCTAATATGAAGTTTTGTTCCTGTGGGAGTATATGGCCTGTGGGGGTGGCTTTCTCTACTTGGTTACAGCATGCACTATAGCTTCCTCTAAACTCAATTAAAACAATGTGCTTGAACAACCAATAAGGCCCTAGATTTCCATATGTCTGAGACCTAGCACAGTGAGCATTCACTCTTTGGCATTTTTACTATGCAAGATCAATTTTTTACTGTTTTGATGCTACTGTTGTGTGCTTGTTTTTTTTTCTGTTGAATTGTTGCTGGTTTCAAGACTTCTGTTTATTGCCTTGTATATTCTTGAAGATTTCATAATATTTGTACTGTGTCATGTTCTTCAAGTGTCTGAATGTTGGACTAAAATATATCTCATGAAAATGTCGGTCCTAATCTAAACTCTCACTTTGATGCAAAGTTGAGTTGTTTTCCTGAAAAACAAAAACAAAAAGCTTAGGCTTTAGAGAAGCTCTTTAGAGTGTATTCCTCTCCAAACAGGAAAAAGAAACTTGGATATTTGGCAGTGCTTATGAGGACACGGTTGGTGGCACTATTCTCTCCAAGCAAGTATTGAATGAATGCCCCAGGATAAAATTAGGACTGCCGTGCTTGGTGCTGTGAATCATATGAAACACAAAAACCAAAACCCTATGCTTCCAACCAATTTATAAACCCAGGGATCCTTTGGAGGAGGAGAGCAGTGCCATTTACCTCCTGTTACTTCAATTTGGCAAAGTAGCTCTCTCTTAGCTGGATTTTATATTCCATTGTATTGTTTAGTACAGTAAATATCTAGAATTATAACAGTAACTATTTCTAAAGAGTCTAACAGATTTTATGATTTTTATGTACTTTTAAAAAAATATTTTCTCCTGCCATACCTCTTCCACAGAACACCAATGTGATTTTTTTACTCAAGTGGAAATGTAGACATAAAAGAAAAAAAAAAAACTGTGAAGTTTCCAATAATCCTAACAGCAGCTTCTAAAATTTACTGCTTTTCATAGGTCAGAACTGTATACATGATTATTAATACTAAGACACTACAAGGAGGTTTTACTAGCTGCTCATATTTAGGAAGGTATGGAGAATCAGAGGATAAATAGTTTGGCCAATGTTCTTATACAATGGTAGAGTCATATTTCAAACCAAAGGGTTTTTTTCTTTTTTTTTTTCTCTCCAAAGTTCATGCTTTTCTATTTTTCATTACTCATATCCCCATCCCTTATCACAGAATGATGTAGATGTGTGATGATCAGATAAATATTTGATATCTGTCTCTCTCATGGTAGGTAGCATTTGCCAATTTATCTGGTGTAAATACACATCTACATAGCATGGAAAGGCATGATAAACGATGAAGACTGTGTAGACGGAAGAAATAAAATAGAATCAACTATGTTTACACCAACCAAAGCTATACTTCTTCATTTTTTTTCAGATTCTCTAAGGCCAATTTTTGTAAATTAAAGGACCTAAAAAGACCTGCTAATACACCTCTACCTTTGTGTCTATTACCTCTGCTAGGATTGAACCAACATTTCTATTGCCATGTTGGAACAGGTGAGGAGGCTACTAACAGTGTAAACAGCATGACATGCTAAGAAGAATGAGTACAAACACAGGCTCTCCCCTTTTTGCAGTTTGTTTAACATTCAGGCCACCTTTGTATATTTGGCCCATTTAACTGTACCCAGTATATGTATAAAGAAGGGTAATTGAAATAAAATATCCAGTGCATTTGTAGTCTGTCTTCAGACTTATATCAGGTTCAGGTTATTATTCTCCCTATATTAACCATTTTGTTTATCATCATAATCTTTGTTCATCAGCTAAATCAGTTCTTTGTCCTCTTTTGGCTGCCAGTTGCTATTCAGCCCTTTGGATTTGGCAGCTTGGTTTTGTTCTATCAACCCACAGCCACTTCCTGAAATGACTTTTGTTGTTCTGCTTAGCCCTGTGGCATTGTACAACTTTCATTTATTAACCAGGGAAGGGGGATGAGAGATCTGCCCTGACTTTCTGAATATAGATAAACTGGACATTATTGTAACCCAGTGGAAAGAAGGCAAGAAGGTCAGCAAGGATTGTCACTAAGCAGAGTGCGCATAAGAAGATATTCCTCTGTGATACACAATTCCAATACCAAGAGTGTTAGCACCTGCAGGAGTCATTCCATGAACATTAGCTCTTTCTGGTTTGTGATAATATACTATGCCAGGATCCCTACTGGACATGGATTTTTTTTCTCTGCATACCTTTTAAAAATCCTTTATCATTTTTCGGTTGTGAATATTTCTGGTGCAGTTGCTCCTAGGATTTCTCTCAAGAGAAGGATATTTTCCCTTTTCTCACAAAACCAGATCCTGTTATTCAGAATTGTAATATGCAAGTCTGGCAAATATTTGACTAGGTGGTTTAGTGTTAAACTTAATCATCCAGTAGGGCTTTGCCTTTGAACTCCATAAAAAGAAGATTCCAATTTTCCCATTACAAATTAAAAATAAGTAGTAATATGTTGCCAGGAGATAGTGACTCATGTTCTGTTTCAGGAAAACAAAAACAGTAATAATCAAGTACTAGAAATCATACCCCTTAACATCTATGACATTTCTTGAGAACAGAACATGCTTGTGTATATTATTGGCCTCATTCCCCCACCTCCCTACATTTTAAAAAATAATTAATGCTCGGTAATCCATGTATTCTTTAAAGAAAGGAACTCATATAAAAACATGTAGCATATAAAAGACATATAACATAAACAATACTCTAGGATACTTATAAAAGTGTGCCAAGACCATCCTGCTTATAGTTCAAATGCATATTCCTAGGTGAAATCAAGGCCTTGTGAATTCAAATTTTTGATATGAAACTTAGGAATGTGAAATATTAATAACAGCAACAGAATGTGATTTTTTTGCTCAATAAAAAGAAATTACTGCTGTAGAAGTAATGTATGGGCCAGTTGCGTGTAAAAGGAAAGTTTGTATATGGGTCCTCTGTATTAGATATAACACTGTCTCTTTTTTCCACTTTATCTATTCTTTCAACACTTTTGTCCGTTCTGCCAGTTTTGCACTTACATAACCTTTCAAGCCCTTCAATTCCATCACTACTATTTAAATATTTAAATCAGAATTCAGAGAGATGAATTACAAAGTTTTTTTTCTAAGTTTATGTGTACTTTTCACTTAATAGAATTAACTATAGATTGCGATTTATTGGAGTTGGGTTCTGCATGTCTGTATCTCTTCAGATAAACTCAAGCACAATTTATGAATTTAGAAGAGAGATTATAAGGTTGTTACAAAAGAAATGCTATGGACAAATTATATTGTTATATTTTGTACATATATGAATATGTAACAACAAATTCCATCATTATGTATAATACACAAAAAAGAATGTAGAAAAAAGAATCAAAACAACCCATAATACATTAACAATATTATTTGTAATCATGTAAAAAAATTCATTCATTTTCAGAAAACAAAACACATTTTAAATACTTCTTTTATAACCTTGTAATTTAATAAAAGAATGTTTAATTTAGGATTATTCAAATGAATAATGAGGTCAGAATTTACATCAATATTTCTTTAAGTAGCATTTCAATAACTATTCACTAAGTTTTATTATATAGAGAGTCTATGTTCATCACTGTCATATTTAACATAGTTAAATTTCAAGCTATATGAATAGGCAGGACTTCTTATTACTCTAACAGAATAAAAACATCATAAATCGACAAAACATTCCTGGAACTCATAATTGAATATAGAAAGTTGTAGGATATGTGGTCAGTAGGAAAAAATCAACTGTTTTCCTACATGGGAGGAATGAATAATTCAAATTTCACCTGTTAAAAAAACTACAGTATTGAATACCACAGAAAATTAAAATATAGAGCTATAAGACTTTTTTTTAAAAGATGTATTGGCTTTATGTATGGAACACTACAAAGTTCTAACAAAAAAGAAATGAAAGAAAATTATAGTCAAAATTTAAACACCCAATGTTCAAGGGTTGAAAATTTAATATTGCTAAGATGTTGATTTTTTCAAAACATAATCTGTATATTTAATGCAATCATATTTCAAATCCCAGCAAGTTTTTTTTTACATTTGACAATCTGACTCTAAAAGTTTTATAAAAAGGCAAAGAATATATGATTGCTAACATAACATTGAACAAAAAGAAAAAAGTCTGATGATTTACCTTCTTTGACTTCACAACATGTTGCTACAAAGTTGCAATAACTAGGTCAGTGGGATATTGGTGAAAGAATGTACAAACATCAACAGAACAGAACAGAGAGGTCAGTACTAGACCTACATGGATAAAGCCAACTTATTTTTGAAAAAAGAATACAGACATTTCAATGGAGAAAAGTGTTTTCAACAAATGATGCTGAAACAATTGTTTGTCCATGTATGAAAAAATTAGAGACAGATGGCACAACTTTTACAAAATGAATCAAAAAAGGTTTGAAGGCCTAAATATAAGTGCAAATCTACTAAACTTCTAGATGAAAACATAGGAGAAAATTGATATGGTTTGATGATGTTTTTCTGGAGATGACACCAAAGCCTACAAAAAAATTGATAAACTGAAATTTATTAAGATTAATTAATTATGACCTGTTAAATATACTGCTAAAAGAACAAAAGATATCTATATCTGGGAGAAATTATTTGCAAAAAATTATCTTATAAAAGACGGATTTAAAATATACAAAGAAATTTTAAAACTCAACAATAAGAAAATCATTCAAAATACAGCCAAAAGATCTGAACAAGTAACATCAAATAAGATATAAAGGTAGCAAAAAAATATATAAAAGTATGTTCAGTATTTCTTATCAGAGAAATACAAATGAAAACATCAATGAATCATCACTACATATCTTCTAAAAGGGCTGAAATCCAAAATGTAATAATATCTATTATTGCTAACAGGATAAAGAATAAAAGGAAATCTTACCCATTGCTAATGTGAATTGAAAATGGTACATTCACTTTGGCAGTTTTTTCCAATGTTTCATGAAGACTGACTTACCATATGATCTAGTTATCACATTCCTAGTTATTTACTAACTTGATAGAAAAACATATATCCCCACAAAGCCTGCACAAAACATTTTTATTCATGACTGCCCCAAACTGGAAGCAACCATGATGTCTTTCAGTGGATGAATATACAAGTAAACTGTTGCACATCTACATACTGGAAAACTTGGGTTGTCAAAATGAATGAACTATCAAAACCTACACATGAAATGATGCATTTTGTTAAGTGAAAGAAACCGGTCTAAGGCAGAGACAGGCAAAGTAATAGAGATGGAGAACAAACCAGTTGTTGTCAGGGGTTCAGTGGAGTGGGGGAAGGTTGAATACATAAAACACATAGGATGGTTCCTTATGATTCTCTAATGGTGCATATATGAAAAAAGGCATTTTTAAATATCTACAGAACTTTATAGCATGGAGTAACCCTTCACCTGTATAAATTTATAAAAAGATATCTAGGAGATTGTGGGATACCGACATACCATGCAGACTGTGACATAAGAATCTAACCACATGTCAAATATATGGAAAAATTTCATTGAAGGGAGTAGGGGGAGGGTGGATATAAAGTTTATGATCTAAGCAATTTTGAAAATAAGTGTATTCTCTAAAACATGAGGCAAGAGGAACTTCATACAAATGCAGTACTATATCATTGATAAATATGTGTGTCAAAAGGGTATTTAGTTAACATTTGACACCACAATCTTGTATACTAGAACTAAGCAATGGCTTAACTAGATGTGAATAGTACAGTTAGATCTCCCACTGTGGGAATGTAAGTTCATAGATAAAATAAGATGACTAAAGTGATCTGTATGGCAGTGTATTAGAAGTAGAGACATAAGTGCAAACTCATGTTCAGCTTACTATGGATCAGATAAATATGTGTAAAATATGTAGTTATGTGTATACACATAGCTGAGTATACATACCTCTATTTCCCTCTTCTGGCAGTTGAGTGGAGTTGGAAGCAACAACCTAGTAACCATAAGCAGATCTAGCATCCAAATCTCACGAACAATATAAATAAAAGAGGGAGAAAAGACAATTTTTCGTGCAAATTTCTCCAAATAATTTATACAAATCTCCCACTCTTAAAGTTATGGAGCTCAAATCCCCAATCGTTAAATATGAATTGTATATAGTAACTTCCCTACAAAAAGTACTGTACAGAAAAAGGGAGTAATTAATAACTTTCAGAAGAGAAACTTGGTAAGTGCTCTCTCATCCAGATGATCATGAATAATATCACCAATTATAGATGACATTGATAGTAGGTACCCTTAATCTAATGGATAAAGTGGCAATTATGTGATCCTCTTCTCCAAATGCATAAAAACCTAGTCTAACCACAGTAAAATCATTAGCCGAGTCCCAAGGCATTTTATAAAATATTTGACAAGCATTCCTCAAACTGTTAAGGTGGTAAAAAACAAGGGCATTCTGAGGAACTGTCAAAGCTAAGAGGAGAATATGAATACATGACTAAAAGACTAAAAGTGGTATCCTCTGTGGGACCATAGGATGGACAAAGGGTGTTAGAAAAAAAAATTAAAGATATCCATGTAAGCATGCACTTCAGTTAAGAAAAAGGAGGAAAAAACAAGTCACTAAATATTTGATTTGGCAAAATTCCCAGTAGGGATGGTGGCAGCTGTTTGGAGTTCCTTTGACTTTTGAGTTCACTGTTCTTTCCATTTGAGAAAAGAGGGCTCAATAACCTTACTTGACAGTGTTAGATTCCACATTGCTAACAATTGCCAATAGTTCTGGATCTAAAGGGCTCCTTATTAGCACAAGCCAGATTGTTCAATTATATCCTAAATTATATTCTATTAAGTTTTCCCTCCATTTCTTCTTGTGATGGTTTAGGGAGAGAGGTAGTAGTGAAGCACTATATTGGGATCAGATGAGTTTTGAAAGCTTTTTCAAATAACTGATTTTATTCAAATTTATATTAATGTTTTTATAAATTTTTAGCTATAGTTTATGGGTAGTGACTTTTAAAAGCAGTATAACTAGAAAACTGCATAAAAAAGAACTTTCAATTATTCTCAATGAAAGATGAAGCATACATAAATTATTGTGATATTTAAAATCCTTTTTCATAATCATCAAATAACTGTCCTCCAGAGTGAAACTTTATACCTATTACAGCATATCGGTGGATATATCATAACATTTCAGGTGATTTCAGATTGATGGTATATAGGTAACCCATGTGTGCTTCAGTGCATCTTATCAAACTATAAGCTTTGCCAAATCCGTGTTTCAGAGCCCAGTGTAGGTATCTCATGTATCCACCACAAATGCCAGTATTCACATGTCTTATCAATTCTGCCCAATGTTTGCCAGACTGAATTGTGGCATCAGAAAAATATTTGGCTCCTCTGAGGGGCCTGCTTGTACACCATTTGACAATGTGGGCCAATTGGCTTCTTTCTCACCTCTGCAGGTCTCTATGCTGGCAAGAGAATATTTACGTAAGAACAATATCCACAGCAATGCAAAGTAGCTTGCAGGTTTTCAACCCAATCTCCAAACCACTGACATTTGTAGAAGAAAATAAAAATAAATGCATGTGGCTGTGTTTCACACACTCTTTACATATCTACTCAGGGTGCTATTGGCTTTGTTTGGATCTAGGACTTCCTAAAGTTGATAGAGAAATAATATTTCAATCTTTTCGAAGTTATGGGAGTTTAAGAATTTGATTAATACTTTGGGCACTGTTAGAAAAAAGGATTATTCAATCTTCCTAGGTTTTCACTTGATTTCATGATGTTTGCTCTGAGTATCATGATTAGCAAGCTAAGGTCACCAGTTTTTGAGTTTATTCAGGAATTCTTCTGTACCACCTCAGGTTTAGAGGAAAGAGTGGGTTCCTGTGAGTTTCCTACACAGGGTGTATATTCAGCTTGCTTCTGAACCAGGGGAGTGGGAAGAATTTGATAAGATGTGCTGAAGCACAACATGGGTTACATATATAGCATCAATATGAAGTCATCTAAATTGTTGTGATACATCCACTATTCAATCCCTCTATTACAGGAACATTGCTTCCCTGAAGCACTTCATGGGAAACTTTTATTTTTCCCAGGAGGTTTTGAAAAATTTTATATAGTCAAATGATTTGTTTTACTTTCATTCTTTTCCATAACTAAGAGGATAAGGAGAGAAACAAAGAATAAAATCTGAACAAATCCCAAATCTGTAAATTCATTCTCTGAAAATACACTAACTGGATTTAATGAAGAAATAAACCATTGATGCAAATGTTGATATGAAAATAATTTTAGATTTCTAGTGGATTATAGCACCTGTTCATTTCTACCAAGGGAAGAAGTATAGTAAATTTTTTGTTAATTTTTTGACTACTTGCAATAACTTACACTTATTTTTATTACGGAAAAATATTTGTTAAAGAAAAGGGCCCCTGAAGTTGCGTAAAAATTATGAACTATAAACTAAAAACTTGAAATTTTATTTTATTCACATTTTATTCTTTTGAAATCTCCAAGATAATAATATTTTAAATAAAAAAAATTAAAAACAAATAAAAGCCCACATTGAAAATAACTTACTAGATTTTGGGTTGTAATACATGGTCAGTCATTTAATTTCAACAACACCTACCACCTTATAATATATAAATTCCTTATTTATTAGTATGATCATGTGAGATTTTCTTTGGCTTTATCTACTGATAAATCACAAATGGCTATATAATACTGGTTGTACAAAGGCTCTCAATAAATATTTGTTAAATGAAAATAAATTATTTCACTTTTCCTTTATTTAGATGGTATGGGGGATGTCAATTGTATTAAGGATAAAGGTGAGATACATATTAGACAAACCAATTTCAGGGTTTTTGTAAGATTAAACTTTGGGGCCTTTCTTTAATTTTAACCATACTAATTTAACAAATGGGTTATGATAAAGGCCTGAGAGTCTTGTCAATTCAAGAAACATCAATCCAAAGTGTCTACTTCACTTTTCGTAATTTATATTTGATATATTTTGTTTCTTTCCATCTACAAGAATGCTTTAAAATCCTCATAATTAGCTCTTAGTGTTTTTTATGTTTGGTATTCATTGAATAACTGGATAATTCTACAGAACACTTTTTATGAACTAAAAATAAAATCTGCCTAAAGGTTCAATTAAAAAATCATCATAATCACACTTTTTCTCTCTGCGAAGCAAGGTACACTCTTCATTGTCTACTCCAGTATCTGCCTGAGAAGATTAACTAATGACCTAAAATAGGTTCCTGAAAAATTATTAAATTCTGATCTCAGTACCTCCATAATAGTTATCAGATTCTTCCTTCATTCCATTTTCATGGCCAAAATCTTTATATCCTCATTAATTTTTATTTAAACCACTGTAAGTGGCCCCCTCATTTCTTGAATACACTGTTGAGTGTCTAATATATCTTATGCATTGATTGCCATCTCTGTCTCCCTCATCTCCACTATGAATATGAATGTCTGTCTGAAACTAAGACCACGGGTGCAGTTACAGGGTAGATGACACACCATCCATGGCAAACAGCAGGCACACACTATATCCTATCTGACTTCAGCATTATTTTCCTTTTCCCTGCAAAACCAATTAGGATATCCAGAGCTGAAAGTAAACGTCATTACAAACCCAATAGCTATAGAATGCAAGCAACTTGTGAACAGGATAAAAATCTCATTCATTTTGTATGTCTTCCACATCTTACACCTAGTGCTTTATAGAATGCTACATATCAATTATGTAAATGAATTGCATACAAATCCCTGTAGCTTTTTTGTAATATTTTGTCATCCTCTGACTTCTCAATCCTCTCTTCCACTGTCCTCACTGTCATATCTAAATATGTTACTTTTCTGTGGAACATATCACATTTTTCATTTATTCTCAGTAATTAATGCACATGTACTTTCTGACTTCCTAACCTGTCGTTCTTAAAATTCATTGTGTTTAAGATTCACTTATAAAGAAACATTTAGAAATGTAGCATTTCAGTTTTAACTCTAGAGATTCTAAAAATAGAACTGGATTCATTCCCAGAATCTGCATTTTTAAACAGCCCTCTCAGCTAAGTCTGATCTTATAGTCTCCCTCCCATAATGTATATCACTATGCCTAATTGGGGACACCTCATTTTCAATTTTTCTGCCCTTTACATATGGTAATTGAAATATAGCAAATTTTATGGAAATAAATTATCCAAACAGAAATACTTGTATATCAAATAATTCAAGGAACCCTGAGATAAATTAGAGGTTCCCTTTAGTGAATGACTCCAAAATAAGAAATAAAAAAATCTCTAAATACAAAGAATAATTTTCTAAGAATCACCAAATATTTTATAAAGTCATAGAATCTTAGAGTTACAAAGCACTCCTTTATGTAATCCTATTTAGTGTTCTCCTTACTTTTTGCATCGTTAGATACCTTGACCAGACAATTGGTTATCTAGTCTATATTTAATTTTATAGATGGTAAGTTATTCAGTATTTAATGATTTTGTAAAATGGCTGTATAATAGTTCCCTATAATTCTCTTCTGGGTACTTTACCCAAAGTTGCTTCCTAGGAATTTATGCCCATTTTCTAATTCTTTTTTCTGTAAAATAGCTGCTTCTTCCAGGTGATAATTCTTCAAATATTTTAGAGATGCTTTTAGTATTTTCCCCCTACACATTTCCTTCTAACGATATTAAATACAAGACATGGTTTTCAGACTCCTCACCATCTGGTTGTCTTTTTTCTAAATCTATTCTGGTGGAAAATCATCCAGTTTAAATCTACTTCCAATCACCAATATGAGAAGGTTTGTTTTTGTTGTTGAAATTCAAATAATTATATACACGACAACTGTCAGAACTTTGTCCTTTGCACCTGTGTTCACCTGTGTTTTGAATCTTAAAATGTTCTCTTAAGAGATTAAACAATTTTCATGCTATCACTCCCTCCAAGCTAACTCAAAATGCCAGTTCTGGAAAGGAAAAATAACACTGGCAAGCTCCCATGTTTCCTGCTTAAGGTTGAGTCTTCCTGTCTGATCTGAAGAGATCTGATTTAGGCAGACATGCCATGATGGCTATTCTAATGGCCTTACTCTTCCAGATGGCAAATCCACTCTTGGCCACGTGTGCAGAGTCTAGTGCTAAGAGAAATGGCAATACTCCTTTTAAATTCAAACATGCATTGGCAGAAATGAAATCCTATGGCCATCTCTGGGCTTTTACATTTTTTCCCCTGGAACATCTAGGCAAAAGGTCCTCCAGTATCAGAATCCTTTGTTTTATACATCATTCTTTCCCACCATGCCTTGTATGACTTCATATCTAAGAGCAAACATCAAGGTTGGGATTTGAATTTTAATTCTGTCCTTGATGCTGATTATGTGATCGTAGATTAAATATAGTACCAAACCTGCTCTTCCTTGCCTATGTTTCTTTAGCTCTGAAACTCAGAGATCTCTTCCAACTATAAATCATGTGTCAGCATCAATCATGCTGAATTAGCTTTATCACATTAATATTGCTTTCCCTCATCTTTGGGGTTTATACTCAGCAAACACAAAGTCCTTCTGAAAGCATCTATAAAATGGGTCAATTGTTACTGCTCCTAAAGACATGAGACACATTCATGTGTTTACTATGAATAATGGTGAGTGGATACATGAATGAACCAGAGCATGGAAGGTAACTCAATAACTCAATCCTCATTTTATTTTTTGTTCCTTCTGCTTGGTGTGCACAATCACTTTCCAAGAGATGGCATTGCCAAATGTGTGGGCTGAACAAAAAAAGGAATTGTGTGACAAAAGAGATCACTACTTAGGAGACAGCAAACACAGCTACAGAAGAAGAGGAAAATTTCACTAATGGTCTAAGTAAAACCAAAATGCAGAGGGAAGAGCATACTTTTAAATGATAAGTTAAGGAAGCTCCCTGTAACAGTCTGACAGCACATCCTCTGAAGGAAGCTAGTTACAGATCATCACCATTATAGCTGGTAGCACAGAATAGCAAAATAGTTCACAGTAAAGGAAAATCAGACAGGAGCAGAAAAACCCAAAATAGAAATAGAAATAATGGAAATTTTACCAGAGGACAAAATGCTATATCTCCTTTATTAGACTAAACCTGCATGTTAACACTGGGGAGGCAGAGTCCATGTAATAGAAGCCATTGGTATTCAAATCACTTGTCATAGCCACCCTTTAATCCAATCATGGCATAAGGTACAAAGCAGAGAAATTAGGAATTTATTAGAAGAAACAGGAAGAACTGGGAATATGAAGGGTGACAAGCTTAAACTGCTGAAACCCATAACCCTTGCCTTGCAGAAGACTCCTATTTATCTGTCTGAAATGGTTGAGGAAACATGTTCTACATACAAATAACAAACCAGCAAACAGAGGGCTTTGCCCTCTGTCAATATAAAATGTTGGACCAAATTCTATTATCATATGAAATTTTCAAAACATATAATAACCACATTTATTCTCTTTATAAGGGTTTTTATTTCTTAACTAGGGAGTTAAGGAGCAAAGTTAAAATTGTAATTTTATGTTTTTGGCAATTATAGAACTTTGATTTTATAAATTAATTTCCAGGTGAGTTAGATATATAGTTATTGTGAACATCCAGAAAACAATACAAAACTATCAAAATAAATGGATATACCCATAATTGAAAGAAATAATTGTTACATATAATTTTACTCTCACTCCATAAACCACATTTCTTATTTTAAGAAAGTGTAATTTTAACTTTTAAGTAAATTATAATATTTTTTAGATAAGGACAGTCATAAAACTTATATGAAATATCAACTAAAATATTTCTGTTTCTTAATCTCTTTTTAAACTTGCTACTTCTATATTAGAGTAGTGTACTTGTTTAAGATTTCAGTATAAGTCAATAACTAAACTGATTCCCAGATATTGACAATTTTGTTTTAAAATATTTAAGTCAATTATAAAAATTTTTAAAAAAGGAAAATCGGGGTTGTAATGAGTTTGGATGCTAGATTCATATGCTACAGTATTTAAAGGTGCAGCCTTTGGGAGATCATTAAGTCCTGGAACAGAGCCCTCCTCAATGAGATGAGTGCCCCTTATGAAAAGGACCCCAGTGAGCTCTAGCCCTGTCTCCACTAGGTAAGAAGATTGTAGTGTGTGATCAGAAGAAGAATGTTCTTACCAGAAGTGACCAAACTGACTGAATAGGTACTCTAAACTCAGACTTCTATCCTATAGAACTGTGAGCCAGAAATTTCTGTTGTTTATAAACCATGCAGTCTCTGTACTTTGTTAGAGAAGCCTGCACAGCTGCTATGGTAGAAGAGGAAATAGCATTTGCTGTGACCTTTTTGGAGTCATAAATGCATGGAGCTTCCTAATCAGCCATTTTTATTCAAGTTTTATTATTTTTTTAGTCAAAAGAATGGATGAGTACTTATTAATTAATCATACATCTCATCTGATCATTTAGGGTACAATGCAGTCATAACCAGTGTTTTGTAATAAGTTGAAAAATTTATGCTAAGGTTACATGAGGACTCAGGAAAAGGAAGCTTAATAGTCAACCTTAATTGGGCTGAATATAAGGCTATGTCCTCTTGAAATATCATGAATAAAATCTGTGTGGGTACCTTGGTTTAGCAGATGCAAATGTGTTGGCTCTATACAAAATAAATCTCTTTATTATAATCCAATATTTAATGATAGCTTTGGTATTCCAAGATATTTTACAAATCTACTTTCTTGGGATTAATTACTTTATATTCCATTTCATTTTCCACATTTTTCATTGTTGAAGTACAGTTGTACATAATGGTAGAATTTATTTTCACATATTTACACATGCATTCAATACAAGGAGATAATTTGTCCAATATCACTACCCAGCACTTCCCTCTCCCTTCTCTCCTCCCAATCCTTGGTCTTTCCTATATTCTACTGATCTTCCTCGATTTACATGAGATCTTAATTATTTTAGAATATTATTTTTAAAGGATGAAGACATTACATTTGATTGGCTGGTTAGTTTAGAAGTTTTTCTCACCATCTTCTTTATACTTATCAAATGGCCTGAAATGTTTGACCTATAACTTAATGGAGGGTCTGAATACAGAACATATTAAAAAAAACAAACAAAACAATGATCCTCCAGGAGAGTTGTTACATTCAGGTTGAGAAGGCATGTGCACTGATAATCTTGCAGAATAGAAGTCTATTGCTTTTTGTGGCTAGGGATTGGCCATTTGGGAGTTCATAAGGCCAAAAAGCACTGTGAATATGACATCTGATCCCTAAAAGTGCATTTAAACAAATGTGCTTAATAACTGAATTGTTAATGAAAAGAATATGTTTCTTTCACATGACAGGGCTTATTAAAGCAGGGGATCTATGTTAGAAAGCAAGGCCTCTCTCTCTCTCTCTCTCTCTCTCTCTCTCTCTCTCACCCAACCCCTTTGGCAGCACCCCCTCCCCCCCCACATACCCTTACCGATTTGTAGATTTTGTGTGTGTGAGGACGGTTCTGAGTTGTAAAATATCAATATCTGGTCACATTAGTGGTCATTCTAATAATACTTAAATAATCACAGTGTCTCTTTCAAAAGAATAATAGCAACATAAAAAGTGTTGGATACAGACATTAAAATGATATTACTCCTCCTGAACTCTTCATTCTCATTTAAAGTTCTCAAACCATATAAACAAATTCCATATCTGAAATATCTTTCACCCTCTTCTCTGTGTTTTTACCTGTAATAATATTCTGCACCCTGTAAAATATGCACTCTTGTGTCCTATTTTGTGTTTTATTTAGACAGGGTTTCACTGAGTTGCTTAGCATTTCACTTTTGCTGAGGATGGCCCTGAACTCCAGATCCTCCTGTCTCAGCCTCTGGAGCCAGTGGTATTATAGGCATGCACCACCACACCTGGCCATCATTGCACTCTTGTTAAAGAATTTTCTGACCTAAGGACCTGAACAGACACTTCTCAGAGGAGGACATACAATCAATCAACAAGTACATGAAAAAATGCTCACCATCTCTAGCAATCAGAGAAATGCAAATCAAAACCACCCTAAGATACCATCTCACTCCAGTAAGATTGGCAGCCATTATGAAGTCAAACAACAATAAGTGTTGGCGAGGATGTGGGGAAAAGGGTACACTTGTACACTGCTGGTGGGACTGCAAATTGGTGAGGCCAATTTGGAAAGCAGTATGGAGATTCCTGGGAAAGCTGGGAATGGATCCACCATTTGACCCAGCTATCGCACTTCTTGGACTATTCCCTGAGGACCTTAAAAAAGCGCTCTATAGGGATACGGCTGCATCAATGATTATAGCGGCACAATTCACAATAGCTAGACTGTGGAACCAATCTAGATGCCCCTCAATAGATGAATGGATAAAAAAAATGTGGCATCTATACACAATGGAGTATTATGCAGCACTAAGAAATGACAAAATCATAGAATTTGCAGGGAAATGGATGGCATTAGAGCAGATTATGCTAAGCGAAGCTAGCCAAGCCCTAAAAAACAAATGCCAAATGTCTGCTTTGATATAAAGAGAACAACTAAGAACAGAACAGGAAGGAAGAACATGAGGAAAAGACTACAGTAAACAAAGACGAATGGGGGGAGAGAAACAGAGAGAGAAGGGAAAGCACAAGGAAATAGTAGGAGACCTTCAATGATACATAGAATTATAAGAGGTTATGAGGGGCAAGGGGGGGGGGGAAGGGAGAGAATTGACAACAGCAGGGGAGGTAGAGAGGGAAGATGGGAGGGGAAGGGAGGGGAGGGGGGATAGTAAGGGATAGGAAAGGTAGCAGACTACAACAGTCACTAATATGGCATTATGTAAAAATGTGAATATGTAACAGATGTGATTCTGCAATCTGTATTTGGGGTGAAAATGGAAGTTCAAAACACAATTTGAGTCAAATGTATGAAAGATGATATATCATGAGCTATGTAATGCTTTAAATAATCGATAAAAAAATACAATTAAAAAAAATAAAAAAAAAATCCCCAGAAATTTTTTTTTGTGACTTCTTGAAATATATTCTGCCCAATTCGCTCATGTATGACAACTGATAGTAATAGTTTATACCTCTACATCAGATTAAATTTGGTCTCCAAATGCATAGAAGTTCCTCACAGCAGGCACTGCATCTCAGAGCTCTTATGTATTCCCAGTGCCTATGTAGATTGTCCAATACACATTAAATTTTCAATGTGTGGCTATATAAAAAGAGCATAATATGTATTTTCTCTTCCTTTTTTTGTGGCATCAGGAAATGAATCCAGAGGAGCTTAACCACTTTGCCATATTCCCATTCCTTATTTTTAATTTACTTATTTTTTTATTATTTTGAGACTGGGTCTTGCTAAATGGCTTTGGGCCTGGCTAAACTGCTGAGGCTGGCTTTGAACTTGTGATCCTGCAGCCTATTGCTTCTGAGCCATATCCTTCTCAAAGCTTGTATAAAAAAATATTTATACATCAAATTGATGCTTATAAAATACAAACCAATAAAATCACACAGTTTAATGAAAACTTAAAATATGAAAATTCAAATTATTTAATAGTGGAAGATGAAGGCTATTAAGATACCATAACACACTAGGGTACTCCAGTTTATAACCATCTAGAGATGTGGGCTCAAATTTCATACCTAATCAGCTAGTGGCCATGTGATTTGTAATGAATCACTTAGATTTTTTAAAATTCCCCATGTCTCTGTTCTCTAAGTTGAGCAACACAGTTAACAATAGGCACTGGATATAACTTCTGGAGTTATAAGTGATGAGTACAAAATATATGTAAAGTAGTAGTAAATCAAAAAGTTCTATATATTAGTTATATATTTTGTGATACTTTGAAAAAAATTCATTATTATATCAACAACAATTTTGCATGCTTCTTGAAGTACATATATTTCTTATATTTGTTTCTCCAAAGATAATATAAAGCCTTGTATAATGCCAGAAACTTTGTGGTCTATAGCTATATTTTCAAAAATAAGTTAATTCCAATTGTATTTCTGTTAAATTGTAAGAGCAACTGAAAAAAAAAATTAAGGAACATACACTAATACATACACAAATGGAACTATGTGAGGAAAAAATTCAAGTCCATTTTATATGTCGTTTGTTTTGAATCACATATTTATCTATCAAAAAAACCATTATAAAAATCTGTGGTATACCATGTCCAACCACAGAATAAGATCAAATTGTAATGAGTTTTACCCCGTTTATGTATAATGTGTAAAAAATACATCCTATATCTAAAAACAACAAATAAAGAAAATCAGTGGTAAATTCAATTGGTGCACAGGCTATAGGTACTACCTTCTTTACTTCACAGCATGCTTAAACATAATATACAAAACTCACAGAAACCTTAGCACAAATAGACAATCAGCAAAAGCGGCAAAAAGTGCACAGATCTCAGCCATAGCCATGTTTTAGAATAGTCTGGAGAAATAATTCTGTAGTAGAGATGGAATACAATCATTCATTAAGAATAGTTATAAAACATCTGAATTTCTCTTTTATTAAACTTAAAAGTACAGTATTTGAGTAATTGCATGTTATTTCCAAATATTGATTTAGTTTAGAAATAAGTGTATACCCATTTTTTTGAGGACATGTACCCAATCTTTTTAAATTGATCAGAGATAAAAAATTGCAGTCAGTGGAGCCTTGCTTAGATAATCTGTTAATCTGAAGTATGGTAATATGAGTGAGGAAAAGAGAAGTCAGAAAGAACACTGACTTCATTGTGAAATCTGGTCAAAATAATTTGAATGGTAAAACACTGATCATGTGAGAGATAATGGGTAATAACTGCTGAAAATATTGTTAAGCACTCTAAAATGGAAATAGCATTCAGAACCCAAGCCCTGTCAGTGAAAAGTTGAATTCTTCACTGAAAATCAGTGTTTCTGTTGGTCATGTATCTTTCCTTGTTGAGAAAAGAAAGGTTATAAGCAGCACATTATGTTATCAAAGATGCAAGTAGAAATGGGGAAAAGATTCTGATTGTGAACTAAAGCTCAGAAAGCAAGATACTGGGTAAAAAAATTAGAAAAGACTGAATCCTGGTTCATGCCACTTCATTGCCACACACACAGGCAGGCGTGTGCTTGTGCATGTGTTCTCTCTCTCTCTCTCTCTCTCTCTCTCACACACACACACACACACACACACACACACACACACACACACACAGTCCTTTTATGTGTTTAGCAGCAATTCCCCAGGTTGGAAACACATAGGTAAAACTATTATCTTGCCTCAAATTTTCAGATGAAGCAATTTTGTTCTAGTTGCTTCATTCAAGGTTTGGAATCTTTTCCAAGCATGTTTCAGAGTAGTCTGATGAGCTGTAGACTGTGCCACCCTTTCATCACTACTTCACGAAATCTGAGATGACACTAAAGAGTTAAACAAAATATAAAATTCTAGCAGCATATTCGGCAACCAATGATGGTCTAATCTGATGCTTATATGAGCAATTCAACTCCATGTGGAGAGATCAGCTGCTAAAAAACACTTTAAAATTGATTTGACTACAAATGTCTAAGAATCGTAAAGGATTTAGCACACAGGAGGCACATAATAAGGTCTGAGAAGAGGTGAATTTAAAAATGAAAAGTCTAATAAGAGAAAGCCCAAATATGTCACTGGTAAAAAAAAAAAAAAAAAAAAAAAAAAAAGATGCCTTACTTGTAATTTTAGCTACTTATTATCCTCTATATAAAAGATCAAATGTTTGATTTATTATAAGTACGATACTGTATGTGCACTTGTTTCCCATCTTAGAATTTGTCCAATTAGTAAAACAGTCCAATCATACTCTCTTTCTCAGGTAACAGCTACTGATGGAACACATCCTATATTCTGGATCATCTGTCATTTAAGTGGTGGTCAAAACAATTGCCTGTCTTAAACTCATGAAGTGGAAAAGCAAATCTGTTTCAGATCAGACAGATCTATGCTTGGCTCCAAATCTCTGTCTCTTCCCAGTTGTTATGAGCTTAAACGAGTACCTTTAATGTCACAACCCTCATTTTAGGTGAGTGAAGAGTTCCTTGTGGATTGTAAGGATTGAGGTGAAGGCCACTAAGTGTGCAGAACTATAGAATATGTTCAAGGGATCAATTGAAGACCTTAAAAGAATTCTTTTTTTTTTAATATTTATTTTTTAGGTGCAGATGAACACAACACAATGCCTTTATTTTATGTGGTGCTAAGGATCGAACCAGGGTCCTGCCCATGCTAGGCTAGTGCCCTACCTCTGAGCCACAATCCCAGCCTTTAAAAGGATTCTTTATTCTGTGTTGTATCCTGTTTAAGATGAATACAATAAAAATATAAACACAACTTAGCTGTTGCTACTGACCCTTCGATAATGTGTCTTTATTTTAGAAACTATTTTCAAGTCAATGTTCTACTCTAAAGAGAATTATAAATAATTTATATTCTTTTTTGTGCATAAGTATATTCATCTGTAAAATGGGTCTTAATGAGGGACTAAGTGAATTAATGCACATAAAAAAGTTTATAGCAGTCCTCATTTTTAGGAATTATTAAGACTGTGATCGTTGACCTGCAAAAGAACTCAAAGTCATCTTAGGCTATCATTGAATTAATCTGCTTAAGCCTTTTTAAAAGATAGTGGAAGATATACTTTTTAAGTAATGGACTATGACAAACCAATCACAATAAAACAGACAATGTTTATTCTTCCTCTAAAATGCTCTGGAGTTATTTCACTTCAGAAATTGAAAAATAATGTAATGTACACATAAAGGAGTTAGCAAAAAAATTACACTTTTCTTTAAACTTTGTACATGTATGCATATTGCATATCATGTTTGTTTTATATTTAAAATTCTTCCCCAAATGGAAATGCTTATCTTCTCTGTGGCTCAAAGATAGCTTTAGGATTGAATTTTAAGCTCTTAAATTTTAAATTTACATAAATGTAATACCTACAAGTATTATTTCTAAATTTTCCAATAATGCTAAGTATTTCTTTTATAGTATCTATTGAAGATGTGAGCAAATTTTATTCTGAATATTGATTCTTTAGAGTGTAGTTTATACAAAATATCCCTATAACTATCACCTCCTATCAAACCTGGAACGAGTGTGTTTAGGCAGAGAGAGATCAAGAAGAAATCTAGTAACACTAAGAGACTAATATTGTAATAACTGATCATCTGGAGTACCATAAGAACTCTCTCAAATTATCTCCTCACAGAACACCCAAAGGAAATTAAGTGTTCATCTTGTTTTGTAGGTAGAAATGGGTGATTCAACATTTTGTAACTGAATGTACTAGTAGAAAATGACTGCTTAGCATTGCAACAATTATTATGAGATAAGCACTTGGCACTATTGTAAAAACACACAAGCATTTACTGTGAGGGAAAATAGAAAGTATCATGGTAGCTCTATCTAAAGTGCACAGCACTACAAAAATGTTGATGAAATTGAGAATTCAACATAATCACTTTTTTGTAAGTATAATCCTTTTGAAGGTTACAAATTTATATTATTTCTTTTTGTAATTTTTTTCAAAATACAATCAACTATATGTCATAAAATGTTTGTAGAACTTCAGAATGGACTTCTTTAAGGCAGTCAATTAATTCCCAATTTATGTTTTTTCATTTAATAATTAAAAAATTTATTAATAATTTTTCAACTAATATTAATTAAGTAGCAAGTTAGCACAAAAAATATTTCTAAACTTGCTGATTGGAACAACCATTTTTTTTCTATTGTAACAGTTTAATGTGAGATTATATTCCCTTGATAGTTCATAACATTAACTTTTTACCTAACAAAATGCATTTGGTCTTAGGACAAATTAATTTCTACCTAAATACCATAAGTTTCCAGAGGAAAATGATATTGGAATTTCCATTTGCAATGCAAGAAGAACTGAATGTTCCCTATTGGAAATAATTCTACAATATATAAGAACTTCAAGTCTGTAAAACCCAAGCACACATATCCTGATATGTGAACAGAAAATAGTACAAAAGATTTGAAATCAGAACCATCTAGAAAATTCAATATATTATATTCTCGAAGTATGGAGAAAATAGGAAGACACGATTTTCAGACCTTATTAAGTTTTCTTTGTGTCTATATGAAAGAAGGAAACTCTTTTAAGTTAACTTCATCTCTGGGAAAGGAAAAGAATTGAATCCAAGAAGTCTACATTTTGGAGATGATAGCAAAGTATTTTTGTCATTTAGCAATTCTAATTGAACACTCTCTCTCCTTCTCTTTCTTTTTTTTTTTTGGTATTGGGATTGAACCCAGGGGTGCTTAACCACTGAGCCATATCCCCAACCCTTTTTAATATTTTATTTAGAAGAGACAGGGTCTTGCTGAATTCTTAGGGCCTCAGCAAGTTGCTGAAAGCTGGCTTTGAATTAGCAACCCTCTTGCCTCAGCCTCCTGAGCCACTGGGATTACAGGTGTGTGTCAGTGCACCAGGCTGTGAATTTTATTTTATGTAAATTGTGTTAATTATATCTCAAAAAGAGATTAGCTAAGGTTGTATTTATTTTAGTCCACATTAGTAAATAAAAATAGTTTGTATTAAGATTTGACAATCTTTTTTTTTTAAAGAGAGAGTGAGAGAGGAGAGAGAGAGAGAGAGGGAGAGAGAGAGAGAGAGAGAGAATTTTTAATATTTATTTTTTTTAGTTCTCGGTGGACACAACATCTTTGTTGGTATGTGGTGCTGAGGATCGAACCCTGGCCGCACGCATGCCAGGCAAGCGCGCTACCGCTTGAGCCACATCCCCAGCCCAAGATTTGACAATCTTGCCTTTCTTTCTCCGTTAAAAGAGTATGGTATCCAAGTCTAAAAATGTTTTCACAGAGTAACAACCAGCATAAGATTGATTTATTTTAGTTATAACATACCATATGATAATGGTGGGTGGGTAAGCTACAGGAAAGGCAAGAAAAAAAAATCTTTAGTGATCCAAGATGATGAAATCGACTGAGTTAAATAATTTTGCTGTGATTTCACAATTTAGGTGATTAAGTATATACATGCATGACTAAACTTGAGCAATACTGAAGTCACGAAACAGCATAAGTTGTAACATCCAGTCTAGTTGAGCCTCTACTAGAAGAGTAGACATTGGGAGGTTAGCAGTCAAATCTACCTTTTTTTTTTTTTTTAGTTCAGATTTTACCAGATCTTAATTTGACATTATCCACATATATTAGGTGAAAAAACTGGGATAAGGTAGAGAGGTTTAGTGCTTATTTTTTAGTGGTTGAATGGAAATCTTAATTTACAAACTTCTTGAAATGTGACCAGTAACCTCAAATTCTCATCATCACTGTGGCTTCAGTGATGACTTACATTCAAACTTCCCAAGGATCCACTCACTTTCTGTTTAATGATTGATCTCAGTCACTTGGTGAACAACAGAAAGATGGAGCTTAGTGTGTTCATTATTACAGTGGTCATTTACTAATTTATGCACTATGAAATACTTCAATGTATTTTTATATGCCAGATACCAGTAATGAGTAGATCCAGGTTTTCTGATATCTGTCCAAGGTTCATTCTGACTCCCCACAGTGCCTGCCCCTTGAAAGATACAGAGATTACTCTTTATTAAATGAAAGTTAATTGGGCAAAATGTATCAGGAAAACATTATTATTAAATTAGTGTTCCTAAGACAGATCATTCCTGGATACTAGATAAAGGAGGACATGTCTCAAATTCTGAAGGAAAATAGAACAATCTTTTTTCTTTCTTTTTTGTCTACAGTAAGTGTAAACTAAGCAGCAGTAGTGGAAAAACTCAGTGAAGTCCATTTTTTTAAGGATGTAACTATTATAATTTTGACTATATGAGCTATTGAGCTTTTATTTCAAAACTAAAAAGTAATCTGAAATATGTTGGGAAATATTTAATAACAATAGTGATTGATGAGATAGCCCACTGTTTAGGTCTCTCTTTTAAAATGTTTTCTTACATGAGAGGGTAAGCATATAGAAAATAAAGGATGATATCTAAAAGATTAGAAAAAAAATCCTTTATTGTTTTATTTGGGAAGTCAAAGACAGTTCAAAACCACACTCCTGCTTAAATCTGAGTATATCCTCTTACTATAGTAGAAATTCCAATCTCAGTATCTGCTATTTGATTCTTTAAAATCTGCTTTTCATTTTCCAAATTTGGAAAATTTGAGGTTGTTCTATGAAACTGTGAAATTTAAACTTAGCTGACATATAATTTAGTTTTTATTCATTCCACTAGCAAGAATTTGAGATTTGGACTTAAAATGAATAGCATGTTCACCAAATACCTTATTCGTTCAGTAGAATCTGATCAACAAGATATAGCATTATAATGATGTAGGTACCAAACTGCACAGTGGAGAATGCGTATTGATCCAAGGTAATTTTTAAAGGGCAAAATCTGCAATTGTGATTCTTGAAAAAATCTCCAGGGTAAATGAAGCTATGTACCAGGATTTTAAAAACATTACTTTGTTTTTAGTCGATTATTTGCAGTTGGTATTAAAATAAAGGTTCACTGTTCTGGGCTGTGCCAAAATATTCACAAAGATGCCCCAAATTAAAATATATTAAAATCAAAGCTCAATTACTAAGAAGTAAACTAGTTAAAATTGATGTCAAATATGTAGAAAACAGGCTTTATAGTAATGTGTTTAATTGATTTTAAAGTACAAACTTTTTTTTTTAATATCCTAACACTCTGAAATAGAGTAGTCTAATATACTCAATGGCATTTTTTTGTTGTTGTTGTTTAATGTTAAGGTTTTCTTTTTTTCTTTTTCCCTCTTTATTTATTTGGTGGTATTGGGGATTGAATCCAGGGCCTTGTGTGGATTAAGCAGTTGCTCTACCACTGAGCTACATCCCCAGCCCTCAATGGCATTTTTTGACTGACATGATTTTTTTCTTGGTCAAATATAAAATTTCATTGTGTCATACTATCACGTTCTATCATAA
This sequence comes from Spermophilus citellus, assembly GCF_964194105.1. Classification (NCBI taxonomy): domain Eukaryota; kingdom Metazoa; phylum Chordata; class Mammalia; order Rodentia; family Sciuridae; genus Spermophilus; species Spermophilus citellus. The sequence continues at coordinate 61,004,102 of NC_138183.1, read as the reverse complement.
ACTATAATTTTTGTCTTATAAAAACCTACACAAACTGGGTGCAGTGGCACATTCCTGTAATCCCAGAAGCTCGGGAGACTGAGGCAGGAGGATTGCAAGTTCATAACCAGCCTCAGCAAAAGTGAGGCCCTAAGCAACTCAGTGAGACCCTGTCTCTAAATAAAATACAAAATAGCACTGGGGCTGTGACTCAGTGGTCAAGTACCCCTGAGTTCAGTCCCTGGGACCACTTCCCAAGAAAAAATACCTAGACAAAAGTAGAATCGTTAGGAAAAAAAAGACATTTTTTTTTCTTTCAATAGGTAGACCAACTAGCTGCCCAAAGAAAAATGTCGTGTAAGTTTCTTCTCTGACATCAGTCACTGCTATCATATACAATTTTTAAAATTATGTTCTCTGTCTGCAAGAAATAAGAGACAGCAGAGCTTAATTTCTTAATGATAAAAAGTCATTGAACTATGGTAAATATATGTAGACCATAAAAACTATTTTAGAATGGAATAAGAGATATTTATGTACCACTATTAATTACCACTTAGTTTGAGATAATCTCTTAACTCAGTCTTTCATAATATGGAAGGGATCATTTTGATCTATCTTGAAAGATTGAGATGTCCCAGTAGTGATAGGAAATGTCTGAAAGTGTTTCACTGAGAACAGTTAATTATTTCTGTTACTATATTTAAAATGTATCCCTCTACTGACCAATTCAGTACTGACATATTTAGGACTATAAATTGATTCTAAAATTGTTTTGAAGATAGAGTTGTGTGGAAAATGAAAACTAGGCATTTCAAATAAGATTGAAAACCCTGCTTTCTAAAAGAAATACAAAATATACGTTCACTTTGATTGGTATTATATCTTACAGCCTAAATATTTCAAGTTCATTCCAAGTAACTGTGAATTAAAATTATTAACCACAGTTCAATTAAAAAATAGAAAATATTTACCAAAATTATTACTTTTTTAGAATAATTGATTGGGAGATCTTTAAGGGATGTCAGGAAGCAGGGTCATATATTTTTAAGACTGTCACAGATCATGATTATAATTCCATATCCTTTTCATAAAAGAGAATATTTATCTCTGATTTTTTCAAGAGGAGCAGGGCTGGCATTCAGCTTATTCAAAGGTAGTATAATATTAAGCAACAAGTTCAAAAGAAGTTGGCTAGCAGAGCCTCTTCTTTTTATCCTAACTGTAAAGTACTAACTGATTCTTTATAGAAAGACTACTCCTATGGACCTTGGCTTCAGAGTTGCATGATAGTGCAAGGTGTGTTTGAGCACAAATATCCAAGGGTCTATGATGAGATCATACATTTTAGCCTATATTTGATTTCTATCCAAAGAGTAGAAGACCAAGGAAATGCTGCCTAAAGAATATCTCCGCTAACATGCTTTTTATCAGTGTCACTTTCAAAGTAGTTAAGGTGGCAATGGAGGCTAAGAAAATAACATGTTTACTACCACCCACACTGCTTGAAGAACACTGACCTATGAGCTTGCTTTTTTGTCCAGCAATAAACCCTCATGTATTTATGAATAAAATACCCCATGGAAAGACAGCTGCTGGCCTGCTCTCATTATCATTGGGTGAATTTCAGGCTTTTTCAGGTGTGCATGCAACTTTTGAATTCAGAAATGGTGAGAATCCCTACTTGACATGGAATTACACAACCATGCTCAAATACTTTTATAAAAGCATCATTGAAGTGATTTGGTGGTAAGAAATTATTGCAACTGGTTTAAGTCATTGAATATTATTGCCCAAGTCATTTGTAATCAGTGTTGTTTTTCAAAAGGTATCCTATAAATACTGAAAATTTTAAATCTAAAACATTTTTCTAAAGCTTCCAGAATAGTAAGATTGACTGGCTTCATTTATTGTCTTCTTTTTGTCTTCTCATTTATCTTATCTTTTTTAGAATTTTCTATCTTTCCTTAAATATCAATATTCTTAATAAATGCCTGCTTCTAAAAGACTTATTATCATGGTTTCAATACAAAATTACTCACAAGGCAAAGTCACTACACATTGAATGAGAAGAGAAAAAGGTCCTTCACAGAAATTTGACAAGGTTTTCCCAATTCATAGAACCACTTCAACACAAGGCATTGAAAATCAATCTCAAGCTTGTTCATTCCTAAACAATCATTTACATTTTAGACAATCCATCTAAGAGGACACAGCAAAAGTAAAATCATTAGAAACAAGAGGACACAGCAAAAAGTAAAATCATTAGAAAATGTTAGTTTATTTTTTTCTGAAATGGGGCAGGATAACTGTCCATAGAAATGACATCTCATTTCCTATTTCTGACATTAGTCATATCTGTCATATAAAGACATACCATATCTATTATCATGTTTGATTTATGTAAAACAAAAAGAAGCTACAGAGCTTGACTTTTCAATAGGAATTGCAATAAGAAATTAAAATAATGGCTTTCATAGCAAAAGACTGCTGTGATGATAGTAAGCTAATTTTCCAGGCCTGAGAATTTCAAAAAATGTTTTGACAACCACCAGTGAAAAGCTTTCATCCTTATTTCACTCTTACACTAAGTGCTAGGTTTTCATGCATTTGTAATCACAGACTTCTTCAAATGCAAGAATATTAGCATTACTGATTTGTTTTCCATTATCACATAAAGGTTCCTCATACTTTGGAGTGTGTCCTGTATGCTGTTTTAAGATTCATTACAGTAATAATAAACTTCTAAGCCAAGCACTGCAGGGCCTTATGGTGTCATCACACCGAATTTCGAAGAATACAGGAAACTACAAAGAGGAAATAGGCATAGGTGAGATATACTGTCATTTTGCTGGTTCTAAACAAAATTAGGTATGCATAAAGTAACACACTGGTATCTAATAGTAGAGGAGTATTGTCATTGTGAGGAGTTTGCTTTACTTATTATTATTATTTTTTATTTTTTCAATGCTGAGTCTGAAAAACACAATGAAATATAAAGTAAATGTGCCCAGTATCTTATAAATGGAGCAAAATAGAATATTTCAGTTCTTTTCCCTGGAGTCTGAAATATCTATCAGGAATCTATAATTGTGTCCTGTCTTACTTTAGGATCCATGGAAGCATTATTTATATGATATCTGGATGTCATCGGTGATGATGGCAATGCAACATTAGGAAAAACAGGTTGGTTTTACTGCCATGAATACAGTCTCATCCTTTTTCATTATTCATGATTATCCATCCACTGCATTTCAATACAGATATCTTGACCACAGTGGATGTTCAGGAGACTGACAGCAGTAGAGTTATGGATTGATCATTCTCCTCACATAACAGCATAAACACCATCTTGAACAACATAGGAAATTCATATAGGCAATAATGTTGATTCTTCTATAGTATAATACTAGAGTTTACTACTCAGGCATTTAGAGCAAGTAGAGAAGTACTAAAATACAGATTGATCTATGTATGGGTTATCTGAAATTCTCTTCCATCTCTCTTTTGTTGAATCTAAATGAAAAATAAAGGTAGTGAGAAACTTTCCCTATATATCACCCCTTCCTCGAACTGGTTTCTCCACAAAATTTTTCCTGCTTTGTCTGGGCACACATTCTCACACCTCAGTAGGGAGTAGGCTGGGAGGTCACACCTTTCAGTCTAACAAAGAACACCATGTAGTTTTGTAAGTTTTGTCCTAGAAGAAAGACACTAGAAGCAGCTTTCCTTTTCCATCCAATTGATATATTATAAATTCAAGTCTTTAGAATGTCTAAGAACTGAGTGAATATCTTAATTTTGTGAATGTAGAAACTACACATTTAAAAAAGCTGAATGGCAAAGACATGCAGGCAGTTAACTGTAGTACTAAAATTTGAAATATGAACTCTGATCTTAGGATCAAATATCAATGACTCTTTCACTTCACATTTCAGTTCCCATTGTACAACATCCTAGTAATTTTTTTATAATTTAAAAAGTGGAGCAAGAAGTTAAATTTTTTTTTTGTCACCCAGCAAAATGATGGGTAAACTGAATTTTTTTCAAAGGATCATCTATTAGAAAATTCTGAACTGTATTTAGTTACATATACATGCAGTATTTACATACTAATTTTTTAATCAATGCATTTGCTTTTGATTTCCATAGATAGCTCCTTGAGCCAATAATTTTCAGTATGGATTTAATTTCAAGATTATGTTGTAAAAGTCAATATGAGCACACTTCTTTAGAGTCTGGGGTTCAAAATCAGACTGCATGCTTTTAAATTCTAGAACACTTACAAAAGAGTAGGGTGCAACCTGCAGCAAATTACCTAACTTCTATATGCCTTCATTTTTTTATCTGTAAAATAGATATAAAATATTTCCTTCAACAGGATTGGTTGGAATTATGTGAATTAATACATGTAAATACTCCAGCATATAGTGAATAGTATTTAACAGATTGATATTATTTTCTACTTTGTGAACTTTTTAATTAAGTGAAATTATTCAATGTTTTTGCCCATGATATCGAGACAAATAAAGCTTTGAAGGGTTCATTTCACAATATTTGTATGCTCACTTGAAAAGGCCATTCAGTTCAAGTTAGGCATCAGTAGTGGAGGCTAAATAAAAATGATCTTATGGCTTATGGAGTTTCGTGGTTATCTTTGTATGCCAATCCACTCGTTTTAGTAATAAAAGAATGTGGAAGTGGTGCAGTTTGTCTGAAAGGTGCCAAATTTATTAATATCTCCTTATTTAAAGAAGATTGCTCAGGATTAGGATTTTTAAAAAATGAGATTTTTGCAGACTCTTCATTGAAAATCATGTAAAGAAGAAAATGATTGTGTAAGTTAGTATAGGATATACTGTATCCACTGCAATCTACTAATGCACACTAACTTATTAAAGGACATGAAACTCATCCAGTGTATATAAACACATATGCCTTTTTAAAGCCAGCTTTTCTTGAAAGTATGGGTATTTTTCTTTGTGAGTTTGTGTGCATATAAACTTTAATCAGAATTTATTATCTGCTCATCCATAGGTTAGAATTTGTTAAATACTTCTTAGCAAGTTCACCTCAAGAACTATTCCACTATTGAACAGATGGTTTTTCCTGAGGAATGAGGTAAAACAGTGGTAGCAGCAAACAATTGAGCATCTGTTTAGGACATAGCATGCCACTAAATACCCTTTTCCATCATCTCAATATTTACAACCAATCAAAATGTGTCATGAATCCTCAAACTAAAAGACCCTAAGGCTCAAAAGGTCAACTATTCATGTAAAGATCAGATGACTATAAGAGTGGAAATTGAACCCAGGCAGTCTGGGTGCACAGCTGGCTTTCTTAGAAATTGAGCTCATTATTTCCTTACACAAAGAAGGAACCTGACATGACAGAAGAGGCTTGATAAGCTGCATGCCAAGGAGCATATTCAGAGATGAGAATGGTCTCAGAGCCAATGGTGGTCTTTTGTGAGGAATTCAGGAACCATAGAACATGGGTAATAATAAAGACTTCATGGGAATTTTCCAATGATCCTACAAGTTAGGGACTATTTACAGAAGAGAAAATTGAAGTCTAAAATTATCAGGCAACTTGCACATAGGGCAAATTGATTAAAAAAAAAGATAGAAATACTATTCACTTCAAAAAGAAAAGACTGATGGAAAAATTTCCCCTGTAATATAGCCTGAGAAAGTGGGGCAGATGGAAAGCCATACTTGACTCATGAGTGAGAGGTAACCCAAGAAGCAGAGTAGGCGTTAGCTACAAAGCAAGTAAAAGCAAGTTTTTACTGGATTGGCTGAAAGTGAAGAATGGGGATATAAAACCATTTATGTAAAAGAAAAAATCTGTCAAGCAAATGAGGCACCCAACTGGGAGTAGGGTGTAAATTGCAATTATGATGGTCCTTTCCTATAGCTAATGTAGCATCATCCCAGGATATACTGCCAAGCAAGAGTACATGGCTGCTCTCAGTTTCTCTCCCCTGCAAGATGCCTTTCAACAGAACACAAACTGAACAACCATAAGAGATGTTCCTGGCATAGAGAGCTAACTTAATATTGACACGTGAGCCCAATGCTTTTTACCACAGAAGGACCTTCCACAATAGACCTTCTTTTTTGCATCTCTTTCAGATATTTCCAGCTTCTTTCTACAGTTTATACAGCTCCTATTACTCTCCCTATGTGAGATATTTTAAGGGTGAAAGCAACCACATGGAAATAAAAGCTAATTTTGTATTGAAAAACATATTGTGCAACGGAAAGACAACTTCAAGTGTACTCAGTAAGAATTATATAAAATCATAAATCCTAGCCACGGCTGTGGTATATTAGAGACTACATGTTGAATCTGTAAATAATCACAAATCCATTCTGGGGATAGTGCTGAGTGACCTGGTTTTAGGTACAAGGAGAGGTATCACTGGAAATACATTATTTAAAGCATTGCTAATGCCCCAGCTACTGGGAAGACAGGTCACGTGTGTTCTAGCTGGCCAGCCACATGCTATGCTTTACAGAAATCCTAAAAGGAAGCATCTTTTTAATTTACAAGTTAATGTTAAATTAATCAGTTTTATTGAATTTTTACCCATTCTGTTTTAATAAATATAAATGCATATAACAATATATTTTAGAGCAGTTTAAATTCTGCTACTTCCCCCACCCTGATTACATAAGTTTGCTGTTTATGCCTTCTAAAATCCTAACACACACACACACTCTCTCTCATTTCACAATACTCATTATTTTCTGAAACTCACACTGGATGAAGCTATTTCATCTAAAATTTGCTATAGATCCTTCAATATATTCTGCTGCCTGGGGTATTGAATTTGATGAAACATTCCTCGTGAGTAGAAAACAAAAACAATTGTAAACAAAAATCAGATACAGAAAGCTTCAGATTATTGCTAGAAGGATGTAAATATAGAAAGAAACACTGACTTATTATTAATAAAATAATCTCTATGACTAATATCGTTATTTTACTTATTCATATCAGGTAAAAAAAAAAAACAGGTCCCAAGAGCTACCATTCTTTGTTGGTTTTTATAATTATTTATACAATAAAATTCATATAAGTTACAAAGTGTTAATAAAATCTTGAATTTATGCACAATTTTATCCTCAGGATATCCAGTGTTCCCAGCAATATTTCTCATGTAAGAAGATTATTATTAATACTATCTATTAATATTTGCCAGTTTACTTTGTCTTATGCCCCCAGTATACTCTTGAGGGGCATCAAAATGAGTATAAAATTTTTTCTATTTAGTAAAATATTAGAAAAATATAATATGTATAGTCTAAATGCCAATTTCTTGTAATAGCTCACAAAATAAATAATATTATTTCTAATAATTAATCCAATATATTTCACTCTATAATCATAATAATCACACATTCATTTTTTCATTCATTTTTTAGCAATCTTTCTTCAAAACCTTTCCTTATGTTGTATGTAAAATATAAGAATAAGTTCTGATCTCTCCAATTTAATTAACAGATTAGAATTCAATAATGTAAATGCCATGATAAAAGGCATTACGAAGTACTGAGAGAATATCATTATTACAGCTAAAGGAAATGTGAAAGGCTGAACAAGAAGCTTATATCTAAACAAGAATGGTTTTCAGAGAAATTTTACTTACCTAGCACTAATATTTGCACCTGCTTTTACCTACTTTATACAGTTTGCCTATTTTATTTTCAGTAAAATAAAATGTATCTTCATAAATATCTATACTTTCCTGTTTCTTTCAATTTTCCTCCTTAAAACCAGAATAGGCCAGAATAGCATAGGCCATTGACAAAATTATTTTCAGTAGGTTATGACACTTAAAACTGCATATAATAATATATATATATATATATATATATATATATGTGTGTGTGTGTGTGTGTGTGTGTGTGTATGTATATATATGTGTGTGTGTGTATATATATATATATATATATATATATATATATATATTAAAGACAATTGTAGTGAGAAAAGCTTAAATAAATGAACTTAAATGAATAAATGGACAAAAAAATCCCATCACAATATGGTTTAATTAGCAAAAGTTAGTCATAAAAGTTCATTTCAAATATATGGAGCAAAACGGAAACTACGAAAGTTCCTTGTTAGAGAAAATGAATTATATAATATGATCCCCTTAGAGAAAGGGCAGGTCTAAGGGTTCAGTTTCCTCCCTCAATTCCTGCCTCCCTCCAAGTTCTAATAGATCTTCCCTTGTCTTCCCCTATGAAGCTTTGGAATCTTAATGACACTGAGTCTTACATGGAACAGAATTGGGGCTTGTCTGCATCCTCTGCTACGTGGTTTTGTAACATGTCCTTGCTGGGTGTTCACAAGAAATATGGAAAATCAAAGGTGGGATTATATAATTGAAAGGTTCAACTAATTCTTTAAAAATATCTGCTTTATCTTCCTAAACACACGTCTGCATATGTGTATGTGTGCAAGTGCGTGCACACACACACACACACACATACACACACACTCAAAATGCAAGTTAATTTTAACGAACATCACAAATTTTCTTTGGTGCACAAAAATTAAAAATCCTATGTAATAATGTCTATGCAACTCATCATTAAAATTATGAAAATAACTACCAGGGAATCATTTTGTCCTAGAAAGTATATGGATAATGTCACATGACAATGCAACTTTTGTTAATATTCTTTGCTCTATGCCATTTAAGTGTGATTATTTTATTTGGAAAAATCAATATTCATGAGCCCAATTAACTCATCTATTCATCTGAAAATAATTATTTTTCAAAGTCAAAACAGTAAAATGTACACAATTGTTCAAAAATAATTGTGTCAGGGCACAGTAATGCACACCTGGAATCCCAGCAGTGGGGGAGGCTGAGGCAGGAGGATGACAAGTTCAAACCCAGACTCAGCAACTTAGCAAGGCCCTAAGCAACTTAGCAAGACACTGCCTTAAAATTAAAAATAGAAAGGGAAAAGGGGTAAGCATGTGATTAAGCATCCCCAGATTCAATTCCGGGTGCCAAAAAAAAAAAATTAGAAAAAAAAGAAAAAGAATGAAAGAAAGAAAAAAGAAAAACAATTTTTGACTGTCATATGTAGGTTCAAAGTATTTAAGAAACAACAACTTCCTACAACTGTGTCTTGCTCCTGCCTTAGCCTCCTACCTCATTTCCTGCCACAAATTTCAGCCATATTCATATTCTGGCAGCTGTGTCATGCTTTTAAAATGTTTTTAATGCTATTAAAACAGTCAGTATCTCCAGAATATAATCCCACACCCCACACCCCTTATATATCTGAAATACTTCTCCAAATGATGCTTCAAATATGAGGTCAGTTAAAGTCTCCTTTTGGATATCTTTCCTCAACTAGCTTCCCTCTGCACTTCCAGAGGCCTCCTACATTACTCTGAATTACCAATATACATGTAGTTCATTAGTATCAATAATGCTTCTATTCTATACCCTTGGAGTGGAAATTATTTGAGAATGGAGAATATTAGTTTTTAAAATTTTTGCTGTTTTTCTAATTCTTAGCAAAATGTTCTATTCATTAGGAACTCAGTTTTGAGAGATTGATATTTGTCATTGGCTCACATTAATTCATCATAAAGTAAATGTTAATATCTATTATTAAAGTATACTGTTAATATTTTAGCCCATTTTACTCTACTGTTTTGATGATCATTACAAAATAATTTGTAGTTAGAATAATTAGACAGCTAAAGAGATAAATTTAGAGAAGAATGTCATCCCTTTAGTGGCAACATTATATGGCAAGATGTGCCTGGAATTAGAAGCCAAGAAACCCAGATTCTTGCCTCTCTACTTTTACCCATATTTATGACTTTGTATTTCCTCATCTGTAAGATGAAGCAGTTGAATAAGAAGCCTTCTCAAGTGTTTGAACCTTTGTGATTATAACAATTGGTGACTTTTCTCATCTCACTCCCTCTGCCAACCTACATTCAGTAAATTTGTTATCTTCTTTTCTTTTCTTTCTTTCTTTCTTTCTTTCTTTCTTTCTTTCTTTCTTTCTTTCTTTCTTTCTTTCTTCTTTCTTTCTTTCTTTCTTTCTTTTTCTTTTTTTTTGGGGGGGTACTGGAGATTGAGCTCAGGGGCATGCAACCACTGAACCACATCCCCAGACCTATTTTGTATTTTACTTATAGACAGGGTCTCACTGAGTTGCTTAGCACATCAGTTTTCCTGAGGCTGGCTTTGAACTCACAATTCTCCTGCCTCAGCCTCCTGAGTCACTGGGATTACATGCAAGTTCCACCTTGCCCAGTCAAATTTGTTATTTTCTAAAAATTCAGACTAATATAAAAAATCAAAATTAATAGCTTGTTAGTTTTATAATTATATGATAAGCTTCTGATGTGTTTTGTATATATATATATATATATATATATATATATATATATATATATATATATATATTTTATTTCAAAAGGAATACAACAGAATTTCTAGTGTATTTCTCAGAGCCCTGATTTGATTTCTACACCACTCTTATGATGTTATCATGTAAGTTTGTGTTTGGGACTGCTGCAGCAAAAGGGAACAATGGGATTCTTACATGCACCTTAAATTCTTTTACGTGGAAAAGACGCATCATCTCCATTCCCATTTTATCAGCTGCAGCAAGTCACATGGCACAGATAACAACAGTGAGATGCTTATCCAGAAAGAAAGTAAAAACTTAGGTCTTGGTCTATTACATTCTTAATTAAGGGTGAAAATAGTACAATGTTTTGTAACTTGCTGACCCAATTTGTGTTTGTTATTCCATGACATTTAAAATAATTCCACTGTGTTCTAGTAAGTTTCTGAATTCAATTTTATGTATAGACTACAAATATTGAACAAGGATTCTGCTCTAGCACAACCTTCATGCAGAAAATCAGGCTGGTTTCTGTTCTTCAGTTATATAACTGAATAGTCTGGGGCCTTCTCAAAGAGAAATTTTGATGTCAGAAATAATCTACATTAAAATTTTTTAATCAATACCATTCATTTGAACTTTAGAAAGTTTATCAATTTAATTATCTATTCACCAAACTCGTCTTTCCAGCATACCCACTATGCCAGAGTAGAAGGTCTGGAGGTTGGTGGGTCAAGGCAAAGGTAAATAAAACAAAACAAAACAAAACTGTGAATTTATCTCAGCCTCACAAACCAGGTAGAATTTGAAAAAGTAACTGGAGAATTAACATGAACAAATGGACAGTGATCAGAAAGTTTGGACTGTGTTTTTAAGATAACAATTGACTAGCAGCAGATCATTTAGGGTTAGACAAAAGTATCCCCAGCCCCCTTTTTTGGAGACAAAGTAGGAAATAAGCAGGAAGAGTATTAGGGTAGAATTTGAATGCCAGCTCTGTGATATTAAATGTCTATATATTCAACTGACAGTTTTGGCACTGACATGCAGAAGGAGACAGGAGAATGAAAACTACAACCAAAGTTTGGAATTGATGTCATGAAGCACAAAATTTTAGTAGGGAGGTTGGCAGAGAAGGAAAAAATGTAAACCCTGCTGTAAAGAATAAGTGATTGACTGATTGAATATAGGAATGAAGAAAAATGTAGGATGACACTATGAGGTTGAGCCTGAGGAACTAGAAAATGTTCAGAGCATTAAATAAAATATAAATTACAGGGAAGTGTGAGTTTTAGGAAAGAGTATATAAATTTTAAAACTTTAAAAAATAGATAACTTGGTAGATGGAAATTTAAAAGGAAATACTGGTCAGAAATGGATACATACAGACAGAAACACACACACACTCACACATCGATTGCGAGAGATTTGGGGGTTTAGGTCATAACTAGAAAAAATCCCTAAGGGAAGAGTAAAGGGATATAACAGAGAAGAGATAATAAAGGCCCATATTTGAGGAAGAAGAGACAATAAAAGTAGAAAATGTCAAATCATAGTGTGAAATGCCTTAGTCACGACAATCCTGCGGCATGAGTGGGTAATGGTTTTAGTTTATGTTTTCACGTGGACCATTTCTTGTGGTCAACAGATATTTTGTAGAAGCTTAACTGGAATTGCCACTAGAATTACAAGACTACACACTCTAACTCTTACTGTCTGTGTAAACTTGGACACGCTTACTACCCTTTCTTAACAAACCTCCTCATTTGTTCTGGATGAATGGGAAGACTATCTGCACATGCTTCTCGTGAGGATACATAAGATGGTGCACCCAGTAGTGACTGCCACCTCCTAATACAATAAATGTCCAATAAACATGTTGAACACAGAAATTTTATTTCAATCTCCACTCATCTTTTCCCTCCCTTTCTCTCTCCCCTTATTCTCCTTCCTCAACTCTACTGATCTTCCTCTCACTCCTTCATTTTTTAAATTTTAAACTGGTACTTCCTACATATATGTAAGAGTGAAATTCCCTTTGGTACTTTTATACATGCATATAGCATGACTTCCATTCTGCTTTTCACTACAGCAGCTGGCAAATACCTCATATTCAGTATCTGCTAAATCATATTTGTTGAATTCAGAACAGAGGAAAGGGAATGGGAATGCCAATCGCTAAGTAATTAAACTCCCTGTCCACTTGAAGACAAATATCCCCTGAGGACATTTTCTCATTTCATAGATTATGTATGCATATATTTATTTTTAGTGTATATGTTAACCATATGGAATAGTTAAATCAAACTAATTAACCTGTACATTATCTCACAGATTCATCATTTTTTGATGAGAGCACAAAATCTAATCTCTTTGCCCTTTCAAGCCTACAATATATTGTTATTTACTATAATTGCCATGTTATATAGTAGCTCTCTTGAATTCATTTGTCCTACCTGAACTTTTATATACTATAACCCACTGACCCTTTATATCCTTTGACCTACATCTTCCAAGTCTCCCCATTCTCCATCTCCTCGTACCACCATTTTACTCTCTGTTTCTATGAAATTTACTTTTTAAAATTCCACATGTGAGACCCTCAAAGAATAAAAATAGAACTACTATATGATCCAGTAAGCCTACTTCTGAATATGTATACCAATATGTCAATGAGGTATCTGCCTCTCCCATGTTCATTGAAGCATTATTCACAATATCCAAGATATGAGAACAACCAAATTCTCCATCAATAGATGAAGACAATGTAACCGTCTGTGTTACAGGTATGTGTATGTGTGTGTGTGTGTGTGTGTGTGTGTGGTGTGTGCAGTATACACACAAGTGGGTATGTTTCAGCCTTAAAAACAGTAGTAAATCCTGTCATGCAAGACAACATAAATGAACTTGGAGGATGATAATTGAATTAACACAAAAAAAGAGTTTGAGTTATTTTTCACTTTGGTATAAGTTACTTAGTCTTTACTAATATATTCAACATATCATTAGGAGAATCCTTTTCAGATTCGATAGCTAAAAACCTCAGCACCTTTAGTAGGACTAGAATTTGCATATCATTTGAATTTTCACACTTTAAAAATGAGTTAAGGTACTACAATAGACTGCTGCATCAGAAATCCACTACTGTAAACACAAATAAAGAAAGAGCATAAATATGTTACCATATTCTTTAAGGGATCAGCAACGCTGATCCCTTAAGAAATTAAACAGGAGGCTAAGAAGAGATTTTCTATAAGCAAATTCATGCTATTGAATTTTGATATCTTGCCTCTGGAAAATTATATTTCTGGGAGAAGACTTTTGTATTCTCACTGTTATAAAGAGAAAATTGGTGAAAAACCTGACAAGTTGATGTTACATTAAATAAAGACACAGTTGATGTTAAGTTGCCTGGTTAATGGATATTTTGTGGAACAAAATAAATTTTCCTAATAAAAATTTGTCAAGATTTTTGGTTTTAAAAAAATTAAAGCAAAAATAATATGTACCATATAATTATCAAATCCCACTGCATCCAATAAATATCCTGACAGGTACCTACTTTTCTAAATGAATTCCTTCTAAATTAATACGTGACAAAGTTTGAACAACATAAACCTAGGCAAATATAAATAATCTACCTTTACTTATGCAACTTTATTTCAGATATTCTGCTAAGGTGCTGACTACCTAACTGTTATTATGGTCATTTTCTTTGACCCAAGTCATATTTAAGTGGATGTGTTCACTGCTGTTATTGGTACCTGACAAAGGGCTGAGTGACGGGGTGTCTGATCATATTTCCATGGCACTATTACAAGCAGTTGATAAAGCCAGGCCTCTAGGGTCCAATTTTCTGAAACTCATGGGGAAAAATAGGAGCTGGAAAATGAACTACCTGGTTATATATTTTTTCCATTGTTGCAAGGAGACTATTTTCGAGAATGATTGTGACAGGAATAAAAAGACAAGGACAAGCAGCCCCAAACTGTCAAAATTCTAGCATTTTTGCAGCTGCTTTCCTGATATATGCCAATGCCTTTTGCCAAAAAGAAAAAAAAATAATATAAAAGAAGTAGAAAACTTTCTTTCCTCAAAGATGGTGTCAACATATCTGGTGCACTGCATAAGGAATAATAAAGATGGTATTGTTTATTATTTGTTTTAATTTTAAGGAGAGATTCAATTTCCCCATAATAAGGTCAGCACACCTTGACACAACAATTTACCGGGTACTTACTGATCCAAAGTTGAAAAGTTAGTGTAGGCAACTATTCATTTTCATCTATACCAACCATTCCAATTACTAAGTACTTTCTATATCCCAGTCTCTGCACTCCAGTTGCACAGATTTTAAAATTTTATTCCTCACTAGCTCTCCGTGAGGTTGTTATTATTGTTGTCATTCTGTAGGATGAGAAAACTGTCTCTCTGAGAAGTTCAGTCCTTTGTTCAACGTTTGTGGCTTTGAAGTGGTGTCACTGTGCTTTTAGATCTGGTTCAACCTGATCCTAAAAATGTATGGGCTCCCCATTATAACCCAGCAGCTTCCATTCTCCCACTAAAAACCGAATACTAATAAATGAAAGGACAGATCAGAGAGAGAAAGAAAAGAATATGAAAAGATCATGAGAGGAGAAAGGACCAAAAAAAAAAAAAACTCATGAGAAAGTTTTCCTGCCTAAGAAATGGAGAGATGAGCAATATTGTCTCAATTTGCCAAATTAATAAACGTCAATTAAAAGTTATATTTTGTCAAAAGAAAAGTGACTGGAAGGGCTTTGGTCAATTGAATAAGTAAAAGGGAGGCAAAAATTAACATTAGGAAGTCATTTAAAACAGAAATAGCACCTGGCTAATTGAAGGAAAAAGCCTTTGAGAAGGCTTGACAGGATCCTTTTCTGAAATACAAAGAGGCAATATAATTTAGTAATATCCCATGGAGCTGACTTTCAAACTAGCTAAAGCTTAACTATACTTTTAGTGAAATATTTTAAACAGACCCTCATGAACTGGACTTCTATTTATTTTATATTTTATATATGGGACTTTTTGGCTTGAACATAATGTTGTCATTCTGGACTCAGCATATTGGAGAGACGTGGGTTCTAGAACCATACACTTTCTGTGTGACCTTACGCATGCTCCTTGAATTTCTGTAACACCTTTACTGGTGGAAAGGGAAGAATGTAATATTTTAATGTTTTTGTGAGAATGAAGTTAGGTAAATTCCATGGAATTTTGTAAATAATTCTGTGCCAATGAAAATGGCGATTATAATCTGCACAGAATCAATTTGGTTTCTTGTACCAGCAGGAGTATTACTTTTATTATTATAGTAATTACTGTTCCTTTTGATGACTTTTCTGAGTTCTGTTTCCCTTTAGTCCCTCCTTCCTCAGGTATAATTTTGACAATTGGATGAGCAGGAATTTGTGGGCATCCTATGTTTTATTCTAAATTTCTTATAATAGAAAGATTAAGAATTTTAGAGTCAGAACGATCATAGAATCTTGAAATCAGGAGGTCAGTAAGAACATCTCTGCCTCTGTTACATCCGAGTTGTGTTTTTTTGCGGATATAAAATTTAGTTTCTGTGAGCTAATTTCTTCATTTATGAACTGGAAGCATGATAATGTAATAAGAATAGGTGTGTAAAGACAATGGTGTACCCAGATTACCTGTATTATCCTTTCCTTTATCTTTACCAGTTTTGCAATTTTAGCTCTGAGTACAGCAGAAAGATTTTCCTTTGGGTAATTTTAAGATACAGACCTAATTGACTGTAGTAATTTAAACAACTGTAAGTAAAAAATGATGTGAACAGGGTAATGAACCCACAGGTACTCCTAAAGGAGACAAGCATCCCAGGTTTTCTCTTTTGTCCTAAGTGTTCTTTGGTGTTTCTAGAATTGAAGAGCAAGTTCCCTACAGTAGTGATCAGCTGTGAGGCTTTAACTTGCTTCATGCAGCCAAAATTTGACTAGCCAGGAAGACAGTGTGTCACAGCTGAGCCTCCAGGTTGATTTGGAGCATGTACTTGGCAAAGCAATGATTTTGTATAACTAGTTTCCTTGTTATCTTATTCATGAAGTAAACAGGAGGATCATTAAGAACAATACTTTGTGTTTACCTTGCCAAAAAAAGATGTGCATACTAGTTTTAAAAATGTATGCAATGGGGACTGGGGTTATGGCTCAGTGGTAGAGCACTCGCCCCAAATGTGCGAGGCCCTGGATTAGATCCTCAGCACCACATAAAAATAAATAAATCAAATAAAGATATTGTGTCCATCTACAACTAAAAAATAAATATTTCTTATAAAAATATGTATGCAATGATGTACCTATTCAACTGACAGGTATCTACTGCTTTTGTGTCAAGATGACGGGAATATTAAAAAGAAACAAAGCAAGAAAGAATAAATCAAGGTTATTGCTTTCAAGGAATATCACATTTAGAATGAAAAAGGAATGAGAATGAGACTGTTTTACAACTATGATAAATACTAGATGTGTAATAGCTTATGATTAACCCTGCCCAAGTTGTGGAGGAGTCTGACTCCTGAGACAAAGTTAATTTTATTGGATCCAGATTCCAAGAGCCACAATAAGATAAATGCTAAAATTAAACAAAATGCCTATGGGATGGGTTTCAGGATTCTCATGAACCAGAAGAAAATTCAGTTGCTAGGAAGAACAAGAATAATCATTCTCAAATGTGTTTCTCTTTTCATCTCCCTATATTCCCAAGGAGGGATCAATGTCCATGCCTTTTCTTAAAATCGATTGCCCACCTGTGAGTGACTAAGAGATCAGTTATTTGGTATATATATATTTTTTTTGTATAACTAGTTTCCTGTGTTATTCAGTTTTTTGTTATTGTGATAAAAATACCCTACCAGAACAACTTAAAGTTGCAAAAATTCATTTTGGCTCATGGTTTCAGAGATTTAGTCCACTCCAGTCCATTGCACTAGGCACAAGGTGGGGCAGAACATCATGGTAGAAGGGTGTTGTAGAGGAGTGCTGTTCAGTTCGTGGTACAACTAGATAGGAGACTGAAGGGAAGGGGCTGCAGAGAAGATGAACCCTTCCAGGGCACACCCTCAGCGACCCACCTCCTCCAGCCATCCCCCCACCTGCCTACAGTTACCACTCAGTCTATTCAAACTAGGAAAAACTATGAGGTTACAACTATCGCAAGCTAGCACTTTTATCTCCAAACATTTCTGCACTAACATAGGAGTTTTGAGGGAACCCTTCATATCCAAAACATAACATCTTCTTCTAAGCCACATGGTTTCAAAGCTGGAAAGAGGTGTAAGGGACACTTGTCAAAAAGTTTCCATTCATCTGCCCAAACACTGGAAGGCCTGACTCTGCTTTGCCAACAATCATTTGGGTGGTTATGAGATTCATTCTGTGACACACTCCAAGTTCCTTAGTCTCAATTTTCACTTTTGTCAAGGTAACATAAAAATAAATAAATAAATAAATTTTAAATATTTTAAATTAATTAATTACCTAAAATTGTACCCAAGCTAACTTTTTCTGCAATGTTCTGAGAAGATACAAATATAAAATCAATACCCAATTATGAAAGGCTTTTATGGGGGAGGCAACATATTCATGATAACAAGTAAATAGGAGCTATTTCCAGTGCTTTTCATAAAAATTCATTTTTTGCAACAGTTCTCTGAAGTGCATATGATGAGAGATTCCATTTTGCAAATGAAGAAAGTAAGATAACGTGAAGTAACTTTGCCAGGTTTACTCTCAGGCCTCCTAGTTCTGAGTCCTGTGTTCATTGTCTCCACATCATGCTGTCCTTGCACAGATACAGATAAATTGCTAGACCTGCTGATCAATAATTCAAATAGCAACCTACAGCTCCAACAGTCTAAGGAAATACAACAGAGACTTTGTACTAAAGATAATAGAAAAAGCGTTTTTTAAAATTTACCCAAAGATAATAATTACCCGGCATGCTTTCTAAATATATAGATTTGAGATACCTTCCAGAACTAGGGAAACAGATTCTCCAGGGAGACCTCTAGGGACTACCATAGTTGACAAGGGCCTGCTGGTGATTCTCATTATCAATTGAGAAAACCCAATAGGGGTGACAAGCAGAAAAATAAATAAATAAAACCTCTCTAAGACCTTGTTTCTCACATGTTAATATGCATAGGAATCACCCTGAGATCATGCTAAAGTGCAGCAGGAGGGCCCATAGTGCATTTCCATCACCCAGCCTATGCCAGGCCTTATTGGCAGAGACTACATTTTGCATTCAAGACTCCAGGCAACAACTCAGTATCTAGGATATGGGGTTCATTTGGGTCAGTCATAACCCTGGTTTCTTAATAAACACAGCAATCACCTCTGAGGTACATAAAATGCAAATTCTAGTGTCTAATAATATGGATTCTGATTTGACAGAATGGGGATCATTGTCAGGAATCCACTTTTTAAACATGTAATCCCAAGTGATTTGATTCTGATGCAGACAATCTGCAATCCTACTTCCCATTGATAAACACTGAAAATGCTGTGGAAATCAAAGTACTCTAAAGGTGGAAAGAACAGCAGTGCACCATTATATAAGTCATTCAATCCCTTGGTTTTATCACCCACAACCTGGAGAGAATAATATGTGCCTTTATAGAGTTGTTAGGATAAAATGAGATAAGACATGAAAGCAAAGTGCAGCTGAGCCACCCTATTGAAGGGGTCAAAGGAAATAGGATATGGATCCAGCAAAGAATCACTTTCGGCCAAAGCAGCAGAAAAGCTTTCCTATATTTTCCTGATTCTTAGGCTATAAAGGCAATTTACAATATCACCACATTCACTCTGTCCACTTACTAGCTAGGTAGGACCAATACTTGCCTATTATTATAAAATGATAGTCTCTCTTTCTTTCTCTCTCCCTCTCTAAGAATTTCATGCCTACAAGCTTATACATCTACATGTATGTACAGAGTAGGCATATACATGTATGCATGTCTCTCTCTTTCTTTTTCTCTCTCTCTATATTTATATATGTATGTATGTATGCATGCATATATATGTGCATATGCTTGCAGATCTGAAATACATAAGTGCTTACATATATGAAATATGCACATCTGCATACAGTCAAATTTATAGATGACTTGAGATTCTAAAGACATGTAATATAGCTAACCTTTAAAACAATGCTAATGTAGCTCCTACAATATGACATTTTAACAACACCTTTTTAATAATGCATGTTCTTAAATGTTAAGCTGATTCATATGTTATCATCCCAACTTTTAGATCTCAAGTTCTACTTAGAATATCAATAGGAATATGGAAAGATACAGATTTTTATTACAGAATTTTCTAAGGAATTATAGTGTTCTGCTATTATCACTGTGCCTTATTCTGCTTGAAACCTTATTACTTTTTAAAGGGAGGGGGTCTTCAGCTTCTTTCTCAGACCATGCCTTATTGGATTGAACAAAAAAAGAAAGACCTTCAAAGTACTATCTTTCACAGCCCGTGGCAAGGACAAGGTTTAGGTCAATGCCTATTACAGAAGCAGTAAAAATATGTGAATTAAAACGAAAAGCCACATACTACATTCACTTTGGTGTATCTGAAAGTTTTAAATGTGGATTAGGCATACACAAACAGTGCAAGCAAGGGAATTACAATCAAGTGAATTTACTTTCCATATTATTTAATGTCACATTTAATACAGAGCCTTTTTGTGAACATTCTTGAGTGTGATGCACATTTACTGAATTGTCAGGGTTCATAATGTGGAATCTAAAGCACAGTGCATTCAGAAAATCAATTGTTCAGGTGAATTTTTTAAAATTATGCTGCCTATAGATAATCAGGTAACAAAATCATTTGGGAATTATTATGTACATTATGAAATTTCAAAAGTAGTTTCCTTTGCTTCTTCACAATTTGACTAAGAAATATTGAAAAGAATCCCCAAACTTTCCTGTTATTAAGGTCTCAAATTATATTCATCTTTAACTTTGAGGTGCTTTAAGACTTACATCATGTTAATGGTAAGGCATTTAAAGTTAAATTATATTCATTAAAATTTTATGAGTCACCTTTTTCCTCTCAGGAGGAATATTCATTGTAAATTTGTTACATGCTAAAATATATGTGAGTGTGTGTGTAAATCCCAAATAAAGATGTTTCTGGGTAAAAATGAAACCATCTTTATCATATATCACCTAGAATCTAAATAATCTCGTTTATCAAAACACTTAATGCATGATATAAAATAGGAAATAAGTATTCAATGATAAATGTCTTAAATATCGGTAGATCACATTATAGCTCATTATGGAAAAAGAAAAACTTCACCACTGTCTTCATATTTGTATCTAAAATTATGTCAGACTAAAGTTCATCATAAAACAAAATGTAATTACTTTTTGCCTTTCTAACGTATGAACATTTCTAATATTTGACACCATATGAGGCTGGTTTGTAGTTATATTTTGAAGTAGCCACACCATCATTAAAAAATCTATTTCTAACTGGTAGATATCTGCCAGAATTTAATCATGTGATATATGGATCATGATGATTTATTCTTATAGTTTTGACTCAATACAACATTAATATAAATCATTGGTTATTTAGTTGGGCAGAATTCAAGAAGAGGGTTATTTAATTGATTATTATTGGTTATTTGGTTGGACAGAATTCAGGAAGAGGGTTATTTAATTGATTATTAATATAAGCAATTCACAACAAAACAGATAACAGTATCTGTTTTAGTCAACAGAACAAATCAGATATTTTCCTATCAAATTATTGTTGGCACAGATATTTTTTCAATTTTTATCTTTTTCTTTAAATAATGGTTAAAGAAAAACAAACACATAACATAAAGTCTACTCTGTAAAATTCTTACACGTACATCATAGTATTGTTA
Organism: Spermophilus citellus; assembly: GCF_964194105.1. Lineage (NCBI taxonomy): Eukaryota > Metazoa > Chordata > Mammalia > Rodentia > Sciuridae > Spermophilus > Spermophilus citellus. The sequence continues at coordinate 60,982,779 of NC_138183.1, read as the reverse complement.
AGAAGCACAATATTGCTCAGTAGAACTCCATAATTTTTTCATCTTGCATAATTTAAACTTCCTACCAATTTAGCAGCAACTCCTGACTTTCCCTTCCCCTGCCCCTGGAAGCAGCACTCTGCCTTCTGCTACTTACTACAGGTTTCACTACTTTAGATATATCAAATAAGTGGAATCATGCCACAGATGATACCTTAAAACACTTTGTATTTCCATCACTATTTAAAAAATACACTACTTAATATATACACTGCCAGGCATTTAGAAAAGCTCATATACACTACTCTATCTCAAATTTGTGATACAGTTTCCTTTTATTTTCTACATATTAATTCTTTGCACATTAAAACATTTTCTGAAGAGTCTATGTGATCTACCAGGCAACTGAAGGGATTCGCAGCACAAGAAAAGAATTTTCAAATATTTTCCTTTTGCTGGGGATTTTAGGTCAGGGATGGAATTGTTGCTTAGCAAGACCATGAGTCCAAACCCCAGAACTTAAAAAAAAAATTATCTTTCTTAAGCATGAACATTAAAATTCTCTGCTAGCTCCCCATTTCACTGACAGTGAAGGCCTGGGTTCCATGCCCATTGGACCAGATTTATGATTCTTTTCCTCAAATATAGTAAGCACACCCAGACTCAGACCTTTGCACTTGCTCTTCCCTCAGCCTAGAATTATATCCTTAATAACTATTTCATTTGTAGTCACTTCCTCTGTACAAGTCTGTTTTTCTTATTTTGCTAATTACTTAATTTACTATCTTTATTTTTCACCAGCTTTCCTCTAGAATATAAACTCATTGCAGCAGAGATTTTTATTCAGTTTGCTTTTCTCTTTTGTTTGCTGCAGTATTATAACACAATTAGGTGCTCAATAAACATCTGTAGAGTCAAAGAATGGTATGTAGAAATAAATGACCCTTTTTAGTGTGGTTGTAAATGAGAGTAAATCATCTCTCCAACAGTAGATTAGCGTATTTTGGGGACTGCTAAATGTAGAACTTGAGAATTTAGGTAGAAAGATGATGCTACTCTTTTAGCATGCAGGTTACCAAAAATGTACAGAAGTATTAATTTGCTAGCTCTACTGTCGAAAATTAATCAATATTGGTGGCTTAAACCAACTCAAATCTATTCACTTAGTTCTGGAGAGCAGCAATCCTAAATCAAGGTGTTGATAAGGTTACTCCTCTCCAAAAACTCTAGGATTCCTCCTTCCCTCCTTCAGCATTTGGAGGATGCTGGCATTCTTTGGCTTCTGGAAGCAGAATTCCAGTCTGCCTACAGTTTTTCTAGGCCCTTTGTGTACAAGTTCCCCTCACCTTTTTCTTATAAGGAGAATAGTCATTAGGTTTAGGGCTCACTCTAAATCCTAGACGATCCCATGATGAGATTCTTACCTAATTATATCTGAAAAGACCCTCTTTCAAAATAAGGTTATGTTTAGGCACTGGGGGATAGGACTTGAGTATAAGTTTTGGGGTGACACAATTCTCTACAGAAGAAAAGAAATTATCCTGAACTTTCAGTCCAAAGAAATGGGATCTTTTTATTCACTTTGTCTCTAGAGAAAGAGATTTATGCCTTCCTAGTACTTTTGTAGAATTGTAAACTTCATTTTCCTGGAGGATCTTCTCATTGACTCTGTGGAATATATAAGGTATGTAGCTACGAATAAACTACCTGTAAAACATACAAACCTACAATTATAACCTGATATTTTTCACACTGGAGCAAAAAGATGGAAAATGTCAAATGATGTATATCACTTTGTTCCTAGAAGGGCAATATTTTGTTTGGGGTCTGCCAGAAGGAGATTCAAATGCAACTCAATCACAGTCATATGACTGTGATTTCACATGCCCATGATTAGTACAGCATTAAACAACAGGTTAAGTAAATGGCTGAAGAAAACTTCTAATATGTATTGAGTAAACTTCTAATATTTATTACATATTTCTTCTTGTCAAAAGGAAATAATATCTTCTTTATATACTAGATCTAAGTTCATGAAAGTACTTACATTAAAGGATTGTTTTGACGTAATGAGACTAAAGCACTTCACCTAGTGTCTGGCATAAAATAAGCATTCAACATGTTACTTAACAGTATTGATCATCACTAATGTCAAAAACAATGAATGTAAATTTCTAACATTTGATTCAAAATGTCAAATGTAGATGTTAAAAAAGGAACCTAGAGGAAAAAGACTTGAAAGTGCCAGTTGAGTATAAATTCAAAATATGTCAAGAACACAATGCAAAATCAAAATTAATAAATCCAATGTCTTTTTGAGTTGAATTCCTGAAAATATATGTGTCTTGATCAGTGTTGGTTCAGCACCATATTTTAGTTCATATCTCAACTAGAATTCAGTGCTGACTTCTAGGCAGAATATTTGGAGGATGAACTTTCCATCTACAGGACAATTAGAAAAGTAAAATAGCTGTGAAATATGCCATATATAAAACAGCTGAAATAAGAGATAATAGTTAGCTGGAAGAAGATACTTAGGATAAAAATAGCAGCTGTCTTTAAAAATTTGACTGATGGTCCTTTGGAAAAAATAAAATTAAACCAAACCAAGTAAAACAGGCAAATCAACTAGGACATGAAAGTTACAATAAGCAAGACTATCGTTCCATGTAAGACATACCTTGTATGTATTAGCACTGTTGAGCAGTGAAATAAACTACCTTGTCAGACACTGAATTTCCATAATAATGATAAGTACTGATCACTGAAGTGCTTGGTACAAACCTAACAGCATTTCTGCACTGTTGCAATCAATCCTAAGAATAATCCTATGAGTCAGAGGTTATTATCTTCATTTCCTGGAAGAGGAGATATAAGTGATTTGCCCATGGCCACAGGACTAGAGATTCTAAAGTTACTATTTAAGCCACATTCAATGTCTTAGCCTTCTCTGGTACACTAAATTGAGCACAACTGGTAAAAATCTTTTAAATGGATACCATGCATCTGGAGTGTGGTGGATCTGGCTTTTAAGGTTAATACATGAAAAATGCTTGGAACAGTTCAGTTTTTAAGAGTAGTTAAAACATACTGAGTGTATAACAGGATAATTTTTAGATAAGAATATAATCAGAACTCATACAGATACAAAATGAACATGTATAAAAGATTTTATTCAGCTAAATAATTAATATGGGAACCATATGATATAATAACTGGCCTCATAATTCATCACCCAACACACACAGTAATAATGAAATGAATTTACAAATAGATTGAAATCTATTGTGTTCTGATGAGGAGGAAGGAAATCACTGTATTTTGTTAAAATAAACTTTTTTATTTTCATGTCTATGAAACATAATCATTTGTACTGTGATAAGTAATTGAGAATATATAGAGTATAAAAATAGCTCTAAGACAACAAGCAGTGCAGAGACCTATTCAAATCAGAACACAACTGAAGGCATGTTTAGTAAACACCTCGTTTTTCATTGTAGATGGCCATTTTGGCTCATTTCAAAGCCTTTCACAATGTTTCCCTCAACTATTTATAATTATGTTTGTGCAAATCACATAGGTTGGAAATATCAGGGGAGTGATAGGAAGCTAGCACATGAAGGATAATGGCATTCCAACTAAACCACCTGGCCTCCCAGTGACATTTCTACATTGTATAGGAAAACTTAAAGGAACCAATGTTTATTGAATGCCACATTCATTGCTAAGGATGCAATACTTGATAGTAAAAGTGTATTTTTTTAGTGCTTTTTGTATTATTGCTTTGGTGAATGGACTTATGTGCATTAGTACATATAATTTTCCTACTAGTTACAATGATTCAGCAGCAATAGTATGAACAAAGCAATAACAATACTTCCTTTTAGTTAAATGATTATTGAAACTTCCCTACTTGTTGTAAGTATTGTTTACCTGAATCTTAACAATCACTGCTGTAGTTTAATTAATTTATAAGCTCCCACCACTTTACTGATGAGTAAATTGAGGCTTACAAAGTTCAATTTACTTTCTAAGGTCATAGAAATTATTAAATTTCAACTTATGTCTCTGAATACAAAGTCTGTGTTTATAATTATTATGCTCTAAACTGTCACTGATCACCATGTCAGTGCATTTTAAATTTACAAGAATTTAAAATAATTTATGTTCTTAGACATATTGAAAAAGACTACATTTGTTAGATTTTTAAAAAAATTTCTATAGTTTTAAGTATCTTTTAATGATTATAGATATCTCAAATATGGCTTGTTTCAAAACATAAATACTTAGGAAAATTTATAACCCAAAATGAAATTTCTTCGGAAGCAATTCCTTTCAAAAATCCAATGATAAAACCATAAAAGTAGTGTTTCCTCTGACTTGCTTAGCTTTTTAAATTTTTTTTTTATTTGTTGATGGACCTTTATTTTATTTATTTTATATGGTGCTGAGAATCGAACCCAGTGGCTCATGCATGCTAGGCAAGCGCTCTACCACTAAGCCACAACCCCAGACCCTGACTTCCTTATCTTAAATAATAATTTCACACAATATGTTGAATGTTATCTTTTTTTCTTTCACTCCCTTAGTGTCCCCTTCTGAAATAATTCTTAGTGATCCTATGAGCAAAGGAGCAAATGGAGATAGAAGAGAGGGTCAAAATATACTATCAGAAGCAAACATTTATGTATGTCAAATAAAGTATTATGAGTATTTTTATTGACCAAGTAGGGTTGTAGAATTGTGTGTCATGGTTTGTGCCAAAATAGATAATTATAAAGATTTCAAGAAGTTATGAGTATTTTAAAAATATCTTCAACATTTTCTATATCCTTGTTTAATCTTGATTAGCAATAGCTTGCACTGTATTCTGAACCAAATTTTGGTTATCAAAGATAAGTCATCTCTAACTTTGCCTTAATGATTAAGTATGACTAGAGAAAGCACTTTTAATTATCTTTTTTTCAGATATGAAATTGGAATGAAATAGTTGTGTGGATAATCCTAAATACCAAATAATTCCCAAATTATTTAGAGTTTGTTTTGGGATGAATTTTAATTTGGAAGAGATGTATTTTCTAATTACATTTTGCACAGGCTAAAGTTAAAGTAGGCAACCAATGTTTAATAGTAGTAATTATTAATAGTAGTAAACACACAATGTTTACTGTGGCCCACAATACTGTGGTTGTTAAGGGCACACCAAACTGGGCCAGATTGCACTGCTGAGGACATCAACATGTAACACTACCAATAAAATAGCATCAGCAATAAAGAGACATGCAGAGGAAATTCATAGCCTACCCAGAATGGTCTAATTTAGGGCATCATGTAGTTAGTTCTAATTTATCACTGATTTTTGCTCTGCTTCTGTATTTTTGCCTGTGATAATTTTTATTTCCACTAATCCATATCTTGCAAAATAATTTTAAGTATACTTGAAGTCCTACATCCTTTATTAAGAAATAAACCTTCCCTTAAATATTGAGACTTACTCACTACTTTTGCAGATCCTTTCTTAGATATCATACTGCTTGCAGACAGAACTCCAACATTTACTTCTTTTTTTCTCCAACAGCAAAGATGGAGGGTGAAACAAGGCATTGTTCTGCCACCTCCCTAATCATCTCCCATGTTAACTTTGTCCTCTGTACTATGACCTTCCTGCAATGCCAACATAGAATCCCAAGAGACACAGACACTTAAGAAAGGTACCCACTCTTTCTTCAGTGTTTTTGTTTGCTTCTTCAGTAGTTTGTGCATCTGAAAGTATGGGCTTTAAAAACCTCAAAGGAATAGATATGACTACATTCTGGAATAGAAGTATTCAGGTAAAATGAACTTAAATTCTATCCTATAAATGTAATAGTAATTACTACTATTGACATAGCCTAATAACTTACTGCTGCTTCCAACTCTGCCAACAATGGAATGGTCATCATCATCATTTACTGTTTACCAAGCATGCATTATAAGCCAGATGCTGCACTAATAAGCTCACATTAACTTTTAAAAGCATCTGGTAAGAACATAGTGCATCCACATCTTGTTATTTAACTATGGGGATATAGGAGTACATCCAAGTACAGGATTTTGGAATTCTGTCTATGAAAGGGAAGGACCTGTTTTGGTAGGAGAGTTTGAGACAAGGGTATTGGACAATTCCTCACACTAGATAAACTGAAACCTTAAAGCTATTTCTTCATAGCTGGAGTGATGTTTCAGCTCCTAAGAAAAGTGTACTAACTTTTCCAATACTATGTTTTAATTTGGTGTTAAATATGTCATAGTCATTCTCCATAAGACCTTAAGCATCAGTAAAATGCAGGTTCTTACAATAGTCCCAGAGTGTTTTTGGTATTAAATTTCAATAATTGTATAATTGTAAGACTTTAAACTTAAGCACATAACAGCCTGGAACTATTATGAATAGTTCTGAGTTAATCAAAATAATGCACTAAATCAAAATTATTTTCTTTTGAATACAATTAAAAGTTAATGGGTATCAAAGGGTAACCATGGAAAGTATGGGTTTTTGAAGTTTGGCTGAGGACAATGGGGTACAAAGGAAGACCAGAACTTTATTAAGAAAAAACAAAGAACATCTTTTTGGTAGACATCACGCCAGAAAGGAAATCATATTTTCATAATGAACACCCGTCTATACGCGGAAACTTGGTTACCATAGTGGATCTTGGATTCTATTAAACAGTAGTCAGGAAATTCACTTCTCTGGATCATCTTTAAAATGTTTGCATCCAAACCAAAACAATAATTTACAGTTAATGAGTAGGGTTTCAGCTAGAGAAATAATAGATGTTTACAGAGAAATAGCTGAAGGCTTCACTAGTTATACCTAGAAAGAGTGGCCTAAATCATATTGACACTACTCCACTACACAGGCATTAATTGGCAGTTGGATAACCATGAGGTCATAGAGTGGTGGTAAACTAGAAGCTATCAGTGGAGAGGACTTTCCTTGTCTTAGGCAGACTGAAAAGAGCAGTTCAGAGACTGAGTAGATATCAAGCTGGAAGGGCTGCCTATGAGCCACTCTTTTTATAAATGTGCTTTCTTAAGTTCTATACCTGCTGAGGTGGTTGGCTGCAGGTTGCCTGAGTCCCAGGGGTGAAACTAAAGGCAGACACCTGGTCAAGACAAATCATCATCAAAAGCTGAACATTTAAGGCAATAAAAAGCAGAAGCATACCCCATAGGACATTAGTGCTAAGAGTCGACATTTCCCAAAGCAAAAGAACACTGAGGAGGTATGCACAGTGAATCCAAGCTACACAGGTACTTCTCTCTGTGCTCTGAATTTGCCTCAGGGATGTGGCCACCTTTAGACCAAATAGACTTCAGTTATAAAAATTACCTATGTGATTAATGAGTGGTGTAATAGTGTGCAAATCTGTGAGGTGGAAATATTTAAAGTTTTCGAGACTGCCATAATTGTTCTTTTGTGTTTCGCTCAGCCTTCATTTATATGAAATCTTGAATCTAGTGTTTGATTTTATTTTCCTTAGTGAAGGAACATCTTGGAAGTTGACCATAGATTGGGTCTCCAAAACCTCTCTACCAATTATTATCTTTGATTTCCATATTTGCCCTTCATACAATTGTTTTGTTATATAAAAGTGTCACAAATGATCTGTGAAAAAGAATTCACCAATAACTCTCATGGGTTTAAAATGACTAGGGGGAAATATGGTCAGATAAAGAGGAAGACATGCTCTTATAAAAAACAGCTGGAGCAAAATGACCATATATCACTGAAGTGGGAATAGTAAATTTGCCTTCCCTAAAGCTGACACCCATGGTGCTGAATTCTGCATTATCATCCTACTGTGTTTTAGTTTCTTCAGGGTCTAAAATGGATACGCTGGACAGAGAATCCTCTTCTGTGTATACAGTACTACACCCATGATGCCATACCACAGTAGGTATCTGTGAATGTTTGGACTTGAATAATATCCATATTACTAGGAGACATATTCTTAATAACAACTTTCCAAGCAGCCAGGATCCAGAGGAATCTAAGTTTAAATGTGTGGTTGAAATCCTAGAATGAACATATACATTATGTAACTACAACAAATTAAAATGCATCCAAGCTGCATTTGGAGGGCTAGTCAGGCTTACTTAAAACCCATTTGCTTTTCTAAGGAAACAATGAGCCCCTTTTTGATTGAAGAGAGATATAAGATTTGAGACTTGATCAAGAAACAAGACCTAGCTGCCCCGGAAAAGAGATTAATTTGAGGAGAGCCTGATGATAGGTACCTTGCCAAGGCTTTGTAACTCATGCTTTAGTGCTTAGATAGGAGGACTCTAATAAACTGAGTCAAAGTAAGAAAGAGCACAGAATTCAATCATGATTTGCATATCATTTGTTCCAATACAAACAGAACCATTAATGTGACATAAAACACAAGCTAGAAGCTAATGTTTTAATGCATATTTTCCTAATCAGATTTAGCTCATATACATTTAGTAAACAGAACAATTATTTTATTGTGCAATTTCCACTGATACCTTAATATTTTTTGCCACCAAGTATTGCTTCTGAAAGTAAAGTGCACTACACAGCAAAATGCAGTACACTGTGGAAGAAAGCAACACAGCACTCCATGCTCATTCTCCCCATAATTTTTCTTTTGGTTCAGTTTGGCCACATGCTCTGAATTGCAAGTGCTTATTATGCAGTTCTCCAAAATCTTTGAAATTTATCCTTTGAATATCCATAGCTCAGACATCTTAGCCCTCCCTTAAATCCCTTTTTTAACAAGCTATATTTTATTCCTCCTGCACTTTTTAGAAAAATATTTTTCTATATGTGCAAATTTTATTAGGGAATCCTTTTTTTACATGTAGTACCATGTTTGCTAGAATTATCAGTGTTTAAATCTTATTGTTTCTATTCTGAGTTCTTTGTTCCCAACCATTCTTTTTCCTGATAAACCTTGTTATTTAATTACAGTTTGATAGAATGCAAAGTTTTTCCAGAAATGCATATGTGGTATAAGAGAAGAAAAAATGTACATTGTGGAAGTATTAAACAGAGAGGGAACAATTCAAAGCAACAACACAATGGTCACTCAAAGACTATCTTCAGAATTGGAGGAGGACCACAACAAGTCATGGCTAGAAGGCACACAGCTCAGGACAAACAAGAAAAGACATCAACACAGCAGTTAGGCAGTCATCATTGAGAAAGTGAAGGTTATAATCAGTTAGCCTGTCTTCAGGACTCTGTTTCATGTCTCCTTCAACACATCTGTTGATTTTTCTGAGGCAGAATTGATTTGAAGATAGGAGTCTTGAAATTCTGTTGGTAGGAGTTCCGAACTATCCTTATATTCTCTAGCTTTGAATAAAGATTTCTATCCCATTTTAAATTCAAGTCAAATTACAGACTATTACTAATATAAAATGTAGGCAAGTAGGATGCAGCTTGATACGAAATGGAAACATAATATATTATAAGTATTTATTAATTAATAATATTAATCTCAGTAATCTTAGTATTATTCCCTCCCCACTCTACCAAGCTGGTACCAGTCATCAAACATTATATAAATTGTACAGCTTGCATTAACTTTTTCCCTTTTCTCCCTGGTACCATCCTAAGGTGGCCACATTTGCTTATTTCTAAACTACTGTAATATTCCACGACTCTCTTCCATTTCTTTTAATCTTTTTTGGTAGATTAATTTTCTAAGTGGAAGTTTTCAAATTCTCCTGATCTCTATGATTCTCTGTCATTCTCAGGGAGGTTGTAAGGAGTGGGATATGGAGAATGGTAGATCTTAAATCTTTCTACAATTGGAAAGCTGTGCTTCTGTTTATTTTGTGTATTATTTGTGATTCTGTTTATTTTACTTACCTTTGACAGTGTGTTTAAAGAAAGGACTAATTGGCAACTATAGGTCTTTAAAGGCACAAGCATTGGCTGTCATCAGAATCAATCCAGATATCTCTTTAAAATCCAAATCCTCTTCTTTCTGTTCACAACATTGACTGTACTGTTTTCTACCAATTCTCCTCTACATGAATCATATGCTTCAGACAAAACCATTAGTTCATTGAGCTCTGCTACAAGTTGAACTGCGTCTCCCAGACTTATATGTTGAAGTCTAATCTCTAGTACCTTTTAGTTGGACCTCATTTGGAAACCAAAATTTGGAGATATAATTATTTATGGTAAGGACATACTGTGATGAGAACATAATCCTTTTTAATAAAAAGGAGAAAGGTGTACACTGAGAAGCACATAGGGAACACACCATCAAGTATGAGGGCAGAGATCTAGGTGATGCAGCAGAAGCCAAGGAACACCAAAGACAGACAGAACACCAGCAGCTATGAAAGAGGCACATTTCTCTTGCACATCTTATGAGTAACCAATTCTACAGATACCTTGATCTTAGACTTCATGTCTCCAAAATTATGAGACAAAATTGCTTATTTAAGACACCCAGTTTATAGCCCTTTGATATACTGCCCTAACAATATGACATATGAACCCATCTCTATGCCTTTGTTCCCACTGCAGATTTCATTGCAGATTCTTTGCCTTGTTAAGAAGTAGCCTAAGCTTTACAACTGTCACAGTTTATCAGCTGCCTAAGCTCTTTGCAAACTTTAATTTTTTGAAAACCAAATGCTATTTAATAATTCATCTGGAAAATATCATGTTATTTTATTGATTACTTGAAAATAAAGGCCAGAATCTAATTTAATGTTATATATTTAAATAGAGACAAACTGGAGTGTTATTATGATTACTATCATCAACAGAGGTTATCTGTAGTTGTTTAGAATGTACATGCTGGCTTTGGGAATACACAGTGATGAAGGTTATAGCAAGTTAAAATAATACCTAGTATCAACAAGGATAAAGAAAACACTTTCTAACATAATAAATAATGTATTTGAAGTCCTGATATGAATTGAGACAGGGAGTGGTTGGATCTTTCTGCTTCTTACTATTTTGGTGATATTCTTCTTGCTTTGTTTATGGATTATTTTTGTTTTACTGGGGAAAAAGGACTTAATTAGAGTTGACTGCCTTCACAAAGTCCATGCATACTAATAGCATGTACAGAATTTCAAGATCACTTCAAGAACCCTTGCTTTAATCATTAAAATTTGTTTAGCCTCATTCAGGTTCTCAATGACCTCTTAAATTTAAAATCTAATATTTTATTTTCACGGCTGTTTCTACTTGGTATCTGTAAAGCATTCGACATGGTTGACCACTCTAAACAAATTATTTTCTCATTCAGCTTTTCTACCTCCTCCCTCCCCCTAAGTTTATTCTTATTCATCAGACCCTCCCTTTTACTTCTATTTTGTTGTTATTTCTATGATAAAAACCCATACTCCTCCTCAGCACAACCTCACTTTTTCCTACTAGCCTGTGTCATATTTGCCCTCTCTTTATGTTTATGATAAAAGCATGTCTATAGTTCATTGGAAATATTTTTTTCTTCATAACTTGGGTTTCTTGCAGTCAAGAATCTATACCTAACCTGACATTAACAAATAGGGTCATAACACATAGCATCTTTCAAATATTTTTTTGCAGAAATGGATACATTTAGTTATAAAGGTTTGTCTTCTGCATGTACAGTTGCATAATTCAAAATAGGGCAAAATATTCAGTGATGATAAATAAATCTCATGCAGTAAATCTTCACCGAATGACAGAAATAGTACAAGTAATAATATATCTGAACAAGAAAAGGTATTATACTGAAGACAATACCAAAAAAAGAAAACAAACTGGAACTGTAGGTAACTGATATAATCATCTCCTTGGAGCCAAATCATGTTTTATGGTAGGCAGAGGAGCTGGAAATGGAAATTGAAGTGATCTGGGAAAGAAGGCTCCCAGACCTTCCTTTATAAAGAAGAGTACAAAGTAGGTCAGCACATCTTAGAAAAGAGGAGACTGAGAGTACAGGCATTCAGAAGAGAAAGGAAAGAATAAATCCTTTAAAGCTCTGTAAGCTACCATCAAATGCAAGATAAAGGAAGTAAGAGGTGATAGCAATGTCAAGCAGCACAAAACAAGGACAAGGAGAACTGCATTTGTTGGAGACTTGGCTGCTGGGGAGGTTGCAAAAGATTTTCTGTGCTTTCTGGGAGAAAAAGCAAGGGTGGGGATAGAGCAAAACTCTGAGAGAAACTCTTGCTGTGTTATACCTTTAGTCAGCTGGTGTTAGCGTCCAATGGCATTTAGAGTTAAAAGTCTGAAGTGAACCACTGCTGGGCTCATCTCCAAGTTCTGCACCTTAGGAGATAGATAGCCTAGTACAGCTTGTCTATCTACGAACCAGGTTACTTTTCTATCCTATGAGAACAATAGCAGCACTTACATCAAAACATTGTTGAAACAAAATAAAAGAGAATATTTCAGGCTTTAGCACAAAGCCTGCATTGTTAAGTGCTCAGTAAACATTAGGTATTATTTTTAGTATTTAAAACTTATCATGTTTCAGACACTCTAGGAAGGATTTTTGGTCCTCAAATACATAGGTTTCCATGTAAAATAGCTCCTATTCTTTTATAATTTTATTAGTGGGGGGCTGTAATTTATTAAGTATTTTATTCAAACTAAATGTCTTTTATAATTGAATCTGTTACATAACTCAATAGCAGTGGTTATGTGTGGCAGGTGCAAGGTGGAATGAAGGAAAGAGAAAAACAATGGTGGGCAGGCATGGAAGATATACTGCACGATTTTGCTAAAATGAGTTTTAGGGTGCATTAAAACATATCTGATCAATGAACTTCTAATTCACAGCTTGTTGAGAATTTTTCTATAGCTCATGTAAATAATTTTAAAACAGAATACATATTGAAACAATGTAGGTCATTTTTAAAAGTAAGAGATGATGAGGAAAGATTGTGCTATGAGCCAGGATAGACTCTCATCAAGTACATACTATTTTCTTTTTCCTATCGTCTCTTATTTTTTCTCCCTAGCTGGTCTGCCTTTCTTTCTTTCTTTCTTTCTTTCTTTCTTTCTTTCTTTCTTTCTTTCTTTCTTTCTTTCTTTCTTTCTTTCTTTCCTTCTTTCCTTCTTTCCTTCTTTCCTTCTTTCCTTCTTTCCTTCTTCCCTCCCTCCCTCCCTCCCTCCCTCCTTTCTTTCTTTCTTTCTTTCTTTCTTTCTTTCTTTCTTTCTTTCTTTCTTTCTTTCTTTCTTTCTTTCTTCCTACCTTTCTTCCTTCCTTCCTTTCTCTCTCTCTCTTTCTCTCCTCTCTCTCTCTCTCTCTCTCTCTCTCTCTCTCCCCTCCCTGGGGATTAAACCAAGTGGTACGGAACCCCTGAGTTATATCCTCAACCCCTTTTAATTTATTTAAATTCTGAGACAGTGTCTCAATAGGTTGTGAGGGCTGGCCTCAAACTTGAGATCCTCCTGCATCGGCCTCGTTTCAGGGTAATGTTTGCTTCTTTTAATAACTACACTGATAACAGTAGATGGGGTGATATATAATAAAGAAAACATATTGAGACACAAATCATCATTGAGAAAGTTTATATTAGTTTTCAGGATTTGGAACTGGTAACACTCTTGAGACATTTGAAAATTTGTTGTCTTTTAAAATATAGTATGAAGTAAAAATTAGTATATATAGAATAATAAAAATTCCATGGGATTTTATTTAAAAATTATGAGTTTTATGGTAGAAAATGTTGGTGATACCCCACCTCATTATAATATATATTCACTGGTGAATGTTACTGTAAAGAGTTTTCTTAGCTTATCAAGATTCATTCTTTTAGAAATAATTATTTATGTTAATTTAGCAAACACACACCTGCCATATTGCCATATGATGAGCATTATGTTAACCATGGAAATGAAAAAAGGCAAATGTATTGAGCTGGCAACAAATTGTGGTGATAGTTTTACAGAGAATCTCTCTTTTGAAAAATATCTCTTTGTGCTGAGAAAAAAATTGGCAAGTCTACTTGATATAGAACTTAAGAACTTGGCATATTCATAGCATGGATACTCTGCAATGATCAGAATATAGGGAGATAGTTGTTGGTTAATTCACAGAGAAAGTAGTAGGGAGGGGATAATTGAGCAAAAGATCTAGCACTTGGAAGTCCAAACTGTGGCAGGAAATTTGTAGTGGTTCATTGTTCTGATTATTGTAATCTTGGGAGGGATTAGTATAATTTGTTCATGCTGGTAAATTCACTGGGGGCCAGAGGTCAGATTGTGTGTCCTCTCTCTATGATGGCCCAGATGATCCCTTCTTGCTTATGTTGATGCTTGTCTGCAATCCCCACACACATTGGTCTGGGTGACCAATAGAGTACAGCAGAAATTATGGCATGCCGCTTCTGAGATTCTGACTTTGGCTTTTCTCTGTCTCTCCCATTAACTGATTTATGGGAAACCATATCCCACAGCATGAGGACACCCAGACAACCCATGGGGACAGAGATTATCTATGGCAAAGTGTTTGAAGTCTCCAGAACGCAGCCAATGAGGGACTTAACTGAGGCTGTCTACCAGAGTTAGAAAGTTCATAAACTTGGAGGGAGGATCACCAAAGGATCAAAGAGGAGAATTGAAATATACCCAACATTGGTGGGTACACAGGAAGAAAGAAAGATGCTGTGAAATTTCATAACATGCAGCAAATACAAGGACCCTAGACTCTCAAAGCCAAAAAATTGTGGAGTGTTTAACAGTGAAGGTCAGGATGTCCCTAGCTCAGATTTGGAATCAGAAAGTTCAAGGTAGACAAATATATGATGGCAATGTAAGAATTAAAATATACATGTTTATATATATATATACATTATATGTAAGTATATAAATATGCAAGTGGATAAACAACATAAATCTCTATCAGATTATAAACTAATATATAAAGTATAATATAAAATTACTAATAAAAGCAAAGATAATTATCATAAAACTATAGTAACAAAAAGACATGATATGCAAAGTAGAAAAACCACCAATATATTTGCCATAATATATAGTAACTAAAAAGGCTAACTAATGTGTGCCTATTTTTATGGTCTCTGTACAGAGAATGCCCAAATTTTAGAAATTAATCTGAAAAATGCTACATGAATCTTGAATTGAAAAATGAGTTACCTGGAAGGATTTGCATTTGCATAATTACTACACTCAGTGCTTATACTGTGAATTCTTTGTAAAATTTAAGTACATTTTCAAATATATTCTAGGAAATTTTTTTAAAGGGTACTGCTACACACACACACACACACACACACACACAAATATATTCATTCAAGTAAGGTACTTTAAAACTCATATGAACATAGCAATACCTGAAAATATTATGTGTTAGATTCTAAGAATGACATTGAGATACTATCCTTCTCTTCCTCTGTGAAACTAAGACATTTTTTACAAAGTTTTCCAACATATTATCTCTCTCTCTCTCTCTCTCTCTCTCTCTCTCTCTCTCTCTCTCTCTCTCTCTCTCTCTCTCTCTCCAGTACTGGGTACTGAAATCAGGGCCCTGCGCTTGCTAGGCAAGTGCTTTACTATTGAGCTATATCTCCAGCCTCTTTTTTTTTTTTTTTGTAAGAGAGAGAGAGAGAGAGAGAGAGAGAGAGAGAGAGAGAGAGAATTTTAATATTTATTTTTTTAGTTTTCAGCGGACACAACATCTTTGCATGTGGTGCTGAGAATGGAACCCGGGCGGCACACATGCCTGGCAAGTGCACTACCGCTGGAGCCACATCCGCAGCCTCTCCAGCCTCTTTAATTATTATTTTTAAAGTTTTGAAACAAGGTCTTGCTACATTGTCCAAACTGATTTTCAACTTGTGGTCCCCCTGCCACAGTCTCCTATTTAACATTCTCTTTAAAAAATTATTTTTGAAGTATCTAACTCAATTACATCAGTGTAGAAATTTTAATTTATTCCCACAAATTCTTTAATACATCATGCTTTAAATAATGAAGAATGAGTCCTCATTTATTGCTTATGAAACATAAGCTGGACTTATTCTTAATTCTAATAAGTATAATATGGTAGGAGTGTTACTATACGGCTATGGTAAATAGGTAATATAGCTCAGATGCACATATACAGATGCATGTACATATGCATCTGACTGAAGACGCATATGAATGACATCTGAATGACATCTTCTGGTGTCAGAGGGATGCAAACAGCTATCCTGAGGACATGCACAATGCAAGTAGGGGCCCTTGGGGAGAAACTGAGGTCTACTGTCAACAGCTGCCACCAAATCTCAGCCACAAGTGAATTACCTTGAATAGAACCTTAGACCTCCCAAGTCTTCAGATGACTCAAGAAACTCTGGGTAAAATCCCCTATCCCACATAATCTTGTCTGAATATTGACCCACAGAAACTATTAGGGTACTATTTATTATTGTCTTCAATCACTAAATTTTGGAGATATTTTTATGTAACAATAATTTCAAAGACAGCTAATTAATTTATGTTTCATCCTCCGTTAAGAGGCATAAAAGAAGATAGATTGCTTTTCATGCAGAGTAAAACTACAGCATAGAATACACATAATCAACCTTGCTATATTAGTCTTGCCATTAATGGTGCATATGTTAATTTTTTAATCTGTGCAAAGATAAGCCATTTTTTATGAGCATTCATAGCTGACCATTACTTGTAATTGTTAAACCTCAATTCCAGATTAAGAAAGCTCATTGTAAATATGGTTACTTGGTTGAAATCTTACTGAAGAATGTGTGCTTGGAATATGACATTTGATCAACATTTACTTATAAACTTTGTATAAAATTATTATAATCATATAATTATATCCTATTTTCTATTGTACACAATATTGTTAATCAAAATACTGAAAATTATAAACTGCTAACTTACTGAAATGAAAAGTAAATTTTATGTGCTAATTACCTCATTAAATTAATACTGCAAGTTAGTTAATTTACACACTTAGTGGTAGAATAAAATTCATTTTAGAATTAAAAAGTTAGCATTTATTGAGGTACACCATGAGGAAGGTATGGCAAAAGTGCCTTTTAGATATTAATTTATTATTATTGCCAGTTAAAACCAAGACAAAGATAGTTCAAAGCACTTGCAAAAGATCATGTTTAGTACCTGGTAAAGTGGGTTTGAACCAGGATTTCTAATATATATCACCTTAAGTAAATTTGCATCTTATTCTGGAATTTTTTTCTATCACATAATGAAAAATATGAAATGAAAACTCATAAAATAGGGCATATATCTACAGATTCAAAATTAACATGCATCATTAAAGGCAAATCTAATCTAGCAGCATTGAGAGTATAGTCTAAATCATTCCTGTCTTTGAATACTGATTAGTATGTGAGCAAATTGAAGCATAATTTTAACAACAATTAAATCTCCACATGACACCATACTCAATTTTATCAGAGTGGATAGGTACACATTCTCAAACCAACATTCACTCTTTATAAGCCATTTGTAACTCTAGGGGAATAAAGCAACAAAATCATAAAATAAGATATTTTATTTTATTCATTTGTTTTTTAGGTTGTGTTTATAATGTCATTTATTCTTTTTCCAGGCTGTTTGTTGTGTAATAACATTCTGTATTAATAAAAAAGAACATTTTAATGGGTGGGACTCTAGGATTGCTGTTATGATGAACAAAGGATAATGTCAGTCTCTGAATGGTAAAACATGAAAACAAATAAACAAAAACATAAAGGAAAAACAACTAAGGTAAGATGGGGAACTGGTGAGACTCATGTGGACTTATGTGCTAATCAAGTGTAAGCTGCTTTCATTCTAGTCTTTTCTATTTTTGTACTCAGGAATTGCTGCTGCATTCCCCTGCTATGAGGTAGGATGAATATGAGAGCCAGCCACGTTGTCTAAAAATAGACTCAGTCCACTTTGACAAAGCACTTCATCCAGCAGCACTCTGCTGCCATTCTCTCATTAAACCAATGGAGATGTCAGCGTCATCTATTTCCGTTCTACGGAGAGATCAGGACTTCTTCACTATTTTGACCTATCTGCACTGGAGAGGAAGAATTTGATTTGTAAAAAGACATAGTCCTGTCTTCCTTAGATATTAATGAACCAGCTAAGGAAGACTCCACGGGGCTGTGGAAGTGGTCTGTCAGCATTCCCATTGTAAGTCTCTGTCTCTAATGGATTGCAGAATACACAGAAAAAAATTCCCTTCAGAATGAAATTGACATGTAATCTGTATATTTCTGGGATAATACTGATTTCTTTTTCTTTTCATTTGGAAAAAAAATCTGTGTCTTAGACTATAATACCATACTATAACTTTTTTCTTTTATATACATAGTATTCCTCCCTCTATCTACAGAATTTACACTGTGATAAGGAATATTAAAAGGTATAGAAAATTTTTTGAAAACTATTTTAAGATAACATCTGTACTTAATATTGTAGTTTCAAAGGTAATTAATAAAGGATCATCTCAATTTCTTGATGAAACCTTCATAAAATTTCAGGTAGATGAAAGTAAACATGTTTGTATACACACACATACACACACACACACATATGCATACTCCTACATATATATCTCATACACTTACCTTTTTTTCCTCTCTCTCTTTTGGTATTAGTGATTGAACCCAGGGTCACTTGATCCCTTACCATCATCCCCAGACCTTTATATTTTTTATTTTGAGACAGGACCTCACTAATGCTCAGGGCCTCACTTAGTTGCTGAGGCTGTCCTTGAACTTGTGATACTCATTCCTAGCCTCCTGAGCCACTGGGATTACAGATGTGTGCCATCATGTGTGCCCAGCTCATATGCTTAGCTTTTATGTTACACAAAAAATAAAATATAATCATGATATAATATCTGTAAAATAGATATGAACATAATTATAAAACAAGTTATTAAAAATCTTATCATAAATAATCTTGTTTATAATTCTCCAATTATTTTATTATATATGCATGCATGTTTAAAAATATAATACAAATGTAAAATGTTCTATTAATGTTTCAAACTTGAAATATCAAATGTTCTACCTCTTCTATTTTAATTTATTCAGAAATAAAATAAAACTTCTATAAGTAATATTTTTGGTGTTTGAAATCTAAAATTTCATTTCTTTTTGTATTATGTTGTCTTAGTTTCCATGGTCAAAAAGTTAATGAAGTCATCCATCTGTACACCTATACAGCAAAATATACATGCACACATATATCATCCCCATGGTTACTCATCTATTCATCTACTCAACTGTTTATACATATATATGTACATTCAAAGAACAAAAATACTATACATCTACACAAAAAGCACTGCCTTAAGTAATACAGATATAAGAATTAATAAGACAAATAAAATTCATGTTTTTTTAAAAATTATAGTTTTGGGGTAGAGAGACAACAATAAATAAACAAAATGTATATGAAGGAATTTCATATAACCATATGTACACTGAAGGTGACCATTCTGGGAATAGTCTGGCATTATGATCTCAGGGAAGGAGAAGGTACATCTTACTGAGAAATTAAAGATCATAGGTAAGTTTTATTTCCCTAGAAAATAAATAGTCTTGAAACATGTGTTTTTTGAAGTGGAAGGGGTAGGATTTTGTAAATCTCTTTAATTTAGGCTATCTAGCACCAGAACTAATTAGCTCTGATCATTTAGAGAAAAGTCAGAATAGGGAGTCTAGCATTATAAACTCTTCTCTTCCAAGCATTGCTAGATTTGGGGAAGAAAAAGAGAAATTTAAGGAGACTGAAGATTTGAAATGCTATTGTCCTAGTTACCCATCTATCCATGATTGGAGCAATACTTTGAGAACACTAGGGAGTCTTTACATGTATCTAAGATATTTAGGTAAACCCAAGAGCAATGTGGGAACGAAAGGGCTGCTGACCAAACCAGCTGATGAGCAGAGTTCAGTTGCCTTGAGATGTTAATAGTGAATTTGAGTCTGAAACAAATGACTGGGATCACAGCCAATATTCTATTCAATGACAAAATGGGAAAACTAACATCACAACCACTGAGACAGGAGTGAACTAAACCAGTCACTTACTTCAGACTCCAGGAAGAATACAGTGTCCCATATAGAAGTGAACCCTTTCTTCTCCTTTGTCATCTTGTCCAAACAGTGGAAAACAAACTTATATACACTCAAAAGTCACTTTAAGCATGAACACAGCAGGAGGAAAAAACCTAACACACTGAACATTTAATTCTAAGAGCCTATGTTACACATGGGAATTGTTTAGTTTATTAAATAAGACAGACTTTTATTCCATCAGTCTAACTTTAATTTTCCCCAGTCAGAAGAAATGTCTAGAAGGAAGATGAGTTATAGAGATTTAAATCCTACATTTGCTTTGTATATGTGAATATGGGCTTAGTAAATACTGAGCCCATTTTGATGGCTAAAGTGTCCAAACACTTTGGCCCAATTTTTTTTTCCAGGTATGTTCAGAGATACATGAAAAGGAGATGGAAGTTTCTAAAATCATATTTTTTCTGCCCTATGCTCAATACCTTTTTTAAAATTTTTGAGCATGAGACAAGTGTACAAGATAGAAAACAAGTCAAAAACACAGATGGTACTGCTGTGTCCCTGCCTTTCATTCCCTGGTTCTCATGTATATGGGGAGGGAAGCACAGATTCACAAGTATTCCTGTCCTTATTCGCGTTTCCTTTTCTCATCTACAAGAAATTAACGAGTCTACTCATTTGTTCAGCAGATAAGGTATGTCTGGCTTTGATGCTAAATGTAGGGAGCACAGACAGAGTTCTTTCCCTCAAAGAGACTATAGTCTAGAACATGAATCAGTCATAGGAAATACGACATCATCTCTTCAAATTTGATTAGGCAGTTTTCAAATTATAAAAATAATAGTATCACTATATCCTATGTGCCACATCTCAGGGAAGTTCAAGAAAAAATAATAATATGATTATTTTGATTAGACAGATCAAAAGTACTATTGTTATAGTAATTCCAAATGATAATAAATAGGTGCTATTTTTTAGCTGGCATTACATTTTAAATACTATGTTCTGAAACATACATTAGATTGTTGGTTCTCAACCTTGACTGCGCACTGGAATCACCTGGGGAGCTTTTAAAATCTCTGATGTTCAGGCCACACATACATCAATTAAATCACGGTCTCTGGAGTAGGAACCAGGTTTCTGCATATTGTAAGGCTCCCTATGTGATTCCAGTATGCAGTCAAGTTTGAGCTCCTCTACCCCAGACACATTTCAAATATGAATTCTTTATTGAATATAGAATTTTGAAAATAAGGTCTATGTTTAGCTCCTTTATATACCAGTAAAGCTGAATAGTAAGACTACAATATGGAAGGAAAGAAATTTGGTGTCAGAATAAATTAATGGGATTTCAGTGTGTTTCCTGCAGCTGGCTCAGAAAAGCACTTCATTCTTAGCAGAAGGAAATAAGAATATATGGTTCACTCAAACAAAGCAGGCTTTTCCCTCCCTATATTATGACCATGTAGCAAGTCAAGGAAGGAGAAGTATTTGTATTATTGTTCAAAAACACCAAAAAGAACATAGATGCTAATATAATGCCTTGAAGCTCTACATTTTAGGGTAGACATGCTTCCATGCAAGTTTTATTTGCCACTTTTCCTCCTATAGTTTTATTAAATCATAATATCGACAACTTAGGACAGGAAATTTTGTTACTGTAGGCATAAACTGGTGGACTCTGGACCTGATTTGGCCAAGAGGTGCTCCTTGTTTGGTGTACACAAAGTTTTAAAATGTGAACAACATAAACAAGTCCTAGTTTTTAGTTTTTTCTAAAACGCTCTGTGTCCTTGACAATAATTGACTTTAGAGAAATATCAGATGGCACATGTAGTCAAGGCACTTACTCCAGCTGGCTGCTATCCTCTACCTAGTCTGCAACACTCACTGTCTGCTATGGTTTGTATCTGGAATGTCCTGCAAAGGCTCATAGGTTGAAATTTAGTCTCTGATGCAGCAATGTTCAGACATGGGACTCTTGGGATGTGGTTGGATCATAAGGGTTCTGACTTCATCAATGTATAATAATTTGATGGCATTATTGGAAAGTGGCGGAAAGTGTAGGAGGTGGAACCTAGTTGTAGGGAGTGGGGTTTTGGGGGCATGCCCATGATATATCCCCTGAGTGGGTTGTATTAGTGGTCTGTATCTTGTCCTAGTTCCTTCCTCTTTTTTCTGCATCCTGGCTAATCTTGAGCTGAGCACCATTCCTTCTGCCATGATGTTCTATCTTACCTCATGACCAAAGAAAGCAATGGAGTCAGCTGACCCTGAACAGAAATGTTGAAACAGTGAGCAAAAAATAAATCTTTATTATTTTTTTATTATAGCTTTATAGTTATACACAGTAGTTGGGTTCATCCCAACAAACTCGTATATGCCTAAAAATTTATTTCAATTCGTGATCCTCCCCTATCCCTCCCCTCTTTTCTTTTTTTTCCCACTTCGTCTCCCATTCTCCTTGTTTTATTAGGCTTCATTTCACTCATCCATTAATTCATATTTGGTTGGCTATTTATGTTAACCTATTCTTTCTTCCCCCTTTATTTTACTCTAGCTTCTGCATATGAGAGAAAGCTTTTGACCTCTGAGTTTCTGAGTTAAGCTCATTTCATTTAGCATGATATTCTCCATTTCCATCCATTTATCAGCAGATGCCATAATTTCATTCATTTTAATGTCTGAGTAGAACTCCATTGTACATATATACCACAATTTATTAATGTAACCATCTAATGATGGACACTTGGATTGATTCCATAATTTAGCTATTGTGAATTGTGCTGTTAGAATAATTGATATGGCTGTATCACTGTAGTATGGTGGTTTTAGATCTTTTGGGGAAAATAATAAGGCGTGAGATAGCTAGGTCATATGATGGTCCCATCCCTAGTTTTTTGAGGATTCTGTGTACTACTTTCCAGAGTGGTTGTATTAGTCTGCAGTACCACCAGCAATGTGCAATTATACTTTTTTAATCCACAACCTCACCAGCATTTATTGTTGTTCATATTCTTGATTATTGTCACTCTGACTGCAGATAGATCTTTCTTTCATGTCAGGTATTTTGTTAAAACAACTGAAAGCTGACTTACATTACATATTTATATTACATGCTTGGTTTACATGATTGTTTGAGGTAAAGACCTTTGATATGTTCATTTTAGACTCATAATCTGGTACCAGACTGAATAGATTATTATTACAGGTAAATATTTACTATATGCATTAGTATGTACCATTTAAATGAGATCATATTTGTAAGTGGGCAGCATAAAATCTTATATGTTATTCTTATTAAAACTTGTCAAAAATTTACCTTAGAAATATAAAGCTGTATACATTATTTTAGAAATCTAAGCTCTAGTAATAAATTGAGAAATGCAGAATTTTATTTTCAAATAATTATTTATACTAATATGAACTAAATAATACTAATAAACACTAAATAACATTAGTGCTTACAGTAGAAAATAGTTAAGTATATCTAGAAATATTAAAAAAATAAATGTTATTCATTAGAAAACATGACTCAGTTTCTCCCAGAACATTTACTGTGGATGGCAAGACAATTTGTTTAAATAAAAGGTCAGGATAAAATTCATAGAATCCAATATATATTTCACCATATTACTAAGTTTATATAGATTTAAATTTTCTTAAAAAAAGAAAGTGATTACTTTAAAAACTTAATAAGAGCCATTAACATGGAATCATTTGAGGTGCGTTTTGTGTGTATGGTAAGAATATTGATGAGTATGTGTGCACACTTTCTAGTATTTTGTTATTTTTTTCCTTTTATTTCTTTAATGAAGGTTAAATTTATATATATAGTAAGTTCACCATTTTCAGCATATAATACTACAAGTATTGTTAAATGTATACAACTAGATATATAACTATCACAATCAAGAGATAAAAACATACAACATCCCCTATAATTGATTCTGCAGCTATTTGTCAATCTTTGTTAACCACCAATCTTTTATACCACTATAGTTTTATGTCTTCCAGAATAATTCAATACAAAGAATTCTTTCACTTAGCATAATGTATGAAATTCATCTATGTTACAGTGTGTACAATAATTTGAACTACTGCAAGCTGTAGGTATGCCACAAGTTCTCCTGTCCGGAGCTGAAGGATGTTTGGACTCTTCCTAACTTGGGTCAATTATGACTGAGGATGCTATACATATTTGTATGCAGATTTTCATGAATATGTTTTCATTTCTCTTGGATCCATATGTAAGATTGGGATTAATGGATGATACAGTACACTTCTTTTTGTCACTGTAATAAACTGGCAAACTGTTATCCAAAGGGACTCTACTATATTTACTTTCCTACATGAAAGTCTGAGAATTCCAGTTGGCATTATTAGGTGATATGAGTTTTTAAAATTTTGGCCATTCTAATTATTCCCTGTAGCTATCTCCTGGTTTTAAATACATCTGAAAATGACAGATGATCTTGAGCATCTTTTATTTTAAACTTCTTATGTGTTATTTGCATATCTTTAGTGTCAGATCAAACATTCTCAAATTTTTAACCAACTCCTTTGTTTTTATCAGTGGGTTTTGAGATTTTTTCTGATTTTTGTTATAAGTCATTTTTTCAGAAAAGTACTTTTACTGTTTTATCTTTTTATTCACTTAACAATATATTTCAGAAATGTGGCATGTATGTACAATGGAAGAGTATTCAGTCTCGGAAAAAAGGGAATCCTGTCATTTGTGACAACATGAATGAATATGAAGGACATTATGCTAAGTGAAATATACAAGGTACAAAAAGAAAAAATACTGCATGATCTCACTTATATTTAGAGTCAGGAAAAATTAAACTCAGAAGTACAAAATAGAATGGTGATTACCAAGGTCTGGGATATGGGTTGGTCAAAGAGAAAAAAGTTTCAGTTAGGAGAAACAAGTTCTACAGATCTATTCTACAGAATAGAAACTACAGCTAGTAATAATATATCATATATTTACAAATTGCTAATAGATAAGCATGTGAGGCAAAGATATGTTAACTCATTGCTTTAATTATTCCACAATGTATACATTTATCAAAATACCACACTGTATGCCATGAAATATATATTTTTGTCAATTAAATTGAATATTATTTAAAGTACATTCTTGGTTTGTATTGCTTTACAATATCTTGAAAATAGATATTATAATTCTTCCAAATTTGTTCCTTTTTTATTTCAAAACCATTTTGGTTATTTTAACAAACTTTTATTTGCATATAAATTTTAAAATACTTTTGTTAGTTTTATAAAAAATTTTTTTAGAATTTTTGTAAAATAATATAGTGAGAATCAACATCTTAATTACATTATTTATTTGAATCTATGATTATGGTTTGATTACCAATTTACTTAGGTGTATTTTGGTTTCAAGATAAAATTTGAGTTTTCTTGTACATAATTCATCAAGTTTATATTCAAATATTTCATGTATTTTGGGAAGGTTTTAATGTTTATATAAATGATATAATTTTTTTAAATTTCTGTGGTTTATTGCTATTATATGGAGATACAATTAATATTTTGTTTACTATATCTTGTGTCATTACTTAATTAAATTATTAGCTCTAGTACATGTTTTTCCCTTTGGTATGCTTTTGAAGTTTTATATAAGGAAAATTTTATCATCTGCAAATACAATTTTATTTCTTTTCCAATGTGTATGCTTTTTATTATTTCTTGCCTTTGCACTAATTAGGACTTCAATTACAATGACAGATAAAAATGTTAAGACAAGAAACTGATTAAAAAAAAAAAAAACTATACATAAGTAGCACAAAGGTCAGGGAAAATATTGGTGCCTGAACTAGAACAAATAATATTCCATGCCTTTATATTTATGTCATAATATATTCTATTATAATGTATAAATAAAAAGAGCTAATATAAAAATTTTAAAAATATAAATGTGTGGCAAAACTTATCTGTTTAAATTCCAAATTTTTGCTTTAATATTCAGTCTTTAACTATTAAGTATGAAGATAGCTGTAGGCTTTTGAAGATGATTTTTATTAGTTTCTAATCTAACAAAGAGCTCTTTTTGTAAGAAGGGGAGTACCAATGATTGAATTCAGGGGCCCTATACCACTGAGCCACATCCCCAGCCCTATTTTGTATTTTAGCACCTTGCTTTTGCTGGGGCTGGCTTCGAACTCGAGATCCTCTTGCCTTAGCCTCTGGAGCTGCTTGAATTACAGGCTTCCACCACTTTTGGTGTAACAGAGAGTCCTTTTTTTTTTTTAATTGGTTGTTCAAAACATTACAATGCTCTTGACATATCATATTTCATACATTTGATTCAAGTGGGTTATGAACTCCCATTTTTACCCCGTGTATAGATTGCAGAATCACATTGGTTACACATCCATGTTAACAAGAGTAAATGATTGGATTTCATTAAAACAATTTTTCTTATTTTTGAATTTTTTCTCTTCCTTATTTTTTGCATCTACTGAGATGTATACATGTTTTTTGTTGTTTTTGTTTGTTTGTTGCTTTGATCAATTATGATGATTGATTTTTAAATGCTTCACCAGTATTGAATATTTAGGATAAATCCCACTTCAACATGATTTACTGTACTTTTTGTACACTATTGGATTTGGTTTGCTAAAACTGTTAAAAATATTTGCATTTGTATTCATGAGGGATAATGGGTATTGAAGTGTTTTGAACTATTTCCCTAGCTTTGGGACAGTGTATAGTTCACATCAAGGCATGAGTTAAAAAAAAGTAGTGTAAGATTGGTACCATTTGACTCCTAAATTTCTGAAATATCATCTTAATCAGTGAATTCACTTGAATCTAGAAATTTCTTTAATAGTTTAATTCTTGTGTGTTTTGGGTACTTTTTATCTTTCAAGGAATCTGTACAAATGGAATAACTTTTGAAATTTATTGGCATACAGTTGCTCATACTACTACTTAGTATTATTTAAATGCTGTGTGTTCTGTAGTAATTCCATTATTCATGATCCTGGCTAGTTTTTGTCTTCTATGTATTTTTCCTTATCATTCTGGATAGAATTTTATCCTCTTTATACATAATCTTCATCCTTTGCTTCTTATTAATCCATTTACTTTTCCATCCATCCATCAAGCTACCCCAAAATAATTTACTGAGTACTTCATATATATCAAACTATTTGACAGATGCCCTTGAAAACACACACACACACACACACACACACACTCACACACACTGTCTGGATTAAGAATTAAAAATCTAGTGAATAATTCACAAAGGCCTCCCTTTTGTCCAGTGTTATTTTAAATAACAGTTTAGTTTTACTCAGATTAGAATTTAGATCAGAACTGTTATTAAACAACCCTGGAAATAAAAATAAGGAAGAAGACAGGAATTACTAGTTTCCATTGGAAATCTCTAAGATGAGGAAGGATAGTCTTGTAATCCTGGAATTGATACCACCTTACTGGTGTATACAGTTTATTACCTAGTAAAAACATGAAGTCTTTGCATATTTACTAAAGGCAATGCCAAGTTCATGTGTTGCCACTGCTCATAAATACAATCTCAAAAGGCAGTGAACTTTTATACTTTTCCATTCTTTCTGAATTTTTGAGACCATTATTTGCAACAATAAATATAAAAAATTTTTCCTTTAAAAATAATTCATTTATTTAAAATCTCAATTTAACTGATCATAATTCAATTCACAATCCTGGATACTGAGATGATTTTTGATATTGCTGAATAACTTTAGTAATCAAAACCTTAAAGTAATCCAAAATACAACCCAAATAAAGGCTTAATATAAAATTCATATTTATAAGTACCTTGATTTTTGAAAATCTGCATAAATTGTATAATAAGCATTCACTATTACCTGTCTAGCTTATGCAAATAAGCATGATTCAAACATTTTTTTTTTTTGGTTAGCCAATCAAGGGTAAACCATTGGGAAAAAATATTCTATTTCACTGCTTATTAATTTGCATTCCTGCTGCTCAAAAAATTGTGGATGCTTTACCAGTCCATGTGTAATTCTCATAAATCTTCAGTTTTCCTGTTGATTGATATGACTATTGAGACCATTCTACTACTAAGTTATTAGATTGGTTCCTGCTTACTATCTTAGAACCAGCATTACCACTTCAAATTCCAATATGTTACCTCTCTCTTGATCCCATTTTCTCTTTCTGCTGAAAAATCTATTTTGATTCTTTCTTTTCCTACTTTTCTGTTGATGGCACTGTCCTCTGAACTTTTTCCCATCTATTGCTGAGAAGATATAATTCCGTTCACCTGCCCTTTCACCTCCTATTCAGTCTTACTCCTTTATTTCAAACTTCCAGAAATAGCTCTTCCCCACTGAACCACTTACAACATTTTTCTGTGGGCAGTTTCAATGCCCTTTACTCAAAATAATAATAAGCAAAACCAAAATCATAACAAAAAAGCCATATATTAGCTACTTAACTATCTTTTCTTAATTTTATAGCACTTATGAAATGGTTCTTTGTATTATTTTAAATTAAAAATATTGAGTTTCCAAAGATAAAATTATTTTCCCAAGATTATCTAATTCTTGCTCAGGATTTAAAGCCAGTCCTTCTACTAATAGTAACCATTTATTGAGCACTTCCTAAGTATCAGGGGAAATATTTAAATTGTTTCACTGAATATTAACAAGTACTCCCAGGGAAGACACCATAATAATTTCCAGTAATTCTCTTTTGAAGTTTCATAGATGGACAATGCAATTTGCTCAAGGTCAAATATTCAGTAAATGGGATTTTTAAAATTCAAATCCACACAGTCTAGCATTGGAGTTTATGGCCTTAATTACCCCCTCCATACTGCATATTTTTATTTTATTAAGCTATGTTATACAACAGTTTTTGTTTCATTTTTTTATTTTTATATTCTTATTTTCTTCATTTGTTAATGCTTAAGATGAAAAAATGTAAACATGATACTTAATTTCAAGAACTAGGTTGGCTCCATAGTGAATAAATAAAGCAAATATGTATCACTATCAATATTGAGAAGGAGGGAGAGTAGAGGGGAGAGAGAAAAGGAAAGGAAGAAGGAAAATAAATGAAGAAAATTTAACTGTGATTACTTTTATTATGTTTGCTGTAATGATAATTATTCTGTGAGCATCATATTTTGTTATTTAAGACTTTCTTAATTTAAAAATGACTCTAAATTACATTGCTCTCTAATATGCTTACCACATATACAAATTTCTCACACAGGCTAGATTCTACTGTTGTTATCTTCCTGAACAATAAGTCTACCCTTCATTTCAACTTGACTTTAAATACCATCTTGGAAAAGGTACTACTTATTACTTCAAAAATATTTTTGTTATCCTCAGTAATAAATATAAACCAGAGATATCCTTTATGAGTAAGAGAATTTAAAATTATCTGCATTAGGATTTATTTTAATGTGAATATATTCACTTTTGTAAAATGAATTTCTGAGCTGACTAGAATACATATGGTTCAATATGCTACAATGCCATTAAAATTGCTGCTATTTTATGCACTAATACATATTTTTATCCCATATTTCATTTCTAAATTCAAGGTATAAATTTTACCTTTCATACACAGAGTAAAAGACAAGATTAAAAATTAACTCAGTATATTTCAAATGGTAGGCAAATTAGAGCAACAATTTTTCTTGCATTAACCAAGGTCAACATATCAATACACAATAAATTCTTGAGGAATATATTTCAAGATAATACCTATCAAAAACCATCTAAAATTAAGTGTGTGTATGTATTCCTATTTTGTGGTGGGTTAATGCCAAAATACCCAAGTCATCTGCAGGCTCAATTATAAAACAGAAAATCTATTGATATTCTTTCTTGAAATGTCATGTAGAGTATTATCATTTTGTAACTGGAATAATCTTTTGATTTCATATTTTTTTACAGTTTCTTTCCATAATACTAACCTAAAGTATATATTTATCACAATTTGAATGGCATTGAACTATTTGTAAGACACATACATAGACACAGAATTCCCAAAAATGTCTTAGCCTGAAGCAAAGGATGGAAGAGTGCTACCACTACCCTTTCAAGAGGAAAATGAAGTTTAAAAACAACAGATCAACTCATCTTTGGATATTTCAGTGCTTAAAAATAACTGCACTACTTAAAAACACTGAGAAGTTATAAGAGAACAAAGAGTAGTTATCACGTCTCTAATATTTTGTTTCTATAAAATCTACAAATCTATCTTATTATTTTTTATTTATATATGACTGTAGAATGCATTAAAATTCTTATTAAATGTATGGAGCATAATTTTTCATATCTCTGGTTATATACAAAGTACATTCACACCAATTTGTGTCTTCATACATGTACTTAGGATAATAATGTCCATCACATTCCATCATCATTTCTAAGTCCATACCACCTCCCTTCCCCTCCCACCCCTCTGCCCTATCTAGAGTTTCTCTATCCCTTCCATGCTTCTCCTCCCTACTCCATTATGAAGAAGCCTCCTCATATCAGAGAAAACATTCAGCATTTGGTTTTTTGGGACTGGCTAATTTCACTTAGCATTATCTTCTCCAATTCCATCCATTTACCTGCAAATGCCATGATTTTATTCTCTTTTATTGCTGAGTAATATTCCATTGTGTATATATGCCACATTTTATTAATCCATTCATCTACTGAAGGGCATCTAGGTTGGTTCCACAGTTTAGCTATTATGAATTGTGCTGCTATAACATTCATATGGCTGTGTCCCTGTAGTATGCTGTTTTAAGTCCTTTGGGTATTGACTGAGGAGAGGTATAGCTGAGTCAAATGGTGGTTCCATTCCCAGTTTTCCAAGAAATCTCCATACTGATTTTCCATGCATTGTAGAAAAGATAGCCTCTTCAACATATATTGCTGGGAAAACTGAAAATCCATATGCAACAAAATGAAGGTAAACCCCTATCTCTCACCATGCACAAAACTGAATGCAAAATGAATCAAGGTTTTAGAAATAAAACCAGAGACCCTACTCTAATAGAAGAAAAAGTTGGCCCTAATCTCCATCATGTGGGATTAAGCCCTAATTTCCTTAATAAGACTCCTGTGGCACAAGAATTAAAATAAAGAATCAATAAATGGGATGGACTCAAACTAAAAAGTTTCTTCTCAGCAGAAGAAATAATCTGGGAGGTGAATAGAGAGCCTGCATCTTGGGAGCAAATCATTACCCCTCACACATCAGATAGAGCACTGATCTCTAGGGTATATGAAGAACTCAAAACACTAAGCACCAAAAAACCCAAATAACCCAATCAATAAATGGGCCAAAGACCTGAACAGACATTTCTCAGAAGATGATATACAAATCTATTTTAACACTTAAGTTTAGTGACTTTGAGAGGCCCATGAGATAGAATACTTTAAATACAGAAACAATTGCCTAGTTGTTGAATCAATCAGTCAGTTATTTATTATTTCCTTAGTTGAAATGACTTACTCCTTGTAGCCATGAGATTCCAAGAGCTTTGTCTTCCATCATAGTAAGTTTGCCACCAATGAATATCATTTGATGTTTTTCCACAGAAATTGTGTGGTGGTGCCATCTGAAAAATCTCATTTTACAAGGGATGACTATAAAAATTCAGTTAGATATATTCTAGTCCCATTTATATCTGACTTAAGTTTTTGAGATTCTTTGTAATGTGAGTAAAACACAGAGAAAAGTGTTACACCAGATATACACTGTTCTTTAAATCTATAAGTAATAGTACAGTTAATTGGGTGGTTTATAAGTTTGGAAATGATGTATTGACTCAAAAGTTGTCATTCAAATATAAGTACACAGAATTCTATAATATGTTTTATATACACACATATATATGTTACTATGTATGGACAATAAATAAATAACCTCATTATATCTGATATCTGATTCTTTTATATAAAAATGTGGCTAGAAGGATATGTGGCTAGTTGTCAAATAGTTCATCTCACTGTCTTAAAAGATTCAGTGCTTTCAAATTAATAATAAATCATGGACCAAATGACTGTTGTAAGAGTAAGAGCTAAGATAATAATAAATATATTAATTATAAAAGATAAATTTTAATTTAAATAAAAGATAAATTTTAATTCTTATTACAGAGACAAACTTCTCTGCAAGATTTAGAATCCTTCTTAAATGTCTTTCTTTAAAATAAAGCATACACTAAATAATTATACCTAATTGAATATGAACATCATGTTTGTATGTGTTTAAAAATCTGAAACTTTAAAAGGGATAAAATCTTTACATTTTACAAAGCAAAGGACATTTAAATATACCTGTGTATATGTAAGCATTTAATATTTATGTTTAAATACATGAGTTATGTATTAGCTCTCTAAGAATGTCTTTTTTAAAAAATTTGATTATTTTAGAGGTATCTCATAGCTAAACTACCTTAAAAGCAAAACGACCACTTACACTATGAGGAAACCAATGTGCTTGCCTGCTTGCTGATCTCTAACTTTACATTAACCTGCATGTTAACTGAACAAAGCACTTGCTCTTTTTTCCTGCCAATGCTGCTTTTTTGTTTGTGTTCTTAAAACAATCATTTTCATAGAAATTCTGAAAAAGGAGATTTGGTGTCTAGTTCATTAATGGTTTTATTAATTCAGCTAGTCATCAGGTGCAATTCATCAAGTGCACAACCCTTTGTGTTCTATTTTTGCTAAATGCTCTTCTCTGGAATTTAAATTATGAAGAAAAAGTGGCTGACTAATCTGAATTTCTCAATTTATTCATGTTCAATGAAAAGCTATTCATCAGCATAAACTCTGCTGTGAGTTCAAATCAAATTTAAGCCACCTGGGAGTAAACAAAATTGTTCTTCTTCCCTCGAGCTTAGAAAATGATAAAAATAACACATTTTAAAGATTTTCTGAATGCTGATGTGTTTAACTGAAATAAAAGAGAGATGGCAAGGCATCAAATTTCTGCAATGTATCAGATGCTTTGTCCATTAACTAAAAGATTCTGAAGTAGTATTTTTGTAGGTTTATTTCCATCATACAATTCTTTACACTTTTCAAGTATAAAATAATCAGTTGTTCTCTTGATACCCCAAATGTGCATAAAATTTATAAGACAGCTAATTCATTTCCTTTCTTTTAAAATATTTAGTCTACTCATGGAATTGACAGTTAAAAAATTATTCACCTCTAGAATTTTTATTAAGCATTCAAATCCAAGAGTCCTTTTGCTCTAAATTACAGAATTTACCTATTTCAATTTCACTGGTGCTTAGTTTTACAAAAAAAAAAAAAAAAGATATTTTGCATAATAAACATGGGGCTAACTGGCTTATAGAGTAGGAGGGAAGCTGAAGTGAACTTCTGGAGGGGCCTCTGAGACAGGCCCTAAGAGAACTACTCTAATAATAGTGAAACTAACCTTCGCCTATTTTGAGCATCCAGGCAATGTCTGGTTACATCTGGTGCTACAGATCATTTGAGACCATGAACATATGTCTAAATGAATTATTGGTTCATTCTAAACAAAAGAATATACTGAAATATTAAAGAGAACATTCTCTTTCACTTATTCTTATTGAGGGCGAGACTATTTGGATCTAGTCTATGAAAACCTACACATGTATTAGATATCACAGATGATCCTCGATTGCCAAATATCTTGATCCCACGAAAACTTCATCCACAAAGAAAACAATCAATGGATATGCGAGCTATTATGTTATAGTGTTGTGTACCAGAAAATATCAATACGTTGGTTGAGTTATAGTCTTTGCTTAAACAGTAGTATCTAAAAATTTTTAATATTTTATGGCAATTACCTTTATTTTTATTTTTCACAAAATAGGTCAGATTTTTATTCAAAATAATTGTTACTAAAGATGAAAAGTGGAGGAATTATAAAAATACTTGAAACAAAAATGGAGTCTTCTAACATGCTAAAGTAGCCAGTCTCCAGTCTCAGCTGTATACACAGATGGACTATGTATTTATTTATGAAGGAAACAAACAGCATTCAAGTACATGTACCAATGTTAAAAATAAATTGTTAGAGATATCTTCTCCAAGGTGGCATCTATTAATGTTTTAATGATATTTACTTATTAAGAAATAGAACCCATTTTCATGAATTTTTAGAAAATATACATACAATATGGAATAGCTTATTGTCAGAAGTGAATGTGCTGAATTTAAGGAGAATATTGATTTACGAAGTTTTCTATTTACTTCTTATCCTCAGCCTACTACAAAGCCTCTGAAGCTATTATTTTTGCTTCAGGAAAGCTAGATAAAGTCCAAACTCACAATCTGCCAATATAGCCCTAAGGATTGTTTCTGGTTAATGATGTAGGAGACCAAACATGCAAAGAGACTTCTCTGAGAAGCCTGTGGAAGGTGCATTGTGACTTGAGTGTCAATCTGAACTGGACAAGATCAGCTCACAGTACCTTGGTGGCATTATCTTTGGATGTGAGATTGGGGAGCTCAAGAAAGCAATTCAGGTTTTACTTTGAAACTAAGAAATATTTGTTACTGTATGTGATGACACTTGATAAAATATAATTTAAATATAAATGAAAATGACATTGTATTTGCCATAATAAAATAAAAATCTTACAAAACAGTGCAATAAAAACTATGGCATAAAATTAGGCCTTTATTTAATCATTTCATCCAGATCAAGATACTAAATCATGATTTTTATGTACTAGATCATGAAATTTAAAAGATCTTGTTTAACTAATTTGTTTTTGAAAATCAATGTTCATTTTAACAGTCAGTGCTGTTTAAAATGTCTGTGTAATGATCTCCACCATTATGTGCAGCAGAGATGATGTTTTCACAGCTGCTGTACGCCTGGAGTTCCGTGTCCTTTATGGTACCTTGCCTCTGCATGGGTTCTTATTCCTAACATTTGCCTTTTAAAATCTCTATAGAGATCTAACAGAAAAATCATAAGAACAGCATCTTTTGTGCTTCTCTTTCTCTGGAAATACCAAAGCAGCAGTGTATCTTCCCATATTTAAAAAAGAAAGAAAGAAAATGTTTTAATCTTTCATTTTCCAATATAAAGTTTTTAGCCAAAAGGGTATTTATTAAAAGAGGATAGATCTGTCACTCACTAATTCAATGACTAACTACACAAGTTTAAAAGTTACTTTTTCTGTATCAGACAAAAGTAAAACAAACTGGAAATTTCAGTTCTCTTTCAGTTAAAAAGAAAAAAAAAAAAGCTCTAGCAATTAAATCTTTTAAAAAAAGCTCACCTCATCTAGACATAAGGGAAGGACAATCTCAAAATAGAGTAAACACAGTTTAATGGTTTAATGCTTGGTTTATTTTATTCTATAGTGTGTTATGTCTAATAGACTGGAAAATCCAATCAGTATTTCATGAATTTATGTCAGAAGAACAATGGTGACTTCTGGGAATAAGTCATCCTAAAAAATGTGTGGAATCAGCTTGGTTTGAATCCATAGATAATTCTGAAAGCAGCAAAGTTACTAGTGGTTGACCTTTACTACCACATTCATTGATGTATTCGTGTTTGGGCCCTGATAGAGAAAAATGTGTGAATAAGAATAAAAGAGCAGGATTATTTCTTGGAATGGCATAGGAGTGATGTACTTACACTTTCCACAAATAGCAATTATACATTTTTTTAAATAATGGGATTATATAAAGATATTATAAAAAGTCCAAAACAGAGAATAGAGAGGAAATTCTAATCCCAATGTGGCTTTATGTCCTGAGAAAACTGTATAATCTCCAGAACTATAAAACTCCATAACCTTGCTAGGTGCCATAGATCAGAATGAGGAAAAAACATCTCCAAAATGCGTTACCTATAATGCCCAAACGTCAACCAAACCTTAGCAGTTATGTGAAAAGAAATATAAGAGTATCATTCTTACTCAAAATATTCAATAGGAAATGATTTCAAGTGGCTATATATTGGATTTAGCTTTAAAGAGACTTCAAAGCAGCTCTAAGTACGTTCGAATAAGTGAAGAAAATTATGATCAAAGGATTAAAGAAAAATGTTATCAATATGATGCTCTCATAACTACAAAATACAAGAAAGTCTTTCATCAAATTTGGCATACAATATAGAACTCAGAAGAGATTTTAGTGTATAAATAATTTCAAAGTTTGGTAGGGAAACTCAGAAGTATTCAATGTTCCAATGCATTTATCACATCCAGATAGCAGTGGGCCTGGTTCTGGCAGTGCAACACTGATGGTGTTCACAATCTGACCTTCAGCTGCTTCCTGCAATCACCATTGAGTATACAGACAACTACTTTTTTTGGCCCAGACCTCTTTCTTCAAGTGGCCACTGAAGGCAAGTGAGGGAGCACCTTCAAACAGGAATATTTTATTGCTAAAACTTTTTAAGTATTTTGGAAGACTTTTACCTAAAAATAAATTGTTCTTTGAGAGAAGAATTAAAATAATATTTTGGAAGTCATGTTTTCTTCAACAAGAGTCACAGCTTATAACAAACATTACAAATGCAAATATTTCCATTTGTGACTCCATGTTATCTTTTAGTATTTTTCAGTTTCTTTTCAGTTATAAATAGTATACCATTACAGTAGTAGAAATCACATATGTGAAAACTTTCATAACAATAATGGTTTAATACTAGAATTGACATTAATTCAAACATATTTCCCCATAATTGAACCCTTCCCAGTATAATTGCAATCAAGTTTACTTTCTTGATTTAACTATTTAACTGGGATGCCTTCAGTGCTTGTGTAATCTAGATATCATTAAGTCTTGGTTTGCCATATGGTACACAATCCATATATATTTGTTAAATAAATACATAAGACCAATCCAACAATAGCAACATGTTATAAAAGCCATTAAATGCAGACTTTATTAAGTATGTATATCTAGAGAAATTACTCTCTCTCTATATATATATATATATATATGTATGTGTGCATGTGTGTGTGTGTGTGTACACATGCATGTGCACGCACACGCGAGCTTCTATGTGTGTATGAACCATATATATATATACACACACATACATACATACATACATACATACACACGGGAATGTACTGTTCAATTAACTCGTTAAGCATGAATTTTACCCAGGAATATTATAACCCAGGAAGGGTAGGCAGTAAAAGAGCAAAAAAAAAAAAGAAAGATCATTCTTTTTTTATACATTCCAATACATGGTTACATTTTCCTTGTTCAATATTTCAAGGGTAAATATGTCACTCCACCCTCTTAAGAATTTATTTCAAGTTCCAATGATTGGTTGATAAATTTACTTCAACAAAGAAGCAAAAGAGATCTTTATATCAAACACCAAATGCTCATATGATGGTTGTCTTAAGATTCTTTCTGTATCTCTTCTTAAAGATTCAAAGTCTAAAAGACAATTTATTGAAAAAGTTGTTTGGTTAGAGATTCAGAATCTTAGTTGTAAAAAGAGGTATAAATTATCATGTAGCTTTGTTAGATTGCCAGTTCTTAAAATCTAAATTCAAGGACAAGATGGTGTGTGTGTGTGTGTGTGTGTGTGTGTGTGTGTGTGTGTGTGTGTGCATGTGCGTGCATGCATGCATGCATGCATGCGTGTGTGTTTGTGTGTTATCTGGGACTGAACACAGTGTCTTGCACATGCTAAGCTTGGCAGGCACTTTACCACTGAGCTATACTTCTAACACAGAAATTAAAATCTTTTTTTTTTTAAGAGAGAGAGAGAGAATTTTTAATATTTATTTTTAGTTGTTTTCATTGGACACAATATCTTTATTTGTATGTGGTGCTGAGGATTGAACCCAGGCTGCATGCGTGCCAGGCCAGGCGAGTGCGATACTGCTTGAGCCACATCCCCAGCCCAGAAATTAAAATCTTTTACAACCTAAACATCCATATATTTACAAAAGCAATTAGAGGCAGATATGTTCTAAGAATAAGTTATTTTAGACTTCTTAAAGACTTAAAGAATTACTATTATATTATTAATAATACAGATTTATAAAAGATACAAATTATGTAGATGAAATCTTACCTAGTGAATTACTTAAAAGTGATCTTTTTATTTAAATCTGTTCTAAAATCTAGCCATTTTCCATTCACAGAAATCGTGCTTGGGTGGGACATGCTATTCTTCTTACAGTCACATTTGACAGATTGGGAGCTTATGAACTGAATTTCATTTAATGCTGAACTAAACTGGAATTATAGAAGCAGGAACTATCTATGGCAGATGTTAGGGTCTTTTCCAAAGTAGCTTATAATAAAACACAACAATTGTACTCTAGTACCTCAGGATGCCTGGGATCACAGGCTTGCTAGTGGAAGCTTGTACAATTTGCATTTAATGTGGAGTTCTGGTTTATGTGTTAGGAGAAATATACTAAAACTTAAACAGAATCAAAGACAAGCTTTATTGGCTGTCACAGTTGCTGAATCTTATGTAGGAACTATCAGTGCATAATACAAGTAAAAACATTAATTTAAATAAAATGATTGGAAAACGGGTTAAGTTTATTTGGTCCTACAAATATAACCAGAATCTTTTTTGACCCTTGTGAATGGGAATTAATTGATAAGTGAATATTGAACATCTAACAAAGCATTAACACAATAATGGTGTAGTCATTTGTATTTTTTAGAATATACAACATTAGAGTATGATTCCAGATGAAAAAGTCACCTAGTGGCTCTAGGGTTGTGGCTCAGTGGTAGAGCGCTTGCCTAGTGTGTGTGAGGCCCTGGGTTCGATCCTCTGCACCACATAAAGATAAATAAATAAAAACAAAGGTACAAATGCACTCCACTATTGTCACGTATGTAAGAAATAAATTTTAAAAAAGGTATAACTAAAAGAAATAAATATTTTTTTAAAATAATTAATTAATTAATTAATTAATTAAAAGTCACCTAGTAACATCTTAGTATGATTAGAGACATTTGTGTTGGAGGATTTACTATGAAGTATTGGAGTTTAGTCTTTAGCACATTTTGATGTTAAAGATATTTTTAATATCAAATATTTTTAGGTATGAACATTTTGAAATTCTTAGAAAATTAATTGAAAAAATAAATACAATTAACAAAATATTACAAAACACCTGTAAAATTGGTGAAAGTTTTTTTTTTCCTATATGAAAAAGGGAGTTAAAGAGAGTTTAAGTGACTTACCCAAGTACAGAGCTATTCACTGTAATCGAAATATGCCTTTAGGAACTTATAGCTCATAGTTAATGTCACCATATCTAATAAGATATAGGATAAGATAGGTTCAGCAGCTAACCCACTCCTCGGTCTACACCCAGAGGACTTAAAATCAGCATGCTAAAGTGATGTAACCACATCAATATTTACAGCAGCTCAATTCACAACAGCTAAACTGTGGAACGAACCTAGATACCCTTCAAAATATGAATGGATCAAGAAACTGTGGTACATTTACACAGTGGAATATTACTCAGCTTAAAAAGAGAATAAAATTATGGCATTTGCAGGTAAATGGATGGAGTTGGAGAATATCATGCTAAGCAAAGTAAGCCAATTCCAAAAAAACAAAAGGCTGCATGTTCTCCCTGATAAGTGTGCTGATCCATAATGGGGGTGGGGATGCATGGGAAGAATGGAGGAACTTTGATTGGGAAAAGGGGAGGAGCAGAGGAGACATGCAGGTAGGAAAGATGGTGGAATGAAACAGACATCATTACTCTGGGTAAATGTATGACTGCACATATGGTGCAACTCTATATCATATACTACCAGATAAATGAAAAGCTGAGCTCCATTTGTGTACAATGAACTGAAACACATTCTGCTGTCATGAATAACTAATTAGAACGAATTTTTAAAAATGTTAAAAGATACAGGGTCAGAACTCCTAAACAAGATTTCATATACCAAAATGGAAGTCTTTCATATTCCAGTAAGATATTGTGCCCAAATTTTCACTCATCCCTAGGTTTATAAATGTTTTCATTTATCTAGGTATGCTTTCCCTTATCCATGCAATCCCAAGTAATGATTAACTTTAAAATTTTAAATTTTTACCAGGTCATTTTTTTTCACAGAAAAAGAGATTTAGGTATTCACAAAATAATATTTCGCATCTTAGATAAGTAGAAAACAATAGACATGGAGATGTGTGTGCTTATGCTAGGCAGCTTTCAGGTCTCATTCTTTAGGTAAACTCATGGTTTGTACCTAATGCTCTCAGAACACACTAGATTGAAAGCTGAGTCTTGGGGCAATTGCAAATCATAACATGCCCTGAGCTAGCAGTCTCACATGAACAGTTAAATCATGAATGTTAAATTTAAGATAGCCTCAATTTGACTTAGTACTATAATAGTGTTGATAGAACTTACTATACTCAATTTTCGGGAAAATTCATTCCTTTTACTAGCAAAAAGAATGCCAGCCATATGTGTATGGATACAAAATTAAGTACTCTATTTAGAACTATGCCTGAGCAGTAATTGGCTTTTGCTTGGTATCACTTACTAAATTAAGATAATTTTTCTAATGTGGCTGAGGTTAGTTTGAAAACCTCACTCATAGAAAGATTTTAAATTTCTAGCTATTGTAAAACAACAAAGATATTTTTTTTCTTTCAGTTTTCTTTCCAAAGATTAGCCATGTAAAGGTAACTTTATTTTTATAATTTTGAACTATATTTCCAGAAAGAAGTAAAAGCAACGTATCACAAGTACACACACACACACACACACACACACACATACACATAGGTATCTATGGCAATTTTAACAAATGTTGACAAAAAGTATATAAAGAAGCATAGTTTTTTCAAGAGCACATAATAAATTATGTCACTCAATACTATATTTACCTCTAAAGCTTTAACAGATAGTAAAGTGCTGTTAATGTTAAAGCTTTTCTTTTAGAAATAATCCTTGAATTGTTTATTTATTTTTTAGCATAAGAGAGTTAATGAGCATTTTATGGAAGGAGCTGGATTATTCCAAACACTATCAAAATGTCCTTCCTAACAAGCCCTTACCACTTACTTATTATCTTACTATGACATTGTCATTTAAATTTACTAAAACTTAGTCACTTCCTTTTCTAAACTAATATGGTACTATTGTCAGAAAGAAAATATGAGGCTTATTATGTTGAGATAAAACATTTGCCTTAGCATCAGAAAACAAAGCAACTACTTATCTAAATTTAAACAAATAAAAAATTAAAATATATATATATATCATCCATCACAAATGGATGTATCTTACATTAACACACAACAATTTATAATACAAAATCATTTTCTGAAATAGGTCTCTGAACAGAATGATAGTCTAACATTTTTTTCTTGTCTTTGAATATAATGGAATATCTGGCAATCCCTTAACATCCAGGTTACAGGTTTGCTAAAAAAAACAACAACAACAACAAAAAAAAAAACAACTAATGTCATAGTAGGATGCAAATTCCTACATTTAATTTAATTATACAGTTTATTTGATTTGTGATTTTTACAAAACTTTCTTAAGTGCAATCCATTAAGCTAAAGTATGTGGCGAAGTGTGATGTTATATAGCCCTGATATGAAGCATTTGTCATAAGTAATGTTATACTCAACATATCAACACTATTTCATCTGGATTTGGAAAAAGAACAAAGATAAAATAAAGAAAAAAATTCTCAATGTTGATAATGCAAAACATAAATGAAGGTTATTTTTAATAGCATTTTACAATCTCTTTTTATGGTTTTGGCTGCAAAGTAGAGTAACAATACACATAAAACGAAACTGCAAATGGCTTGTTATTGTTCCTCTAAAATGCAGTTCATTGCAAACAATATTTGTTAGGGACATTTTCTTTTATTTAGTGGAAAATGGCCATAAAAGTAAAGATTTTGCCTTTGAGGAGCATGAATTGTTATATTACTTTAAATACTTCTTACTCAAGATAGCACAATGGTTTGTATTAATATTTGAACATTACATGTAAATTCACTACTTTATTTAAATGGCATTTATTCATATAAATAGTTATTTCTATGGAAATCTTTTTTCAACTCAAGGTTGAATGCTTTTTACTTTTTCCCCCCCTTGCCAATTTGGCAGAAGTCTGAATCATTTAAGAGTGTACCCGCCCAAGCATCTGAACAACAGAAAAGCCCAGGCAGTTTACCTTTCAACAACACAAAGCAAACATCTTAGATTAACCATGCAATTGTCCAGAACCAAGGGAAGAAAAAAGGCAGCACTTTGACCTACACATAAAAAATCAATGCATTTATCAGACCTGTAAGTAAACCAAGGGAGAATCCATGAAGTCAGATAGACCCCAAATCTCAAGTTACATAATAAAAGTGATTGGAAAAGGTTATCTTGAATAAAGGTTCTCTGCAAGAACATAAATCATACAAATAATTATCTCTGTGTGGTGACAGGGACTTAGGAAGTGAAATACTACAGGAGTGGCCTCTAGAGATCTTCATGTGTATGAGATACACAGCCATTTCTTTAAAAGACAAACTCCAGTAGGATAAACCACATAAGTGCTGTATCCAAAGAAGGAAAACTCTTGACTAGTAAAGTTAATATAATGCACTATTGATATGGAATAAATATTTAATGTGTAGTTTTCATGAAGAAATTGCTTAGGATCTGTTTTTCTTATTTTATTCACTGAAGCACATTCTGGTTAAAAAAAAGTAGCAAGCACAATATGGTTATTGCATTTGAGTACTCTTATGTCCTATGCAATTTTTTTCATTTATATAATCTAACCATGTTACAGAGAACCTTATTATATTGCCAAGCAATATAATAAGGTCCAGTCCTTGCCTTCACAAAACTTATCCTCTTAAAAATATATAGAAATGGAAAGCTGCTTCATGAAGAATATGATAAAGGGACAATATATTTGTTTCCATCATGGAGTTCATCCTGCATGTAAACTCAGACTCCCAGGATGAGTAGGGAAATTGCCAGGGGTGACTGAGAAGCAAAGAATTCAGGAAACAGAATATAAATATGAAAGTAAAGGTAGAGAATGATAAATTATGTCAAGAGTATGAAGAGGGAAAAAAAGGAGTAGGAGAGGCAGAAAACCATGGTGCTGCATAAGAGCATTGTGCATTAGAACGATGAGTTCGCACTTGAGGACAGAAGAATGCTATTAAAAGCTTTTTCAAAGGGGAGTATCATGATGAAACTTTTTATATTAGAAAGAACATCCTGGTGGCAACGTGGAAAACAAAAGAGAGGAAAACAAGACTAGAGGAAAGGTAAATTGTCAGGCTCTCATCTTTCAGTTGACATACTGTCCATAAAAGAGTCTAGTGTTGGTGGGAAGGAAAATAATGTGGTAGAACAAATAGAACTTAATGACTGACAAGTTTTTTTGTTTGTTTGTTTGCTTGGATGACTTTATTTATTTACTTGTTTGTTTGTATGATACTAGGAACTATGTCTAGGGTATCCCATGTGCAAGGCAAGTACTCTACCACTGAGCTATATCTCAAGTTTTTAATTTTTATTTTGAGGCAGGATCTTCATAGATTGTTCAGCCTGGCTCAGACTCGAAGTCCTTCTGCCTCAGACTCCAATGGAGCTGGGAATGTAGATGTTTGCCACCATACTTGGCTTTTTGGTGTGACTTTTTGACAATTATGCTTTCTTCCCTTAGCTTTTCCTGTTATATCAAAGGGTTGAATTTAAATTTTGGCTCATCTGTAAATTACAAGCCAATAGATCTCTTTATTGCATATTTTGAAAGTTCTAATGCTTTTTTATGTTCATATTGTTATCTCTTGTACATTGAAGGTGACAGATATAGTAACTGTAAGCCAAAATGAGAGAGGACCAGGGCTGGGTGGCAGTATAAGGTGAAATACATGAGAGCTTTCTAGGTGTGACCTTTTTCTTTCTCGATTATTGGATCATTATTTGTTTTGTTGTGGTCATGATGGGGCATGCTTCTAAGCATTCTCTCCTTGTACTTCTATTTGACTACCCTTTGCTCTTTTAGTGAGTATTTGCAGTAAACAATGGCTAGCCACCAGATGAAGGATCAGGATGGAGAGATTGTGAGCTTTCAAAAGGGAGAAATACTGGGCTTGGAATGTCAGTGGTGCATAAGCAAGGATTGAGCAAATAGTAGAAAGCTGGGGAGTTTCCTAAGCCCCAGAACCACTTAGAGGAATAAAAACTGCAGCCATGATGCTGTTTCTCTCCCACTTTCCCACCATATACCACTATGACAGTTATCTTACATGCTTAAGGAAACAAAAGATGAAATCACAGGGAAGAAATATAAAACATCTGAGGAACATGATCAGTTTGATTAGTTAAAAACAAGAAAAAAAGTACATTAGAGGAGCCAAAATCAGTAGGAAAATATTTTAAATTATAATAATTGCCTTTAGGGAAAAATGAGGACAGATATGGAAAATGTAATTCAAGAAACATAAGGATTTCAGTAAGGGGATAAAGTAGAAAATTTTACATAGAATAATAATAAACTATTAAGTTGGGAAACAAAAGTGCAGACATCTCACAGAATGACATGAAAGGACCAAAATAATTAGTGAAGTGTTAATATATATCATGATTTCTGAGCATTGGTGCTAATTGATATTTTTGACTAGGTGATTTTGTTGTGAGGGATGGTATTGTGCATTATAGGATGTTTAATAGCATTCTTGGTTTCAACTTACTAGGTGCTAAGAGTAATCTATAAGTTATTAGGACCAAGAGTGTCTTCAGACATTTGTAAATATCCCCTGGAAAGAAAATGACCCAATTGAGACCCACTGAGATATATGGATAAGACATGCACAAACATCAATAATGATTCTTTTATGAGTTGCAAA
Source organism: Spermophilus citellus (assembly GCF_964194105.1). Classification (NCBI taxonomy): domain Eukaryota; kingdom Metazoa; phylum Chordata; class Mammalia; order Rodentia; family Sciuridae; genus Spermophilus; species Spermophilus citellus. The sequence goes on along the minus strand of NC_138183.1, from coordinate 60,937,870 downwards.
ATGAGAAACAAATAGAATGTAGGACATCTGGAAAAAAACAAACAAAAATTTTTTGGTAATGAAGTTGTAAGGTGTGGCTGGAACAGGTGAGAATTGGGGTGTGACTTTCAGGTATATATTTGTATCTGGCAAGTGGAGTTTCTCTCTCTGCTGCCTGATCATTATGTGAGGAGGGTCCCATCGCCACACTCTTCTGCTGAAAAAACAGCCTCTACCTCAGAGCCAAGCCTGTCCTAGGAAGGGACATGACCTTTGTCCTTGGAAGGACCCACAGAGCACTCCTAGGCACATTCGCACCTAGCTAAGTTGTTTATCTACAAATAACAGGAGAGATCTGCTGTGCCAGGTGTCCCTGACTCAGTCAGGCTAGGTGTGGATCCATAGCAACCCCCTAGCAGCCACCAATCAGCATGAGACAGGGAAATACCTGGGATGCCAGATGACCCTCCCAGTAGTTTATGGTGGTTGATAACGTGTTGGGAAACCATGAGGTTCAGCATGAACACCCCTCTTGGATAAACCAATCAGTTCAAATGAATACCCCTTTTGTACTGACCAATCACCCTTACCCAAATTGTTCCGGCCAGTGAATGTGCTAATCATGTTTTAGAGTTGTTATTTGATTTTCCCACGGTGTGTGATGATTTGCTAAGAGATGCTATGATGTATGTGGGGGGTCCCTGCCTTCTCCAAAGAATGTATAAAACTGCTCCAAACCCTGGGCGGGGCCTCTCAGCATCACCAGTTGCTGTGTGCATATGCAGAGGACCGAGCTAGCTTGCAATAAACACCTCTTTGCTGCTTACATCGATCTTGGTCTCTGGTGGTCTTTTGGGGGTCCCAAATTTGAGCATAACACTGCCATGATGTTCTGCCTCCCCTGGAGACCTGGGAATGGAGCCAGGCTTCTATTGACTGATACCTCTAAAACTGTGAGCCGTCAAATAAACTCTTCCTCCTCTACAATTGTAAAAGTTGGGTCATTTCGTCACCAGTGACAAAAACTGACTGAAACAAAAATTGGTACTGAGAAGTGGGGTCCTTGCTGGGCCTAACCTGACCATGTGTTTCAGAAGCTTTTTAAGCTTTTGGAATTAGTGGGAGGAATTTTGAGATTCTTAGCAGTGCCAGCTGGAGAAGCTCTAAATTGTTGTAAGCAGAGCTTGATTGCCAATTCTGGTGGGAGCTCAGAAGACCAGAATGCCAATAGGACCATAGACAATGAAGACAGAGCTCCAGAGGGTTTAGAGGAAAAGGAGGACACTATCAGTAATTGGACCAGAGGCCAGTTATCTGCATTTTGTCCCTGTCCTGAGACTGTCTGTGAGGCTAATTTTAAAAGCAATGGACTTCTTAATCTGGTGGAAGAAATTTCTAGGCAGCATAGCATTCAGGCAGTGGCATGAATATTACTGGTGGCTTTTAGCCAAATTTATTGTGATGTTCAGAGAAGGAAGCAGAGCAGAAAGATTTGAAAAACTTGAACTTAAAAGACAGGAGCAAAACCAGGGCTAAGGAAGTTGCAGTTGTTAAAAGATTAGTGCCACTAAAGAAATGCTAAAGACTTTTCCAAGAGACATTAAGAAAGATGGCTTGAGGGCTTCTCAGGAGCTAACAAGACCACATCCATCTCAGGCTCAAGGGAGTAAAAGTGAAAATTCTCTTGAAAAGAGACTAAAGGGGAATCCTTCTTGCACAAGTGGGCCTAGGAAGTTTTTGCAATGTGCTCAGCTTTCCAGGCACTCAGAGGCAGAAGCAGCCAGCAACTCTGAGGTTTAGCTATTGCTCAAGATAGCAGCAGTTCTTGGTGTCAACCAAGTGGTGCTGCTTTTGCAGGAATGCAGGATACTGGAGTTAGGTGATCATGGAGTTTTTCCACAAAGATTTCAAAAGAAGGCCTGGGAGGCCAGGAAATTTGCAGCAATTCAAGATCACCACCTAAACTTTAGAGTGAAAAAGTAGGTTTTTCACCTTAATACCCTTCTCTAAGCAATTACCAACCAGAAAATGTAAAGATACAGCTTACCATAACAAGAGAACTTCAATCAAACTTTTTTAATGATACTAACCTAACAATGAATATGAATAGCTTATGTGGAAATATGAAGCTCCATGGAAAGACATAAAATAAATCCATGCACATTAGAGAGTCTCTGTTAACTATCAAAATGACATTGTAAGAATTTCAGTTTTTCCTAAATTTAATTACAAATTTAATACAATTCCAATCTAAACCAGAAGGTAGTTTAAAATTTCACAAATATTAACATTTTTATTTTAAAAAGTTCTGGGTATAAATGCAGCTAGGACACATACATGTCCTGTGGGTAGAACTCTAAATTGGTGCAGCTATCTTAGAACTACTAATGAACACAAATTATGTGAGTTCATAGCTGCATTTTCTATACATTAGCCTTCAAACTTGGTCAAGTCATTTAATCTCTTGCTGTCTACATCACAAATGGTAAATGGTGATATTAATGATGATGATAAAAACAATAATGAGCATAATATTTGTCTCAGGGTTGTGATGGGTTTCAACTATGAAAACTTTTTAGGTCACATTCTAATATGCAGTTAGTGCTCAGTTTGCATTCAACATTTTATTTTAAAAACAAAATAAATTTTGTTATCCCTGAACAGAGAGGTGAGATAATAAGTACAATTGAGAGGGTGTGCTTGGAAAAGAGGGGACTGAGAACAAGGGAAGAGAAAAATATACAATGACTTGTCTTCCATGGACGGCTGATGTCTGTGTTTCCCAGATTAAGATTATGACCAATATGTGTTTATAATCTTTAATGCAACTGATATACTGAAGTGAAAACAAGAAAACTAACTGCATGTATCTGAGTGATCAAAGATTTGAACAACTGCAGAAAGTGTTTTGTTTTTCTTTAGAACTGGGATAGAACGCAGGGGTGCTCCACCACCTTTTTACTTTTTATTTTGCTAATTTGTTGAGGCTGGCCTTGAATTTTATTTTATTTTATTTTGGTACCAGGAATTGAACTCAGGGGAACTCAACCACTGAGCCACATCCCCAGCCCTATTTTATATTTTATTTAGAGAGAGTATCCTACTGAATAGCTTATCTCCTTGCCCTTGTTGAAGCTGGATTTGAATTCATGATCTTCCTGCCTCAGCCACCTGAGCGGCTGGGATTATGGAGTGCATCACCATCTCCAACTACAAACTTAAGTTTTTAAAAAATATGTACTTCGACATAGTGTTTAAAATAAAATAACCAAATTGCCATAAGGCATTTTTTAAAGGAGAAAAAGATAATATGAGCACAGGAAGTGCTGCTACAGCTGGTCTCCTCTGTTTGTTGCTATGCCTTTCTATCCAGCTTCTAGACTAGTATGAAAGAGAAAAAGGAAAAGAGAGAAATGAACAGTAAGTGTAAGTGAAGGTGACAGATGAAACAGGAAACCATCATAAAGTTATCAGTTCAGACAAAAGAAAATTTCAGAGAAAAACTTCCAAAAATATTAGTCTGTTTTACCATGAACTAGTAAACAAACTATGAAATGCACAGTACACTAAAAAGTAGATAAATAGCAAGCAACAAAGGGGAGAGATTATAATCATGTTCCCATTGAGTGTTCATAAAGAAATACCATCATTTTCCACTAACATGAAATACTGTCAAGTATCTTCAAATACATTTAATTCATACTTTAAAAAATTTAACACATTTTGTCACATTCATGCTCATATGTCTTAGAACTAAAGTTATTATTTCACTATTTAAGGAAAAAGTCATAAGGTATGATAAGAATGATTTCAAACCTAATAATGAGAAGTTTCACTGGTTTTGATGAAAAAGGAATTTTTAAGTAAAATACACTGTCCTACATACTAAAACTGTAAGGATTTGAATGCATTTGTGTGTGAATTCTTGATCTGAGCATAGTTCACAGAACATAAAGTATGTTTGTAGATGTTTGCTAATCTTTGATAGCATTAGTACTTAAATAAAAGGCATTGGGCCTTATAGTAGAACCATGCCGATCACTTTCCCTGGTGAATAACTTCAGTTTCTCTTGCCATTCTTCTTGGTAATTTCTGTTCTATACTTCTAATGTATTTAAAAACAATGATATTTGGTACAAGCCTAGAACTATCTCTTCAGTCAGTCAGAGGTGACATGGAATTTTTTTTTCCCCTATGAATCAAACATGAATGCACCTAAGACCCTGGGCATCCTATGTGACTTAAAGGAAATAATTTGTAAATAGAGGTGGTTCTTTTCATTTGTTTTTACATATTATACTTATCATTCCTTTAAGTGTAGTGAGACCTAAGTATGTATTATAAAGATCTGTAACTACAGCAGTAATTGTGAAAGCCAATGTGATTGCCTTATTTGTAACCTTTAAGATGTATGTAAAAGGAGAGATTGTATTTCCAAAGACAAGGAAACCAATGTTATACCTACAGACTGAAGGTATTAAACGATTTGATTTTTTATCTCTACTAGTTCTTCTCTAATACTGACACAAGATCATCACTAAAGATGATCTAGGTGTTAATCTCCACAGAAATTGAGATTAGGTTCTAGCTATTTGTGAATTCCTGTTTCCTATGTTTGATGAATGGGTACACAACATGGTGCATTACCAGGATATACCTGACACTAAAACAGGAAAGAAAAAGCCGTTGGACATGTGAAACCATAATTGACATGAAATGAGAAGTTTGGAAATATGCATAACCTTCCATTACAATGGGAAATTTGCTTTCTGCTTTGGGGAATTCCATAACTTCTCCCAAAGGCAAAGGGAGAAAGAGAATCAGTATTGACATCTTCCCTCAGCTGTGCTAAACTGTGTTCTAGGCTGTTCATATATATATATCAATTATCTTTAGTTAATGCTCATACAAGCCTTATGGAATATTTATTTGTGTTTACAAACACCTTGGGAAAATTTGGTAACTTGCCTAACATCATATAGCTAAATGTGTACATGACAAAAGTTAGAACACATGCTAATTTGACTCTGAAACCTATGCTTTTAGAATGTCAGTTATCTCTTCATATCTGCATTTCAGATTATAATTAATGTTTAAAATAAATTCACTGCAGAGCTAACAGTTTTCATTCTTTGTTGTTGTTACTCAACAAGTCTACATATGCAGGTTATTACCTAATTTGTTTCCTGTGAAGCATCATAACATTCTATCAGAATATTATACCAAAGTAGATAATAAAACCTGCCATGTTTATTCTCTATGGAAAGGACAACTATTTAATAAAAAGGTTTCAACAAAATCAGAGTTATTTCTACCAGAGCCTTTTGTCTATCAATATTTGAACACCACTTCTCCATCATAATAAGTCCATTTTGAGACCTTTTTTGGGGGGATGTACCTGGGATTGAACTCGGGGCACGTGACAACCGAGCCACATCCCTAGCCTTATTTTGTATTTTTCTTTAGAGACAGGGTCTCACTAAATTGCTTAGCACCTCACTTTGCTGACGCTGGCTTTGAACTCCTGATCTTCCTGCCTCAAACTCCTGAGCCACTGGGATTATAGGCATGTGTTACCGGCCAGACTAGTCATAACACTTTTATTTGTATACAGCACATACATTAAGGTAGAAGCAGACTTGTGAAGTAATAGCCCCTGTCAATAATAGAGGTGTAGAGCCTATCCTCAATCAACTTTCCAATGCCATCCAGACTATCAGAAAAGTTAAACAATTAAAGTCAACCTGAGATACAATTATTCTCTCATAGTTGACCTACATGCAAGGTAGCATTAAGATCATCTATGCAATTTTGCACTTCTAAGATGTAGATCAATCTTTCACTTTTAATTTATTGATGTATAGATTAAACATTTTGCAATCTTATTTACTTGGGTCTAATTTTCTCACTTGATTTCAGTTCTTAAATGACTAAAAGAAAAACTAAGGAGAAAGCATTTTATCACATTAATGCAACACTTGCAATTTGATTTAACAATATGATAGATGAAAGGAGGAGGTTATTATATCACAATGCATTTATCATCTTTTACCAATCCACCACCAAACAAAATTAACACTGAACCATTTCCAGAGAGGTTTCTAAAATGACTAGCCTTGCCAAGATAGATTTCTGGTTCATAAATAACGTTGGTAGAAAAAATGAAATCACTAAATGCTATAAAAAGGCAGTATCAGGAATCACTGAAGTGTGAAACATTAAGTACACTACTCAAAACGGCGTCCTCAAATGTGTAAATCATTTGTCTACATGACAGCCCCTAGCCCATTGTCACAAGATACAGACAATTGACTTTTCATTTTATTTTATGTCTTGGGAAGACTGCTGCTGAAGAAAATTCTAAGATATGAACATTCATATTAAATAACTACATAATTAAAAAACTTACTGAATTTTTGCTTTATTTAAGAACTTCCATTATTAATCTTCCTGAGAGCAATAACCATTCTAATATGACCATTTCATACCAGCAGAGAAAAAAAATCTGCTTTCTTAGTAACTAATATAAAAAAATTTCCAACACATTTGATTCAATTTATATAACTAACTTCTTGCTAATAATCCATAACTATTCTTTAAAAAATATATTTTAAGATGATCATCTGAAGTTTTTCTGTTTTATGATTAAAAATTGTATATCTCTCCATCTTGATCTCTGTCATTGCTCCAGCAGAGTATCTTGTGGGAAATTGAAGACAGATATATGTCTCCACTCAGAGACAGATGATTCAGTCTGTCATCCTCTTTCAATTCAACAGTACAGCATGGCATTTGTTTTCTATGTAATTTATCAAGGATTTGGATTTAACCAATATTACCTAATTTTGCTGATCATAGCCTGGATATTCTTAGGATCTTGTTTTTTATTCTATCAGGAGCTTCAAAAATATCATCAATTAGACATTTGCACAAAGTCTTCTCAACACAAAGTAAATTGAAAGTATTGGGCTTTATTCTGCAGATCCTTTCCACTTCTAAAATACACTTAAACTCTAATTCCATGTAATCCCTAATATCAGCTTTCCAAACTAGAGCAAAGGCAGCTTTTGCATTTCTTCCCATTATTAAAGCTTCTCTCCCTCTGGCTACAAAGGCATATTTGCTGTGGGAGTTAGGCTATTGTAGTAGGGGCAGGAGAGGTCCGCTCTTCAGAAAGTAGTTTTGTTTTCATGGTGATTCTATCATGACTGTAGAAATAATTATTTGTGATTGGCCCCAGGTTTATTGCAAAAGTCCCTACTGTTCTATCCATATTTCACATTATAATCATAATTTTCTTCCTAAAGTTATCTCTGTCATTTTACTCTTTTTTGGTTTTTAATCAGCAAAGAATTCTCCTTGTGTATGGAAATCATAGTAAATTGGTTTACTACATAAGTTTAACATTGAGATATCTGTACAGTAAGCTTGTAATACATCTTCACTACTCCATGCACTCTTTTCTGATATGTCCCTGCTGTTCAGCATTTTAATATTTTTGGAAACCTGTGGCAACTTGTATTAAACTTACTTCATTTATGCAGTTTGTCTCAACAAGGAGTGCTATCCACCCTTTTCTCCCCATTTTTTCTGCTTATATTCATTAATTTTATGTATATGTACTTAATAACTGGAGTATAATGGATGACATGATTGGGATTGCAATAATATTTTGGAAATATTTTTTAAAGGCATGATACTGGAAAAAACTGCTTAATATATAAATATATGTATATATACATTTATTTATATACATTATATACATTTATACATTTTTTTCTGAAGAGCAGACCTCTCCTGCCCCTACTACAACAGCCTAACTCATACAGCAAATTTGCCTTTGTAGCTAGAGGGAGAGAAGCTTTAAATGTATATAAATAAATACATTATATACTTTAAATGTATATAATATAAATAAATACATACATGTATATATATATTTGTATGTACATATATTTTTATATACATATATTTTATATATGAAATATATATATATATATATATGATATATATATTTATATGTACATAGATTTATATATATCTCACATTCATTTGAGAATGTTTGCTGTCAGGTCAAATAAATTTTTATTGGAGCAGGGCATCTTATCAATTTAAAGAGGAGTGAGAAATATCTTGCCAAGTACATCCCTTAAAAAGTTTTTGGGATTTCTCCCTAATACTTTATAGTAGTCATTCCTATACCTAATATTTAGTATCTTTGAAACATTCTAAACTATTTTGGACTTTTCAAATAATTCAACCTAGTTTTCTCAGAAATAACCAGCTCTTTCCCAGTCATGTTTTTCATTTCATATAATAATTGAAGAAATCATCAATTTTCACAAGCAAAACTTTCATTCACAAGTTCAAAATAACATAGCAGATGTGGGAAAATAAACATCTCTGTGTGGTAGCAGAAGTTGTGGGTGTACCTGAGCATTCTCCTGCCATTGGTATTGCGGGGTTGGTGTGAATCAGAGAAGGAATGTATAAAGTTATCAAAAGTAAACAGAAAGTTGATCAATTTTTACACTAGGATATTTCAAGAAATTGTGACTGAGAATTTTGTCAGGTCTCTGCTGAGGCAAAATAACCCCATATGTTAGAGACTTAAAACAACAATAATTGTATTTACTCATGTTCTGGGAATTAACAATTCAAATGGTTTTGCCTGGGGTCATTCAGGTTGCTGCAGTCATCTAGAGGCTGGCCTATGACTGGACAGTCATAGATCTGTATGGTCTTGTTGCTGCTTTTTTCTCTATCCTGTCAAAAATAGAGTACTTTCACTCTTCTGCCACCCTGCTGGCTGCAGGTCTCCTTCACAGGCTTGAATCCAAGTTGGGGCTGTGACCATTCCCAGCCTCTGTTAAAAGAGTTAGTTTGTTGATTAAAATATTGAAAGACACTGGTCCTGACCCTGAACCAAATTTATTAAACACTTGTATGAACTTCTTATCTTAATGTCCATCACAAGGGCACATGGCAGTCTCTCTTTTTTACTAAGGTCCCCTAATAAACACTTTGGACTGGTTGCTCTGTCATTTTAGTGCTTCCATCTTTCCTAACCCCATGTCTGGGTACTGGGGTACTCACTTGCAGTCTACCTACTGACACTTTTGGGGCTACCCCAGCAGTGCCTTACTCTGGAACAAATAGATATTCTTATTCAAAGGTGGGAGATGTTGTGTATCCTGAAGGAAGCTAGGCCAGGATTCTTTACACAGTGTTTAGAAAGTGTTGACATTGAATAGTGTAATACCTCTTCAATGCCATGATTCTAATCACTGCTGCATTTCACAAGTCAAATCAAATCACAGTGCTAAGATTCAATGGGATAAAGCCACAGACTTCACCTCTTGTACAGAAGAGTTGCGTTACCATACAAAGGGCTTTGCATGGACAGAATTGGCAAGGTGTTTTTGCAATCTCCCATGATAAACAATAAGACAGACATGGGTCTTTTCTTCATAGAAAGCAGTGAGGAAGAAAGGCAAGCAAAGAAAGCTACTCTAAGAGAGAGCAATTACAGGGCACTGTATGAACACATAGTATCTCCAAAAACAAGGAAGATTTCTTTTTCCTATTAAAATGAATCATAAATTGAGATTCAAAAAAGGAGTAGGAGTTTTGGGGCAAAGAATGAGGGTATGGATAAAAGAGTCTTCTGAGCTAAGGGACAGCAGGTGAAGTCTAAACGCCTGGAAACAGAAGTAAGCATGGAAGAGAAACAAGAGAATGCTTGCCTGTGGAGCGTCACAATGTGGAGATAGGAATCCAAAGAACAAAGTAAGTTATGCTAAAGAGTTCAGTTCTCGGAATTATAAGAAAATACTAATAGATCAGACAATGGAACACGGAGTTAAGTTTGTACAACCAGACACAAAATCAGGCGACTTCTCAAGTCATACATAGGGTATGAGGTTTGCCTGGGGCCCACAGCCCATTCTTGTTAAGTAGACACTGAATAAACCTTAACCTGATTAAGGAGGAACTCACTGTTGTCACTGGGAATGCAAAAATGCCACAGCAAATTACTAGACAAAAAGCAACTGGAGAGATGATTTGTATTGGAGAAGCATGTTAAAGGGGATTGGACCACTTCAGTAATAATTGGCCTCTCCATTTTGGGGTTACTGGCAATTATAAAAAAAATTAAGACTCTGATTATTAATAACATCAGGTTGAAGATTTATGTGACTATTTTCCATAACTTGTGCCCCTTGAAAGCAAGGGACAAGATTTCCCTTATTTACAAAAAGAAAACTCCAGGGCTAACTTAAAATGTATTTCCTAACCTAGCATCCTGGCGCATTTCTGTAATCCACGCTACTTGGAGAGTTGAAGTAGGAGAATTGCAAGATTAAGTTCAGCCTGGGCAATTTTGAAAGACCCTGTTTCTAAATAAAAAGTAAAAAGGAGCTGGGGACATAGCTCATTGGCACAGGGCTCCTATGTTCACTTTGTTTCAAAAACTAAATAAAATACATTTGTTTTCAAATGACTACCATCTCACAAATCTCTTAATGCCAACAAATCTATTTTCTTGAATTCCATAAAGCATATTTTTATTTTTATTTTTAAATAAAAAATAATTTATGAGTTTGACATGGCCAAATGAACAAATAAGATTATTTTAAGTATTCATTACTACTATAGCTACTACTAATTTAGAATTAAATGGTTCGTAGATTAACTAAATTGTTTCATGCATTTAAAAATTGAAAGATCATATTATAAGTGAGCTCAGTGAAATAAAGAAAAAAAGTTCCATGTAACTTCAATTCCTCCATACACTCCTGTCACAACTCTAAGATTTAGTTTTCTAGGAATAGAAAATAACTCCACACACCACCTCAGTTTTCACAAAGCATGTGCTGAGTCTGTGTTGCTTTCTTTCCCTGAAATATCCATCAGGATACACTTTTGATCATGAATTTGTTCAGTTATTCTTCCAGTTTCACTTCCAGTTTTCACTTCCAATGACACTTTCTCAGAGACTCCTCGTTGGGTTTCTCTAGGGTCTTGGGGGCTTACTCAGTGTTCCCAGAGCATTTTAAAAGTACAACTGCATCAGTGTTCACCATATTGTTCTACAATTTAAATATTTTTCTTTTCTACTCTGTGTGAGCTCAAAAACTATTCAATTTTATCAATTGTTTATAGATACAAATCAAACAAGAGACACTTCATGGTGTTTTCACCATGCTGATGGTGGGTGGCTGGAAAACACAGATACATATTGAAATACTATAAGTTGTTTTGGTGGAAACAAAATGGATATTTGGTAAGGTGCAGGGCTATACGCCTATAATTCCAGCTGTTTAAGATGTTGAGACAGAAGGATATCAAGCACAAATTTTAGGCCAGTTTAGGCAATTTTCAGTTACCATGTTTCAAAAAATATTTTAAAAAGATCTTTGAGTGTAGCTCCATATAAAGAACTTGCCTGGCATGCATGAGGTTCTGGGTTCAATCTCCAGTACTAAAGGAAAAAATAAATAAATAAAGTAGAAAGAACACTTGAAGAAATATTGTTAAAACAACTAAAGAATATCACCTTACTTATACATAGTTTGTAATACATATTTTATTATAGTTGAAATTAGTGTGAAGGGCTGGGATGTGTCTCAGTGGTAGAGCACTCGCCTGGCATTCATGAGGCCTTGGATTCAATCCCTAATACCACAACAAGGAAGGGAAAGAAAGAAACACATATGGATTTGAGAAGAAAGACAGTTTGTAAACAGCACAGCTTTTGTTTTTAAACTGAAAGATATACACCGTGAAAGGAATGAAGATTTGTAGAATGTCTCATTGAGCAAATACAGTTTATGCAATTCCCAGTGATGTTACGTATGAATTCTGAGTGAGTTTCCTATTTAGCTGATGTTTCAAGAAACTGAGTGGCTTAATAAAACAGAAGTTATTTATTTACAATTCTGAAGGCTAGTTCTAAACAGTATTACTGGGATGAAGATAAGGTGATGGCAAGGTCATGATTGAGGAAACAAAAGTCTGCCACATTTTAATATCAGAGTTCCTCCCCATTTCAATCGTTTATAGACAGACCCACAAATTAGTGGTTTCAATAGGAAGAAAGTACTGCTGTTTAGACCAAAATGTTTTCTGTACTATTCAAATGATTCTGCTCTCAACTTGGGTGAGATTAGATGGACATACAGGAGCCACTGTAGTTGGTCTTTGTATCCCTTGTCAACTTCTAAATCCTGATCTCATTCCTAGATCATATAAACACATGCTTGGGAAGAAGCAACTACAGGAGATAAGCACTTTCTATGGATCCCAGTAGACAGAAATAAGCTTAGCCTGAAAGCAATGTTAATGAGGATTTCAGAATCACAAGAACAAAATGGTACAATAGGGATCTGTAAGTCGACACTTATAATTCCAGCAAGGATAAGAACCTAAACCTTCCTAAGCAGAGAGATATCGACCTTATTTCTCAAGAGCTCCATGGAGTTGGCTTCCAAAAGTATCATGAAAACTTCTTGCTAGTATTTTAAGTACTTTCCCTTTTCCTTGGTTAAAATCTAAATTCCCTTTACTACAGTATAGGTCAGTTTTTTGTGTGTCTTCTCCAGCAGGTATGTTCAACTAAAAATAGCTTTTGCTATTTTAGGAGATAGTCTTCAATCACCTACTCTCTCCTCTGCTAACTTCTCCCCTGTTAAAAGGATCTCTGTTCTTTAGAGACTCTATTATTTTCTTCTTAAGCCTTGAACTAATTTACATGGAATTTTTGAGGGAATTTTTATTTCATTTATGACTTTTTAAATTTGACCTGAGGCAAAAATCCCACTCAGACAACTTGCCTTGATTGTTTACAGGCTCTGTGTTTGTCCTGGCTGGGAAGACAGAGGTAGAGTAGGATGTGTTTATCAAGCGCAGACTTGCAGATTACCTGGGAGAGGCAGAGAATTATATAAAGTACTATCATGGGAACATAGTTAATTGTCATAAGGCAAACAAATGGATAAGCAGGAGAGAAATTCAGCACATTTGAGTATTGGCAGTAGTTTGTGAACGGATACAGGAATGAGGTTGTTACCAATTTAAAAATGTCAAGAAATAGTGTTTATGAATACATTTGAAAAGAGTTCTTTCGGGATGCCAATAATCTCATACAAAATTTATTTTAAAAAATTCTATTGCTATTTCTTCTTGTAGCAGAGGGTCTCCTATTTGGGTAATATGCAAAAGTATCTGGAAGGAAGTTAGGAAAATAATTTATTGAATATTTTGGATACAAAAAAGAAACTTTTTTTAGTACTTTAAAATAATCAATAACTTGGCACTATTATGCCACTGAAAAAGGAAATGACAGATTTAGTGGACTAAAATGACAAATATATATATATATATATATATATATATATATATATATATATATCTCCAAGGCATTTATATATATTTAAATGCCCTGCAACATGCTCTTTTATAATTGTCATCAATGTGTGCTGTGCTCAAAATTAGAACAAAGGCAGACAAGTGGAAATTTTTCCTATTTATCTGTATCTTATTTTGCTGCTTTCCACAGAATACTGCTAAAACAATTACAAAACACAAATATAAACTCAGTATTCAAACCAAGAGTTCAGCCAAAATATACTTTTGAAGGGATCATATCAATCACCAGTATCATTTCTCTATACTTGTAATTGGTGTCTCTTCCCCAATTGATAACTTGCTTCAGAATTTATCCTCTTCATTCTCAACTATTCATTACCAAAATTTTCCCTTATTAGCTATCATTCTATACAAAATCTAATAAGTCAATCTACAGCAATAATAATTTACTGAGAATATTACACACACATTTATATTCATATTTTCTATAATGTCTTACAACAACTATGCAGAGCTTATTTATCAGGAAATTTAAAATGAGAGATGTTAAATTCTTTGCAAGACTGCATAGTTGGTATATGTTTTAATTAGCTGCTACTGATACATTTTGTAACACATGAACCCACCTTATATCCACTTCAGCCATGGTACATATACTAATAGAAGCATTATAAATTATTGCTGCTATGTAAAGCTAAATCTAGAAATGCTTTCTACACCATTACATTGGTGATGATGTACAAAAAATTTTTGTACACTAAGGAGAACATTAAAGTGATTTTCTATATTTTAATAATTTTCCTAGTACCATTGAGAATAACAGATGACATTGACTAAAGGCTTACAGTAGTTCAAATGCACATCTGTACTTTATTTGGTTTGCTCCATTAGCAGTCACAACTCTAATGATGTGTCATATTTGTTAGACTTAAAGTCAGTTATGAGAGACAGAAAAAAATGTGTAACAGGCATTTGCCTGTAGAAATTAATTTTGCTTTTAAGTAAATACCTGTGTAGGTGGTCTGAGAAGAGACACAGACTCTCAGAAACTAACGCTTGATACTTCTCACATTTCAATTGGTCAGAGAACAGTTACATGGACAAATTTAATAGCATCAGAAACACTGGGAATTGCAGTCTTCATTATGGGAGGCCATTTAGTGGACTAAAATTGGGGGCTCTATAAAAACAGAAGAATAAGACAAAGGATATTGAGAAACATTAGCTCAAAGTCTATAAATAGGAAAGTATAATCATTATCCTCCTTTTCCTAATGAGGACAGTGAAGCAGAGGTATTAAATCACCATGCTTGAGATCATACAATATTTCATTTAGTTTTTATTCACTTTGTTACACATGCTTGTTACAAGGTCAATTTTACTATAAGGTCTAATTTATCCCTGTCATGTAACCATCTATGAAAAGATCATTTGCAAAGATACATATGCTGCAAAAAGATGAAAAGATAAATCAGCAAAGAAGCCACAGGTAAAGGAGGAGAAAAGATGAAGTCATACGTGATCATTAAAATTTAGCTTGATTCCAAATAATGAAATCACATCCACCAATAAAATGGTGAATACTAGGGATACATGCAATGACATGGATGAATCTCAAAAACATTACGTCTAGTGAAAGTGGCCAGACACCAAAGGCTACATAATATTCAATTCCATTTTTATGACTTTTTCAAAAGTGCAAATTAGTTATAGAAATCAAATTGGGGATTGCCACAGACTAGAAATAGAGAAGGGGGTTGGACTACAGAAAGATATAAAGGAACTCTATCAGAGGATAAATGTTCTATATCTTTATTATGGTAGTTTTTTCATAACTATACATTTATCAAAAATCATTGAACTATGTATCTAAAAAGTATGAGTTTTAATAATGCTTAATTAATCTGATATCAAAATATGTCACCTGTGATATAACATTAGTTAGCTAAGGATCACAATTTTCTTCTGAATTTTGTAAACCCCAAGTAGAGTTTTAAATATAATCCCTCATGAGATCTTCAATATCTTTTAAGATACATTAAAAAAATCCTCTCAGCTAGTGGTGAAACAAAGTGAGGATAAAGTACTTTATTTTAAAATATAGTTTATATCCATTCATCATACACTGGTAATTTTGCAATTTTATATATATATATATATATATATATATATATATATATATATATATATATCATAATATCAGTTGTGTTGATTAGGAATTTTGGTATAGTATTTATGCAGAATTTCCTTCTAAGTAGTTCTCTCTCTAATATTGAGATTTAAAATTATATACTTAGATGTACTCAGAACCCTAGAGGCCACATCCTTAGTGTGAGCCCACAAGAAAATACATCTAAACTAATGTATTCAAGTGCCATTTAGAGTTCTTAACTAGGTCTCATCAATGTGAATTTTGTTAGGTACCACTTTGCAGAGTCAATTCTAGTTTTCATATACCTTTGTTTTTGATATGCCTTTACAAGCATCAGACCTCATTCAGATCTTTTGTACAAAACTTATTTGTGGTACTCACTAGTGATATTTTAGAATCAACACAGATTTTGGAATCACATTATTTTGTTCAGAGGTCCAGTACACCTTCATTATGGAAGAATTCATTCATTCTATAGCTTCCTTATTTACTACCTAGAACCTCAGCAAAGACACACAATCCCTCTATGTCTCAATTTCCTCACCAATAAAATGTAGCTAATAAAAGTACCTCATTCACAAAAATGTGAAATTTGGAGATTAAATGGTCAACATATATAAAGAGGCTAGAGCATCACTGGTAACAAAAGAAGCACTAGATATGCTAATTGCTTCTACTCTCACTGTTAAATCCATTCTTAGCTGGCTTGAATATTTCTCAAAAGACATAGTTTCATCCTATATTTTCCCTTTAGATTCTGGGTACCCTTTTAGTGTCTTATCATACCCCATAAGACAAAAGGTCTTAAACCATGATAAGAAGGTGACAGACCAGTATCAATCCTATATTTTTTTAAGTAAATATCTTGATTTGAAAGGATTATCATAATGGATGATAACTTTAGACAGGTAGGGTGTGGTTAGAGGAAGTTGGTCACAATGGGCTTGACTTTCTGGTTTATATTTTATCCCTGAGGACTTGATTTCTCCCTCTCTTTCCTGGCTACCATGAGCTGAGCAGCTTCCCTCTACCATGCTTTTCTGTCATGCTTTGCCTCACCTCAGGCCCAGAGCAATGGAGTTGGTCACTGAAACCTCTGAAACTGAGCCCCCCCCCCCAAACTTTTCCTCCTCTATGCAGTTCTTGTCAGGTCTTTTAGACACTAACTAACTCAGTAGGCAGAGTTACATTATGGTTAAAATACAAGTAAAACAAAGTAAAAAATAAGCACATTGCAGTAGACTAATATTTGTGTCACCCTAGAATATACATTTAAATCCTGGCTCCTGAGGTGATGGTGCCAGGAGCTGGGGCCCTTGGACATGATTAGGTCATGAGCACATCCGCATAGATGGGATTAATATCATAAAGTTAGCCTCAGAGGGATTCCTCTCCCCTCTGCCCTGTGATGACACAGTGGAAGACAGACATCTATGATCCCTATAGAGGGTCCTCTCCAGAATCTGATCATGTGATCATGTGGGTCCTTTATTTCTGACTTTCAGCTTCCAGAACTATGAGAAATAAATTTGGTTTTATATAGGCCATTCAGCTTATGGCATTTTTGTTAAAGCAGTCTAAATGAACTAAGACTGTATATTAGTCAGTTTTCTGTGACTATAGTAAAATACCCAAAGATAATTAACTTATAAATAGAAAAGGGTTATTTTGGTGCATGGTTTTGGAGGTTCTGGCCCATGCTTTGGGCCTGTTGTAAGATAGTACATCATGGCAGGAATATGTGGTGAAGCCAACTCACTTGATAGTACATCATGGCAGGAATATACGGTGAAGCCAGCTCACTTGACTCTTGAGTCAAAAATCTAAAGAAAATGAGGAAGGTGTTAGATTCTCATGATCCTCCTCCAGGTCATGTCCCCAATGATTTTAGGAGTTTCTACTAGTAGAAGTCTACAAGAAAGGACTTTTTCACTGAGGTCTAGTGGGCCAGGGTAGGAATGAAGTTGTTAAGTCAGCACCAATGAGAACATGAACAGAGAAGCAGTTACTGGAGAGAAAAGAAAAAAACATTCCAACAAGCACAGAACAAAAAAAAATAACATACAGATAAGATAGACAACAATTTCAGAATATCTATGAAATTTGATTTCAATGTCTATGAAACAAAAGCCAGGCTTCTTAACCACAAAAATTGTTGAACAATGGAATTATTTATTTCCCACTATAGATAATTCAAACTTTTAAATTTTTTATTCTATTCATGTTTTTTTTATTAACTCAATGAATTAGGAAAAAATAATCTAACTTTTAGTACACATCTTATGTTAAAGTATCATTTAACCTTGTATTGATACACATTATTTTTCTCATAAAGAAAATTATTTGGAAAAGATTACCATCTTGCAAATCAAATGTAATTCAAAAATAATGATATCAGAAAGGTATCTCCGAGGAGTGCACTGCTACACAGTTAAGGGAAAGGATGGGTACAGTATGATTGTATCAGGCACAGTAATACTGAATGTCCAGATTATGTGCTGTTAGCAAAAGGAGCAGTGGTCAGGCATGAATGACAGTGCCTGAAAGGAAGACAGAACTAAGCAGCTCCTTACAACCATGGCCAGGTACCAGCAGTGGTAACAAATGGGGTACAGTAATAGAAGCTGAAAGTTGTAATGATTGCCTGCAGAGGTGGGTCACAAAAGATTCACAGGACTTTTGAAGTCCGAAGGCATTAACATTATGGGCATAATTGGAAAAAATGAGAAGCAGGATCCATTATGGGAGTGTTAGAGGGAAGGACAAAGGCGACATTAAAGAGCAAGATGACATTTCATTTAAACTGATGGTGGTTAATCAACACTCTGGAAGCAAATAAACAACTAGAGAGGATTACTTAAACCATCATTTATTCTCCGGTAGAATAAGCCTTTTTTTTTTTTTTTAGTTCTCCAAGGTAGAAAAATGAATGTTGAAATAATGAAATTAAATGATTTCATTATGTCCGATGATAATTTATTTTATCCTATGACAATATGCCTCTTCAAAATTGTCTGGGTATTATAAATTTTAATATATGAGAGATGAAATTTACATTCCATTGATTATTGTTTATGAGTCGGCAATAAAAAGACACATGTTAAAGAGGCTTAAGGGTCACTACTTTTTACAGTTGTTGCTTTAAAATTTGAATGGTTCAAATTTTGTTAAATAGCTTTCAGAGTTGAGAGAAGATAATCTGTGATGCTGAACTAAGATACCTACAAAGACATTTATTTTTCCTCAATTTCTTCCAAACCCTTTTTCATTTTTATTGTGGAAGGATCAGGGTATGGAATGTCTTAAAAGCAGATACACAGTTGGAAATATGCTCTAATTGAACTGATTTTTACTGGTCTTCTATTACCTATCACTTGGTGTATTTGCCAAGACTAATACATGGTCCCGCCTTCTATTTCTTACCATAATTAGTGTACAGGTAGCTGTTTATAACCTGTGACAATGTTCCCTGGGAACTCAGATTTTTACTATTTCCACTTTTTGCAATTGACCCACATGTAGGGATAGCAGAAGAGTGAAAATAAAGTGGACAGACAAATGTTGATGGGCCATCTGACATTTCCCTCATGACACTCGCTCACATCTGTTCTCTATTTTATCTGGATGACTTTAAGCATTAGTCACTATTGCTTCAACCTCTAACCAAAACAGGGCATGGGCAATAGACATAGAGAAAACCACTTTGTGTCAGGCAACCAATAGAGGATCCTCCCAGGTCATCCCATTTGTTTCTCACCATCACCCAGGAAGCTAAGTAATGTATTATCCTAATTTTTCAGATGTGAATAATATGTAAAATTTATTACTGAAGCATAGATGTTAAATATCTTTCCTTAAGACATGAAGCCAATAGGGAGCAGCCCTGAAATTCCACCAGCCAGGTCTGCCCATTGGGTATAGGTGTTGCTGTTTCCCAGATCTCTTGTTCATTTCCCTGCCTCACTTTCTACTTTCTTTGTTCCTTCTTCTTCCTTCATTACTTACTATTTTTGGTCTTAGTTTTTACTTTTTATAAACTTCCTTCCCCTTTAAAGTTTTATTCTGAAGTGCCCCCTAGAAGCACCTGTATTAATGCCGAAAGTGAAATAATGGGATTATGAGCTCCATCACCAAATCAGTGGATTAATCCCCTAGATGGATTAATAATTTGAATAAACAATCTAGGTGGTAACTGTAGGCACATGGGATATGACTGGAGGAAGTTAGGTCACGGGACATGCCCTTGGGAATTATATCTTGACCCCATGGCTCCTCTCTCTTGCTCTTCATCTCCACTCTCCTATGAGGGTAAGTGGCTTCCTTTGCAATACCCTCTCACCATGGTGTCCTGCCTTGCCGATGGACCAAAGTCATGAGATTGGCTCACCATAGACTGCACCTCTGAACCATGAAACTGAAACTAATTTCCTCCTCCATGTTGGTCTTGTCAGGTATTTTGGTCATATCACTGAAGAAAGCAATGAAGAACTGACTAACCCAGTTTTCTCTCTATATTTTAACATTACCTACAGGGTAAGTAGTTATAAAGTTATAAAACAATGACTACTTCACCAGGGAAGAGCTGACTGACCGTGCCCCTCCATACATATGTAAGACAACAATAACAACAACAAAAGAACAAGAAGGAAAAAGAGTAATACCTCTATAGTTCTTCAAACTAATTTAATGTAAAATATATTGAGAAGAGTGCTACATGCTCCGAGCTTCACTTTCTGAAATATATTTGAAAGCTTTGCAACAAACTGTAAGCACTGATATTATTAAAGTAGTAACGTGAAAGCAGTGACCAACTTGCTAATACTGAATGCAAGCACAGAGATATATCACATGTAACCCCTGTAAACTAAGGAATGATAAATGTACCAAATGATAATTTTAAGCCTAGAAGTAAGTAAAACCATTTAAACTTGTATTTTATACTATTTACCATATGAAGATCTAGTCTATTATACAAGCTCCTAAAAATTATATATTCTATAATACTAATAATTAACCAATTTTGTACAATGAATTTTTGAAAGGCTCATGTTTTCTCTTATTTCCTTCTTATATCTTTTGGTAATTCACCCCTTTGGCATTGTGTAGCTTAACAATGATGAAGGAAAAATTATCAAATTTTTAGATTATGTTGGCATAGAATGATAGACTGACAGGTAACCTTCAGATCAGTTTTCCTTAGCTGGAAATTCCCCTGCCAGAGGACATTTGGAAGTATCTGAAGACTTTTTTTAATTTTCACAATTTTGGTGGAGGGATAAAGAGAAGCTATTTATCTCATAATGCACAGGAAAGTCCAGAACAATAAAGAATTATCTGGACAGAAATGTTAGTACTGCAATTATTAGAAAACTGAACTCTAGGTAAGGATGATATTCAAGAAAAGCAACACAATGTGACTCTTTCATGTCTATCTTGTTATATTATAATACATGAAAGAGATTAACATAATTTATCAGAAAGGCAATAAGCACAAAGACAGATTTCCAAGGAGAATTACTGCACAGAGGACTTAGAAGTAAATAGGTACCGCCAAGAGAAGGAAAGGGGTGAGAAAAACTTGCTGAATGTTGCCAAGATACTACTTAGCTGTTCCATTTATTAATAGAATTTGGCATGAGAAAAAAAAAAAAAGCAAATGTAAATTAATGCTAATTGCAAACATTTAGCATATTTGCAGACTGGTTGCAAAAAACTAAGAAGAACAAGTAAATTAAGACCTCTTCCCTTAATCTTCTCCATCTTTTAGCTGCTATTTGATTTTTGATAAATAAATTCAACTATGTGTTGATTAACCATCCATCATTTGCACCTAGAAATAAAAGATGAAAGATATGCCCTCAAAGAGCTAACTGGGGAGAGAGGGAACAATTACAATTATTGTAAATTATAATGAGTGACTATACCTCACTACAGATTGGATGTTGTTTGTCATGTTTGGGAGGCTCAGTGAACCAGTGTTGAAGTAGCAGAACTTTTAAGAGGTAGTGCCTGGTGAAAGGTGGTTAGGTTGTTAGGGTGCTGTCCTCAGAAGGCATTAAGGTAGGAAATGTAGGTCCAGATTAGTTCCCTTTAGAGCCAGTTGTTATAAAAGAGCAACAGTAGCTTTTCCCCACTCTTAGCTACCTGCCCTATTATATGATCTCTCCCTTTTGTACATACTTTTGCCATGATGTCATCTACCACCATGTGAAACAACTAGTGGGGCCCTCACCATGTTATTTGGACCATCAACCTCCAAAACCACAATTAAACAAACATCTTTTGCTTCAGGTATTTTGTTAAATAAATGAAAAGTGGGAAAATAAAATACTCTATGATGATTTAATCCCTGGGGCAATGTGAGCAAAGAATAGTATCTTTCCAACAGGTGAGATTGCTTGAGAGGGAGTGGAAAGCCAGTTCCAGTTAGAGGCTAGAGTATAATCATGGAAGAGAGCTGAGAACAGTGTGGTATCTTGAGGGAACTAAATTCAGGTAGCGTAGCTAGAACATCTTTAACAGTAGGTGACAAAAAGTACAAGTATCAAATGATTACATATCCTTGGAATTACAAAAGTGTTTGGAGTTATAAAAATGACACAGATTTGACCCTTGCTTGGGAAAGTAGTGTAATGGTATAAGGAAAACAACGTATACAGTCACACTTCTCTTAAGGAAACTTTCTTTCATGAAGGAAAATTTGGAAGAAACATGAATATTAAAAACTGTGCCAAGGGCTGGGATCATAGCTCAGTTGATAGAGTGCTAGCCTCACTTGCACAAGGCCCTGGGTTCCATTCCCAGCATCATTAACAACAACAACAACAAAAAAAAAATATTTCAAAACTGTTTTTTGGAGAAAAGATGGCCTTTTCAATAAATGGTGCTGGGAAAACTGGAAATTCTTATGTAACAAAATGAAATTAAACCCCTATCTCAACTCAAAGTGGATCAAAGACGGAGGCACTAGAAATGAGAACTTACTCTGCACCTAACAGAAGAAAAAATAGGCCAAAATATTCACCATGTTGGCTTAGGAACTGACTTCTGTTATAAGACTCTTAAAGCACAATAAGTAAAATCAAGAATCAAAAAAATGGGATGGATTCAAACTAAAAAGCTAAGGAAACAATCAATTACATGAAGAGAAAGCCTACAGAATGGGAGAAATCTTTACCCCATGTACTTCAGATAAAGCATTAATCTCCAGAATATATAAGGAACACAAAAAACTCAATGTCAAAAAAACAAATAACCCAATCAGTAAATGGGCTAAGGAACCGAACAGACACTTCACAGAAGAAATACAATTGATCAACAAATATATGAAAAAATGTTCAACTTCTCTAGCAATTAGAGAACTGCAAATCAAAACTATTCTAAGATTTCGTCTCACTCCAGTCAGAATGGCAATTATCAAGAATATAAGCAACAATTAATGTTTGCCAGGATGTGGAGAAAGAGGTACACTCATACATAGGGTGGGACTGCATATTGGTGCAACCACTTTGTATAACAGTATGGAGATTTCTCAGAAAACTTGGAATAGAACCACCATTTGATCTAGATATCCCACTCCTTGGTTTATACACAAAGGACTTAAAACCAGCATACTAGTCTGATGCAGCCACATCAATGTTTATAGAAGCTCAACTCACAATACCCAAAGTATGAAACCAAACTTGATGCCTTCAACAAATGAATGGATCAAGAAAATGTGGTATATGTACACAATGGGATATTACTCAGCCTTAAAGAAGAATGAAATTATGGTATTTGCAGGTAAATGGATGGAGCTGGAAAAATCATGCTAAGCAAAATAAGGCAATTCCAAAGAACCAAAAGCCAAATGTTTTGTCTGATATATGCATGCTAATTCACAATAGGGTTGGGGGCTAGGAATAAATAGAGGGACTTTGGATTAGGCACAGGGGAGTAAAGGGAGGGGAAGGTGAAATGGGGTAGGAAGGATAGTAGAATGAATCAAACATTATGACCCTGTATGCCTATATGATTACATGACTAGTGTGGTTTTACAGAAAAATGAGAAGTTACACTCCATATATGCATGATGTGTCAAAATAAATTTTCCTGTCATGTGTAACTAATTAGAACAAAGAAAGAAAAAAGAAGTATAGCCTTTAAAAGGAGAAAGGCTTTTAATTGATATTTTAACATTATTATGTATTAGAATTTTAAGAGATTTAAGAGTTAAGGAATAAGGTGGGTTGAGGTAGTAGGTATTTTTTGTTTTGTTTTGTCTATTCTTCATTTAAGGAATTTTGGGAAAGGTAATTCTAAATGATGAAAATCATTTAAAACCTCATAAGTCTATAAAAGTTATTAGGATCATGAATAATTAGATAGAATTTTTTTGTTTTTTATCCAATTCACTCTTAGATAGTAATTTCCAATTCACTCAAACTCTTCATTTTATAAAGTATATTAAAAAAATCAGCTCTGGTGTCATTAAGGAGCTCAACTATATGTCTGTCTTCATCCTTAGTGACTAACAAAAATTTGTTTATTGTTGCCACTGCTGTTTCTATTGTTGTTGAAAAATTAAGAAAGTTGAGGAAAAATAAAACTATGAAGCTCTGAGAAGCAATACAGAAAATCCAATGATATCAATTAATCTAACAGAAAGAAGTACAAATATGTTAACCATAGCATTATTTATAATGGGAAGAAGTGAACAAAAAATGTAAAAAAAATCCTCCAAATGTTAAAATAAGGTCTGTTTACACTTATCCAACACTGACAAATGTTTGAAGCATAGCTTGTGCTAACTGAATAAAACAAGTTAAAAAAGAATATTTGTAACAATGCCTTTTTTGGGGGGGTAAAATGTAGAGTGTAATGCATATGTAGAAATATACAGAAATCTCTTCTTTTTAAATTTGGATACTACTATATGTACCACATTTTCTTTATGCATTTACCCATAGATGGGCACTTAAGTTGCTTCCATAACTTAGCTATTGTGGAAAAATGCAAGGTGCTGGATATGTTCATTAGCTTCACATCATAATTACACCATGTAAACATATATTAAAATATCACATTGTACCCCAGAAAAATGTACAGCTATATTTATCAATTAAAACTACAATTTAAAAAGAAACTAAAAGAAAAAGAAATACATTGTAAAACATTTACCACAATCTTAACAATTGTTAAATTTGGGAGGTGACATTTTGAGTCAATTTTATGGTTTTTTTTTTCCTCTTTACCAGGATTTTCTGTTTTACAAGTTTTCTACACAGATCAGACTACCTCTGAATTATTATTTTCACTGTCTGGGCAACACATTTTCCAACATATTTTGACCAATTGATGCACATGCAGATGAAAGAAACCAAACAGTGAGAAAATTAAATATGTTTTAAAATACAGGCTGTTTAGACTGGGAACAAGATGAATGAGGAAAATGATAGCTGCCCTCAAGTTTCTGCAGTGCTTCAAAGGAATCTAGTGAAATATATGCTGCTCCTGAGGACAATACCAAAACCTCCACAAGGAGAACTTACAAAAAGAGAATTCAGGCTCATTATAAAAGGAATGTTCTAATAATATAAACATAGCATTCTCAGCTTTCTTGAAAGTAAGATCCTACCACTAGAAATTTCAAATGCAGGCTGCTGACCATATGCCAGTCATGTTATTGAGCAGACTCCAGCTTCTGGTGGAAGCTGAATCTTTATAAACTCTGTGGTCCTCTTCCAACTTCCTGATGCACCAGTAAGTACAGGTCTGACATTGGAAATGATGCTGCCTATAATGAATAAACAATGTAGCTTTTTTTCCCCACTTAGCTTTCATGACATATTTCTTTTTTATGAGCACCTCTTCAAATTATCCTTTGACTTCATGATTCTAATTGTCACTTCAGGATTGAAAAGGGGTGCCTTGAAGGGTGCTTCAAATTCCATAGCACCTAAATGCCTATTTATAAAAAGCATATGGATAGACATATGTGCAAGTGAAACGCTAATATGTGTTTAGTATATGAATTATGTGTTGATATGTGATCCTGTTTAATCTTCTACAAGCAAACTAACCTAAAACTTGTAAGATACAGAAAAAGTTTTCATCCTCTATGAACTGAATATACAAACATATATGTACACAAATTGTTCTATATTACTGTAGAAATTGTGTGCAATTAGGTTTTATATATAAATACACACATAGGTATGTCTTCATGACCTAATTATATATGTATATGTAAATATACATACACACATTAAACATAACCTAATTGTGTGTATGTGTGTCAAGATCATGAAGCCATGGAGTCATGAAGTGCTCATGAGTGAAACTAGTGTCCTTATGAGAAAATGTATGACAATTTGTTTTACTCTCTGCCATGTGACGATACAAGGAGAAAATAGCCATCTGCAAAGCCGGCCTTCACTATTCACTGAATCTGCCAGCTCCTTGATATTGGATTTTCCAGATTCCAATACTATTATAAATCTATTTCTTTTAAGTTACATGGTCTCATATTCTTGTTATCAAAGCCCAAACAAAGATATATAGTAGACATACTTTTAATTTGTTTGGTACACTAGAATGGAGGGTACTCTGAATTCCAATCTCAGGAAGTGAGTTGCCGAGAAATCTAGTTCTCATTTATCATCTTTCCCTTTCTATTTGTGGATTGTGAGCTTCTGGAAGGAAGTATCTATGTGTTGTTAGTTTTTTCCTGACAGATTGGTGGCTAGCACACAGGAAACCCTCGATAAATCATTGATGAATAAATTGAAAGCTGCTTAAAATCAACTAGCTTTCCTGGAGTTCACAAGGAAATAAACCAAACCCTATCTAACACCAACAATATAGGTATTTTATATTGGCAAATGCTACATACCAGGACCCTTGCTGGAGATTTGGTAATATATCAATGATGATAAAGGTCATACTACCATTCTGAAGCAGAAGCTCCAACATACAGTCTAACCATCTGTATTCTAAAGTTGTTTATTAGTAAAATGGATAATTTTGCTATTTGAGAAGCACTTTTGTTGACAGCCATTTGTTCATAGATCCAGGATTCCATCATTCATTCCTCTATTCTAAGAAATACATATCCCTAATTGGGGCAGGTCCTGCTTCTCAGTAATAACAATTATCTTTAGTGCATCCACATACCTCAAATGGGAAAAAAATTACTTTTGCATACGTGTATGACAGATAAAGAATCATTCTATATCATAAATGTCCCTATCTAGACTAATAATAACATATAATAAAGATAGATGTATTTACCTTAAGTGACTAGATCACAATGATACTTTACTAAGCCTTTAATTACAAAGTTTGGGAAAACAAATTTGCAGGAACAAATTTATATGTAAAGTCTATCATTTCTATCTCTGCCTCAATTGAACATAGGACTTGATGTCAAAATCCATGAACTCAGATGCTTTATTTTCCAGACCATCCTCTGGCCCCCAGTAAAATAGGAAGAAAGAAAACTGCTTTTAGATGAGGGGAAACATAATGCAACTTGGCAGCCTGGGCCACTGCTACTGAATTTGGCCTTCCAGGTCCTCTCCTGGGGACTTCCTCATGACTGAGTTATGCAAGATTTGGTCTTTGTGAGATCTGAATGTTCTTCCCTGGTTTTCCTCAGGTCCCTTCTCCCTTATTTTTCATATTTCCCTATCAGCTGCCAGATTTCTGCCTCTATAAGACTCTTTAGGTTTGCTGCTTGTTCTGTTACATGTGTTCTACAGACCAACTCTGTATTGGTCAGTTCAGTCTCAGAGCATCCGTAGCACACTCTGACTCTTAAGATATAAGCAAACATCAATGTTGACAAGTGTTCAAAGTATAGCAAAGGCCTCTAAACTAAGGTTTTTCACTCACACTCCAGAGAACAGACTTCATTTATCACTGGATTTCTGGTGCCTCCACTGGAATTTGTCATCTAGTTGGCCAGCATTAAATATTTGTTAAGTATGCAGATAAGTGCAGATGATAATTAATTTTGGTATAATAAATACAGAGAGCCTATTATTTGTTCTGATTCATTAGACCTAATTTTTTTCCCAGCCTAGTAATATTGTGCTTGAGGATGACAAAGGCAAGAGCAATGACAACATATAAAGGATGACTGATCAAGACCATCTTACTGGAGGAAGAATTGGTTGCAAAAATTTCTGCAGCCTAAGAAGAATGAATCGTATATTCAGCAAAATTAATACCAAATACATTTAAAATTTTATCAGAAAATCTATTTTCAAATTATAGGCACGTCTCTACTTGTCAAATAAACCATTTCAGGCCCCAAAGTAGAAAAGGCCTACAGCTATTCAACAAGTCTAGGACTTGTTTCTAAAATTATTAGGTATTAGAACCAGAGTATATGAAGTGCCATCTCCAGTACAATTTTGTCATTAGATGATGTTTTTAATAATGAACAGTTAAGTACAAATTAATACTTTCAATGCTACAGTTCTGTTGTTCTAATAAGTTCTGCAGAGGTTTGCATTATTTTCACAAAGCTTTGTATCTGTTTCATACAGCCCATTACCCACATGTGTATCCATGTATGCATGTTTTTACTTATAAATCCTATGTGCATATGACAGGTTTTATCAAGTTTATAATATTTTTAGTATTGAATTTTCCTCATCTATTATAAAGATTATATTAAATATTTTTCTAAAACTGCAATATAATAAAATCTTTAAGTCATAAATGAAAATTGAGAATTTACAAAAGCAAGATATTTTATTCTTTTTTTGTGATCACCATTTTGTTTTAGTTTAAAAACTCAAACAAGTCATATATCAGCATAAATAATGATAATACAGTCATTAGAATTGAATTTTAAACAGTACACACCTAGAATGTTGAAACACACCAACTAATTTATAATTAATTTAAATAAAATCTGATTATATACCTTAGAAAATAAGATTAAGTGCATTATTCTTGTTTTTTTTTTGTTGTTGTTTTATTTTGTTTTTTAATCCTTCACTTACTAAAGAGCTGTGGTTGTTCCTTTTCTGTGCTAAGCACTGGGAAAATAAAGATCAATCAGATACAGCCTGCTTACAAGGAGCTTCAAATCTGGTAGGAAGTCAGATATATAAATCATTGTTTCCACTATCAGCTTTTTGGAGAATAAAAAGTATTAATAATTCAGAGACATCAGGGAGGGCATCACACAGCATGGGAAGCTTTAATTGTGTCTTAAAGAAAATGCAAGCAGACAGGGTCCAGCATCCCTGTGAGTAATCACAGTTTAGGTGAAAGAAATCAATGACAACTGAAGTATTAGGCCATGTCTGGGACACTGAAAGAAATGTGCTTTTTTCTGAAGTGCAAGTTTTATGGAAACCAAGTAATAATTCAGGGAGCTGTAGTTACATCTAAATGTCAGACTCTAAAGGGTGGGTCTGTTATACCACACCAAAGCTCTTTGTTTCATTTTATTTTATACCCAAAGAACTAGGTAGTCATCTGGATTCTGCAGCAAAGCCTCCTTCCCATAGATGTGCTGTGCATATGACAAGTTTTATCAAGTTTATAATATTTTTAGTATTGAATGGTAGAACCATACCACTGGCATCATATACAGCAGGTTAGAGGGAAGGAGGATTACACCTGTGTTTGAGGTTATTAAAATAGTCCTCATGGGAATCAAACCAATGGAGTAGAAAAAAAAAAAGAATGATTATAATATGTCTGTATTTTAAAATTGATAAAACTTGAAAGACCAATGACTGAATCAAGTAAAGAAATAGGCTACAGTAACAGTTCTAGCTGCTATTAGTGGGGACTATGGAGTATTATAATTCAATTATTATGGAAAATACAAAGAGATTGGGTAAGGCAAAGACAAAGACCTCAGTTTTACACACATAGTTTGAAGTATGGGTCATATCCAAATACTATTGTCCAGTAGATAGTTTGGTACCTATGGTTCTGCGTATCAAGAGTCATAGGTTGGCATTCAGATATAGAAATCACCAACAGACAAATAGATTTTGAAAGGGATAATAACGAGAGAAAATTTGGTGATACTGAGGCTAAATCAAATTAGAGACTGAGGAAACACAAGTAGAAATAGGGGCATATTACACCTTAAGGAAAAAAAAAAACCTGATTACACTTCCATATTGCTCAGTTACAAACTGCATTATTGAAAACTTCATTTCATAGCTAAATGGTAATTGTATTCTAATAAAATAATAGCTCAATTAAAACATTACTTGACACAGAATGTATATTTGAGGGTCTTAATTGTTTACTTTTAATGTTATTGTGTCTTTGTACTTTTATTTATTTATATGTTGTGCTGTGGGTCAAACCCAATGCCTCACACATGCTAGGCAAGCACTCTTATCACTAAGCTTCAACCCATTCCCTATTTGTAGATTTTAAATAACATTCCACAAATTAATTTCTTGATAGACAACATCCAAGTAATTTATATCTGGTTGTTTTTTATTCTCTCACAATAGTCTGTACTTAAATTACCTATGAATAGTCCTTCAAGTTCATTGTAGATAAGTAGATATTAAGGAGAAGAATCTTTCAAAAAGTGGGAAACCTTAGTAAAAGGGGCTATGTTGTCTTGTATGGATGCAAAATAAACCTGGGTTATAGAAAATAAAATCTGTCTGTGTTACTACAATCAATAGCACATCAATCCCCACACATTTGGCATTATATCCTTGGAGAAGTTTTGTATTGTGAACATTTTCTGCACTGGACCTGCATATACACAACATAAATAAAACATCAGAAGTTGTCAGTCATAAACTTAAATATAGCTCCAGGCTGTCAAGTCCCTGGTTCCCAGGAGTAACAACAGCAAAACCTATTTAATAGGGTCTTTGCTGTTAGTCTTTTATGGGAAATTATTGTATTTTTTCCTAATTTATCACATATATATATATATATACACACACACACACACACACACACACACACACATACACATACATGCATATATATGTATATCTTTTCTGCATGTGGTAGTGTAGTAGTGAAAAAGTGAATCCACTTGATCAGGAACAAAAAATATGAACAGATGAAATGCAACCAAAATTTCTGCAATTTATCCACAAGCTATTATTTCATCTTTTAATTTCTAGAACTTTCAATCGATTTGGCATTGTCTTGTTTCTCCATTTGCTTTTAACAAATATTTCCTAAGTTTTGGTCAATATAAGAAGTTTGAAAAGGTGTAGGAAAAAGAATATTCTTTGTTAGCAGAGCATCAAGAAGACAAAATGGAGCCACTATCTTGAGTAATTATAAAAATGAAACAGATGCTTATTAATTAAGTGTGGGCAGGTGATGACAAGGCACCATGGCACATTGCACTAGCTGCGAGGAATGCAGACAGCTTTTATCTTACCAGTCCATCTATTTATTATGCAACAGACAACTCCTGCACTAGAAAAGGTGTCAAAACAAAATGATAGGCAGAGTTAAGATTTTGGTTTTCTAAATTGTGAACACTATTTGGTTTTACCTGTTTTTCAAAGGAATAATCTGACTTTCATATTTAAGTTTTATAGATGCTGAAGTTCATGAACTTTTCCCACTATAAACAATATGACTAAAATATTATTTATGAAGTTCTGTTGTATACAGTTTGCCCAAGTAGATAGCACAGCTTTAAGCATAAATTCTACTTTTCCAAAGAGTATTATCACAGCATGTATTTTGGGCAAAAGTAAAAGATCTAGAGAGAGAAAAACACATGGAAACACAAATTCACTAATTCGTGGTTTCTGCAATATCTATA
Organism: Spermophilus citellus; assembly: GCF_964194105.1. Taxonomy (NCBI): domain Eukaryota; kingdom Metazoa; phylum Chordata; class Mammalia; order Rodentia; family Sciuridae; genus Spermophilus; species Spermophilus citellus. Next base: position 60,906,593 of record NC_138183.1, on the reverse strand, counting down.
TAATATTAAATTTTTGAAATGAAAAATAAAATTTTAAAGGCTTCTTGCAAGATACTGTGACCAGCAGTCCATTCCATTCTTAATTTCTACTGCTTCTCAGATGAGTGGCAATTAAATTTCCTCATCTAGCCATTTGGTAATAAACCATTTGGATAGTTCAATCAATTCAAAATTTTTTTCTTGGTGCCCCTAAACTTTCTCATAAATCTGGATTCGATAACATTTATTGATAGTTGATCCTCAGCTTCTTAAGCATTTTTTTAAGTTGTTACAACTTTTCTATCTGGCTTTATTTTCTGTGCTATGTGATTTCAGTTAGATTTAATTTTGTAGAGTACACAAAGCCCTCAATTTCATATCTTCTAATTATTTTACTTATTTCAAAAGAAAACGAGTGAAAACAGACAAAAAGTCCTTCAAAGACAATGAACAATAACACACAGGCAGAAATGCAATTAAAAACTAAACAAAGAAAAAAATTTCTACATTAGTGATCAAAGAAGGCAAATAAAAATATTGTTGAAAAGTTTATTCTTTCCAAACTAGAAAAAAAATGCAAGTCAGAAATGTTTACATATATCTGACACTTTTGGTTTGAATAGGGCAAATAAACACAATTTTTCTAGAAAACAATACAACAAGGAGATCACAAAACAGTCTAACATGAAATCTTCAATCTAATACACTCTATTTCTGTAAGTTTATACTAAAGGAAAAAAATTATAAAAGATGAAAAACATGTGTAAACATTAAAAACTTACTAACATTAACTTCTAAAAATTTGAAAAATTTTCAGGTGAATTACCAACTTAGGTGACCACCAGACATTAACATGAAACTATGAAAAAAATAAAAAGCCCTATGCAGTTTATATTATGGAGATTTAGCAATCAAAATTTCAGAGAGTAATTTCCTATTGGTCAATCCCTCCTATACACATGGCTTCTCAAAACTTAATGGAGGAGAGAAAAAAATTGGAGAATTCAGAAAAGAGTGAAAAAACATGAAAACATATTGAAAAAAGATAAAATATATAAAATTTGATTGAGATATTTTATTAGGTATATGGAAATAATTCCTGATTATTCATGAAAAGTAGCAAAGGTAGCCTCTTGTATACAGTATATGGACTTCTTGGAAGACAATACAAATACATTTATATCTTGGGGAATGGAAAAGTTTGACAAGGAAGGAATTCTGCATATTTTTCCATCCATTTCCATTATCTACAATGTATAAGTGGAAATTACTTGGGGAATTTCAGTGGAGTACTCAAGTCATTATAAGGTGTATTTAGAAATTCTCAATTCTAATGTACAATCTTTAGTTATATCTGTAAATAAAATATGAACTCTCAGGCCAAGCTGATTGCTTACAGTGTTATAATGTATATTTCTAGGTCTATAAGTTCAGAACTGATGCTACTTTGTTAGTAAAACATACACACACTTAGTAGTGTACAAATAAATGACAATAAGCTTACAGATGGCAAAATAAATGACAATATATTTGAAAGACATGCAATGCAATTTTGCAGCTACTATGTGAATACAATTATCTCTATATTTAATATCTCTTAGGAAAAGGGGAAAACAGTAAAGGTAAAAAATGAAAACAGCTGATGCCTTGGGGTAAGTAATTAATTTCTTATTTCCTTTATTTGTATTACAATGCCATCTGTGGAAGAAATAGAAGTTCATAGTAACATAAATAACAGGCTTTGATTAAACGCTTGAAGAGTGCTTCAAAGGCAAAAACCTAAAATTCTGAAACAGAGAAAAATAACACATCTTCAAGGGCAAAGGCATCGGAGAACACATCTATAATAATGAAAAATTTTATGCATGACTTAGACTAAGCTAATCATTCAAGGATGATTTTCCTCAATTTCAAACATGCTGCTGGTCATCTCTAGCTGACCCGGGAGCTGTATTCCTTAAGTACATGATCAAGGATGAAGCAGTGAGGCATCACATGCTCATATCAGTATGTGTCACTCAATAAATATGCTGAAAGAAAAACCTCCATAGATCTTCTTCTGCTCCTTCTCTGCCTGCAGAGATGATGCAGAACACACCAGAGCCACTCATTAAAGATATGTCAGGACACCTTTGGCATGTGCTATGAGTTTGGGGATGAAATTTAAGGGGTAGATGTTGCTTAGCAAGACTAAACATGATTTAGAGGACAATAAATGGCCTTTCCTAGTCCATCTAGTAGCTACTGTGTAATTTGTACCTGGTACTTTTCTCTCAGTGGTAACTTCAGAAGTTTTCACAGCCCTGATACTCACTTAATATGACCACAAGGCATAAATCAAGTAGCTTTTTTTTTTTTTTTCCCTTGGGCAAAGCATAGCTTGTTTGCACAGGTAAAAACAACCATAGACTACAGGAGGAGGACATTAAAGAACAAAACATATGGAAATTGGTATCAATGTATTTCAATTTATCAGTGGATGCGGAGCATAAATGTATGACTAAAAGTATCAATAAATTGGAAATTAGGGCAGGCTTGCAGTGGGTGGCACATATTTATAATCACAGCAACTCAAGAGGCTGAGGCAGAGAATTGAGAGTTGAAAGTTAGCCTCAGCAGATTAGTGAGGCACTTAGCAACTCATCCAGAGAACCTGTCCCTAAATAAAAAATGGTTGGGAATGTGGTTAAGCACCCCTGGTTCAATCCCCAGTACCAAAGGGAAAACAAAAACCCTAAATTAGGATTAAAAAAAGCTTATTACACCAAAAAGCAGATATGTTAATCTTATATGATCAAATCAGTATGAATATTAAAGATGAAATTTAGATAATTTTCATTATTCAGTTTATATTGGAAGTCCTTGATTCTACCAGGAGTGTTAACCTATGGATTCTAGTAAAAACAACTTTCTTTAGACTGGATATTACAAATATTTAATTAAAATAACAATTAGACATAGTATTGTTCTTTGTTATCTGCATGAAAATATGGGTCTGTAATCTCTTAATCATTCTCTGGATGTGTGCTATTATCATTTCCCTATAATCAGGTCACCATTTACCTTCTCCTTTCAGAACACTTTACAATCCCCTTATTATCAAGAGGCAGACAGTGATTTCACAGCTGATCTTGCCAGAGAGTCCTACAAGGCTTCACCCTCAGGATCAACAAGCCTACTTTTGTAACCTACTCTTCCTTTCCCACATGGCTTGAGTGATTGCACGTCTGAGATTATTAAGGAATGCCAGCAGATGTGTATGACAGAGCTATTTATCTCAGACAGCTCTCTCAGGAATGCAATGAAGTTATTACTAGAATTTTGCACAAAATAAGCTCAACCTACCATTTTTCTAATAGTAACACTTTATATCATTGTTTGGCTTTTAGGAAGCTATTAAATGCATAACAAAGAAAGACACATTAAAGTGATAATATACCTCTGGCACTATAGAGAGGTAAATTCACTATACCATGAAAAATGTTACTTTCCCTTTTTTTTTTTTTAACAGAATGGCTTTCTTTTCACTTGGATTTCTTTATTGTATTCACTAGATGGCACTATCAAAGTATTTCTAAATCCATAATCTTCTCGAAGATATGTTCTAGTATTAAAAAATAGCATTTAGGTTCCTATGTACTTCAAAAATACATAGCACCAAATTTATCTCTTGAAGGTAGATTTTTTAAAAATGTCATTGCAACCAAGATGGCCCAAATTAGCTCCGGGACTGCAAATCCACAGAGACTGAGTATGATATTTCTTCAAGAGTCACTCTTTCTCTCTTCAACTTTTAAAGACCACGTTTTAAAGAATTTCAAATAAACCTTCCATGAGTAGAGCTATGTGTGTGTATCTTCTTGTCCAATTAACACCCCCATCAGAGAAGCTAGTTTCAAAATAGCATTGCTGGCATTTTCTTTCCCATTATTTAAAGGTAGATCTGTGAATGAAAATTAGGCTCAAGAGTCAGATGTTCACTTCTGACACTATTTATTAACTTTTGAGGCTTTAATCAGTTATTTTGTGGAAAAAAAATTATGGTCTAACATCAAATTAATATACATTTCTTATAAAAGTTGAGCAGTACTTAGTCTCTGACCTTCATTTTCTTCTTTATTAACAAAAAACTATCTTCAAGAGTAATCATCATCATAACTATATATGTATATATATATATATAGTATATGTGAAGAGTATATGTGTGTGTATATATGTAAATATATACACACACATATATATATAGTTATCAAATCAAACATTATAAAAACAAGCTAAAGTTATATCAATTGATGTATTATTCCTAGGAGAACCAATTGTTATATTCACAGTATATTATTTTCAGGAAAAATTCTATCCAGTTTCTGAATCCCTCTTGCCTTACTTCAATTCCTTTAACACCACAAATGTCCACCAATAACTATAAATGTGTATCATCACAAAATTTTTCAATAAGCCTTATATATGTGCAAAAGGAATATATGTTGCAGGTATATACTTGTATTTCATCTGAAAAAAAATCTTATTAGTGTAGTTTACTTTATATTCTGTTTTAACTTTTAAAATTCTATTCAAGGGCTGGGGATGTGGCTCAACCAGTAGCGCACTCGCCTGGCATGCATGCAGCCCGGGTTCAATCCTCAGCACCACATACAAACAAAGATGTGTGTCCGCCGAAAACTAAAAAAAAATAAATATTAAAGAATTCTCTCCCTCCCTCCCTCTCTCTCTCTCTCTCTTCAAAAAATTCTATTCAAATGTGTAAATTATATTGGTAAATATAGAAATACATGGAAGTTTCCATCTATAATTTGTAATAATATCTTTTTGCTTCCTTAATTTACTATTAATACTTAGTGGAAAATTAATACTTATTGGAAAGGTTTATGGAAACTATTTGTAGGTGGGATGTTCCACAAATACATTGTTTACCTAACACAATGCCCACTTTTAAAAATACCTTGAATCCTGCTGCAGAAAAGCAACTTTTTAAAGAGTCACATATTGGATGGAACTGCCAAGATGCATCTATATAAAGATATCCTTCATCATCCCTCTTATTGGTCTTGTTGCTAATATGCTAAACTTTGGTCTAACATATTAAACTCTGTCCTTTACTGTTATATTAATACAAGTGTGGATGTTCTTATACTGTACATGAAAGGACCCTGATCAGATGTCTCCCTGCAGGGAGATTGTCATTTTGGTTATTCAATCCAGGAATATCTACATAAGTTTGAGATTCAGGCCACTCTGGGAAGTGGACAAATGCTGGATGAGATATTTGAAATGGGCTGGTGGCATCTCATTCTGCTTAATGCTGGTAGAAACTGATTCCATACTTTGTTCTTAAAGCATATCTTTTCCTATTTCCCAGATGTTTACTTACCACCAAACACTATACTTTCTTCCTCAAAACTCTAATGTATATTTTTACCAAACAGTTTACATGTAGACAGTATATGGATCATAAGTAAAAATATGTTTTTAATACATTGCCATGCATGAAACTTTTCTACTTTTTCACCTGCATTCAGAAACTTTAATCTGATAAATTATCAGTCATATAAATGAATAAAAATGTAACTTGTATTCATTTTATTGGACAATAAATCCTATTTAAATCATCAAACTGAATTTTTAGAAATATGTATATTAACACATAAGATGTCTTGAGTATATATGGATAATATTCATGATAGGGTTTCTAGGTTGTAGAGGTGGTGTTGAGGAAATTGGATGGAAGGAGACAGAAACAACATTAATTCAGGATCCCTAATTCAAACTGCAGTGTGGTCATCTACATACAAACCCAGTCATTTTGTTATTAAAATAACTCTAAGATAGTGTGTTACGCTTGTAAAAATTACAAAACAGATGAGGAACTCAAACACCACCAATGATTGTCAGTGGAAAAAAAAAATATTCTATAGAAGGAGACCCAGGCAGATTGAAAGTACAATAAAAGAACAAGATACCAATAAAATTGACTAAGCAGGATTGAAAAAAGTTCAGAAGAATTTTAGGAATGTAAAATAAAATATTAAGAGTAAACTTAATGAATAGGTGAAACAGCACATTAAACATTTCAAAGAAGGAATAAAAATGAGTAAGATTATCAAACACATTCACTATCAGGAAAATAATTTAATTCAATGATATACATTTGAAAACAAAAGAGGCTGACACAATTTTCCAAAGACTGATAACATTAATTTAAGAATACAGAACAATAAATGACCCTTATCCATGCCCAGGAGAATGAGAATTGGCATAACATTTTAGATAAAGACAGTGTCAGTACAAAGAGAAATTTGAAAGGAAAAATCAGTAAGACTAAACCTTTCTTTAAAAATTTCACAGAAATTTACATTAACGACTTTTTCGTGTTTCTTCAGAAAAGTTTTTCTCAATGTTAACATTGTTCATATTTAAACCAAAAAAATCATTTGTTTTGAGGTATTCCTGTATACTGTAGGATACCCAGCAGCATCCCTGACCTTAATCATGTTTTTGAAATGTAATATATTCATTTACATAATTTTCACTTTTCTTCAAATTATACTCTTAATTTTATGAATATCTATATATGTGGCATTAAGTAAATAAAATTCAATTTAATTATCTATTTCTAATATTGAGTATCAATATTTTTCTAGTAATTGCTACAAATAAGACTATTTTAAACATTCATTCCTACCTTTTTTCTGATACAGACATACAATACTTCCTGTAATAATATTCCTAGATGTCTAATTCCTGGGTAACTGTGTTTTCATGTTATAAGAAAAAACTAGATGGTATCACATTAAGAGGACATTAAAATAAATGCATATCATTATGCTTCCCTTTAAATCTACAATTGTTATAATTGTTTATAAAATTGATTGTAACACACAATGCACTTCTGATGACCAGGGCTACCTTGAATTTTCTGATGGTGTTAAAATTATAAGGTATAAATTCACTTCAGTTTTGTTTATTAATTTTTGAATCCTGGAAAGTAATGGCTTGATATGCAATTGTATTACACCTAGTTTCTTTTTCTTTTTCATTATCAAATTATTCCAGCCACCTTATTCAGTAGGAGCATGGAAGTCTTTCATTCATTGAATCTGCATCTTCCAGGGAGATCTTCATTTCACTAGCAGTTTTCCATTCTTTATTTTACTAGGTCAAAAATGAAAATCCAGGAAACATTCATTGTATGATTCTTTCTTCCTTATTGTTAATGCCCAGGCAATTATTGTCATATAGTGTAGACTTTTTCCTTTTCCTCCACTTGGCTCTCTTGTTCCTTATTCCTATTAAGTGCTCAAGTGGCATGATAAGAATTTTCACTACTGAAACTGGCTCTCCAAGAGATTTTTTCTTTGCTTTATCCCAAATGTCAATGTAAACCATATTTGCTTTTGAAAGAAAAATAATGGTTTGAGTCTTACTTGACTATTGGCAGGTCTGGCATTAACATTATATTTATTGTGTAATTCCAGGCCAACATACACACGCATACATACACTATAAAGATTAATCTCAGACCTGAAAAAATTAGAAATGAATCCAGTCTCATCCTCTATGCCTCAAAGCACATTAGTGAGTAGTTTGTGTTCCCAAAGTGAAGGGCCTGGGACAAAAGTTAAGTATATTTCTTTATCCTTTTCTCAGCATAGCAGACATTGAAAACTGATCACAATACTCTTTCCATTTAGCCAGAAAAACAGCATCAAAACATCACTGTGTTCATGGTGGTGCACGCTTGTAATCCTAGCTTTTCAGGAGGGTGAGGCAGGATAGAGAGTTCAAAGCCAGCCTCAGCAAAAGGGAGGTGCTAAGCAACTCAGTGAGACCCTGTCTCTAAATAAAATACAAAACAGGGCAGGGGATGTGGCTCAGTAGTCAAGTGCCCCTGAGTTCAATTCCTAGGACCCAACCCCCATACAAAAAAAAAAAAAATCACTTCAGGAAGCCACTACCAATTCATCTGAGTTTGTACTTGAGATGAGCCTAATTGCCTCCACTGACCAAGAAGAAAACAGAAGTTTCATTCACCTTAGAATACTGAGGTTTCTTATCAAATCAAGTCAAGTCTACATAACAATTCTAAAGTAAGTAATTAAGCCACGTCATAATAATGTGCCCACAATTAGCCAACACCGAGTTCCAGGGAAGGGGACAAGCCGATGTTGGGAAAAGGCCGTGACTATGAAAGTGGAGCAGCTTTAGGAACTTTGAAGATACTCCATTGGCCATGGAGATATTATAAATTAAGGAGAAAAGGTTCCCTACCAGCCAAGCAGTTTGAAAAGGTGACTTTTCAATAGATGCTCATGTACAAAAGCCGAGGACATGACTAAGTCAGCACACACAAACCCTGCAGTGTTTTTGTTTGGTTACTTCTATTTCCTGTTAATGTAAGATAAATTGAGTTATTGGGGTAAAACACCTATTTAAGTAATTCTATTGTAGCCAGGATTCTTTTTTTTTCTTTTTTCTTTTCTTTTCTTTCTTTTTTTTTATGGTAACATAAAACAGGAAAACAGAATGGTAGACCTTCTGAAATTAGGCTTTGAATACTTTTGGACAATCTCTCCTGTCTAGGGGCTTAGTAAAGATAGACTTACAAAACACTAACAATGTAATAGATATAAAAAGCAAGCAAAAAAGTTAACAACTCAAACATAAATGTGTGCTTTCTCTTTTCCTATCTTACCTGTACCATATTCTCTTAATCTTTAGGATCCAAGACATTTGTACAAAATATTTCATTTACTTTATTTTTAAAATTTGTGTTACAGACTTAAAAATGCAGTCTGTGTCTTAAAGAAGCAGTTTTATGTTTTACTTTTAAATTTCAAGCTTTCATTATGTTAATGAGGTAATAAATTTTATAAAATTTATTCAGTATAAAAGCATGTTGTATAAGTTTTCATAAGCATAGCCAAATGCTTCCCTTTCATTATTACAGATATAATGTGAACACCTTGGATTGAAGTGAATAACTAGAAAACACACCAGAATATGTAGTCTGAATCCATTCACAAAATAACTAGTATTGAATTTATGTATATGCAGACAGAAATGTCTGGAATCTTGTTCTCCAGATTCATTAGTTATTTAGGGATAAGGATTCTTCATGATCTATACTATTTTTCTTATTCTTTTCTGCATGGTTTTAATTGTTTATACTAGTAATCTATTCATTATAAAATAATAAGTTTATCACTACATAGTAAAGTACAATATGAGTCTTGAAGTTAAACAATGTAGTTAGAATACTGTATTTGACATTATTAATTATGTACAGGGAGAAAATTAAAAGTGAAAAAAAATCATTGCTGCTTTTTATTTACCCATTAACCTTGTGCTAATAACAAACCAGGGCACCACGGAAGATTAAAGCCCAAATTAAAAGCTCTGTCAGAAGTTGTAACTTTTTAATAAAAGATGTTACCAAATAATAATGTATCAGAAAGGGTGAAGAAAGGTCCTATAGACATCTTCATTTATCTCTCAGGTAACAACAGTGAAAATGAATAGAAGTGTAGAAAAATTTGACCTCTGCAGTCCAAAGGGATTCTCTAACAAATAAAACCCTTTATATAATATATAAAGATTTATAGTTAAGAGGAGAGTATTTCAAATAGCCTATCCTCAGTCTCACTGCATGTTCTCTAAGCTTTAGCACTGAGAGCTTGTACAAGTACTTCTCTTAATCCTGTTCACTTAAGGAAGGAAGATTCCTGAGGCATGGGTCTGTCTGAAGAATCTGTTCCCAAACTGAGATTTGGGAGCTAATATGTATTTATGCTGAAATTATTGTCATTAATTGGGTTTTCCCACTTCTGATAACTGTGCCAGCAAAGGAATGCAATTTAAATTCTAGGAGGAATGAGAGGCTTATTCACCTAGAGTTAACTCCTTCAGGTAAAACATTTGGGGGAGAGGTGCGGGGGGTGGGGGGGAGTGGCGGGAATATCCCTGTAAATTGTATATATTTTAGTAAGAATTTAATTATAAGCTTTAAGAAAAAGTTTTCTTAAGTTGCTTCTTGATTTTTTTTATTAACAAGAGAATTTTTAAAAATCTTCCATTTTAAAAAAAAATGTTAATCTTTTGGATTTGTTCACATAGAAAAATCACAAGTAATTCTAAATTTCTTTATTTAGTAGTAGCTTAATATCTTTCCTATATTGTATAAAGAGCTATTGCTAAAGTTGCTTTTTAAAAATTGTAATTCATTTCATTTATTTTACTCTCATAATTAAAAAGTTTTATCTGCACAGGGGTGATAAAATAGTGAAGAAAATCAGAAATACTTGATGAACAAAAATGAATTAAGTCATTTGAATAAAGAAAGACAGCAATATCTTACAATATAATCTAGATGAAAATATAACCTACGAACTACCACATATTACTAGGCATTACTATTTACTAATTCATAGCTGAAGGCAACTCTAACTATTTTACAATGAACTTGATTTTCACAGAAAAGAATTCAAATATACATCATAATATAGATTCTAGTGGCAAATAGGATTCGTAATATGACAGTTGTGTCTTCTAACTTACCAGTAGCTTTCTAAGGAGTGTAAACTTCTCTAAGAAAACTTTACAAGTACCATTCACTTTCTCTATTTCTTGCCTCTTCTATTTATCCTCAAACATGAATTATTTATTTAACTGCAATCTCACAGTGCCTTGGAAATAAAAACATAGTATTCTGTCATTTTTTTTCTTATATATCTCCTATACCACTTCTGATATTGAGAAGAGGCACTGTCTATCACCTCTGAATCCTTAATCTTAGTATAAGGGATGGTATGTGGTAGATATTGAATCAATGTGTCTGGAATAACTAAATACATGAACAAATGAATGAATAAAGAGATATAACATTTTGGTCAATTAAGAATACTTGCTTGACTTCTAGGAATGCAGTAGTCAGATATAAGGGCCTCTCAGTATCCATATTCAACACTGTCACTCATATGGCATCTTTGTCAGTAAGTAGCAAGGTGATTATTCATAGTGGCCAACTACTTTACTATAAAATTGACCTATGGAAGAACATTATTTGTCCTATTTTCAATAGTTTAGAGATTCATCTTTCCATTTCCTTATCTTAGTATTCCAATTCAAATGAGGCATGCGATACTGATATACCACAGTATTTAAAACAAGACTTCAAGTAGTAAATGTGAGAAATGTGACGTTTTCATTACCCTGTAACTTTCCATGTACATCAGCATATTATGAAGAACCATAAGGTTGAAAAACAAATGAACAAAAACTGTCTTTCAAAAGTTATCCAAAGTAGTTTAAAAGAATTACAAAAGACAAGAAAAAAAATCTTACTTTTCAATTCTAAAGGAAAAGAGTTATACAGAAATGTTCAACATAAACAATTTCTAAACATTTACTAAAGTTAATTTGGTCTTCATTTTAGAAGGATTGCCTATGCAGTTTCCAAAATATTCATATGACAATTTCTTTTCTTAGACATACTGTTCAGCATAATTGTCTTTATTCTATATAGGATAATTTTATTTTATCCAGTTAACTCTAGAAAATTTTTGGTCTAATTGATATGGTTTGTGAATTTCCATGCCTTGGGTCTCTTCCCCTGCCCTGTTTAGATACATTAAATTCTACAACATATTCATATTTTAGTCCATAGTATACTAGCAAATAATTAAGAAATAAATATTAGATGTATGTCTTATTGAAAAAAATATTTTCATTAAGCTATGATGGAAATATAATGTGAAACTATTTCCTAAAAATCTAAAGACTTTGGCTAACTCTGGTGTACTCCTATTCAACCATCCAGGTCTCCACCAAGAAGTCCATAGAAGCATGAACTTGGCCTATTTCAATAATAGTGTTGGATGACGTTTAATGAAACCATTTTGAAAATTAGACACAAAGCAAAAACTTTTTATAAGTATGGACCCAATATATTAGATTTACACTATATTAGATTAGGATATTTTTATATCATAAATGATCTTCATGATTATGAAAATATACCAGATTAAATGGAAAATCTCCCGATGTTTTTAATAAATTGAAATAAATAAGTTAATTTCAGAGCATTTCTTATATATTTGTTCTGCATATCTTCTACAATCTTTATTTAGATCAGAAAACTATTCACCTTTATTATCAATAATAACATATTCTAGTTGAATAGAGTATGAACAACTAATATTTTTGTTGGAGTTGAAACAGATATTGTAGTACTTTTATGAACTCTCTAAACCTAAGACTGCAAATTCTAGGCTGCTGTAGTGTCTGGTATTGAAAATATCAAGAGATTAAATTTTCATTACTGTAATTACATACCTGGTTGTTTTTTACTTCATCTTCTCCCTTTTCTTATTTATCTTATACCTTTTTTTTGCTCCCATTTCCATTTAGCAATATTTCTCTTTCCTGAAGATTTCCCTTTTTTTCTATTTGTGAAAGAAAGAACATCAGTTCTACAGCTGAGACAAACTGGAGAGTTCTTAAAATCAGACATTAAAGGCACTGGCTAAATTGAATACTATCAATATTTCCTCTGAAAACACTTAGAACAATATCAAACATATTCTATAGAACCCCATTCTATTTAAATTTAAAAATAATTAAAAATGAAGAAAGTATAAAAGAAAATATAAAAAAAAATTTGTTTCAATTTTGGTTAACTGTGTATATGATAGGAAAGTGATTTTATATAATTTACATTTATTACTACTGACATGTATATCTTACTATCTCAACATATAGAAAAAACTAACTACTATGGAATTCTCATTAATTTAAATAATATTGTTAGGATTTCATTCATTTGTTAATGTAGTGAATATTAATTGAACCACAATACTACCTAGCATATCATAATCTAATTTAAAATATAACAAATTATGAGTATTTGTACTTCCTGCATGCTAGGCTCTCTTACTAGTTTTACCTGTGTTAATTACTGAAGTCCCTACAGCAACATTATAAACTAGTTTTTGAATGTATGTGCATTTTTTAAATTTAAAAACAGAATAAAATACTTAAATCCATTCTTCAAAGTTTACATGATAATTGGTGGAATTGAAAGAAAGAGTAACCAGGAAACTGGCGCTAGGTCCAGTTCTTACCTATGGTGTTATACTTGTTAAAGGTAAACAGTGAAAGCATTTGAACCAAATAATTCATAGATCACAACTTGTCATTACAGACTAGAAATGTTAATGGCAACTGTTCTGCAACAATTATTTGCAAATTATATAAAGATAATACATTTAAGATGTCCATGATACATACAATATTGTAGAAGTACATACTAACAATAATAGTGCATTGTAAAATAATACAGAATATAAAACTATACATAGCATCTCATAAAATAAATAATGCTATTGCATATATTGTATGGGTGCTGGTAGATGCATATATTAATTTATTATATTAAATTAGAAAGATACATTTGCTGAATATAGAAAATTTCAAAATGGCATTTAGATTTTTGCATATGGGAAGTGTGATGCACAGGCAGTGGAAAATAGAAGAAAAGATAAAAAATTTAAAAACACAAGGAAACAGTGAGCAACAGACAATACATAAATAAATAAAATAAGAGAGAAAATGATAAAGGGGGGAAAAAAAGAACTGGTACACAGAAAGCCACTTTGAAGAGCAGGAAGGGTGCCAAGAGTAGGGAGAGTTTTACTGAATTGCTGAGCCACCGTTTTCTTGTCCTGCATCCTGATTCAGTAAGAGGTGCATGTGCATTCCTGTGTCGTCAGAGAGTCCAAACTCTTTAAGTAAAAGAAGTTGGCAAAATCTTCCCCTATTACTCATCCTATATAGACACAAACATGGAATATCAGGGTCTGTTTTACCCTTTGCAATTTTCTCTCACTCACTGGCGTACAGAAATTAGTCATAGAATTTGGGCCCATAAAGAGCTCAGGTATGCGCGCGCACGCGCGCACACACACACACACACACACACACACACACACACACACACCTGTATGTACTCAATGTCATCTTTAGTTATATTAGACTAGAAAACATGAATTCTAGAACTCTACTTTTCCCTAGGGAAATTAAGCTTCCGATTTCATTTTCAGTGTCAAGAAAAAATGAATATACTGAACACAGAAGTTTTTAAGGTTCTAAGGAGCTCTAAAATAGTAACAAAATTATTTACTCAGTAATACTTAGAGTCCTTGAATCCATAAGTATGCATTTATTTTATGAATACATTATATAATATCTTTCTATTAGGACTAAGGGATTGTTACCTCCTGGTACATAAAAATAAATGTATTTTAAGAAGCATTAAGAATATCTGTAATCTATTTTAACCAATTGTTTTTCTGAATTTTACAAAGCAATACATAGAAACTAAATTATTAGATCAGTGTTCATGACTAACAAATACTTGTTCTTCTTTATCTTACTTCCCACCTGCTGTATTAGTATAAGTAATTTCTAAAGCCAGTATTGAGCAGTAGGACCATAAATGCTTTATAATACCTTGAACTATAAACATTCTTTGTATACTTATTAAACTTGGGAAAATTGTGTAAAAAACAAATTTAGGTTAACCACACAGTTTTTCAACATACCAGACTTGTTACTTTTAGCAGAGACAGAAAATTGTGAGATAAAAAACAAAAAAAAAAGAACAGTACCAGCAAAACTTTCAGGTTACAGAAATGTAAATTACCCATTATCACAATGCATGAAACCACAGCTTGCAAAAATATCTAGTTTTCATTTAATACTGGAACTGAATGTTTTGAGAATTAAATAGATGAAAATATATTTGCATAAAATTATTTTCAATTCAGACTTTTTCTTCTCATCTGTGACAACATTTTTTTTTTGCTATGAAAAGATCATATTTCACACAGCAGTAGTCTTATATATCAAGCTATTTGCTACACTTGTTTGTCATAGTCATCATTTTTTGTATTGTGAAAATGGAGTTTCATAAATCTATGGGAAATCAGAAATTAATAGAAAATGTACTGCTGTTTTTAAAACTAAACAAATACAACAATTTTTTGGTCAACTTTAGTTTAGTTTTCTGAACATTTTTAATAGTAGTCTATGTATTTATCAGTGTGTCTTTTCAGTTCTAACAAATTTATCAAGAAATTTTATTACAGTGAATGACACCTACGCATACTTGGGAACATCTTAGAATTTAGAATGTATTTCCCATTCAGGATCAGATATCATCCTTACAAAAATGGCATTGATATCCTAAACTTATGTTATACTAAATCAAGGCACAAAATCCATAGCTGACTTGCCCAAAGGGCTCATAGAAGCAAATATAGATAAGAGTTAAAAAAAATGAAAATTAAATGACTTCATCTTTCTTAATTGAGGTTGCTCTACAGTACACAAAAAAATAGGTGGCAATTTTGTGTTCTGAAATTACAAGCAGTTTAGCAAAGGAAAAGGAAATAAGAAGGAAAGAAAGACAGGGCACTTACTCCATTCATTAGGTTATTATTCACTAATACTTTGGATGGTCTCAAAGAGAGGCTAAAATGGGTTTTGTCTGTGTGGAAGCCAAGGTATGGTAAAGTAGGAAAAAGATGTGTCAGAGTTGTGTGTAAAGCCAGAAAAAAGAACCAACGACAGAAAATGACAGTAAAAAAATAATTTAAGGTGGAAAAGAAGATAATTTTCTTTAATGTTATCCATTTCTTCTTTGCATTATCCTTGTTTATAAGATTACTGTGTTCCTTTGTTTTGGTTTGGTTTCTTCTTTTCCTTCTGCATTTTCCAAATGTGGTCTCTCCATAATTTTTTTCCTTATCCTTCTCTTCCACCCTGCTCTTTCATTCCTCTTCCTCTTCCTCTTTTTCATTCTTTTATTTCTAATCCTTTTGTTCTTTGCAGACCTAGACACTCAGCTATAACTAGACTAAAAATTATAACCACCTAGTGTTCACTCTTAAACTAAATTGTCATTAGTACAGTAGTTAGTACACTTAGTTTCAGTAAAACAAATAATAAAAACTCTAGATAATATAAAAACAAATTATAATTCATTTGTGCTAATAATCAACTTTTACATAGAAACACATTTCAAACTCTGGAAAAGACTATAAGCAAAAAATAGCCAACTTATTCTATATATACTGGTCTTAATCACAGAAAATATATAGTGATTTAGGCTTTCCAAAAGCTTTGTGTAGACCAGAAACTTTCTTTAGAGTTCTTATTGGAAAACTCTATCAGCATATGGCATTTGATTAGATTATTTGGAAATGATAGGTTAAATAATATATTCTGAAACAAAATTACAATAAATGGGGGGATTCTCATAGACTAGTAAGTCTGTAAACTTGCTTTTATTGGTCTCCTGGGAATAATATCATTCAAAATATTAATTACAAATAATCATACAATTCATTATTTATCAAATGTTTACATTCCATGAAGAATTATCTATATTACTCCAACTACAAAAACTATACAAGGTAGATATTACAGATACACATCATATTCAAATAAAGTTTGTAAAAGATTCACACATATATGGATAAGAAAGTTAGATTATACATTCAAACCCATGTCTAATTCCAGAACTCACCATTGTCCATTTATGAATAAGAGCAAGTATGAGCTTAAAATTCAATGAGACAATATTTATCTAAATTATCATCTGATGTGCTCTAACTCAACAATTATAGGATAATCAAAATTCTGGAGAGCTATTCCACGTGTGACTTTCTAAAATCTTAAGCTATGTAATTAATTTTTATGTCATTGATAATTTTCTTTTACAAAATAATATATTTTATGTAACATTTATAGTGTCCTATAATTTTGATAGTTTCTTTTTACAAAACAATGTATATATCTATTCTATAACATGACTCTGTAACACCAAGTTATAAAAAGCTTGCCTTACATTTTATATTTTTACTCTTAAAACAAAATTGAGTCTTATATAAAGTTTATTTACATATATAAACTTACGTACAAACTTCATTTATATAACAGGTATAATGAGTTGACATGGTTAAGAAATCTCCTTTTTAAAAAGAGAATAATATCTAAATGTCATAGTTGTCACTGTTATAAATTGTAAATGTATTAATAAATCAAAATAAACTACTTCATGTCTGAAGGACTGAATACATAATTTGTTTTCTAAGTTTAATACATATAGTCTTTTTAACCATGTTAAAGGAGGTGATACTAATTAGGAGCCCACTTCTAATGAGTCTTTCAGGCATATGAAATGATGACAAATTAGCTTGTGTTTCTGATGCAAGAGCATAATGGGTGACATCGAAGTGAAGAAATGGCTCTGCTTTTCTTGACTAGGGGATGGAGCAGAGAAGATAGTATCACCAGATTCAGAGACTACTGTGTGGAGCATCCTTATTTTATTGGTTGCATTAAGAACTGATTCTTGGTTGGCATTCATTTTCTTTCAGAGCTTGGTGTATGTTGTTCCAGGATTTTCTAGCTTTCAGAGTCTGGGTTGAAAAATCTGCAGATATCCTAATTTGTTTCCCCCTATATGAAATCTGATTTGTTTCTTTTGTGGCTTTTAAAATTCTCTCCTTATTCTGTATGTTAGGCATTTTCATTACATTGTACCTTGGTGTGGATCTATTATGATTTTGTACATTTGGTGTCCTGTAAGCCTCCTGTATTTGATTTTTCAATTCAATCTTCCTGTTTGGAAAATTTTCTGGTATTATTTTATTGAATAGATTGTTCATTCCTTTGGTTTGGAATTCTATGCCTTGCTCTATCCCAATAATTCTTAAATTTGGTCTTTTTATGTTATACCATAATTCTTGAATGTTCTTTTCTTGATTTCTTACTATCTTCAATGTGTGATCAACATTCTTTTCAAGATTATATATTTTGTTTTCATTTTCTGAGGTCCTGTCTTGCAAGTGATTTAATCTGTTGGTGATGCTTTCTATTGAGCTTTTAATTTGATTTATTTTTTTCTTTCATTTCAAGAATTTCTATTTTTTTCAGAACTTCTATCTCCATATTGAAGTAATCTTTTGCTTCCTCTATTTGCTTATGTAGCTCTTTATTGAAATTATCTTTTGCTGCCTGTATTTGCTCTCTCCTCTCATCCTTTAATTCACAGAACATTTAAATTCTGTGAATCCTGAACTCCTTCTCTGTCATTTCCTCTCTTGTGCTGGCCATTAATTCTAATAATCTAATATCTTAGTTTGTTGGGAGCACTTTCTTCCCTTGTTTTATTCATATTGTTCGTGTGTCTCCCCTTCTAGAACTGTGGATCTAAGGTATTACAGTTTTTATCCTATGGGCTTATATGTCCCTGTAGGTTTCCATACCTCTCCTTTAAGGGGGAGAATAATTTGAACAAATCCCAATACCAAACAATATACAACCTGAAACCAAATAGCTGCTATTAAGATGTTTGTGGTTTTTCTCACAATATACAGAAATTGTAAGTTCAATTATTATCTATGATATACACAGTATATTTGCAAAAGGGTCTATAGTTTCTGATAGGAGACAAAGAACTGGGGGTGAGGTATAGGGTAAGATGTTGAGGGTATATAGAATTTTAAGATATTATAAGGATATCGAATAATTAGATCTTTGATAGCATGAAAGAGGAATATAAGAAGTTGGTTAGTAGCAGGAGGAGACAGATAAAGTGATTTGGGGGAGACAAGTAAGTGGGAAGACAGTACAGTACACAAAATAACAAATATAAATATTAAGAAAAATTTTAAAAAATGTAAAAATAGGAGATAAAAAACCTACAACACCACTCTAATTAATATACTATTCAGACATCCCAGTCCTCAGTAGCCTAATTCATGAAAAGTACTTGGTTTCACATATGTTGGGGATGTGAGGGCAGGAGAAGAGAGAGAGAGAATAAATGGAAAAAAAATTTTGAAGGAAGATACAAGGATTGTTGTTGATGGAGATCAGTATCTTTCCAGCTTGCCTTCTCATCCAATAGGTGGGGTTACCTATTGTTTGCTGGTATCTCCACCCTCAGGGTGGTGAAGGTTATTAGGGTGGGAGGGTTGGTCTTGGGGGACAGACCTTCTGAAGGTGGGGTATAGCACTTGCAGATCTTTGATGGGAGAATGCACTTCAAGGATGTCCTTTGGGACCCTCTTGTGTCATGTAGACTCCTGGTTTTATCTCCTTATCTCATCTGTAGACCTCTCAATTCCTGGTGTCTAATTTCATCTCTAAACTGTATCTCACTCACCCCCTTCCTTTTTACTTCCCAATCAGGAACGTTTCTCTCTCCTGAGGTCTTCCGGTCTGTGCTCTGGGGGCTATGCATGTGTTGCAGAGAGCTGTTTTATATTGGATAGTTCAGGACCTAGTTTTTCGAGTTATGGACCAGCTGTGTAGCAACAAGCACTGTGCCGGGTTAGCGGGGGCCAGGAAGATAGGGGATTGGGGACTTTTCATACTTTGATATTGCTTCTAAGCCCCAGCCAGTGTTTCAAGCTGAGAATTGTCCCAACTAAAGATGGTGATGAAGGTATCCCAAAATGGAGGTGGCTGCTTTCAGAGATGGGGTGTCAGGTCAAATGGGGCCAGGCAGTGGCAGTGGGGGGCGCATTCAGAGATGTAGCTCTGTGGCATGCAGTATTGTGGCTAATGGCTGTCTCCAGACCCAATGCAGTGTACCCAGGTGCAGGCTACCATGTGTAGAGGACTATGGCAGTGGTTGCAATGTCCCAAGATAGAGGTAACCAGGGGAGCCCCATGTTGGTAGATGGAGTTCCACACAGGTGTGAGGCCAGAGTTCCTGTGCAGGTGGGCTGCCAGGAGTCCTGTGTGGGTGCTAAAGCTGGTGGTCCTACTTGGGCACTTGAAGGTCTTATGTGGACAAGTGGCTGGGAGTCTTGTACTGACACTGAGGCATGGAGACCTGTGCAGCATGGCAGCCATGAATCCTGCTTGGGAGCAGCTCTTGGGGGTTCTCTAATCACTTGCAATATTAGAAACAGTATTCCCACTACTTGATTCCCAGGCCCTGGTGTGACACTGAATTCAGCCTCCCTCTACCTGCCATCTTGCATGGGAGGAATGAAGAAACTTTAGATAGGGTAAAGGGGGAGAAAGGAAAGGGTGGAGGCAGCGGGGTAGGAAAGACAGTGGAATGAGATGAAAATCATCACCCTAAGTACATGTATGAAGATACAAATGGTGTGACTCTACTTTGTATGCAACCAGAGATATGAAAAAGTTTGATTTATATGTGTACTATGAATTGAAATGCATTCTGCTGCCATATATAACAAATCAGAATAAATTTAAAAAGTAAAAGCTGATTCAACTCCTTGCTTTTCCTTTCTGCAAATTGAACTGGACATGGAAATTTTGTAGGAGAAGGGGGAGAAAGAATTGGTCTAAGACATACATCATCCATGCCATTAATTGTCAATTTCAAACAGGCAATATAGGCATTCATGACAACAACTTCCATTAAGCATATACATGAATCCAATACCAATAACAAAAAAAGTGTTCTTCATCCTTTAAGAGATAATATTCATGATTTTCAATTAAGGTACACATGAAGATTTGTTAGGATAAATTGGAATAAGGGTAAACATTCAATAATATAGACCTGGCTAATTTGGTCAACAGAAGCAAATAAAGAATGGGGCATTTGACATTGGTACTTATTTTACTTTATGCCAAAATTTATGCTTGACTATATATATATATATATATATATATATATATATATATATATATACATGTCTTATTTAATTCTTACTGCAATTTAAGATGTGCATAATTTTGATTCAAGACCCACTGCATTATTTGTAGTTTCCAGTGTAAAATGAAAATATATGGCTAGGGTAAGGAAATCAATAACCTCTTTCTAATGTGCTGCCACCTCAATTTATGGTGGACAGATGAGTCCAAATAGCTTGCAATCTCCTCTTAGGATGCACTCAGTACCCAGACAAGAGTGAGCAGGAGGACTTTACCAAGTCACCTTCTGACTGGATTCCAGCCCAGAGGTAAGATGGTCACAGCCTTGCCCATCTCTGAAAAACTGTGTGGCATGTGCCCAGGTCTTCCCAGCTCTGTGCCCATGTATAGGAACACAAGGAGAGAAGAAAGCAGCTGTAAAACTGAGGTTTCTTTCCAGATGCTAGCCCAAATGAAAGCTGGCAGCAGTCACAGGGAAAGGGTCAGAGGAGGGGAAGCAGAGAGAATGGGAGGGTGAGCTTGGGTAAACAACAGAGAAACCATCCCAGATCCCTGGAAACAAAAGATTCAGGAGATAGAAAGTGCATGGTGGGGGCTTCAAGCACCCAGGGCATGCTCCATTTCTCTCAGACTTCACTTATTAAACATAAGCACACACACGCGCGCGCGCACACACACACACACACACACACACACACATATATACATTATGAATTTCAAGATTACAAACAAGGAGCTATAAACCTCCAATGGTAATCATAGAGCTCTGTGTGATCCCACTGCTAACATGCCCACAAAGTCAGCTCTGTTTCCAGGTTACACATGAAAATGTTGTCCAAAGTTCCATTTGTCAGCATGAAACCAAACTCATGTCTGTGTGGTGAGTTTAAACGTGAACTTGTGTCTTTTCCCATTTATTGCCTAATTACTATTTATAAAATATACTGAGAAATTTCTTACAGAAAGTTACTTACCTTTAAACTATTTTGGGTAAATATTTTTAAAGTATGTATATATATATATATATATATATATATATATACATACTTTAAAAATATTTACATATATATACCCCCACACACTCACACACTCACACATACAGAACCAATTATGAAAGCCTAATGAAATGTAAATATACTTGGCTAGCCTATCAGAACTTTTATCTCAACAGAAAATAAGCAATGATAATATTTATACATGTTATCATATGCCATCGAGCTCAATGCTGACAGCTACATGAGGAATTTATAGGAAAATTTATAAAATGCAAGCAAATATTTCAGTTCCTCAAAAGGATTTCCAATCACATTTATATTTATTTTTGTTATAAAAATCATTTATTCAGATGCATTTATTATTACCATCACCTATTGTCTAGTGTGATTTGGAAAGATGCAAAATTGCATGCCAATAACCACTTTATAAAAACTGGTGTGAGAAGTAGAGTGATAGCTTCTATAAAGTTACTAAAATAATGAAAGATCAAGAATGATGCTAGATTAAAAATATGCTGTAAGGAATTACACAAAGACCAAAACTTGATCAGATTTTCCTCCGAGGATTATGGTAAAGATAATTTATGTAAGTTCTATTACCTATTTCAACTCACAAAACTTACAAAACTAATTTTTCCTAATAAACTTTTAAATGTCATATACGATCCCTCTAGGTGTTGCTATTCAAGTTTTGGCTCAAAAGTCACTTTCTTTATTCACATTGCCTTGTGGTGAGCCGTTTCTGCGGACTGTGGTCGCCATTACAAGATGGCGCTGGCTCCGCTGTGGTCTGTAACAAACAACTCCTTATTTGGGAGAGTTGGCGCATGGTTTTTTAACACCCTATGAGAAAGCTCCACGTGGCAGCTTCGAATTGGGGCTTGAGATGCTTTATTAAGGCTGGGAGAGGCATCCGAAAGAAAGAAGAAGAAATATCAAGGACCTGAATAAACGGCTGAAAGAAGATTCCTGTTGTTGCGTCTTCCTTGCGGGCAAGGGGGTCGCGACAAGTGGTGCCGAAACCCGGGAACCAGAACTTTCAGTCGTCAGGGGTGGTGCACCAGATAGTCCCAGGTAAGTGGGACCCGCGACCAAAGCGGGGATAGTCCCAGTAAGTGGGATCCGCGACCAAAGCGGGGTCAGCTCCTCTACAAAGAAAGAGAGAGCCTCATATTTTATTGCAGCTGCAATGTGTACTTTCACTTTTGTTTTCTGTGTTTCTTTTGTCGTCTGTGTCTTTTGTTTTCTGTGTTTCTTTTGTTGTTGTGTCATGGGTGCCGCATCTTCAAGTCCGCTTCTCCTGGCCCTAGATGGCCTGTTACGTTCCAAGGGCCTGGAAGTGAAGCATCGTACTTTACAGAGATTTTTACAGAAGATAGATATTGCTGCACCGTGGTTTGCATTTTCGGGCAGCCTTACCATACCTAGTTGGGATAAATTAGGCAAAGATCTTGACTTTGCTTCTGAGCAGGGCATATTAGAGGGCGGGGTGATACCCCTTTGGAGAATAGTCCGTAGTTGCCTCACAGAGGACAGATGTCATGACGCACTTACTAAAGGACAGGAAGTTCTAGAACAATTACATGAGGAGAAATCAGAGACGGCAGGAAGTGAGGTATCTCGGGAGGATGGAAGTGTGCGGAGCGTGAAACAGGGGAAGAGGCGATTGTATCCAGATCTCAGTGCGCTGCGCACACCTCCATGTGAAAGTGGGTCAGAGGAAGAGGAGAATGAGGAGGAGGAGCTTGGGAGGCTGTCTCGCCAGCTAGGGAGTTTAGCTGTAGGAGAAGGGAGCAAAGATAAGCAGGGGCTCAAGAAATGTGATCCTCCGGATCCACCGCCGTATGGTGGGGGTGTTTCGGGGAGAGCTTTCCATGCTCAAACATGGAAGGCTGTTCACGCTGAGATGGGTCTTGCTTATCCAGTTTTTCAGGACGATAATAGGGGAAGATTCCATGAGCCTTTAGATTTTAAAATTGTGAAGACCCTGGCGGAGTCTGTGCGCACTTATGGGGTGGATGCCGCCTTCACACTAACTCAGGTGGAGAGTCTGTCTAGATACTGTATGACTCCCTCTGATTGGGCTAGCCTTGTTCGGGCTTGTGTTTCCCCAGGTAAATATTTGGACTGGAGAACATTTGTGTTAGAGGGCGCAATAGAACAGGCCGCCCAAAACCATGCGGCGGGACATCCTCATTGGGATAAGGACATGCTTTTGGGGCAAGGTAGATTTGCTAATCAACAGACAGGATTCCCTCTTGAGGTATATGATCAAATTAATAACATTTGCATTCGGGCATGGAAGTCACTTCCAAACAGAGGAGAGGTATCTGGTAATTTGACCAAGATTATACAAGGCCCTACAGAACCCTTTTCAGACTTTGTAGCAAGGATGGTGGATGCCGCTGGAAAGATTTTTGGGGATCCTGATAGAGCCATGCCCCTTGTTAAGCAATTGGTCTTTGAGCAATGCACCAAGGAATGTAAAGCAGCAATCGCTCCTTATAAGAACAAAGGCATAGAAGCATATTTGTCATTAAGAAAAAATCAAGGAAGTGGCGCCTACTGCATGATCTACGAGCAGTTAATGCTCAAATGCAACTTATGGGGCCCATTCAAAGAGGGCTGCCTCTGCTCTCCTCTGTTCCTCAAGGCTGGCACATTATTGTTATTGACATTAAAGACTGTTTCTTTTCTATTCCTTTGCATCCTAAAGACTCGCAGCGTTTTGCCTTCACCCTTCCATCGTGTAACCACGAGGAACCAGATCAAAGGTTTGAGTGGGTAGTGTTGCCGCAGGGAATGGCTAATAGTCCCACGATGTGTCAGATGTATGTGGGGAAGACACTCGCACCTCTCAGACAAAAGTATTCCTCCATCAAGATCATTCATTATATGGATGATGTATTATTGGCTGCTAAATTAGAGCAGACAATTCATGAGGCCTATAAAGACCTAGTGAAGTTGTTAGCTCAATATGGACTGCATATTGCACCTGAAAAGGTTCAAACAGGGGATTCTATTAAGTATTTGGGAGCAACAATTGGGTATGGCAAATTACGACCACAAAAAATCACCATACGAACTCAGGATCTCCAAACTCTAAATGATTATCAAAAACTGCTGGGAGATATTAATTGGATACGAGGATATTTACATATTTCTAATGTTATGCTACAGCCTTTGTATGCTACTCTTAGGGGTGATCCAGATCTTACTTCCCCTCGTAGCCTCACTAAAGAGGCTAGAGCGGCCCTTATGACAGTAGAAGAAGCTATACAACATGCTACTTTATGCAGGCTCCAGAGTGATAAACCTTTCCAATTATGTGTGCTTGCCACTATGCGGCAGCCTACTGTTGAGCGTGCTCATCGCACCTTAAAGGAAACTTTACAAAAACAAAAGGGGGGAATAGGAGCTGAACATACTCCTAAAGAACGCCTGTCCTTAGCTCTCTTTACCATTAATTTTTTGAATTTGGATATTCACGGTCGCTCTGCGGCCGATAGACATGTGTCCCCTCAGCCCTCTGTGATTGGCTATGTTAAGTGGAAAGATGTTCTTACGGGCCAATGGAACGGCCCCGACCCCGTGCTGACATGGGCACGAGGATCTGTATGTGTTTTTCCCCAGGATCGCACGGAACCATTGTGGGTCCCTGAACGCCTGACAAGAAGAGTCTTGACGCTAGCTACTCAGCAACAAGAAATACCACAGCAATCCCGTGATGAGGATCTTCATTCTGCTGAGTGCTCTGGCTCTGGTGCTGGTGCCGATGACATGGACGACACCAATGCAGTGGTGGGCAGCGGCACGGGCTTGGCCAATGCCGATGCCGGTTCATGATTTAATGATTCCAGGAATGCCTCCCGTATCATTGGCGAATATTTGGCCGGAAATTGGTCCAGATAAAGCTATGATCATACAAGCTCTTGCAGCTTTAGAAAATGGCATCTCACCTCAAGTCTGGCTTGCGCAGATTAAACAGTAAATCTTTGACATGGTCGTTGCACCCCAAGTTTTATGAACATTGCACTGGGATCGACATGTCTTTCTTTGTTATTCTTTTAGTGTTGGAAAGCCCTTGCACTCTGCCGGCTTTACTGCCATTGCACGCAGATGGGTTTCCACACTAGTGCTTTTCTATCGCCTTAAGACCCGTGCCTTTCTTTT
Organism: Spermophilus citellus; assembly: GCF_964194105.1. Taxonomy (NCBI): domain Eukaryota; kingdom Metazoa; phylum Chordata; class Mammalia; order Rodentia; family Sciuridae; genus Spermophilus; species Spermophilus citellus. The sequence goes on along the minus strand of NC_138183.1, from coordinate 60,880,725 downwards.
AGGGTGTTGCCAACTTGTTTGTCGTCGTATTTCTATACAGCCACAGTTCAGCCTCAGCCATCCCCCTTCGTCCACCATCATCACGATACAGGATGCGAGGCAAGGCACTGCACTTGAGTGATCCTTGAAGTGGACCTCAAGGAGAGCATGTCCTATTGCATGCGGGTTAGACGCGTCCACGCCCCGTCCCACGAAAAAAGGCGTCGGCTGATATGGCCTCAGATCTGGGGAAGGGCCCTCCTTGGGGCTGAGCCATACTATGCAGCCACTTCTGCACAGTGGGATAGGACCTCTACTCTCGCCTGTATTGTTTTTGGAAAACAAAAGGGGGAACTGTGGTGAGCCGTTTCTGCGGACTGTGGTCGCCATTACAAGATGGCGCTGGCTCCGCTGTGGTCTGTAACAAACAACTCCTTATTTGGGAGAGTTGGCGCATGGTTTTTTAACACCCTATGAGAAAGCTCCACGTGGCAGCTTCGCATTGGGGCTTGAGATGCTTTATTAAGGCTGGGAGAGGCATCCGAAAGAAAGAAGAAGAAATATCAAGGACCTGAATAAACGGCTGAAAGAAGATTCCTGTTGTTGCGTCTTCCTTGCGGGCAAGGGGGTCGCGACATTGCCTAACTACCTGTTTTCCCATACAAACCAGAAGAAAGGACCCTCTATGTTGCCTTTTCCTGGGTAAATCTTTCATTTACCTTAGCACCTTATGTTGTGATTATTCATAATCCTCTATCTTACTCCTGACTCTCAGAAACTCCATGGAAAACATGGATCAGTTTCCTGTTTGTTTGTTCTTGTATCTCTGGATCATCTGTCTTTATGAGTATGTTTGATGAAAAACAATCATTCAATATTGAATAAATGAATGAATGAATGAGAGGATAATCCTATCTTTCTTCCTAAGGCCAAAATTAACATCAGCTTTCCCCAGCCCTGCCTAAACGAGGATTGGCAGACATTTTCCCACATATCCTCAAATTTTCACAGTCCATGAATAATGAAAACCTTCCCAGTCCTTCAGAAAGCTCTATAAATTGTCTATTCATGTAGAGACTAAAGCAAAAATCCCTGTTTTAACTTAGGTGGTTATTTACTATACTTTCAAATTTACTAGGATTAAATGAGATTTAGAGTGCTTCAAAATCCAACTACAGAAAACATTTTTAAGACATTTTTTAAAAATTGAGAAAATGTCACATGTTCTAGGTAAGTTGCTTTCAATGGAAAGCATGCAATATGTATCATTGATAAGGAAGAAAAGGGATCTGTGCCTCTTTGCATATTATCAAATATTTTCTTTCATATGTAGATCCAAGACCAAAATAAGATAAAAAGTGTGTGGAGGAGTCCCATGAAAATAGAAGGGAGATTAGTGGATTAGAGAAAGAAAAAAGGTAAGGAAGGACGGTACAAAAAGATAGGAGTGGTAGAATGGTGTTTATCAAATGATGCTATATACATATAGGAACATGCCAGTCAATTTCACTTTTATGAATATTAATACAGCACCAATTTTTTAAAAATTATAGATAAATAGAAGGAAGACCAGTAAAGTAGAGGAAGGGGAGTTCAGTGAGGAAAAGAAGAAGTACTGGATACTGAAAATGAGCAAATTATATTCTATGTGTTTATGATTATGTCAAAATGAACTCCAATACCATATGTAACTATAAAGCACTAATAAAAAAATAAATAACAGTTTTCAACATTTTGCTCCATATTACAACAGAAAAATTTCTCTCTTCCAGAATCATTATATTTGCTTACAGGAAAGGCAATCTCTAATTAAATAATGAAATGCTATTTGTGAAGAGATACAAGCAGTTAAATAATAGCAAGTTTTGAATGGTGCTACTTATACTACTATAAAAATATTTGTGTACCCTATAATTTTTTGATCATTAACTAGACAATATTTATTTCTCTTCTATGAAATTAGAACTTCTCTAAGATTTATTATTTGTAGGCCATTTTTAATGATATTTATTTGAGTCTTATAATGCGTGGCAATTTGCTTTTAGAAGCTGATTCTTTTAAATTACAGTTTTGGAAATAGCATATACTTTAATTTCAGCTTTTTGTTTTATGATTCTGATTGTATATTTTGAAAAATTAATAGCAAAGTAAATTTTACTAGTAAAATGTATTCTAAAATTGTGAAATTAAAAGATGGCATTTATCAATAATGTTAATTTAAAGGAATACAAATTTCATACATTAATGTTTAGCTAAAAAGAAATAAATTATTGTTTAAGAACTAGGTTTTTGCCCAATATTAAACCTCAAGGAAGCTTTCCTGAGAGTATTTGAATATTTTGTTTTCACAGTTTAAGTCAATTAGGGGAGACATATGCAAGACTGAGAAGGTACCTTTCCACATCCATTAATATCATTATCCTGTTAACAATGGGCAATAATCTATTGTTTGCCATAAAAATTGAACAACTACAACTTATTTTAAGCATGAAACATTTTTTGGTAGAAAGTAATATTTCACTTATAAGAAAATCCGTTAGCACTTCCCCAAGAGAAAAGTAAATATTTGCAATCATCATGATTCTCATAAAGGTAGAAATTTTTTATCTGTCCTATTATAAATTCTCTATTTTGATAAAAAGAGTAATTACAGAGACAAATCAGATACAGCTATAAAAAGAATATATATATATATATACATAAATTATATAGTTTATGAGATTATTTTATGTATTATGTGTTATATTACATAAAATGAATATTACATATTTCTCTTCAATAACTTTATATATCATTCACATATATAAAACTTTGTCCTCACAGATAGATATTTAAAATTAAGATGGTAAGTAAATTTTATGTTGGCCTTAGAATATTTTCAAAGTGTATTTATAGAATAATGTCTACTGTAGGAATATAAATACACTAACAGGGCATTGATGGAATTGTTCAGTGGTTGACATTTAAGAAGGATGCAGAACAAAGTTTGAAATTTTGTACATACATGAGGTCAGCACCAAATAGTTTTAAGCAATGATTGTGATACCAGAAAAAGAGACAAAACACGTTTAATCATACTTCTTATGCTTAAATACTATTTAATTAACTTATTGATGTACATTTTTGGTTTGCTCATTAATGACAAACCACCATATGTATTTTTATTACACTTCAGTCTTCAATTTCTGTTTTTGATAATAATTTCATCCATGTATAAACTGATGTTTTTGATAATAATATCATCCATGTTTAAACTGATAGTAAGAATAGTCAGTGTGATCAGTTGCAGATGAATGTTCTTGGCTTTCTCTATGTTGCTAAATGATAAGGTCTCAGTGTTACCCATGCCTACCAGGCTGGACATTTTAATCACTGTGTGTATGCATATGTATATATATATACATTTGTGTGTATATATGTTTGTGTGTATATATGTAGGCATGTGTATATATGTATGTAGTTTTATTTGTGTGTGTGTGTGTGTATTTATATAGGTAAGTAAGCAGATAGATAGATCTATCTCAGAGCCATATTTGTATGTCCTTGGGCCTTAATGTTTATATCTATTTTTCTTCCTTATAATATGTCCTAAACACTGACTGAAACTGGGATATTTTCAACTTGAAATCAAAATTAAATTTTGTTGTTATTGTTCTTTAAAGTTTATTCAAAGTCTTCTGTTCATTTCTATTTTTTAGGTTAATGAATAGAAAATATAAACATTTTTAATAAGTGTGCCAAAATATGTGAAAGCTTTCAACTCTCTACCATGGACCCTTATTTGGGTCAGTTGTTGAAGGAACATGATCCATCTAATAGGGATTATGGTATCTGAAGCTCAATGTACATCATGTTAGATTATTGCAGATCTTGTCTGATTAGGGTTCCTCTTGGTCTCTAGGATGACAGTGAAGAGGGTTTGGGGTTGCTGATCATTTATCTTACAAATCACTCACAGGGCTGGACTCAAGGAAGACAGAAAACACTATCTGAAATGAAGATGCTTCAAAAGCTAATTTTGATAATTCCCAGAGAATCTGACTGGGATAAATCATAAACTGGAAGCGTCTGTTGATTCTGCCATGCCTTTTAGATATCTTAAAACAGGCATGCCCTGGAAATAAGTAGTTTCGTGTATTATGAAGAAGGGAAACATAACATTGAGATAGAAGGCATAAAGGAAAGAAAGGAGAGATTGTAGAATGGAACATGTCTAATGGCAAATGAAACAAAGAAAAAAAACCTGTGAGGGAAAAAAAAAAAAAAGAAGAGAAATAAGTAGGCTTCACAGGAAGGCATAACTAAATATAAGTTTAGGAAGACAGAGAAAGAAAAAAAAGTATAATTACATTTTTAAAAGTAGTCAAGCTAAAAGTAAGAGGAAGCCTGTTATCATTCTTATTATATGTCTCAGGGAATTATTGTGTAATTTCTGCTGATTTAAGTGGTGAGTTCCTGGGGAGCACAATGTTTGGGGCAGGGTGAGGAAATCAGAGCCTACACATCTTTATGCCTGTATGATTCTCTCTGTATCCTTAGCACTTAGGCAAATTGCCTGTTGACCAGCAAGTGTTCCATAAATTCTTCTTGAATGAATGATCTTTGGTTAGCCATTCATGTATATTAAATTTGAATTAATCATTGGAAAAAAATGTTCTTAATGAAATAATTGGAACAGGGCACCAATCTGGAAATTACATTCTGTTCTAGAGCACTAGTAAAAGATGAATATGACAGTGTTGGTTGGATGAAATGAAATGTCTTTCTAGATATTTCCCACATCTCTTTTAGTTTCTTAGAGATAGACCTCTTGGGACACTTAAGGCAAATCTGGCACTTGAGTGAATGAACAGTACAACCAAGCATCACTTGTAATAAAATGTATTTTCTTACATTCTGGCCCTACTGGTTTGCAAAATCTGCCTGGAGCAGATGGTGTTTTGCATAGATAATAAAGGTAGATGTTTATATCTCCTGAGTCTTGTAATTACCTAAATAATTAGGAGAAGAAGCTGGGCACAGTGCACACACCTGTAATCCCAGTGGGTCAAGAGGCTGAGGCAGGAGGATATTGAATTTAAAGCCAGCCTCAGCAATTTAATGAAGCCCTAAGCAACTCAGTGTGACCATGTCTCTAAATAAAATATACAAAAGGTCTGGGGATGTGCTCAGTGGATAAGCCCCCCTAGATTTAAGCCCTGATACCAAATCAAACCAAACCAAACACAATTAACAAACAAACCTGGGGCGGGGGGGAGGGGAGTGGGTGGAGAGAGAGAGAGGGAGAGAGAGAGAGAGAGAGAGAGAGAGAGAGAGAGAATATGAGTAAATTCCTTCTGATTCCCCTCCTTTAAAGTTCCTTTATTTGCATTGCATTTATTTCAATTTTCACTATTATCAGAAGGGTACTAGAATTTGATAGGTGTGAGAGTGGTCTGTATTGGAGAGACAATTTAATTGTTCTGCTTAGACAGAAATTCAGCTCACACAAACCAAGGCCAACCTTTTCCATTTGCTCTTAAGTCTCAAATGTCATCTATGCCTAACGTTTTATGTGAATTGAAAGAACATAAATGGAAACAAAGATTTTAAACATTCCATTCTGCCTCTTTCCATTTTATTCATTAAAAGAGTTTTAAAAAAAAGAAATAAAGAAAAGAAAAAAAAACAACTCAGTGGTATTTAACCAAATGCAGACAAAACAGTCATCCAAAATATGTCAAGGTCCCTACAAACTACTCTAGTATATATGAAACTGCTTGTTTTTAGTCAACTTCATTGACGGTGCAGTATATTCAATTACTGGAAGTGTTTCAAAGTTCTGGATTACAAAGCACATGGAAAATGAATACTGTGGCTGCTGTTGGTGTATTCATTTGCATATCAATGCTGACAATTCTGTTGGTTTCATAGAAATGATAGTGATTGAGTTCTAAGAAGGAGAGAGAGGTGTTTAGATACACACAAGGGTCACCAGAATTCTCTCTGCTTGCATGCCAAAATTTCAAATGATTTTTTTTTTCCTGGGACAAGCTAGGTCCTTCATTGTTTTGTGTCCTCTGGAGCAGTATCATGGAAGCCTGAATAGAACTAAAGAGGCGGATGTTTTGAATTTTATGCTTTTTCTTCCATATAAAATAATTACCTGCCAAAATTTCAAAGTCCAACAGCTTGAGCTCTCTTTCTCTTTTCCTTTTTGGTTTCAGTTCTTTTTTTTAAAAAACAAATTAAATAAAATATGAACATTTTTGTTCATCAAAGCCAAGTTATGAGCAATAGTTTACCTAGGAATGGACAGATTTTTTTCTCATTATATTTTACTTGCCAGTAAAAATTATGCTACCCATAAAATCTATAGTTCATTATACAGACATTACTAGTCCTGTCATAAAGGACATTGTAAAACATTAAGAGGAAATTTCAGATGGTGACATACTCAAGAGTGACCAAAACAATATCTGGACTATTTAAAAGTATCTGAAAATTTTAAAACGTCATTAATTTTGACCAATCTAGAGTATTGAAAATGAGTGGCTCTAGAAAGAGGTCTCAGGGAGAAATCAATATTTTATCTTTATTTAGAAACTCTGAAGCAAAACCTGTGTGCACTCTTACAATTCCTGTGCTCTTAATAACCATTTGAAGTATAATCAACATGAGAGCAGGTCCAAAGTCTTTCTTAACTGAATTTGCAGGGCCTCAACTATTGCCTGTTAACAAGGAACGGAAACCTATGAGGAGAGTGCCTCACTTCTGTGTACCCATAGCATTACTGAAACTCATAGGAGGTCCCCATGCCTCCCTTTCACTTTCATCCATTCTCCCAGGATGAATTACAACTTGTCAACTTGCTCCTCATCCTGCCACTTCAATGAATAAAGTGAGATTAAGAAATCCCCAGAAAAAAAAATCATCAATTGACCCACCCTGGAATCTTCTGTAAATGAACACAAACATTTTCCTTCATTACTTTTGAATACTCTGAACATTTATCTTAACTTTTAAAGGCTACCTCTGTGCATCTCTCTTGTGCTGATCTTTCTCCCTCATGGAAGCCCTTTCTCTTTGTTGCTCAAGGTCTCATTTCCTCTTCCTTAGGCCAGAATTAACATAATTCCTAATTATTCAACTTGTCTTCAACTATGTGCTCTGCTATTTCTTTCTATAAAATAAGAAAGGAAATGCAAAGTGTTTTTCTTTATATATATTTAATTGGCTCACATGCTTTTCACTTCCAGGCTCTCAAATAGCACACAAATTTCTACTGTATTCCTTATTATGTTATCTAAGTCCTGAACTCAAGATTGGAGCATCTCTCCATCTGTTTTAGTCACTTACTTCTATTTTTAATGAGCCACATTCTTTGATATTCTCCAGACGCAGGGTACTATGCTTTCTTCCTTTCTTTCCTCTGCATGTGCCCTTTGTTCTTCCTGAAAACCCTCATCCATTATTATACCTCTGAAAGTGTAATTTATTCTCCATTGGAATGGTGGCACACATCTGTATCCCAGAAACTCAGAAAGCTGAGGCAGGAGGATCCCAAGTTCAAGGCCAGCCTCTGCAATTTAGCAAGGCCCTGAGGAATTTAGTGAGACCCTCTCTCACAATAAAAAATAAAAAGTGCTGGGGATGTGGCTCAGTGGTAAACAGCCCTGGGTTTAATCCCCAGTACTCAAATATAAAAATAAATTTAAAAAATGTAATTTAGTCTCAAGGCTTAGGGGCTCTGGTTCATATGACACTGTCACCATAAAGCAACTCTGAAGGTGCAAATCAGCTTTCTCTCTACTTGGAATTCTCACAGTATACATTCTCCCCTTAAAATATTTCACATTCTATCTCACATTAGAAAGTGATGTGTTTAGATTCCATATTGTAAGTTTTTAAGGAGATTAATGATTTCATACACCCCAACTGTGCCTCTTCCTTTATGGATATGCTTCTATTAGGAATTGACTATTAATTATTAAATCAATGTAATGATTTATCTTTCACTGTGACTAAATATTTATAATAGATGTTAACATATTCAATTAAAGCATTATTTTTGGATGTTAAGCATTAATATCAGTAAATATATAGAAGGGCTTTTGTTGCTTAAAAATATTATATTATGTATTGAAATCCTGATGAGAGTGATTTTAGTATTTTCTCTGTGCCTGTGGATAGGTAATAATTACTACTACCTGATTTTGTTGATATAATCATTGGTAGTATAGTGAAAAACAATGTAGATGGCAAGATGATTCATTATTGGGATGAAAGTATTCTAGAAAATCAAGATACCATTGCTTGTAGAATTATGAAATATCATCTGTGGATTGGCATTCATTAGAGATTGGGATAAAGACATTGTTGATATGTAGTTTAGACTAGTGGATCTCAATCTTTAACATCTTTTGTATCACTTGTCTTGAAAGGTGGTTAGCCTACATATTCCTGTGTCTCACCCTCAGGGTGTCTGATTCAGCAGGTCTAGAGTTGCCATTAATATCTGCATTTCTAATAAATTTCCTGTTGATGTTGATGGAGGTCACCAGGTACCTCACTCCATCATTTAGATTTTGCAAAAATGATTATAGAATTTATCATAATTCTGGGTTTGTATGTTGAGATTGCTGCATCTGACTGAACCTAGGAGATAAAGGAACATCTATAATGGCCAAGCCTAAGAAGAATGTTTCAAACACCCCGCCCTGCTCCCTTTATTGTCAGGTGCATTCAACTTCCACCTGAACCAAACATTTGAAATCTAGAGGATAATGCACAATTAAAAACAAAAACAAAGCAAAACGAAAAACCAAGAGAGCATAATCATAGATGCTTCATAATTCGCTAGTCCTTTTCTAACTTGTCCATCATTGTATTTCCAGTGTAACTCCAAGACACAGAAGGTTCTCAATAAATATCTACGAGTACAAGAATGAATAAAATCAAAGTAGATACGTGCTGAATTAGTTGAAAACAGAATCATAACAATAAACAGAAACCAAATAAAAGTATATACTTATTTTTAAAGGCCTAAGGACAAGAAAATCCCTTGAGGAAAAGCTTATGGAGCTATAACTTCACATGACTGAAATTTCCAACGATTCTCTGTTTTGAAATATGTTTTATTATTGGAGTATGAAATGTTAGCTTTTAAATTGGTTGGACAACATCTGGCTATACATGTCTTTGCTAGTAATAATACATGTTTCCATTGAGAGAAAGTATTAATTCTAAAATATATGAAGATTCCCCTCTTAATCTTTATCTTACATTACCATTAAAATATGTAGAGATCTCAAGAGCATATGTCTTAGAAAAGTTATGAAGGTTTTCTGGCCATTGAACACCCAAGAATTGACATATGTATTTTCCTCACCTTTCATGTTACATCTGACATATAATTTGATTGTAGTTCATTGATGACTGTGGAATTAAAAGCTTAGTGGGTAGATGAACTCTGTACCAATGAAATGCAAACCTCTAATTGTTAATTTTGTTCTGAACATTTTGATTGTTCATTCAAAATTTTTAACCATTTTTTAAATTTAAAAAAATAAATAATAATAATCTTTTATTTTACTTCTTGGATTAAGATGAGGCACAGTAGAGAATAAAGTTAATACTACTGGTTTATTTTATAGCAATTTGAGTTAAACTGAAATATATTTTAATGCTCACAACAGAAATCTAAGTATACTTTGGGAGCTTAAATCACTCATTAATAAAAGTCTAAAATTCTTATCACGTAGGATCCTTGATATATTTTTCTTATTTAGTAAACTCAACTATAATATAGTTAGATCATTATAAATTTAATGCAATATAATTTATTAAGTATATATGTATATGTATATACATTACCCATAATTGCACAATATTATAGAATGGTTTACATTTTGAATATGTGATTATCACTGATTTTAATTTCTATATGTCCTTTACTTTTTCCCCATTATATACTCTATTTTGTTTTAACAATGAGGATGTATTCCTTCAGTGATAGCATTTTAAATACTGGAAAGGTTAATTTTATTAATTGCAAATTATTGATGACACATTACATTTTAGTGGATTTTATTTTTCATGTACAGCCTCTGAATTTCTGTAACTTTAGTTTAACAGTAGACATAAAATACAATGTTAAATCCAGTGAGAAATCATAATGGTGAGTCAAAATGTACTAGGACCACTTATAAAAAAGCATCACTGTGCTTCATTGACTTAAAAAAAATTCCCATTTTGTGTGTCAGAAAGATTCAGTAAATTAAAGTGTACAGTTTGCTGTTCATGTAGAAATTAGTGCAACCAGATAGGTTATAAAACCCAATTATACCATTAACCAGCAGAAATTGTGAAGGAATCTAAAAAGACACTTGGTGATTTGGGCCTACTTTTTCTTCTAATAGATGCGGTGTCTCTGGTTTAATTCCTAGGTTCTTGATCCATTTGAATTGACTTTTGTGCATGGTGAGAAATAGGGGTTTAATTTCATTTTGTTGCATATGGATTTCCAATTTTCCCAGCACCATTTGTTGAAGAGGCTATCTTTTCTCTAATGTATGTTTTTGGTGCCTTTTCTTAATAAGACTCCTATAGCACAATAATTAATATCAAAAATCAATAAAATGGGATGGATTCAAACTAAAAAGCTTTTTCTTAGCAAAAGAAACACTCAGTGGTGAATAGAGAGCCTAATAATCAGGAACAAATTCTTACCACACACACATCAGAGCATTAATCTCTAGAATATATAAAGAACTCAAAAATCTTAACACCAAAAATGCAAATAACCCAATCAATAAATGGTCCAAGAAACTGAACAGACACTTCTCAGAAGAGAATATACAATCAATCAACAAATATATGAAAAAAATGTTCAACATCTCTAGCAATTAGAGAAATGCAAATCAAAACTACTCTAAGATTTCATCTTACACCAGCCAGAATGGCAGGTATTAAGAATACAAATAACAATAAGTGTTGGCAAGGACGTGGGCAAAATGGCACACTCAAGCATTGCTGCAAGTTGGTGCAGCCAATATGGAAAGCAGTATGGAGATTCCTTGGAAAGCTGAGAATGGAACTACCATTTGACCCAGCTATCCCACTCCTCAGTCTATACCCAAAGGACTTAAAAACAGCACATTACAGTAATGCAGCCACATCAATATTTATACATCACAATTCACAATAGCTAAACTATGGAACCAACCTAGATGCCCTTCAGTAAATGAATGGACAAAGAAATGTGCTATATATACACAATGGAATATTTTTCAGCATTAAATAAGAATAAAATCATGGCATTTGAAGTTAAAGGGATGGAGCTAGAAAACATAATACTAAGTGAAATTAGCCAATCTCAAAAAAAAAAATGCCGAATGATTTCTCTGATTTAAGGATGCTGTTTCATAATAGCTCCAGAGGTGGGAGGGCGATGGGGGTATTAAAAGAACTCTAGATAGGGCAAAGGGGAAAAGTGGAGGGAGGAAATAGGAGGGGGAATAGGGGTAGGAAAGATGATGGAATGCAATGGCCATCATTACCCTAAGTACACGTATGAAGACACAAAGGATTTTACTCTACTTTGTGTACAACCAGAAATACGAAAAAGTATGCTCTATATGTGTAATATGAATTGTAGTGCATTATGTTGTCATATATAACAAATTCAAATTAAAAAATAAAAAGACACTTGGTGTTATCATTTAAACCATCTTCTGGACTCCTGCAAGAAGACATATGCTGGCACAAAAGAGAACTGCTGAAGCCAACATTCATGAGCTCTTTAAATTCCATGTCTTATATTGAGAAAGTCATCTGATTTATCTTTTATCTTGGGTGGATAAACTCTTATCCACTGGCGATTTTGCTTTACACATTATATGAGGGAAAAAAACAAAAAACCTTTGCTTCAGCAATTAATGAGCTATTAATCTTGAAATTTTAATGTGAAAATAATTGACAAGCAAACCACTTAAAAGATAAATTGGATAACCCTCGTTTTGGTGCATATCTTCTCTTTGTGAGACCTACAACTTTTTGTGCAGTCCAGACCCTCAGAGCTTATATTTGCCTTCAAACATCATGGTCTCAGTGTCTAACATACCTAGAAATGCATAAGGATAGCTGTGAAAATGAGTTTCACCAGAAAAACTGTCACTTTTATAAAAATAAGACATTTTCAAAATGCTACAACGTATTTCAGGTCATAACTACTGCTTATATAAGAAATGGACAGATCTGCACCTTACAAAGAATTTCAGAAAACTAAGTCATTGCCAAGGTCATTTTGAGGATTGAATTTTCTTGGGTTAGATGCAGATTTAATTAAACAAATCATTCTGACTTAATTCCAGTTCTTGGTCTCTCTTTTATGTTTATGAAGTCATTCAGATGAGGGAAAGACTCGGGCTCACTAAGAAGGGAAAAGGTCTTTATCTTCACAGTTAGGCTTAAAAGGGATGACTTCTGATTGATAGGAACACATGGAAAATAATCATCCAGTTCGTTTTATCAATTCTATATTATCCCAAGGGTTATATCAACAGATGGACATAATTTACATACTTGACTACCACAGATTTCTTAATAGCATTTTTCCCACAATATTATATTTGTAGTTTATTAGGTTTCCATTAGAATTTCACTTTGAAAAATACCTCAACTGATACATTAGAATGTTATATTTTCTACATGGTAAACTTCTCTGCAAAATCCAGCACTAAAAATCTTTAGAAATTGAGAATACACTACTGCCACATTATTTTATGTTAGAATATTGAATAATCTAGTAACTATTTTTAATGTTTTAATATTTAAGTATAATTTTGTTTACAATTGAGTTCTAATGCCTAACAGATATATAATAAATTATTAAGCTATAGGAAATAAGAGATGATGTTATAAACCAGCTAGAAGAAAACATGAAGGAATCTTAGTAACCTTGAGTTGAGTAGTGGTTTCTTAAATTGTTTAAGAGATTTCAAAAAATCATGAACTATTAAATTAAATTATCCTTTACTAAAATTGAAACAATTATGTCTTCAGAAAAAATATTGAGAAATCTAATACTACACTCTAAACTCAAAGGTAACAACAAAATTTCTTAATACTGCCTTTTTGAAATAAACCTTTATGTTTCAGTTAAAATATTGATATATATATATATATATATATATATATATATATATATATATATATTAGTTAGGATATTATACAATCCAATAACTATGTATACTATTTTAATACTTAAATGTTAATTTTAGAAACTGGCCATAAACTTCTTAACAAATGAGTAAACCATTCGGCATTAAAAACTTAAATCTTGAAAGGGTGCACTGATTAATAAATAGGTAGAGTTCAGAGGATTTTCATAGCCATGAAAAACAGTCTGGAGTTTAGACAATCATAATGTGTCACAACAAATGTATCACTTCGGTTGGCAAATTGAAAATGGGGGAGCAGGGCATGTGTTGGACTATTGGGTATATGGGAAATCTCTGTACTATTCTCTCAATTGCTGTGAACCTAAAACTGCTGCAAAAATAGTCTTAAGCTATCTTTATAAACTTAGAACTGCAGACTGCTGTATACCATTTCTATTTTTGATGTGATATTATTCTTATGCTGGGCTAATATCTTTATTCTTGATGTATTTGTGCTTTCTGCAAGATCAGTAGTTCTTCCTTTACCCTACAGAGGAAGTTTTTGAAAGTGTGACTGAACAGTCTTAAGGGATACACACCAAGGAGGACAAAGGAGACTTTAGACAGTTTATTTGGCAACACTGCTTATGTGGTTAGAAATTTTAAAATGTCTCCTAATTAAGATTCTTCACTACTTCAGGGAAATAAGACATGAACAAAAATTCTCCAAAATTTTAATTGCCTTAAGTTCTAAAGTGCACATTACTGATTTCTCTGCTTCCTTTGTCCCTCCTCATCCTATGGCTGCATATCTGATTGGCATGTCATCTGCCCCTGACAAGGAGCATATTAAATTTTAAAAAGATTCAAAAGAGAGCCAGGGGACATCATACGGCCATGGAGCGTGGGGGAGAAGCATGCCAGACGGAATTCTTACAAACAAATTAGCACCTATTACAAAGACTTCTGTGTAGACAAAACCTTATCTTAAAAGGGATATATCAATAAGCTTAGGATAACTCACCATAAATTTTAAAAGTAAACTTTGATTAAAAAATAAATAAATTATACATTTCCAACATTGTTGACTATTAACTGTAACAAAGGTACCAAGTATCCCTTGCTATAATTTTTTTGTTTTTTGTTTATTCAGTATGGTCTCTGATTCTCAAATAATAGTAATGAGTAATTGATCAGTTCTGTATTACTTCATATGAGAGAGAAAATTGTTTTTATGGATATTACTATGGATATTTTATGGATATTATTGTGGATATTATCTATCCACAGAATGTAGGTTTCTTTATATTTATAAAAACTCACCAGGATCCCCCCAAAAGAGAAATTCATTCAACTTCATGGGGGATATATATATATATATATATATATATATATATATATATTTTTTTTTTTTTTTAAATAAATTAAATAAATCACATCTAAAAATAGTAGATAACAACATATACCAATGTGTTTTATATCTAGAAATACTCCGCTTCAAACTGAATTTCTAATCATTTAGCTACCCAACATTGTATTAAAGGTTCTAGCCACCATGATAAGGAGAAAGACAAAAAGAAAAGATGTAAATTGAAAAGGAAAAGATAAATTAACTTTAAAAAATCTGTAAGAAAGTTACTGAATCTAAGTGAAAAGAAAGGCTTCATGAAAATGATCAATATATAAAAATCAGTTTTATTCTTTATACTAGCAATGTACAATCAGAAATTAAGTTGTGAGATAATAAAATTAAATAATCAAAAATTTAAAAATTAAATGTGTAAGGCCTATATATTGATGACTATAAAACAGTGCTTAAAACATAAAAGCAAAATAAATGGAGAGATACAACTTGTTCAATAGTTGGAAGGTTGATGAATAATAAAATGTCAATTCTCATAAAATGTATCAATAGTTTTGTTATAATTTCATTTTTTAATACAAATCAACAAACTATTTCTGGAATTTCTGTAAAAAATACAAAAAATACAGAATTTTACAAACAATTTTGACAAAAGATGAACAAAGATAAAGAACTTACACTACCTGGTTTAAATATAAATATAATATATCAATAAGCAAACAGTGTGATATTTGTAGGAAGACAGATATATTGATTAAGGGAAGAGAAGAAAGACATACTCAAACATATCGTCTGTTTCCAACAAAAGCATTTCAACAGGAAAAAAATACTGTTTTCAACAAATGATGCTAAAAGTATTAGATATACATAGTAAAATAAATAAGCCTCAATGTTTAGTTGATACTATACACAAGATGAATTTACCACAAATTCACATAAACAAAAGAATATAAATTATATTTTGCATTAAATATGGCATAAATGAGTAGTTCCATATAAAATATTTTACTATTTAAATCTTAATTTTGTTTAAGACTGAATACTAGTGTCCAACAGATACAATATCAATTACTAATCCCTAAGAAAGAAAAGCTAATGCTATAAATCATCTAGAAGGAAATTTAGAAGTAATCTCAGTGACCTTAAGTGTGTCAATAGTTACTTAAATAAGATACAAAAATCATGAACTGTAAAATTAAATTAGATATCATCAAAACAAAAGTAAGCATATTTCAAAATCAAAATATAAATTAAGAGGGCAATTGTAAAATATATACAACAAAGTCTTTGTGTCTTATAATTTGATAAAAATACAAACACCCAAGTGGGAAAGAATGAACAAAGGATTTGAACAGACACTTCTTCCAAGAAGATACATATATCACATATAAACTCATAAGTTGGTGCTCAGATAATTAGTTATTAAAGAAATGCAAAATAGTACCACGATTGTGCTGCAATTTTACATTATAACATATGATAAAATTAAGACAATCCCGTTCTATATGCTAAGGAGAATACAGTTTTACATTTTCATAAACACTTAAAATGCATCTATCATTTTACCCAAACATTTCATTCCTTGATGTTTACCCTTGACAGATGAAAGAATGTATCCAAAGACTTACAATTTTTTGTTTACACAATTTTGACTGTACTAGCTAAAAACTGATAATAACAGAATCCTTGGAAAACATCAGATAAACAAACGATAACATATCTATATAATGGATTACTACTTTACAACAAAAAGTAACAAACTATTGAGAAACACATGAATTACAAATAATGACGATGACTTAAAAAAAACATACAGAAATATAACATAGGCTGCACAATTTTATTTACATAACATTCTGGAAAACTGATAATTCTGCCAATGATTAAAGATCATGGTCTGTGAAAAAAGAAAACCTGAAAATGTATGACTGTAAGAAGAATGTAATCAATTAAGAGTGAATATTTCTTTATCATTAGTTTTCACATTAAAATTTTTCAGAACCACACGAGTCAGTGCTGTGGAATTAGGGCAATGGCAAGACCCATTTTTATTATCTACCTTATTACATTAATAGAAATTTTGCTTTTCATTTTTTTGATTTCTTTAAGCTTTCATGTAAATGTCATCTATGCAAGTCATTGTAGGCTCAAATGCTGAAGTTGTTTGTTCTAAGCCTAAGGAGAGATTAGAGTAGAGCAATGCCAAATTTGTTTTACATAATTTTCTGTATAATCAAATTTTCACAATAGATTTGGATACACTACTGTGATTCACATGACTTAAATCACTAGAGCAACACAGCCTCTCACAAAGGTTTGACAATTTTTCAACTTTAGGATAGTGTGAAAGCATCATGCATTCAGTAGAAACTACACTTGAAATTTTTAATCTTGATCTTCTCCTGGATTAAGAGTATGGGTTATAATA
Organism: Spermophilus citellus; assembly: GCF_964194105.1. NCBI lineage: Eukaryota > Metazoa > Chordata > Mammalia > Rodentia > Sciuridae > Spermophilus > Spermophilus citellus. The sequence continues at coordinate 60,863,813 of NC_138183.1, read as the reverse complement.
CCCTCTTGTGATGCTGGGCAGCTGCAGGAAGCCATGATTCCCAGCCACCTGTGCAATCAGGAAGGCAAAAAGCAATGCACTGTGCTGATAAGCTCTGCTGTTCACTAGGTTAGGTGCATTCAGTGTATTTTAAACACATCAGGTGTATCAGTACATATTCCTGTTGCAAGTAGAGGAGGATCTGTATTCACTAATTCATGCAATGAAATATATGAGTCCCTATCATGTGCCACATACTCCCCTCCATTCAGTGATAAGTTACATAGTGATAAGTGTTGCTTTACTTGACTGTTAAAGGCAGGCATCAAATCCAAGTTTATCTTGACATTTCTCAATATGACATGATGCCTCTCTGGTGCCAGGGGTACTAACTCTAGGACTTGGATAGAATAATGTTTTTTTTTTTTAAATTTTTATTTATTTATTTATTTATTTTTACCTACTCCTGACCAGGTGGTGGAGGAAATAGTACAGTTTACCTTTAATTAATGGAGTCATTGGCTTTATATTTTACAACATTGCTATTTCTCTCTAGATGTGATTATGAGATTTGACACAACATAATATTGTTTTAGCAAAAAAAAGCCAGAAAAATAAAATGCTACCATTACTATGATAGAGTTGAGGGAAAGAGGAAGAGAGAGAGAGAGAGAGAGAGAGAGAGAGAGAGAGAGAGAGAGAGAACGCAATATCAAGGAGGGAGAGAGAGGAAAAAAAAGACAAGGAAGTGGGAAGAGAGCAAGAGAAATAGTGTCAAAGAAATAGTTCTGTTTCAAAAATGTAAAGTTTAAAAGTCAATACATATTTCTGATTCCATAACTCTTTCTAAACCATGGATTTGTGTTTTCACAGCCTAAAGCAATTTAGTCTCATTGTCCCTTTGAACTTTAAGAAGTTTTACCTGATCCCTGTCAAAAATCCAAGGAAACTCACTCTTGGGGAGGTAGTTGTTTAAAGAGAAGCTTCTTTAATGTCTTGCTTGTTTCTTCCAGTATTTTCTGCTTTAAGGATAATAGTTTCCTTTGATTATGAAAACACAATGTTTTTCACATTTACATTCTTTTTTAAGCACTTGGCCACAGCTAAAATGGCTAGTACTTTTGAGATGGGTTTAATTTTCTTTCCATGTTGAAACATTAATAGTTTTTTTATGTTTAGTACATTGTTTAGTTTGTGTATTGTAAAATTTCTTCTTGGCTGTGGAGGTTTGTTCATAAAATATATTTCAGGATTTTTATTCCATAATACTATGGACTTATGTTTAGTGTTTTAAGTCTTCATCAATATCCTCCTACCTGAATAAATGAAATATTTCATTAAATTGATTTTCAATCAATGTGAACTACTCTGTTCCCTGTAAAGTCCACAATTCATAATGTTGCCATGATTTCTTTTAAAAATCCTAAAAAATACCAAATGTTTCTATTATCATTATGTTTATAATAATATATATATCCTCTCCTAGATTGATATATATATAGTAATTACAATAACAACAAAAATAAAACTATTGACACTCTTGCCCCAACCTCTAATTCTAGCTATTATTTTACCAGCCATACTTACCAGTCACTTCCCTTTGAGCACTTATCCTCCCAAACCTAGACATGGTACATATAAGCATGCTCTATGTCTTTGATTATATATTTTCCTTCCTGGAATCAGATGCTCACACAAAATTGCTAAACACTGGGTAAATTAACTTTCCTACAGTTTGTTCATCTCAAAATCATGATGATAATTATGCCTTTTCACACTTTTTGGGATTGAATGAGGCAATATATGTAAAGTGCATAGGTTAAGAATGGAATATACAAGGCTCTCAATCATTGTTAACCTCTAATTACTTCCCCCCCACCACCACTGTAGGAACCTACAATGCAATCTAATTCTTTAGTCTATGTCTCTTGGGTCCACAGAAATGCCCTACACACAAGGGATGGCTGATAAATGTCTGTTAGATATAGGATGCTGGAGGAATCTTTACAAACTTGGTGACATGTGTGGCAAAGGAGCACACCTGAGCACTTTCCTACAGTTTGGAGATATGGACATAAAATATCTGAATTTATAGTCTATTTTTCTGTTTATTTTAAAGTTGGTTATTAAATTAAATAGGAACAAATATTCCTCTTGAATTCTAGACACATGTAGGAAATCAGCCCACCACAAGATGAAATTAATGTACCAAACTAGTTGAAATCATAAAGCTCCTATTGAAAACTTAAGGGACCTTATGGAAAAGGTCAGCTGAAGGTACCAATGTACAGACAATGTTTAAAACAAGGAGAAAATTCTGCTTGCTGCTTCTTCCACTGAACAATAAGGTTACAGTGCTTGCCCTTCTTATCAGGCTCTGCTTTTATAAACACCCTGCACTCTAGCTGATTCTATATTGAGTTGTTTAAACCCAAGGCATGAATTTTTGAACTCCAGAAATGAATCTTCTTGTTAGCTTTTTACACACTTCATTTTGATTATTTGCAGATTGAGAAACGATTCTCATCTACCATTTATTAATAATTAAAAATAAAAATAAAATAATTTTAGAACATTATCATTGAGCTCCTGATAAATCAAATAGAAGGTAAACCTACAATTATGACATACTTTAAAGTTTGATGTTTCTGTGTTGTTAACAAACCTGTTACCTCAAGCTTAGTGAAAAAAAATACAGATTCCATTGTTGCTCACCCTAGAAAACATGTAGATTCCAATATATTTTGGGTCAATTTTATTACTAGGATATAGTAGTACTTAAACACAAGATATCACTATTAAAGTCCCAAATACAATTATAATAACATTTTCAGTAAAATAATTGCTTACAATAGGCTAAGGTGATTATTCAATTAATAGTTAGTATAGCCTACTATATGCAAACAGTGCTAGGTGATCCCATAAACACTACATTATAAACACTGGTGTACTAGCCTTTTCCTTCCATTAGGAAGTATAAACCTTGATAGAAAAAGGAGTTGTAGAAAGAGAAGAAGGGTTATTTTTGGAGAATTTCATGTAATATTGGTCTCAGCACTTACCAACTTCTTCATGAGATAGAACCAAACCAAAGAGAGAGCAGTTACTCTTCAAGGAGATGACTGTGATAAAATTTTGCAGTTCAATTATAAACAGAAACTTGTAAAAACACAGAGACTTTGACTAGAGGAATAAAGAGTGATACAGAGTCCCTAGTGCCAATCTCATGGCCATTCTGCAGAAGATGAGGGTGGAGGTGAAGAAAAGATGGAGGGAACCAAAGAGAATATCTAACACTTGATTCAGCATTATAGTGTATATTATGAACAGTAGATAGACCTGGAAACCCATAGCACATTTAGTCCTGGGAAATTTTTCCCCACTTCCCAGCATACAATCACAGTAGTAATGGCAGCCATCTTGAGAAGGTCTTGAGTGAGCTTGCTGCACTATGTGTCAAAGGTGCTTGCATTTACCTGTCTCCGAGAACCCACAGCAAATATCCATACACTGAATCAAAAGGCCATGGAAGCTAGTTTGTCTCTGGGGAAAGGTCTCTTAATCAAAAGTGCTGATAACTCTATTTGGTAGAAAACCAGTAATTAATGCACAAGGGAATGATATTAGTTAATAATCTTAATTAAAAGATATTGGTAAATAAAAGAAAAAACTTCCTACATTTTAAGGAGTCATGTGTCTCCTAATTGTATATGGTTAGTAGAAATTTGTTTAGTGTATGAATAAATGAGTGAATGAATAATGATACAAATGAATAAAAACATGAAAAAAGATACAATCTTCTACTGGAAGCATTTTACGTGTATGTGTGTATGTGTGTGTGTGTGTGTGTAAAGGGAAGAGAGTTAGTAAATGAAACAAGAAGATTAACCAAGTAGGTAAGACACTTTGAAAAATACAAAGTTAAGTAAAGTCACATGAGGGGGAAATGACATCAGGTTGGGAAATTTAAAAAACATGCTTCAAGAATATGATAGCATGTGAGATACGCTTAAGAATTAAATTTTGACATATTATAAACCACTTCAGTGATAGAATGTTGCCCAAAGTAATGCAAGCACTGAACATTAAAGAAATGTATAAATATTATGAAATGGAAACTTCTGTTTTATGTTTTCTTTATTTTCCTAAGCATGTTCTTGCTGCTTCTGCTTTCTAAACCTTTAATAATTATGTAGTTCACAATAGGGGCCAAATGAACAACCTAAGTTTGAAGTGCAGCTATGCAAAGTACTAGGCATATGAGCTTCAGAAATTTACTTAATTTTTTAAAGCACAAATCCCATTATCTATAAAATGGTATTAAAACTTAATTCACTTTGTTGCTTTAAGTATTATCTGAAAGACACAGAAACAATAACAAACATAAACTAAGCCCTTAAGAAAGTGGATTTTTCCTTTTATTCTTCCTTATAATTATTATCATCATAATCATTTAACAATATCCCTTCTTTAAGTAGTTGTTTATCTGGGTTCTGCAGAATTCAGATCCATTTCAGAACATAGTCTAAGGCAGGAAATGCTGGAGATGGACTGTGCTATAACATAACATAAAGAGAATACTTGTTACCTGCAGGAGTCCTCAGTAGAGAGACAACAGTTCTAAAAAATATATAACATTTTATGAATAAATGTAATTGCAACTTTACTAGAAAATTAAACACTTTAAATAATTGATTAAAAGAGACTCCATAAATTAAATTTAGTTTCATTAGTCATCATTGTTAATTGTCCTTATTAATGTAAAATCTATATACCTTCAGGGACAATGGCATCTCAAATCCCATGCCTAAGTGGTACTCCCAAAGTGAAACCTCATGAAGTTTCAACTTATGCTTAATCGGAAATGATTAAGATCCATGCTTCAGAAAATTGAAAGGATAGCTATGCAAATTTTCCTCCTGGATAAATTAAAAATTAAACAGGACAAGATCCCTTTTAAAGCTCTAGTTATTCTCTGAAAAGTTAATCCCAAACAATATTAAATCAGGGACACACTCTATTTCTATACACTAAATTTTAAGCTTGTTTTAGTAGAATTTTTATTTTCATAATTTATACACACATTACCATATACTCTGAGCATTTTATGATCCAACATTTTATGGATTCAGCATTATTTCCAGTTATAGTTGCTGTCACATTTGTGTCATTTCCATAGATATTTCCCCCTAAATGACCTCACACTGTTTGCACATTTAATATTGGTTTATGGGATTGTAGAAATAAGACATTTCATACATCTCACTGTTTTTCATATTTATTTTCATTTTGTTTATTTGCCTTCCCTGGAAACAAGGAGGTAGGCAGAGAAGAGGACTGGTTTTAGATGGTAGAAGAACAAAGAATGCAAAGACACAAAGAACACTGGGAAGGGACATGGAGGAGAGGAGCAGTTAAGTTGGCTCTCAAGATGGGAAGGGGACTGAGACCCTGACTCAGTGTGCTCTATGTGATTTTAAGAAATTTTTAAAATAACTATGTCTCCTACTCAAGAAAACACAGAAATAATTATGCCACACCACAGCCTCTGACTCTTAACTTAGGAAAATTGGCAAACAAAGCACTTACTGAAAAACAGCTTGCAAAAGAAACAGAGAAGGGGAATGAAGCTGATTTGCAAAAATAAGAAATGCTACCTTTCCAACATGGGTCATGTTAAACACTAGTTCTACACAACATCAAAGAATACTTATAGTGGAAAACAATGTCAAAACAACAGAGTCTGTGCATACAAAATTAGTTTGGAGATTACAGGTTAAGTAACATCAAGTTTTCTATACTGGAGAGGAATTCTAGGAACCTTTAATAAGTGGATAGTTATTCTAAATCTTCACCATGAGTTCTTTTTGAGGGACCCAACTTTTCTGGAACACACCTTTCAACATACCTACATTAAGCTAAGTGTAAATTCTTGGCCCATACAGTGAGAGGCAGTTCAGGAAAACAATGGAAACCTTGCAACAAGCACTGGGATAAAGAGATGACCAGAATTTCATTCTGTCCATAAGAAACCTGTGATCTTCTTGAGCTTGCTTTCTACTATAATGCAGTGTTGTAGTCTTTTACAAGTAATTTGCACTAAGTGGGCAATAATGTGTGGTAGCTTAGAAATTTGATCCCCTGAATCAGGCAATGCATCCCTACATTTTTTCTGCTCTTTTTCAAGGAAAGATGTTACTTCTTTCTATCTTATAATCTAGTCAGCAAATTTGAACTGCATTTCAAAATCTTCACCAGATAAGTGATTGAAAGTGATTTCAAGATCTCTCTGCTTTTATCTTCCCTGCTATGGTTGCTGGAGAGTAGCAAGAGGAAACTTTAGAGCTATTAGTCACTGAAGAAAAGATCAAGTGATTGTTCCCCTTGTAAAAAGTAAACTTAGTTCTCTTTTCCTGTTGTAGCCAGCATGCTCTCCACAACACAAAAGACATTATTGTACTTGATTTTTTTCCCATTACTAACAGTTATGGTAGCTCTCAGCTTCTCTTTTGTCTCAAGATCTGCAGGAGTTATAAGAAAAAGTTCGAATTTTGACCTGGTAATAGGTAAGATTGAACCTCAAGATGTCCCTTCCTGGTGGCTGGTATAATACCATCAGGCAAAATTAAGCCATCTATGTAATTACTCTGTCAAGAGGAAAGGATGGCCACTTAAAAGTTGACATTTGACAAACTATAAAGAAAGTAACTTATCTAAAAATCTAATTCATGACCCAGATTTAAAACTAAATATTCTCATTAAAAATTTCTTTGCATTATTTAACAGTTTTTCACTCATTTGTCTTGTGACAAGTATTAATGTTAATGTTAAAAATCTTTCTTTGTTGTTCCTATAGACTTTATACACACACAATACACACATATATAACAGCTTGCAAAACAGAGAATGGGAATCCTTATATATATATATATATATATATATATATATATATATATATATATGGATGCAAGCACACAAATACATGAGGGTTACATAGGAGAAAATAAAATCTAAGTCTCTTTCTCAATCTCTCTCTCTCTCTCTCTCTCTCTCTCTCTCTCTCTATATATATATATATATATATATATATGAATTTGGGGTGCTGGAAATAAATATAATACATAGATATACATAAATTCAAGCACATTTAGGTGCCAGCATTGATGCCTATAGATGACAGAGCCTGCATGCAATAAGATATGGAAATCATTGCCATATTTCAAAAAGAAATGCTTAGATATTTTCCTTTATACCCAATAAGAGATTATGCATATATTTGTCAATTCATAAAAATGTTAGCTTTGTTGCTGATATAATATGACCATTTTGACAACACATATCTATCATAGAGTTATTTTAAAAGAATATCATCAAGGAACCTCACTTTTTATTTTAGTTACTGCATTTTTGGTACTTTTTAAATGAAAGTTATTTGTATATATTTGAGGACTATGATAGCTTTAGCACAGCATAAACTGAACATTTATTATTTTAAAGCATTTACCTTAAGAGATGAGAAAGAAAGATTCTAAGAAAAGAGACTATAAAAAAATGAAAAAGCAAGTGATTTCTTTCAAGGTTCAGGTTTAGGGTAATAAAATATATGCCATGTGTTTTCTCTGACCCCTCATTCATTTATATAAACAAATTTTACATTAACCTCAATAATTTTATAAGACAGCTGAACAGTTTCTACACTTCTGGATTCCTGCCAATACAAGATGTACTGAAACCAAATTTTGCAATGTCAAAAGATCTAGTAAGTCTTTGTGAGGTTTAGATTAGCATCAGATCAAACTGGGAGTCTTAAATGGGCCAAGGTACTTTTTAAGCTTTTCCTCAAATGATCTTTAGTGGGAAACCATTACAAAATAATCCCTCTTTAAGCTTAATCTCAGGTCTGAAATCCTTTGATCAATCAACAAACACTATGGAACATACAGCATTTAAATTACAAAGGAGAAAACCAAATGCAAGTCTAAGGAGAAAAATAAATTCACTTAGATTGATATTCTTTTCATTTCCCCAAATATACTCTGAAGAGTAAAAGGGAATCAAAAGAGAGTCAAAGAACAAATTGTGTATAAGTTTTATTTATATATACATGTCTTTATATTTTAAGTATTTATATATAAAACATATACACACAAATATATGTATGCCACATCTATATATAAATGTTAAAATTGATAATATTTACATATTCATAATGATTATAAATTATTAATTAATATCAATTACTTTTAGAGGCAAAGATGTTTGTATACTTGTGTCCATTCTTTTCCTGAAAACCATTTGATTAGAAAAACAATATGGTATATGAAAATTTAGTGTTACAAAGTATAGTTTTTCACTTGTCAGAAATGTAAATGTAATATCTACTAATTAATTAAATTGCAATTGCTGATTAAAGGCCTTTGAATAAGATAAAGGAGTGTAGTACTGTTCAGACATCAATATCAAATGACTTGAAACAACAATGACAATACCAACTATGTGTGTGTGTATGTGTGTGTGTGTTTGTGTGTATAATGAATATAACTGTTAAATACCAATTATTTAAAACATTCTATTTTAGGCAATAATCATGTGGATAGCACAATGCCAGGCTTTTTTGCTTCTACATTATAAATTACTTTTCACAATCTTTCTACAATTTCAATATTATTGCTCTAAATTATAGGAATGAATATCTAAGATTCATAGATAAAAACTCAGTAAATCAAGATCTTGTGGCTAGACAGTAGGTTTCTAAATTAAAAGAATAAACTTTTCAAAGTCTGATTCTATTTTTTTTTTTTATGTGAAGCAGTCTAAGAACCTTGTAGATGCAGATTATGGACCTTTCAATCTAGGTGATTGTGAACAGTTCGCTTAACACCTTTTTCTAATTTTTAAACACAAGAAAACAATAACATCCACATTACGCAGATGAAGGGTGAGATCTGAATGATAACACACGTTGATCCCATAGTGCAGCAGCACATGCTGAGTACACAAAGTAGACTTGTGTTACTAGGGATCTTTGGGTCCTTAGTGGGTCACTATGGCAGATTACTTTTTCCTAAGTATGGTCCTAACAATAGACAAATACTTATCTTACAATGTGACCTTACATCTTTCCATCCTAGGATCTCACTTATATCTAGAATTTAAGGAAGAAGAATTCAAAGAAATAGGAAATAGGAACGGTGGTTACCAGTGTCTAAGCAAGTGGGGTTGGGTGAAGACACATTTGTCAAAGGGTACAAAGTTTCAGCTGGACAGGAGGAATTGGATCTGGTGGTCTACTTCAGAACAAGAGGGATATAAATTAATACTAATGTATTGCATATTTTCAAACTACTAAAATAATTGTTTTTAAACATTCTCACCACAAAGATATTATTGGCATGTGTCTGCCTCCCCTCTTCCTTTTCTGTTGAAGTCTAAGTCACTAGGTTGGCAATAAGCACAGGTCACACATACAAGTCATGCACAGACACTCAAGCCAACGGGCCAATCTAAGTTCCCCAGCAGTAGCCATTATCAATGACCAGACATGTGCAGAGTGAGAAAGCCTTTGGTTATCAGAAGCCTCCTCAGGAGTCTCACTCTATCTCTATGATAAACTCCAAGGGAAAATCACTACACGCAACCCCTCACCCCCAAGAGGATGAGTGATCACTCTCCTTCTAAGCCACTATATGGGATAATTTCTGATGTGGAAACAGAAAATCACCAGTTACCAAGGTTTTATTTATTTTTTTAATTATATTTTTACTAAAAATAGGCTAAATATTTTCCAGAGCTAACATTCATTTTTTTTCTCCCTAAACATATAGTCTTATTACAAATACAGAGATGCTGAATTAAATTTAATGCTTTCTTTTCCCTTGATACCCAGAAAGAGAGGGGATGACCTACATCCACTCAGAGAAATGTTTGTCATAAGATTGTAAATAAATAGGGTAAATACATATCTTAAGGGACTGTGGATCCCCATAAGATTGAGATCTCCCTAAATTCAAGAGTAAAAGAGCATTACCATCAGTAATTGCCATAGTACTAGAGATTTTACATTCTTCCATTTGTGGAATGAATTGGAAGAGGTTCTGACTATTGATAAGGAAATCAAACTGTCCAGAGACTTTGAGGATAACTGTTTACTTAGGGACTCAGTTGCTCAGGAAGATATAACCAACTAACTCTTTTAACATATAAAACTAAAAGTCAATCCTTTTTATCCATTTTAAATATAGTACTGGTGTCTGAATTTGTGATGCTAATTATAACTTGGTTGCATCACTTAGCTTTATATATAGGGGCTAGAGGCTGTCACTGTTTCAAGAAAAATCTGTTGAACAAAGGAAAAAATGTCTTAAAGGGTAGCATTTATACTCATAAAGTGGACTTTGGTGAACAGAGAAGCTTTCTCCATTAATTACGTTGATGAAGAAAAGAGTAAAGATATTAATTGATTATGGGGCTATACATATATTTTAAGAGGCAAACTCCACAATTTTTGCAGGGAATGAAATCATCTTATTTTTCTTCTCTGGCTATGAGGAACTGTTCTTCAATCAGGAAAGAAATACATGTTAAGTCTATAAAATTTCAATTCCACTATTCAGTTTTTCAGTGTAGGGCATCATTCATGCCAGGCAAGCACACTACCACAGAACTATGCTCCTGACCCCAATTCAGCTCTTAAAAAAAACTGTCAAAGGAAGGAAAATCCTAATTTAAATAAGATAAATCAGCCCTAATTATGCAGCTATAGAAATGTAATTATGTTGAAGATAATAAAATGCTGCCATTTAAGCTTAATGTTAAAGAAAGTATCTCTTTGTAGCAAATTGAATAAACAAAAACTGAAGGGCTCTAGCTAATCATTATCCTCTCCACCGAGGACAACAATTCGAACTCAAAATCATATACTTTCCTTGACTTGCTTTTAAATTGCTATTTATTTATATTTTATCATTTACATATGAGTATTTGTTTTAAGCCAGCAAATCATTTGTGCATGCATATAAAAGCAAGTAACTGAATTTACAAAATAAGTTATTTAAAATCCAAAAGTAATAAGTGTAGGGCTTTGATTTACAAAATGTGCTTAATAGTGTTTTGAATCTTTCCCCTGGTGATAAACAATATATATTACATAAGAAATGTCTCTGTTGAATATTTGGGCCAACTTCTCATTATTCAGGGTGAATGTTAGAGATTGTCAAATGGCCAAGACTTTATCTATTTTTTACTGTTGCCAGGCTGATGACCCTCTCTGTGTGTATTTGAACATCTTTACTAGACAGCAAATGAATAAAGCATAAAAATGATTTAGCCCCATCAGCTTTCTGTTAGAGGAAGTCCATGCTTGGTGACAATCAGGATGACAGAAGACTTTTAATTATCTCTGCAGTTCTTGCATTTCAAATAGAGTAAAAGGTTCCCAGAAGGATGGGGAACTTTTGTACTGCCAGCTGTAGGAAGGAAAGAATTAAATTAGTGCTATTCCTCTGAACCCATACCCTGACATCATTTCCTCTCCTGCTCAGAAGGTCACAAAGAACCACATGTGGACAGAATTTCTATAATGTTCTGTTGACATGCGTTTGCTCTATTTGCTCCCTTTCTCTCAGGAGACTCCTAATAAGCATCAACAACTGTAGTCTCTCATAGTCAAAAGGATAAAGTCTCTGTCCTCCTCTGGTTTAAAAATGAATAATCTTTTCACTTGCTCCTTATATACTCCATAAGCCACATATTATTTTTTTAAATCTATGTAGCCCTAATGTATCTTAAGAATACATTGTTGAATAGATGGTAGGACAAACAGAGGGGCAAAATAATTATTAGTAAAAACATATTTAATTTGCTAGGTACAGCACAAAGCACTTTAACAACATGCCTCAAGTATAGCTCTTTCTGTGTGGCGACTAAATAATTTTGTCAAGTCATTCTTATTATTTCCTTTGAACTATCTTTGACTCACACTTTGTTCCAGTAATATTAGAGATTTAACAAGTCAGTTATCACATAACTGATTGGTTATCTGAACAAGTCTTCTTCTCATCAAAAACCTTAGAGACCACTGTTGCTCCCAGGGTTTAGGATAGAATTTCTAACATGGCCTGCCTGCCTCTCCAGGCTTGTTCTTCATGTGCCTCTTGAAAGGTTTAGCTGATGCAGCACCTTTGCACTGAAAAGATACTAAAGCACGTACATAACATCTGGTTCTTCACATCACAGCTCCATGAAGTTCTCAGTCTTCCTTTATCATGTTCAAATATGATAAATGCCTTTCCATATTCAACAAATTCCATACCCTGGGGTGCACATATTTAAGTGAATTTTGGAGAGTGTTTGTTTCCTCTTCAAGATTAAAAGCTCAATAGGGATGAAGAACACTGTTACCTTCTCTCTACCTAATAGAGTTGCTGACATAATGCTCAAAAATTGTTATTAGCTTAATAAGATTAATTAATGACTGAGAAGTTACTATGTGTTAGTTTAAACAGGTTTTGTCTCAACTGCCCAAAATACAAGGAGAAAAGATTTCTTCTCTCACAATTTTCCTATCTTCATCATAGCTTCATCATATGTGGCTTATGGAGTATATAAGGAGCAAATCATCAGTAAGAAGTAAATAATCAATAAGCCTCCAAGGAGGTAGTACCAGGACAGATGGGTTCAAAGACCACAGCAAAGCAGGCACACCACTCAGGGCAAAACTGGTAGACAAAGAGGCAGATGAATGTGTAGCCAGGAGGAAAACACTAGACCTAACGTGGGCCACTCATTATTACTCAAGTCTCTCTCAACTTGAGCTGAGAATGGATGGGCATGTGTCCCAAGATAGGCCAGTCTGATTCCTTCTTTAAAAATCTGAAAACTCAGGATGTGGTTAATTGCCTCCCTGATTAAATCCCAGTCAAAATGCTAAGATGCTTATGGTCACATGTATCCATTATGTTAAAAATAAATAAAACCAATGGACATCACATAGTAGAAGTATAAGAAATCAAGAGAAGGGAGGAAAGAAGGAATAGATTAATAGACTGAGAGAGTAAAGTCAAGAGAGGAAGGAAGAAGAGAGTTAATTGCCAGATTTCAACTGTTTAAAATCAGGTATGCTTCATTGACTTCCAATCCTGCCTTTTTCAAGGACAGGATATGCTCTGTGTATGGTCATGTGAACTTAGGGGTTTGGGAGGGTTAGAAATGTTTCATTAATGTGGTTTCACCAGGTTGAACCATGAAAAATCCTGAAGTAGATCATTATAAAAGAACCAAGAAACATAGGGTTGTCAGAGGCTATTCTGCTATAATACCAAAGTGGTAACCACTAATAATGTGTTTAGATCGTCATGAAACTTGATGCAATTTATGTAAGCAATTTAGGAATTTTTATACACACACTTTCATTTAGCAACACTTTTAAAATCAGCAGTAAAGTAAGTAATAATCTTTATGCATAATATTGGCAAGCCAGCAATTATCTGGGTAGCTACTTCTGCATACTTCCCTGCACCTACATATTTTAATACCTAACTTGTATAAAATATACAAATAGATATAGAGTGTGGTTTAAGCTTTGTCAGGTGTTGATTTCCCCTCTCTCACAGACGTACACACTCTAAGGAAAAACAATTTCTAGTTAAAAATTCAAAGAGGAGGGATAACAACTGGATAATCAGTTCTCACATCTCATATTAATTTATACGCCACTAAAAGCAGTTCCTGTATGATGAAGAATGGATTTTTAAACATAAAAGTGATTAATTAAACTTTAAGACAGTATTGTTGAGCTTGTTTATACTTTGAAGATATCTGTTTTTTTATCTGTACAAATTCCCAATGTAACTGACATTCTTTGTCATCCTCATAATATGATCATAATTTGATTACTGACATCAAAATGTTCTTCATATGGAACTCAGGGATAATGTCTTGTTTATACAAATTTCTCAAAGTATTCTGCTCCTATTTTTGATATCAGACTTAAAAAATTCTACAAATTGGAGTTTCTATAATCTCACCTATGTGATTAACCCAATTCAGTTTCTAAGACAATCTGAACAAACTATTTTAAGTTCACAATATAGTCTCATAATGATTTTTCCCCATTATTTAATTCAGAGCCTTTCTTTATACCTCTTTTTTAAGTATGAACATTTTGACCTAATTAAAAGTATTTATTTACCACAGTTCCCCCATTAAATAATCCTTCATTTCAACTATAAAATAGCCCAGTAACACCTTTAAATCTTGAATTCTAATCACGTAATTGTTTTTTGTTAGCTCCTTTATAGTTATTCTGGCTTCCCAAAGATCCAGGCTAGGAATTTACTTTGTGATGCCACATTTCTGAATATGACCTATAGCATACACTCCCTTTGTCTATCTTTGGACACAATCTCAACCAAGTTCCCTTTGCCTGGAGAGCTGAGTTAAACTTCTCAAGCTCCCAGGCAACAACAACCATCTCCAGTCCCCAGGGGGTCTCTGTGTTGGTGTCTGTAGACCTCATTTCAAAGGTACTTGTATGCTCTAACTGATACTGTCACATATTTGTGTGAAAAAAAAAGTTTATCCAAAATTCAAATTTAACTATGTGCCCTGTGTTTTATGTATTATTAAGTATAGTAATCATAAATGTGACTTGATTGTTACTTAGACCGAGGTCAGCTCCTGGGAAGTTGGGTATAGAATGTGGGACTAGAGTCAAATAAACAGAATCATTTGGTGAGCATTTTCAGAACTTTAAAAAACTCAAACGCAAAAACAAAAACAAAAACAAAAAAAAACCCACTTTGGTGTAATTTCAGATTCCAGGTCCTGTCCTAATTGAGTTGTTTAGCTAGCAGGGAGCTTTGATCTCAGGTTTCTTTCTTTCTTTTCTTTTTTCTTTCTTTCTTTCTTTCTTTTTTTTTTTTTTTTTTGCATAGACAGATTCAGTGTTTCAAATAGATAGTTTCAAAAAGGTCTTCCCAGTTTATATCTCCAACTAAGATTTATTTCTCCCTCAAAAATTAGCATTTCTAAATATCTTTCTAGGTATGATGATGTGAGCCTAATAAACCCCTATAAATGCTTTATATTCATGTCATCAGGGGTTGAGTTCTGAATTGCTCAGTGTGAAGACACACATTAGTGTCTATGAATGTCACCACAAGGTAATACTTACCCTAGGAACATGAGTATGTTCTGCATGCCTCCAGATTTTCATAACAGAGAAAGAGCATTTGTGCTCATATTAAGATAATTAACAAAATGGTGGTTGTTTTTGCACTTGGAAATTTCCTTTAAGTATGGCATTATACTGTGTATTATTACAAGTCTGAACTGACAGCCTTGTTGTCCCTTGCCAGCAGTTTAGGAAATAATCTAAAATTTTAATTGTGATTTCCTTGCTGTTCTTTATAATCCTTAGGCATCCATGGGAGTTATATTACTTAGGGAATACATATGGTCATTTTTCTAAATATGCCATAGGCTCTATTACAAAAATGAAATTAACTGTTAAATACTAGTTCAAATAGATCAAAACAAGTACAGAAGACCAAACAAAATGATCCTAGAAACTAGAAGACATGCTTACAAATGAACCTCATAGTTCACATGACATGCACTTACTCAAATGAAGAAAAAATTTAAATACCAAATGGGATTTGAAATAATGTACAAGTCAATTATTTTAGTGACTGGCATTGTTAAGTTCATGAAAATTTGAAATTGAGTTACATTGGTGGGGTACTGAAATTAGGACATAGAAACCAATCAACCAAACAAAATAGAAGAGAAACCAATTTTGGAGTTTGAAATAAATGGTAAAAAATGTTGAAGAACAAACCATCTATTTGGTACAAAGAAGGTACAATGAAATATGAGATGGGATTATAATAATGAAGTCACCCAGCCTTTCTTCAACATCTACACTGACTGATTTGATCCTATGTTAAAACAGAGTTTATCTCAATTACTCTTCAAAAATGCTTACAGGGTAGGCTGTGTCATCTCTATGTGATGGGGACAATGTTTGTTCAACAGATTTCAGTCACTTGTTCAGAATCACAAGTGATGAAGCCAATATGAAAACTGAAGTCTAAAATCCAAGCCCATGTTTTTAGCTACTGTACTGTACCATAATTATTCACTGATGATGAGCTGAAGTATACTTAAGAAGAGCAAAGTGAATGGATGTAGTGCTACTAGAAACCAGGAGATTCTGAGTCAAGTACACACTTATAGGACTAGACTAGATACACAGGTATGGACAAGCCACTACTTCTCTGAGCCTTATTCACAATTGTAACAACAGGAAATTGACTGTGGTCTACTTTCTGAAGTAGTAGCCCTTAATTTATTCATGCCTTCTTGCATCTAAGTTTGTGTAGAGTCATTGGGCACTGATGTTTAGATTGGAAATGTGACTTATTTTGGTCAATGGAACAATAACAGATATAATCTAAGCAAAGACTTGAAAATGTCTTGTTCACTTCAGTTTATCCTTTCTCACTGCTACTAGGAGTCTTGAAGCCATGGCTATATGAATAAGCCCAGACAAGCTTATAGTGAACATCTGACCTACTCTCACCACTTCAGGTGACAACTGGCACCAACATCAAACATATGAGTGAGGCCATCTTTGTGCACCCAGTGTCCAGCAAACCTGCCTATTCTCTAGGCACATTGGTACATCTAGGAAAAGCAATTAGAATTGATGAACTGAGCTTCACCAAAATTGCTTACAGAATTTATGGGCTAACAAATGATCATTGTTTTAAGCTATGAGTTAGCAAAACTATTTTTGTTGTTGTTGTTGTTGTTGTTTTGGGGTGTGTGTGTGTGAAGGAACTGATAGTGAATGTTTCAGGGTTTGTGAGTCACATGATTTTCATCACAAGTACTCAGCTCTGACATTGTAATGCAAAGGCAGACACAGACAATAGAAGAAATAAATAGGCAGATTTGTATTCAGAAAATTTTATTTACAAAAGAATATATCAAACACAAGTAAACAGCCAGTGTCTGGTACCTGGTCCCTGGACAATAGTTTGCTGACACTTTTTTTAAGCCAATGAGATCTGGGATAATTTGTTATTTATGGAAAGCTAACTGATTCTAGGATCAAAATGAACTAATTAAAATCAGGAAATCAATTTCCTCAATTAGAAGTAGCATTGTAGGTAAAATTAGCATAACGTGAAAGTCTGCAACAAAAATACCAAATTGTGGAGGCTTGGGTTGTGGCTCAGCTATAGAGCGCTAGCCTAGCACAAGGGAGATGCTGGGTTGGATCCTCAGTACCACATAAAAATAAATAAATAAAATAAAGGTACTGTGTCCAACTATAATTAAAACAATATTAAAAAAATATAAAATTGTCATCATTGACTAGAATGGGAAAAGCTTAGTTTTTCCCAAATTATTTTTAAATGTGGTAAGTGTTTCAAACTTTGGATATAGTTCAAAAAATTAATTAGACAAAATACAAATATAACTGAAACCTCACCATTACATTTTCCATGGCCCAGTGAGGCCAAATCTCATATATGCCTACATATATGTGCACACACCCATACACATATACCACATAGAATGAGTTAGAATGCAATTTTTTTTTTCTTTTTGTGTCAGGGATTGAATCCAGAGGCACTGAACTTCTGAGGCACATTCCCAGTCCTTTTTATTTTTATCACAACACAGGTTCTCACTAAGTTGGTCAGAGCCAGGCTAAATTGCAGAGGCTGGCTTTGAACTTGCTATGTTCTTGCTTCAGCCTCCCAAGTCACTGGGATTACAGGCTAACATGCTCTGTCAGAACACAATTTTAAAAGGAACTAATTAGGTATGCTTTATAAAGCATAATTTTCAAGCAAAATTAAAACATATAAAGGTAATGAATGTTAAGAATAAAATCATGTTTGAGAGGAAACCGAAAGTTTGCAATAAAATCTTATTATATATAATATTTATTAAATACAAAGTGTCAAACATTCCCCCTTTGTATTATGTGCCACTTGTAAACATATCTCAAAATATGAGAGTAAAGAGAATAGATGATGCTAAGGAACATGGTGGTTCTCAAAGACTTGTGTGACATTAAATGCTGAATGAGGATAATTTTGACCCAAATATGTCACTTATAATATATGTAGAATGTATGTCAAAAGAAATTTAGTTGATGTTATTAACTGGGTGAAGCATTTTACTGTGGACTTGAATTGATAATATCAGGAATGTGTGGAGTGATGGGGGAAGAAGGAAGGAGGTTGGAAGCAGATTATAGAGTAGAAAGAGGGAGAATACTTACAAAAAGTACAGTTCGAACTGAGTACAAATTGAGCTTGAGAGAAAACTGCATGTTATGCAGAGAATAACTCTGTGTTACAAGCTGATTTTAGAAAGAAAAAAAACTAACCTATATAAGTTATTGCTATAAATTATCTGGGTTAAAAATGCAGAATAAAAGGCCATTAAGAACATTCTAGAATCTGTTAAACTATTATCAAGGAAATTCATGAAGAAGCTAGGGAATAATTCCTACCTCTATGAGTATTCAGAGATGGCCCAGATGAACTTATCCTAACAGTTTTGGAAGTGGGTTGAATATAAGTTACAAAAAATAAGTATATAAACGCTAGACATTTAGTATCTTAAGAACACTGACATCTTGATTCAAGGTGTTAAAATCAGATTTATATAAGAAGCAACTAGTGATTAAGTAATGAAAATTTTATAGATTGTTTTATTAAAGTTGTGGTTTATGAACAAATGAGTTGGATCAGAATTAATTTTTTAATATTTATGTTTTATAGTCACAATAGTAAATGATTGGAAACTCTAACACAATACAAGAAAGGGAAAAAATTCTTGCCTAGGGCATTCTTGAGTAAGAAATTACCTTAAGTTTTAAGAAGAACTAAGAGTTATTTCTAGATTGGTAAAAGGAATGTGGAATATCACAGGTTTCCTAAATTATTTTGTTAGTAAGGATTAAGAATCTTTAATGTTTGCATAATTAATCTATCTCTGCTTTTTCTAATAAATATTAAATGTATGCATAAGGATGATCATTATGTTTCTATTTAATTTTTAATTGATACAGCAGAAAGACTTATAATAAGAAAATTGCCATATACTTTAACAGACTTTATATGGTCATTGAAAATTCTAAATGGTTTCATCACTCAAGAGAAACTTACTATTACATAAATAGGATAAGAGGAATATAAAGATCACACATACATATTGACCTCGTGTACATAAAATATTTTTTGTAGAGAAAAATTTTCATAGCATGTATTAAAGTGGCACTTACCTAGCATGTGTGAAACCCTGAGTTTGATCCTCAGCACTTCAAAATAATAATAATAACACCCACTAAAATGATAGTGATTATACCTGAGTGATAGTATTTTCCCATTATTATTTTACATTTTCTTAATTTTCAACTATGAACTAAACGTTTTATAGGAATAAATAAGACATCTTACAATCCTATTCCTTCTAATGTCAAAGCCCTTAAGGGTTCCTTATTTTGATGCTCAGCGGTGGTTCTAATCTCCTGGCAGATGATTTTGGCTCCATTTCCCTCTGTTCCTTTCCATTTAAGGCAGATGGACTGCTCTCACTTTCTTCATCAGAGGGTTCTATTTCTTCAATCCGGTGCCTTTGCTCAGTCTCATTTTTCCAGCATACTTCAATTATTTGTCTCCTTCTTGATTTTTTTATCCTATTCCCATTATCCACTCCTATTTTCTTATAAACCACTTTTTAAATTATGAATGATAGAAACACAAATTACAATAGATTTACCAAAGGGAAGAAAAAGGAGGGGGAAGAGGTTCACCTAAATATGCTCATTCCTCTAGGGAAGAGATTTTCAAGTTCAGTACTGTTCCTTGTTGTGGTGGGCTCTGTGTCCTGTGCTCTCTACTCATTGAATACCAGTGGTGCCCCATCCATCATCAGTTCACAAACAAAACTGTATCCAGAAACTGCCAAATATCTTCGAGAGACAAAAATCATCCCTATCTGGGAACCAGTGCATTAAGAGGGCATAGAATAGACCTAAAAGTTAAAACCACATTCTTGAAGCTCTTGTACTTCCACCCAAAATGTTCTTACTGTATAAAGTGAAAGCTGTCAGCCCCAGAGCTCAAAACTATCAGGAAAATACAAAAATTAAACTCATTGTTCAAAATAACCAATCTGGTAAGAAGTCTGATGAAATCTCTTATTGCTATAACCATGAATTTATTATTTCTGTGACCAGAAGCAAGAGAACATTTGAACAGGCAAGGGCTGGGCAACATACCTACCTTGCCCTGAGCAGTTGGCACTACTCAACCACTTGAGGAAAGAGGATGCTTGACACTAGGTGGAAGAAGGTGTTCCACTGTTCCTAACTTTATTGTTTCTGCTTCCGATGCCAAAAGCAATTTAAAGGTAAGCAATGCATTTTCAACACTGTTTATCTACCCATAGCTCCCAAACTGCTGCCTCATACAAAGTCCAATATACAGTCCCTTACGAGTTGAAGCTTTTTAAAAGAAAACATAACTTACTAAATGCTCTTAAGTCACTGAGAATAAAATGTTATCATAGTTTGTCTGTTTATAAGTCTAAAACAATTACTTGAAAATAATAAAATTAAAAATGTCTTATAAAATACCATTCTTAAAGCTATCCTTTTAAAAATCAAAGACTATGCTCAATTTTTTATTAATTTCCTTTAAATCAATGAACACTAAAATTGTCATCTAGACACTAAGATACAGAATAGGCTAGAAACAATAAGACACCAAATGTTGAAGATAAGCTTTTTGAGAGGAGGCACTATATATTACATTTGTGTTTAATCCTTGAATAAGATAAAATTTTATTTCTAATGAGTCATATTTTTGTCTTTATGTGTGTATATATGTGCATGTGTGTGTGCTTTAAATAGTACAGTGTCACCACTTACATAAGCACATGAAGAATTTTATAAATAATAATTTTTAAAAAATCTTTAAGTTATTTTCCTCAAATTATCCACAAGAATTATTGTAACATTTTTTTAATTATACTAATACTTTTTTCAGAAATAAAAATTTATTATGCTGGTATAGCTTTCAGTTTACACCATACTTTAAAAAAGGATTGTGTTAAAGCAGTACTTCTTTGGTTAAGGGTACTCTTCTCAAATCAAGGTAATACAATTCCAATATTGGATTTTAAAGAGTTGGAAAGCAAAACTAATGAGCCCTGATTTATATATTTTTGCTTTCTATAATTTTACAAAGCAATTTTTATCTGTCAGATAGAGTTGTGCCAGATATAGAGAAAACTTAATTTGAATATGATGTAAAATGCAGAACTGCCATAGAAAACCAAAATAAGAACCTGTCTTCCATACCAGATATATTATTTGATCTTCAACTCCTCGGGAACATTTCAGATTCAATAATAACAATTAAGTTAAAATGGAAGGGGTTTTTTTGAACATAAAAATATCACATTTCATGCATATTAAATATATCTTGGATACATTTTTCGTTCAAATACACAACTAGGATATAGACTATTTCATGTTCTTTGAGAAACTGTATGGAATTTTTTTGTATAACTCTTTTATAAAGTTATTTAAATTCTTGGATCTATTATTTTAACACATAAAACTAGGGGTACAGGTATTTAAGCCATGCTTTTCCATATTTGCATTTAAACTTCTTCAATATTTTGCATTTTAAAATTCAGAAAATATAATTTCATAAATATCATGTATGTTAGTGGAAATGTATTTAACTTCACATTGATATTTCTACAGGGTTAAAATATTATAGAACAATAAGAGTGAATAAAAGTTACATTTAATTTGATGTTGATTTTTGAGGGATTGAAGAGCTACATAAGAGACACTTGATGACTTCTGAGAATATGTTGCTATAAAAATTGAACTTCACAAGAGCAACAATAAAAAAAAATTCTACATTATCATATCAAGTGTTTTGTCAGAAATTAATCAGCAATAAATAGTCAAAACTGATAAAAGTAAATGCTTCTTTTGATAAGTAATCCTTTTTTGATATTTGTTTTGTTTTGTTTTGTTTTTTGACACTTTCTGTG
Organism: Spermophilus citellus; assembly: GCF_964194105.1. Classification (NCBI taxonomy): domain Eukaryota; kingdom Metazoa; phylum Chordata; class Mammalia; order Rodentia; family Sciuridae; genus Spermophilus; species Spermophilus citellus. Next base: position 60,841,733 of record NC_138183.1, on the reverse strand, counting down.
CTTAAAATTCCCATGCCTTCTGGGCAGTGTTTCATACAACTATACTCTAATGTAATTCATATACTATACCATTCATCCATATAAAGTACAATTCACTGTTTTTTTTATATTCACAGACTTATGCAACTTTCACCACAATCAATTTTTAGAAGATTTTCATCTTCCCATAAACAAACCCCAAACCCTTGTGTAGTCACTCTTCACTTCCCCCTCTGCCCTTCTCAGAAGTACCTGTTAATCAGCTTTATGTCTATATCTATTCGCCTATTCTGCACATTTCATATAAATGCAATTTTAAAACATTTAGTATCTTTTGTAACTGACTATTTCACTTAATTTTTTCAATATTTATCAATGTTGGACATATGTAAGTACTTCATTTATTTTTAGTTTCAAATATTACTTCCTTATATGGCTATACCTTTCTTTTTCATTCACACATTACTGGACATTTAAGTTGCTTCTACTTGCTGACTATCTTTAATAGTGTATCTATGAAAATTTATGTACAAATTTTGGTGTGAAAATATATTTTAATTTCTCTTGAGTATATACCCAGGCACAGACTGCTTTGATTTTTGAAAACAGAACTCTAAATTTAAACACTTTGTTTTTGTATCCTATTTTCTTCACATAATTTCCATTTTCTTACCAGGTGACAAAAACTACCTATTTTGTTTTTCAAGAGAACAACACTACATTTTGTTGCTGTGAGTTTTGTTGGACATAATTTCAAAACATAATTTTTGTTTTCTGTTTCATAAACCCACCCAGTGTTTGAACTCACATAAGTGATGATTTGCTTCCTATTTTAATTTGAGACCCTGTTTAAAAAAATCAATAAGATGCTAATTGACCCAATATTTCTCTATTTAAAATTCTAATATGGTTAAGAGAACTGAGAGAATATCACATATAATGTGTGAATTCTTTGAAGTCTTTGTATCTTAACTTCTAATAAACATCTTTCTTCTGTTGGGCGAGCAATTGAAATGTTATCTATCCATCACTCCTCTCTTTCAATTCAGTAAAAATGAAAAATGCCTGATGTCACTGTCAAACACACTCAGGAATACTTGATGAGTAAGCCCATAGGGGGGAAAATTGTCTTTTTCAATAAATGTGCTGATGAGTAGCACAACATCTGTATAGTTTTCTTTTTTTTTTTAATTTTTAATTCTTGTATTCAGAGAACTTACCTCTTTCAGATGATATACCCAAGAAGTTCTACAAGGAAATTATGACTTAAGGAATTATAACACATATAAGAACTAGAAATGTCCATTGAGACAACATACAAGTCTTGACTTCTTAACTGCCTCAGTTAATTAGTTTATACATCCCTTATTTCATATTGCCACATTATGTGTTACATATTAGATAGTAAATATTTATTGAGTAAATAAATAAGGGATATTATTGAGAATACATGTTTTTACAATCCCATGAGAAAATTATATTACTATCATAACACAAATTATAGCAAAAATTATAAAATTACAGCTTTTCTAGTAGCAAACTATATTAGATGTGGTATATTAAAGTTAGACTAAAAACTAAAGGAAAAAATATTTAACCTCATTAAAGGCCAAGTCAAAAATTCTGATGCAGTAGAAAATATTTAATAAAAAATATCTTAATATGAATTCTAAGTGTGTATGAGGATTTTCTGAAGGTCATATGCAATCTATAGTACCTTGTTCATAAGAAAGTTGCTTTTATGAATTCATTGAAATATAGAAAGGCTCCTTTATCCAAAGAACTACTGAGAAGGAAATGATACACCAAGCTGCCACAGAAGTGCAGCTAATCTCTGGTATCTGTGTGTGTTGGTGTGATTGACATTACATTTCTTCACAGTCTATGCAATGGTTAATAGCTGTATTTTCAAAAGGTAAATCAAGTTTCTTAGAATATTGTTGGAGTTAGAAATATTTATTTAGAAAATTCAATATATATCATGATACATGATATATATATTTCAAAATATACCATGCTTTTAATAAAAAATGTTATTGATGTTTTATTACATTGGTGTGACTCAATGTAATAACTACTTAATATAAAAAAATACCATCTTTCTAAGTCACAATATATTCTACTTCTAATTGTATCCACCTGAGAGATCTTCATCCTTGAGAAACTCATTTAATGTCTGTGGGTTTCTGTTGCTTCAAATCTAGTGGCAGCTTTGGCCTCCAGATGAACTCTAAATGTTTCTCTCTCTCTCTCTCTCTGACATTATAAGCTTCTATCACAGTGAAAATCATAGTACAGATATGGATGATATACAAGTCACATTAAGATTTATTTCAAATAGATATGTAGTTTGAACTGTTTATGAATCACCTGTGCATGTGAAGCTTGGGAGAAATAAAAAGAGAATGACTTGCCAGGACTCCATTCTCAGGATGAAGATGAGAACTAGCATATGACTGAATTATTTGGTGGTTGGAATCTAAACAGAGGCACTAAGACAGCAAGAGACCATTTATAAATATAGTGACTCAAAAAATGGCATTCTCCAAATAGTTTCCTGCACCTATTAGAACTGGTAAGTTCTTCAAGAAAATCAAGCAAAAAAAAAAAAAAAAAAGATAATTTGGTTTGAGTTAGTATGACCTATGTTGATATTTAAATTTTTCTGACCATTTTGGCTCTGGCACAAATACAGACAATTCAGAATGATATCAAACTCCCTGAATATTGAACCTGTATTCATTGCCTTTCATAGGCTTTCTATCTTCAAGTGTGGTTCATAGTTAAAAATGTCCAGTCACTTATGGAACAATGGAGCTTGATTTTCTTTTTTCTTTTCTCTCATTTTGTGGTGCACTTTGAAGGGGAAAAAAAAGGTATTCCGTGTAAAGATTTTAAAATAACTCAGAGGCCAGATTTACATTTCTCCATAATTCCAGTCATTTTTTTTTGTCATCTCTTCTAAAATTCTTTTTGTACTCAGGATATTTAGGAATGAGAAAGCAACAAGGGGAACATGCTCCCAAGCAGTAACCACAGTGGAATTGCAGGCCAGCATGTATTGCAGTGACTAGAATTGGGGACATAAAGCATTGCATAGTTTTGCCTAGATAATTTACATGATGATATGACTAGGTTTTGCATTGATATTTCTGAGTTTATGGTGCAGTTAAGCAGAAGGACATAGGAATTAGAGCACTTGTTTTCACATCCCACAGAGCTGCTATGTTTGTGCAGACTCTTGACTTTGCAAGGATAACACATCTAAGGGGGCATTTTTAGGTGATATCCATTATATACTCCTAGACTGTAACAAAGTTTTCTTGTTGGTGGCAGTAAATTGTCTTTTTCTTTTGTCAAAAGTCTTTATATTTTATTAATTTTTTGGAACTGTCTTGAGTAAAGGAACTTTTTTCATTCTATTTGTATGAAGATATCAGATGGACTAGAAATATCCTGGAATCTGAGACATACTCTTTTGAAATATAAATCTTTGGATAATTTAATTAGCTTCTTTGAAGCCTATTTCCATTCTTGGTTAAAAAGAAAGAACTAATGTACTTATAAATTAATTTGAAGATCAAATAATGTTCCTGAACATATTCTGTATTGCATAAATGGTATTTCATGTGATTTGTTGTTGATAATAAATAATTTTATATCTGATATTGTTTGGGGGAAACAAATGAAGGGGAGATTCTGCTCTACTAATGGGGTAGACTTTCAAAAAGGAGGGTAGCATCCCTTCCCTCTCTTTGAAGGTTGCATAGAAGTCTGACATCTACTTGATATTAGGTCAAGGCCCCTTGTCTCAGAATTCTAGGGCTGATTGTTAGAAACATTAAAAATGTCACTTTTAAAAATTAGAAATATGCAATATAGAGCTAAGAAATTGTAAAACCAGAAGTACAGTGTGATGTAGGAACACATTTGAGATAGCTCCTGTGAGTAACATCCCTGAAGGACATTATAATGAGAGAAGAGAACCTCAAAATCTATATGGTACAGGGGGCGTTGGGGACACTATGATTTGGGGAACTTTCATATAAGAGATTAATTCTGTCCCTTAGGCTGAAAAGCTGGGCACATTTACTAACATTGAGATATTTTCTATTACCCAGTCCTTTTCAATTGTACTGTAGGGGCTCTACATTAATTACTAGCACAGCCTTTCTGGGGCCACCTAAACTTCTGATTGCTTGTTTACAGTGATGCCATCTGGATGAATATTATCCATGAAAGATGAGTATTATAAAACAGTCACTTGTAAAAATAATTTCTGCAGATGATCTCAGGTTAAACTTATGGAAAGAGCTTAATTCAGCCATTACTTTCATTTGCATATTTAATTTTCCTTGGGAAATGTCATGGGTTCAGCTCATTAACAAATACATGACACAAATGCACAATCCTGCACTTTCCTTCTTTTCTTTGATGCCCTTACAACACTTACACCCAAGGGCAATACAAAAAAAAAAAAAGAGAGAGAAGCTAATTTTCTCATTAAAAGGGAATGGAGGTGAGAATAATAACTAATTCCAGCCAAGAAATGATCAGAACTTAGTGTGCATAGCATTTTGGTAAATCAAGACACAGTCATTAAAATTATTGTAAAAAATTCATTTGAGCAACAAATCTTGAGACACATTCATTGCATTAGCCTCTAGGTACTTCTATAATATGATATAGAAAGCTGTAGCTGATAAAGGAATGAATTTTTAAGTCTGTGAAATTTACTCTTATATATCATGCAGCTACCTAATTGATTAAAAAGCACATATATTGCACCTGGCACATGCCTAGAGAGTAATGTACTTTTATGATTGGGAACAGTAAGTCTAATCCTTTAACAGCAGAAGGTCAGACAGGGGAGAAAGTAGTCTCTTGATTCAAAATTGCAGGTCTAATCCATAAGCATGGAGAGAAAACACAACACAAATTAGGTGGTTGACCAAATCACCACCACTGTGCCTATGCTTTGAGTGTACGAACTAAAACGACTTTGATCTAATAAGAATCTAAATGTAAAGTAAGGAGGGAATTAGATTAGATTTAATTTAATCTAATTAAAATCAATGGGAGATCAGTTGAGGAACAGGACCAAGGGGGATTCAGAAGGTGGGGGGGATGTCAGGAATGATATTGGACAAATTATATTGTTATATTATGTACATGTGTGAATATTTAACAACAAATTCCACCATTATGTACAATTACAATGCACTAATAAAACATGAAAAGAGAAAAACTAATTCTTTTTAAATGTAGTATAAGTGAGACATGGTTGAATAAAAAGTAATCAAATTATTTTACCCTTGATACTTCAAGCTCTGCATGTACAAAGGATAACCAAAGAAAAAGGAGAATATTGGAAAGATGTAGCAAAGGACTACCCACTCCTGGTGCCATTTTAAGGCTTCATTCCATTGTTTTTTCTTTTTGTTATAACTGATTCATATCTTTATATCTCATGCAATATCATCCTTCTGTCTTCTATACTAGAACCTTTTAGAGTAGCTTATTTCAATTTGAAGAATGCACAATAAATTGAACAATATAATATAGAAACATTTCTCTGAATTTCAAAAATAGACCTTAGTTTCAGTGCTGGATATTTGAGCAAAGTATTTCCATGTTTTATTCTATTAGTTATTTCTTTAAAGCAAATTAACTTGCCCATATGCTTCAGTATCTGTATGAGTATTTTCAAAGTAAATTAGTAAAAGTTTACATATCATCTGGTGCTTTTATTAAAAATCTATGTCTCTTACTTATTAAAAAGATAATTATTTTTTATTAACATTCATCTTTTTAGAAGATAGAAAAGAAAGTGATTAATAATATTGACCTGGGGGCAGGTTAGGTTTTATCTGTACCACAAATAATTAAGGAAATATTTTTTTTTCTTCTCTAATTATCATTATCCTCATTTACAGATAGATAAGACTACCAGAATTCAACATAGGAGGTTGTGAGTTTAAGATGATCATGATGAGTTGAGAATCTGATGAAGAATATTCAATGCATTCTAGCTAATATATGGTTGTATTGGAAAGTTATGTTTCCTGGTTCTTCTATAATATTCCTTACTGAGCTCTTCCACCACAACATTAAAATATGCTCGTTTGTAATATCACAGTACTCCATGCAACTCCCAGCCCAATCATCATAGAATCATGTACAAAGTGGAATTACATGAAAATGATAACTTTTTATCAAGGAAATTTTGCCTCCAGTCTATAGACAAAGAGCCTTAGAGCTACTTTAAAAGGTTGCTGTAATCACCTGGTGGCCCCTAGATACAAACATCAAGAAAGTTATTAAAATAAGTATGGTAATTAATTAGAACACACTGCTCATTGTTCATATTTTGTTTCACTGGAGTATAGCAGATGCAATATTCTATATATAGCCTTAATATGAAAGATTTCTTAGCTTCCTGGGAGTCTTGTATACAAATAAAGTGTTTCAGGAGAACCTGAGGGTGAGCTGGAGGTCAACAGGGGAAGATGCTCAGTAATTCTCAACTACATCTGCTCTACAATCAGACAACTTCTGGACTCATCTGATTTGTACACAGTAATAAGATTTCAATTAAGATTACGCTGCAGAAAAGCAAAGGCTGTGAGTATGTGTGTTTGCTGTTTAAAAGTTAAAGCCCCTGATCTGGCATAGTACCAGCAATCTGGAGAACAACTGCTCACTTACAATAGCAACATGAAAGAGGTCAAAGAAGATGGTAGAAAAGGGGAAGAGGATTGGCTTCATTGGCAGTATCATCATAAGTCCTTCAAATGTTAAATGTTATCAACATCAAGAAAACCCTAATCTGAAAATATTACATGGGACCAGATAAATGTATCTAAGAGAAAAGATAGCTCAGAGAATGTATTAGAACCATCTATATTTTTTGTTGTTGTTGTTGTTGTTGTTTGTGTGTTTTGGCTTTTGTTTTTGTTTTGGTACTGGAAATTGAACCCAGGGCATTTAACCACTGAGCAATATCCAAGCCCTTTTTAATTTTTTTTAATTGTCAGAGAGGGTCCTGCTAAATTGCCTCACTAAGTTGCTGAGGCTGGTCTTGAACTTGTAGTCCTGCTGTCTCAGCCTCCCAAGCTGCTAGGGTTACCGGTGTGTGCCACCACACCCATCTATGGTTTTTGAAGGGCATCATGTGAAGAGGGTCTGGAAGATGTCTCCATAATATAAGGAAATAATTAAAAGCAAGTTAGTTGATCTTCTCATGCTCTTCCTCTCTATTCTGTTCTTAGTTGCTCTCCTTATATCAAAGAAGACATTTGGCATTTATTTTTTAAGGATTGGCTAGCTTCACTTAGCATAATCTGCTCTAGTGCCATCCATTTCCCTGCAAATTCCACGATTTTGACATTTTTTAGTGCAGAGTAATACTCCATTGTGTATATATGCCACATTTTTTTTTTATCCATTCATCTATTGAAGGGCATCTAGGTTGGTTCCACAGTCTAGCTATTGTGAATTGTGCTGCTATGAACATTGTTGTAGCTGTGTCCCTATAGCAGAGAGGAAGAGCATGAGAAGATCACCGCTAAACAGGGATGAGAGGGGGGAGGGAAAGAGAGAGAGAGAAGGGAAATTGCATGGTAAAGGAAGGAGACCCTCATTGTTACATAAAATTACATATAAGAGGAAGTGAGGGGAAAGGGGGAAAAACAAGAGAGAGAAATGAATTACAGTAGATGGGGTAGGGAGAGAAGACGGGAAGGGAGGGAATAGGAGGGGAGGGAAGGGGAGGGGAGGGGGGATAGTAGAGGTTAGGAAAGGCAGCAGAATACAACATACACTAGTATGGCAGTAGGTAAAAAAGTGGATGTGGAACCCATGTGAATCTGCATTATGTATATAGGGTAAAAATGGGAGTTCATAATACGCTTGAATCAAATGTATGAAATATGATATGTCAAGAACTTTGTAATGTTTTGAACAACTAATAAAAAAAAAGAAAAAAAAGCAAGTTAGGTAGATAATAGGAACTTGAGTTCAAGATAGTGAAGTCTAATAGGATGATCCAGAGATATGTTTTGTGTAGTGAGTTCCCTGTCACTGAAGGATTTCTATAGGCTGGACAATAGCTTGGCAAGATTATTATATCAAAAGGGTAATTTTTCTGAAATACATTCCCAAATATGTGACATAAAGACCTCCAGGAATGGGGTGGTGAATAGTAGAGTTACTGTGAGGCATCTGTGATGTCATGTATACAAGCAATGTTGCACTTGATGGAAAGAAAAGTATATCTGTCAAGTGTATATGCTATTCCTTTTCAAACAATATATATCTATAAATATATAGATTAATATATATTAATAATATGTATATTAATCATGATCTATTGTGATTAATAAAGTATGAATTAATTATGAATGTCAAAAAATTAAAGCCCCTGATTTGGAATTTACATTTTCCTTATTTAGAACATATAAAATACACTATGCTAGATCAAATAAGAACAAATTTTACTATTGATTCTGAGATATTATCATTTTATGCCAATCTGTAGGTTTAAATATGCATAAACTTTCCATATTTTAAAAATTTCTTTTTCTCTCTGCCTCATCCTCACTTTCTTTTGTATTATAAGTCATAATTCTCACCATTCCCCAATTTGTTCTTCAACTTTGGTCACTAGTAAAAATTTAACAAGTACACTTCAAGGTTATATGAGTGAAGAAAAAAAAAACAGATATTGCCTTCATGAAAACAAATGACTTTTTAATTATGATTGACAAAACCTGGATGATTTAAGAGAGACAACAGAGATGCACGACAACATTTGTCTTTAGGCCCCTCCTAGTCTATGAGATTTTGTTAATTGCACGTTGAATTTTTAGCTTCTTTCCCTACTCTAATCTTTCTTCCTGCTATAAACTACATTCCCACAATATCATTCTGATCATTTCACTGATAAAACCTATAGAATACTATCTAAATGCTTCTGCTAACCAGACATCAATATCCTACTTAAGATAGGTCCAAATGCCTACCTAATCTTCAATATGCATTGGAACTTATTTATTAGAAACCTATTGCATACTAGATACTGTATCAGCTGGGGGGCATACAGTGTAAGGCTTAAGAAAAACGCCTTTTCTCTGAAGAAGGACACTTAAAATGCCAAACTTTGAGAAAAGCATACATAACCTCAAAATCACAACCAAGAATTACAAGTAATATACCATAAGTACTCTTGATTTGATTCTTATTCCTATGTCTTTTTCTAGGGAAGTCCTTTTATCTTCACCTCTATAAGTTCTTATCATCGTTCAACGAGTGGGAATTTTCTCTCGTCCACATTTCATGTTCTGACCATATCTTTTATTCCAAATGTTCAGTTTTTAAAATCCTAGATCCTGATGTCTTATGATAGCACAAAAATGAAAGCTATGTTCAATGTTTAACTTTATTGTTACTTATATTAATTATGATAAAAATTATACAGACCTAATTGTGAGATTTAAGTAAATCAGGATGTACTCCTTGAACAGCCTAGATTTTTGTTTTTCCTATTTACCATTTTCCCATTAAATCATTTCAAAATTAATAAGGAGTTTTTATAATAAAGATTAAATTTAGTTAAATTCACTTATAATTGGTTTCCTAAGATTGGGTCTTTTCATGATTCTCTGAAAAATAGTTGGCAAGAAGAGAAGAGGATGAAGTAGGAGAAAATATGTATTCTAAGTTGCCTGAAAGCATAGACCAAGTCTATATCATGCCCAGAATAATCTGAACAATAAAAGTAAGTTTTAAATAATTAAAACAATACAGATTCAGATAAAGAAGTTATTATAAAAAGAGTGTCTGGTTCTCAACTCTATATCAGAATTGCTGAAGGTACTGTTGCTGGGCCCAACTCCTAGAATTTCTGATCCATAACATGCATAGTTAACAAGTTCCCCTGTGTGTTGATGCTGCAGATTCAAGGATCACATTGAGAACTGGTCCAGAAAGAAGCAACTATTATATATAAAACTTCTTCGTCTGGTAGTTTTTACTTCATTTGTGTTGCTCTCCTTTTACCAATAAAATTGTAAACTCCTTGAAGCTTTCAAATCTCCAAAAAGAGTAATAATCTCCTTAGAAAATAAAAATTATCTATGAATTTTTAATTAAAATAAGTTACAAGCCAGGTGATTCTGAAAGATTCATTTTAGAGAGACAATATTTTCCATTTTATAGTCATTTTCCCCACATTCCATATTAAATAATTGGTTGTATCTTTCCTTGACTACTAGGTCCATTGTTTTAGCATTATTCTTGAGGTGGTTCTGTATGCCTTGGCACATGAAAGATTGACTGGAAGAGAAAATCTGAATGGGTATTTCATATGCATAAAATTCTTTTGAATTTATCTGTGTAATTTTGTTGATATAGATATGTTTTATATGTTTCTGTATATATAAACATGTATTTATGCACACATATATAAAACACATATATGTTTTAAAGAGACTATGGTACTATGGCCAAATAATTTTCTGATGAATGAATAATTAATAAAATAAACATGAAAATAAATAAAAGAAAGTTCTTGTAAGAGTGATAAAGTTATCCAAGAAACAAAATAAGTGTTTTTGTGGGAAATAGTGGTTAGTTTGGATGCCAATTAACAACTTAAATGCAAATATTCCTTTTTCAGTTGGATTTGTTTACTCCATCTTGAAGTAATATTTTTAAAAATAAGGATGGCTGTTATGTTCCACACACTTAAAGGATGAGATAAGGTGAGGTAGCAGCGCTGTATGCTTGCCCTGCTTTGTGTCAATTTCTAAATCTTATTGAATGCCCAACAGTTAGGGGTACTTTTTGAAGCCATGCATGAAGAAAAAGGGATTGAGAAAAGAATAGAATTTTAAATCACAGTTCATTTAAGACTATTTTATTTTACTTGTGATACTTAAACAAAAAATTGGATGTAATTGAATTTAGGTTCTATAGATATGCAAAATTTAGCCTGAGCTAGTCATCGACCATACATATGTAACAAGTTCTGCTATCTTATACTAAAATTGTTGAATCCTTCGTAATACCCTGAATTAAATTGACTATCATATGAAAACTTAGCCTCATTAAATTTTGAACAAACCTGTTTAACACTTAGTAAAGGTCACTACCACAATTTAAAAAATGACTCAAGATGTTTTAAGTGAACATCCTGAATTTTTTTAGAACAAGGATAGGCATTCCATTCCATTTATCATAAAATACAGACTATTTTAGAATTATTTTAGTCTTGAAACTCCTGAGCATCTCTTGTATATTCATACAATTTCAAAAATATTGGAGATCTAAGTGATTAAATTTTAAGAAAAGATGTAAAATGTGTCTTTGATCAAAGCTGAAGGAATCAGCAAATTGTACCAACAGGTAATTTTAGACATAAGGGAAGTTATTAGACAAGGCCATGGAAATAGTCAAGCAATGACTGTAACTTTCAAATCTAGTGAGAATGGATTTGAATTGTGACTCTACCAGATATTTGCTCCATGATTTAGGGAATTTGTTAATGTTCTTGACTTTCTAAAATGGAAATGACAATAGTTACCTTTTAAGATCAGGCATTAACTTTTTCGTTTCAGGACAGTGTCTCCCTCTTAATGGCCACTAAAATACTTTTGAGAATGAATGTTAATTTTTCAACACAGAATTTTGTATGTGGACTAATATTAAAATTGGCTAACCTGAAATGAAATAAGACTCCTTTTTTCAGACTAGCTAAGGCGTGTAGGCATGATAAGCCTTTGTTCTCCCTATCTATGAAGTGGAGAGGTTTTACTAGAGGATTTCCTGGGATACTAACTTTATTTTTCTATGATTGGGAAAGAAATCCCCAATTTGAATGATATTAAGATTCTGTAGCAGATAAATTACCCTAATGTTAGATAAGAAATATCTATGGCTTTCAATCCTAGTAGAATGTTGTATACTAGAATGTTAAGAATGTGAAACATCATTTAAAGAACAGACATAAATGTTGTAAGGGAAGGTAAAAGTAGAATTAGCAAAAATCACATTCTGTTTCCCAGCTAAAAATTTTCTTGATACAAGTACCTCCTATAAGACCTTAGTTAATTCCTTCACTCAAACACTCTTCTCTTATTTCAACCTGCTTGTATATCACATAATGTTCAATTGATTTATACTCAAAAGTTTTCTTTCATTAATGTGCATTCTTTAAAAATTAATATGTATAATTGTACAAATCAATGGATATCACTGTGGCTTTTCCACATGTATACATATTGTGCTTTGATCATGCTCAGCCTCCTTTGTAAACTCTCTCACTCCCCGCCCCTCCCTTCATCCCCCTTCTCAATCCCAAATAGTCCCTCCTCTACATAGAGTTCCTTTTTGGTTTTCAGTTTCCATTTATGAGAGAAAACACATCATCATTATCTTTCTGGGTTTGATTTACTTGTCTCAATACAATGTCACCCTCCACTTTCATCCACTTTTTTTTTTTTTTACAAATGACAAATTTCATTCTTTTTATGACCAAATAATACTCGATGTGTGTATATCCCATATTCTCTTTATATATTCATCTATTGACAGGTGCCTAGGCTGATTCCATATCATGGCTATTATAAATATTTCTACAATATACATGGTCATTCAGGCATCTCTTTTTGTATACTAATTTCATTTCCTTTAGGTATATACCGATATACATATACCCGTGTGTGTGTGTGTGTGTGTGTGTGTGTGTGTGTGCGCATTTAACAGCCATTCTAACTGAAATGAGATGAAATCTCAATACAGTTTTGATTTACATTTTCCTGATGGCTAAAAATATGGAGCATTTTAAAATATATTTATTGGCCATTGTACTTCTTTAAAGAATTGTCTATTCATTTTTCATTTTTAAATTATGTATTAATTATCTCTCAGAAAAATAGTTGGCAAAGATTTTCTCCCATTCTGCAGGTTGTTTATTCAGCTGTGCAGAAGATTTTAATTTTATGTAATCTCACTCATTAACTCTTTTTTTGTTTCAGTAGCTATTGGAATCATCTCCAGGAAGTCTTTGTGCCAATATCTAGAATCATATTTTTTTGTGTGTATTTTCTTCTAGTATGTTCACAGTTTCAGGTCTTCTATGAAGGGATTGGATTTATTTGAGTTGGATTATATACAGGGTGATAAACAGGGATCTAGTTTCAATCTTTGACATGTGGATATCTAGATTTCCTAATAACATTTGTTGAAGAAGCTGTCCTTTCTCCAATGCATATCTTTGTACCTTTGTCAAGAATCAGTTAACTGAAGATGTACAGATTTAAATCTTGGAACTCTGTTCTGTTTCACTGATCTACATGTATATTTATATGACAATACCATGTTGTTTTTGTTACTAAGGCTGTGTAGTATATTTTAAAATCAGGTCTTGTGAAGTATCCAATGTTGTTCAGTATTGCTTTGGATATCAAGTGTTCTTTGTGTTTTCATATGAATTTTAAGATTTTTTTTGCTAGCTTTGTGAAGAATTTCATTAAAATTTTGATGGGGGCTGCATTGAAGCCATAGATCCTTTTTGGTAGTGTGTTAGTCAGCTTTTTATCACTGTGACAAAAATACACAGCAAGAATAACTTAGAGTAGGAAAAGCTTTTTATGAACTGTGGTATCCAAGGTCTCAGTCCATGGTCAGCCAACTCCATTTCTCTGGGCCCCAGATAATACAGAACATCATAACAGAAGGACATGGTTGAGTAAAACTGCTCAGCTCATGGTTGCTTGAAAGTGGAGAGAGGGGCAATAAATAAACCCTTCCAGTACATGCTCCCATGATCCACTTCCTCCAACTAGGTTCCAACTCCCAGTGTTCCATTCAATGGATTAATCCAGTAAATGGATTAATTCCCTGATGAGGTCAGATACCCAATCATTGCCTTACAATCCCATGTGAGAACTATGCTTTTTTAATGGCCATGCTTTTAAAACATGAACTTATCAGAAGATATTTAAAATCCAAACTATACAGGTCATATGGCAATTTTAGCAATAGTAATTCTTCCAATTCATTAACATGGGTGATCTTTTCAACTTCTTATGTCGTTTTCAAGTTCTTTTTTCAGAGTCTTTTATGTCTGTTGTATTACTACTATTTTTCAGCATAATCTTCACATTTCTATTATGAAATCTTCTATCCTGTACTTTCTCCAACAACAGAATCACAGGTTGAAGTTTAGATTTTGTCTTCTATCACAATTCCACAACATCTACACACACATATGCACTCTCTCTTTCCTATCTCTATCTCTCTATATGTCTCCTTGACTTAATGATAGAATTATGTACCAATGAACACATCATGAATTAAAAATGTGATAAGCCAAAATGTATTTAATATGCCTGATGCACTGAATATCATAGCTTAGCAACACAGTGCACTATAGAATGTTAATTGTTACCTGCATGACTGTGTGGTGGATTAGAAGCTGTGGCTTGCAGTCACTGTCCAGCATTAAGAGAGAATATTGTGAGTTACATGGTCAACCCAAGAAAGGGTACAAATTCAAATTATTATTTCTAATGAATGTGTTTGCTTCTACATCCCTGTGATGTGAAAAATAATCACAAGTTAAACTATGGTAACACAGGGACTATTTGTAAATAACCAATGAACTGATTAATTTATATTTCACAATTAAAGGCACATAACATGTAAAGTGCCTGCTGATCTCCCCAAAACTATGTAACATATCTTTGTATATATGGTCATGGCCCAGTCTCTCTTTTATAGCAAAGATGGATTCAGTATAGGTTTATTTATGTGATCTGTTATTTCATGTATTTCTCTACTACTGAATCATGAACTCCATGTGGGCAAGGACAAAGTTTTTGCTATTTATCTGCATAAACAATAAAGTATGCCAACAGACTCTAAAAACTCAGTGTTTGTTGAATAAGTTAATGAGAAGTAAAGTTATCTTTGTCATTACTGTTTATACTTTTTTTTTATTTATTGGTAAGTGTGAACATCTTTTTGTGTATCTATCCATGTTATACATTAATTCTGTGAATTAGTTTTGCTATGTGATAATGATCCTCATTCATTCAAGCTCTGTAATCTATTCAATTGAAGACAGATCAAGTCTCAATTGACACAGGTGGAATTTCAACAGTCTCTGTGCTGTCAAAATGTACCATTAATCATCAAGAACTGACATATAGAAAAAGAACATCCATCTGATTGACCAAATATTTTTGGGGTTGTGCATCTTTTGAAGTAAAATCCTTTCAGTGTTATGTGTTGCACGATTATAGAATCTTATTTCTGCATGTAATAAGGAAGAGTTCCTAGCAGTTCTGGAATCGGTGAGGTGCAGCGAGCTTTTATGTTACACTATGAGGAAACACTGAGGATCCTGAAGGCCCAGTTAGGTACTCATCCCTGTTTCTTCTCAGAAGCTTAATGTGGGCTGTGCCATACAAACTATGTAGGCTCTGCTCTCTTTAACTCCAACATTCTATGATTATTATTATGATTATTATGACTCTTTACATGTAATTTTCAAGACTGGACATTTTTTCCCTACAAATACACTAGAATTTCATGTGCATGTGCAGACACATGTGTGTCTATGTGCATGGGATGGAACTCTTTTATTTTATCAAAATAGAAAAGTGTTTTGTTTTGTTTTGGAGGGAATCATTCTTCTTTTTCCTATAAGAAATTACCATATTAGATAACTATTGCTCTTTCCATTTATTTTATCACAAACTTAATGGCTTAAAATAATACTTTTATTATTTCCCACTTGCTGTGTTTCACAAATACAGGTGTTTCTTTCTTTGCTCAGGGTCTTCAAAGACTGCAACCAAGTCTTGGAGTTGGCTAAGGCTGTGGCCTCCTCTGAGGCTTGGGTTCTTCTTTGTAACTCATGTGGTCGTATGTGGTATTCATTTCTTGCAGCTACACAACTCATGAACACTTGATTCTCCATGGCCAGACACAGACAGAGACATTGAAAATGCCTGTCTTCTGCTTCTACTCTCTCACTTTTCAACTCCTTTAAAAGTCCCAATTGATTAGGCCAGGCCCACCTAAGATAATCTGCCTTTTGTTTAATCTAAGACATTTGATTAGATTTTAATTACATCTGAAAAAAAAAATATCTTCACTTTGCCATATTCCATGTTTTAGAAACAGTCACAGGCCTAATTTATAATCCAGGAGATGGTATTTATATATGGTTTGGAAGCACTGGGATTTATGTTAGGATTCTGTGTACCACATTCACTCAATCCGCAACATAATTAGAATGCAAGTTTTCTAAACAAACACTCTACTTTGTATAGTATTCCAAATGGCATTAAATTGAACATTTTATGAGAGTTATTAATACTTAAATTAACTGCTTACTGGAACCAGGAACTGACTTACTTGGGTCAATAACTGTAATAAAGATTTTCATCAGTTATTAGTCTTAAATATCTCTTGAAATTGAGGACTCCAAATTAAGACATAAAATAACTCAGTCCCTAATTCTAACTAATTTCATCAAGTCTGCATGATGATTCCAGTATGAATTCAGACTCAGCAAATACAACAATTAATTTGTTTTCACTTGAAAGAGTAAAGAAATTAAAAGTGTAGAAATAATATCTGAATAGTGGCTACATTTTTATTTATTTTTCCTTGGTATTATAAGCTTCAAAAATATTTTCTTTGGGTTCAGTATGTCAAGATGATATACCTTCTCATTTCAAATTTCATTCTTTACCACAAAACACCCATAAATAACATTTTAACATGCATCTAAAATTAACTGTTCTTCAAGAAACTTTATGCAATAATTAAAAATGCCACTCCTTTGGAGAAAGACTGCCAATGTTGAATCCCAGTGTTATCAGTACCCAAACAGTCAAGTGATATTGGATATCAAATATATCATTTGGGGGACTCATTTTTGCTACCACTAAAACAGGCATGATAATAGGGACCAACCTCAATAGCTTTCTAGAGAACATGAAATCTTAGTTACATTTGTTTGTATATGCTTAGAAAGATCCTGGGACATGGCACTCTTGTGTGTCTGTGTATGTGTATACACACACATGTGTAAAGTGAAAATTAAATATCTAAGCAGGTATTAACACAAAGAGGCAAAAATAATGACAAATAATGACAGTATTATTTGAAAAATATGATGTGAAAAATTGAGCCCAAAGCCAAGGGCATATCAGACTACACACTGTTGGTTCCATGCATCTAGCAGTTTCATGTGATCATATGGTTATGAGTATGGGGTGGGGGGCAGGTACAAGGGATTGAACTCAGGGGTACTCGACCATGAGCCACATCCCCAGCCCTATTCTGTATTTTAATTTGGAGATAGGGTCTCACTGAGTTGCTTAGTGTCTCGCTTTTGCTAAGGCTGGCTTTGGACTCACGATCCTCCAGCTATATATATTTGTTACATAGACTATTTCTATAGCTAGCTTGCAAGACTGAAAGAGAAAAACAAGATGGAAAAGGTAAAGAACATTCCTTATGTAAAAGAGGATTTATTCAGGCCACCAACCTAGAATTGATGGCATGAAGATCTTCAGTTGCACATTCATGGTTTGGCAGTTAAAATTCCACCTTTGGACTAAATGGCAGGGTCATAATAATTTTCACATGGAGTGTGTGTGTGTGTGTGTGTGTGTGTGTGTGTGTGTGTAGAGACACATTGGATAAGATTTCCTAATACCTAGACAGACACAAAGGCCTATGGTTTGGGGAGGATGGTAAAACTAGCTTTTAAACCCCTTGCCTCTTCAGTAGGATGCTGCTGCAGAGCCAAAAACCTATTGAACCATAGCAGAAATGAAATGATTCTGAACAAGTCACACTCTCTGCATCCAAACCACCAGGGAAACTGTTTCTAGTCAAATCCCTGTGTACTCCAGGAATCTGAGCACCCCAAAACATCTGCACACTGATGCGATCACTGTTAGGAGCTGAGTCCTAGACGTGTGCTCACAATTCACTTGACAGCATCTGGATATTGGGCAGCAGCCACAAACCCTGCAGCAGCAACGCAAGCCAAACCCAGAAGCCTCACAGGGGCCTGTGAAGTCTGTATTCCCTTCTGCAGGCTGGTCTTTGTGTTTATCCTGCCTCTTTGGGCCTCAGACCCTCCAGCCTTCAGTGAGTGTTCTCTCTCTCTCTCTCGCACTTTTGACTTCCTTTCTTCTATGTTGTAATGAATTTACTAGCAACTGTCCCAGATTAAGAGCATCCCTTAGGCAGGGAAGTTTTATCTTCTTGTCACTTCTGTATTATTGTCCAATATCCTGAAGGCTATTCTTTAGCCATAATGACCAATAGGATGTTTTAACAAGCAGAGGATTTTATTTTCCTCTGATAAGAGGCATTCAGCTCCTCACTTGTAATGTGTATTTCTCCTGTACCTATGCTGCATATTTTACCTTTTGCAAAGTTTGAATATTGTATAAAGTCTCAAATTCAGCATTAGCTAGAAAAATACTATACACACTGAAGGTTCGAAGACAAATATTTAAGAGTACAAGAATTTATGATATATTAAACAATGTGATGACAAACCTCTGTTGGAAGATTTATAAACACAAATTTGAACTCAACATAAACTTTTTAAGGAAAGTGAAAAGATCAGTGGTTAATTTTGCCTTAATCATCCTAGTACTTAAAGTAAAAATCTAAGAAACATACTTAAAACTTTCAGATCAAGTTGGAAATAGAAAAAGAGAAAAGAAAAACTTATTTTTAACATTGAGTTAAAACTATCTTAGAGGAAACTTTCTTTAGTTGTTGTACTTATTGCTTCAAATATCTGCTGGATCATTACTTAAAACATTTGTAACATTGCCTATTCTCAAACATGTCCAAAGATTATTCTGTCTTCTCTACAGTATTTAAATACCAGTTTAATTTATTAACTTATAAAATAACTACAGAACCAACAAAATGGATCTTTTGTTTTTCAGGAATACAGAAAAAATCCAACTTCTAGTTCAAGGGCAAGATAGAAGAACAAAAGTCTGTAATTTGTAAAAGTCCATTACAAATAAATTATGATACATAGAAATTCATGATCTTCTAGAGGCCAGGAAAGGACAGCAGCAGAATTTGCATAAGAGATACAGCTCTCATCCTATCTAATTGAAGAAAAGGTGAAAAATGAAGCTTGGCAGTAAGGACACACTTTTGGTATTTGAAAGCGTCTTTGCCATGAAAGAGGCATTATCACTGCCTCTTTACCAATTCTAAACTTCAGACAAAGCAACAGCTCAGATTGCAACTAGGAAAGTAAAAATATTACTTTAATTATTAGATTATAGAAAATACATACAATAGAGAGAAGTCCAATCTCATTAGCATCTATACTCAAAAAAAAAAAAAAAAAACGGATCATATGATAATCCACCTATAAGGAGCCTGTTAGGAAACAAGGATGTGGAACACTCATGGCATGGTTCACTTGCTCTCAATCAACAAGAGTTGTTGTAATCCTGCTTTTTGTTTCTCTCTTAATTTCCCCAGAAAACCAAAGGTCAAATTAAATTTGAAGAAGATGTTTCTAGAATGGAACCAATTTAAGAGTCTGTGTGATCAAGTGTCAAGCTCTTGGGTATGAGTTAGGTTCATTCAATTTTGGAAAGATTTATGAACTACTTCCTTATTATTTATTATTTACTTATTTATTATATATCACTTATTTTTTTATTATCAGGCTGAATGGGACAACTCACTTAAGTTCATATAAGCAATATATCAACTTCTGTATTTTCATTATTTATCAACATCTATTGAGTATCAAACACATAGCAGGCTCCAGTCCAAGTACTAAAGATATAAATGTCAGCACAAAGGAAAACTCTGTTCAAGTTGACATGACTACTTAATCTCAGAGATATATTTAGGTAAGTGATTGTCCTCAAATCATCCATGGTCACAATGATGAAAAATTTGTCTTTTGAAATATGAAGGAAGAGTGGACATGGTCTGGCAGGGTCGGCTTGCCTTGCCCAACCCCCATTTATGCCCATATTACATCTGGTCTTTAATTAAGAAAACCATGGGGGAAAAATAATAAGAAGAAAACATTATTTATCACAACGCTTAACTAGAACATTGTGAACATGCAACCAAACAAAAAATTATTCTACAGGATTTATAGTTAAACAATTGTTCAATATCTATTTATAGTTACTTTGTATATTTGAACAGATGTGAAGCACTCAATTTAAAGATAAGCATATACACTTTAAAATATAATAAGGGAAATAATAAATGCATGGATAAATTATAATAACAAGATTGCAACGAGTGGAATGGAACAAGAGGTGCAGAGGTGATGTCAAGGAGCATTCTGAGAGAATCCCTTATAATATGTGTGTGACTATTAAGGAACATCAGGATAAGGGTTTTATTTAAAGGTTCACATATCCATGTGTCTCAGTGAAATTTAAAAGCTGGCATTCCAGTCAATTTAGAGTTAATCTAAAAGTTTGTCATATAATAAAATCACAAAATAAGAGCAGTTGGTCAACTCACCTTTCCTTCTAATAGGATGGTCATGTTATGCCACTGAATTTTCAGTACTCAAGTCATTATCTAGGAGCCTCCTCAAAGGTACAGTAAATGGTGTTTTCTCCTTGGTGCTCCCAGCAAATTACACACCAGAAAGCATCCAAAATATCGTTAGTGCATTCAGTAGAGGAAACGGGGGTCAGGATTTCTGCACCCTTCCCCCAATACTCTTCTCTTGTTCCCTTTGTATGACAGGCTGGTTATTATTTTTCCAGAAATGTTGACAAAGACAATCTTAAGCTGGCTGGTTTACTCTTTTTCATACTGAAATGATCTAAAGGAAGCACTGATGCAGGCATAAACCCATAAATCAGGTTCTTACTATGAAATGACAATGTCAGGCATTTGCTTTTGGGATTATCGCACTACATGAGAAAGCTGCAGTTATATCACACACTGCAGCTTAATTTTGCAAAGCTTCTCTTTTGCTTTCTTCCATATGTTTAAAATTGACAGTTTCCAATTACATATATATTACAATAAATAAATGAATTAAAAAAGTAAAGATTTATGTTATTGACTCCTACATTGGATTAATATTTCTAACATACTAATACTGTATTTTTATGCTTGGTTTTAAACAAGGAGCCCATAGGGAGATGTGCTATTTAAAAATATGTTCAAACTGCATTTATAATTTCTGACATGCGTTAAGTTTAAAGTCAAAAAACTAAAGGGAATATTCTTTAGATGATAAAGTATAATGAATAAGGGTCAAGGCCCTGAAGGGTCACTGCTTTTAGGAAGGAATTGGTATGAACTGATGTCATAATTAAATGATACATAAATTAGCTCACCAAAGGAAAGAAAATATATATGGAAAACCCTATAGATACTTTTGTAAATGAAATAAACTCTCTTGTTTTAGAAATGTTGTGAGGCTAATGTTAAAAAAAAGTTAGAAAACTGTTGTTTAACATTGACATCATATAACAGACTGACTTTCCACCTTTTTTTTTTTTTTTGGAACTAGGATTAAATCCAGGGGCATTTTACCGATGAGTTACATCCTCAGCCCTTTTCATTAACTATCTATCTATCTATCTATCTATCTATCTATCTATCTATTTTTTTATTTTGAGACAGAGTCTCAGTAAGTTGCTCAGGGCATTGTTTAGTTGCTGAGGTTGGCTTTGAACTTTTGATCCTCCTGCCTCAGTTTCCCAAGATGCTGGGATTATAGGCAAGCAACACCATGCCTGGCTTGACTTTACATTTTTGTAACAAACCCAATTGTTCATAGAATCTTCCTTCCTTACCCCTTGTCAGTGACTGATTTAATAATGAGAATGTAGTGAGATTCTTGAAATATGAAGAAAAACTTGCTCTGTAACTTCTAGGAAAGTTTACCTTGCTGATAAATAGAGGAACATAACTGAACTCTTTTTCTTCAACTGGATGCTAGTGTTTACATGGGCTTCCTAGCTTTGCAACCATGATACAGTCACCAGAATTGGTAACTGAGGACTAAGTCAATTAGCCAAGGAAGTCAGAGCAGGAAGATTGTGTAGTAGGATGATAGTAGTCCCCAAATGCCTCAACATCCCAATCCTTGCAACATTTAAATATTGCCTTATATATCAAAAGAAATTAGGCAGCTATTTGTCATAGCAGCCATGGCAAACTAATGTGGACGGGAAGATTTGAATGAACCACTGAATTAATCCACCTTGGTACCATTCCACAGCAATACTGTGAGGGTTGGAAGAGGATGATCAGAGGACATTGATGATTGTTTTCTACAATAAAGATGGGTTTTTCCTTTTTGCTGAATTTTCTGGATCTTATAATATATGCCCATTCATAGGCATCCTTAGAGTAAACTTCACATTACTGTAAGCAGTTTTAGTTCCTATATTATCAGAGTTTCTCAGGTATACCCCCTTTCAAGAAAACTGAAAAAAAAATAGTATAAAATTTATAACAAATATTAAAGGCCATTTTAGTAAAAAAAGAGCACCATATCTTCAATTACTCAAGTGAAAAATGTGTAGGAACCATGTTCATTTGTGTCTCACACTGCACATATAATTGTGAGCACTTTGTTCAGCTCTGCCTTCATTATCTCCAATATCATTCCAATTGTCCTCTCTATTTCCAATGCCACTGTCCTAGTCCAACCACACTATTTTCATGTATACTACAATATTAACCTTCAGCTGATCTTCTTGATACCAACCCTTAATGCATAAAAAGCAAGGTGATCCTTTAAAAATTACACAAGGGATCATGTCGCTTTTCTGCTTGAAACATTCCAGTGTCTGCTCATCACTTGTGGAATAAAAGCCAATATCTTGAAAGCTGGCTACAAAGTTCACAAGATCTGTGCAGCCTAGATCGCAGAATGAAGAAGACACATGCTGAGAAATGAAACTGACCCAAAATAGTCCATAGAAAACATGTAACATAAGACAGGAATGGGCTTTATTTCACAAAAATGTTAGGGTTGAATGTAACCCAACAAATTTAGTGAAATATGGAAAAAAAGCAAACTCTTGTTCTTTGTGATGTTTTTCCCAGCTGACATTACACATAATTTATTTGGCTTTTTGTCTTTTTCCCAAGAGATATAAAAGTCTGTAAGTGCAAGGCTTTTCTGTTTATTCACTATTTTCTTGAGTCCTTAACAGCTAACATACATGATTTCTCTCATTTCATGTTATATGAGTGAGGAACATGTTGAAAATGAATTCTGCTTCAAGGTACATACAGTTACCAAAGTGGAGGAGAAGTATCCAGCATTTGACAAGAGACTTAGTTTAAACTCTTTGGAAAGAAGAAAAGCAAAAATGCCTGAAAGAAATTAAACTTGAATCCTGTAAGATAAGCCAGGTGTGGTGGTGCATGCCTGTAATCCCAGTGGCTCTGGAGGACGAGACAGGAAAATCCTGAGTTCAAAGCCAGTCTTAGCAAAGGTGAGACATTAAGCCACTCAGTGAGAGCCTGTCTCTAAAATAAAATACAAAATAGGCCTTGGAATGTGGCTCAGTGGCTGAGTGCCCCTGAGTTTAATCCCTGGCACCCCCCCACACACACACGCACAAAAATCATGTAAGATAAAACATGAGTCACACTTGTTCCATCAGGGTGAGTGTGCTTCTTGAGAGTCCCTACACCCTAACAGTAAAATGAAGGAAGTATTCTGTCATCAAGAGAACAGTTAACTGAATCTCCTGTCCCCAAAGATCTCATATGCAGAAAACATAAAACTACTTTCCAACTTTGGAAACTTCCTTAATAAGTCATGCTATTCAAGAGCTCAGAATGTTCTGAGATAGAACTGCAGCTCTTACTAGAGAGAAAAACATCCACATGGTTTGCAAAGTGAAAAATGTTGATTTTGCAAAGAAACCAAGGTGATACACCAAGTTAGACATATCTTAGACTGATTTGGCTGGAATGTTCTATATCCTTGTGAACACAATGCAATCAATATTGTGTGGGGAAATGTTTTCTGTCATTCTTTCTGTGGTTGCTCAATCATCTGCATCCCGTAAATGCCAAATTTTAAAAAGTGATAGATTCTTGCTGATTTTCCATTACTTATGATATATTCTATAATAAGTATTGAATGTGACCAGTGTTCAAAAATGTAGAAAGTTCCACTGCTGTTACAAATATGTGAAATATTGGGACAGAATTTGGCATCTTGTTTGAAAACTAGAATGTCTCATTTTTAGGCTGTTTCAGTAAACACTGAACAAACATTTTTCCCCTTAATTTCCCAAGTTTATCCAGAGAGAGAGAATAAGAGAGATACCAGTCAGGCTAAACCTCCAATGAATTGATAATGTGCAGTGGTTATAAATACAAAAAGATGTTCATCTATTGAAAATACGGTAAGAAAAAAATCCCATTAAGATAAAGCATCTAATTTGAAAAAGGTTGAAAGATAGGGGGAAAGTCACATTATCGGGTGGTTACAAGCTAAAGCATAAAAACCATTAAAAACAATTATTTTATGTAGTGTTTTCCACATTTTGAAAAGTGACTATAAATCAAGTCAATCCAAAAGCAGTTTTGTTTTTTTCAGGAAAACATTAGCATTTTAAACAGAGAAATAAACAAAAGTCTTTAGATATAAATTTTTTCTTATATTATGCATACATTTCTCTGAACATTTCATTACCTCATTAAAAACTGTGAACATTAATTGTAGGAAAAAAACTTAAATACTGCTTAAAACTCTCTTGTAAAGATCATCAAATAGGAGCCAGGCACAGTGGCACATATCAGTAATCTAAGTGACTTGGGAAGCTGAGGAAGGAGGATTGAGAGTTCAAAGCCAGCCTCAGCAACTTAGCAAGACCCTGTCTCAAAAAACATGGTGTAGGAATATGGCTCTGTGGCTAAGTGCCTCTGCATTCAATACCAGGTACAAATATATATATATATATATATATATATATATATATATATATATATATCAACAAAGGCTCAGATTGTTGAAAGTTAAATTATACAGTTAAAATATGGCAGAAATGGCCCAGGGGCAGTCCTGCATGCCTGTACTCTCAGGAAAGCTGAGGCAGGAAGATTGCAAATTCAAGACCATCCTCAGCAATTTAGTGAGGCTTATACATTTTAACAACTATCATTAATATTTATACCTTAAATAATAAAAATTAGATTTGTATTTACTAATTCGAAGTAAATCTGAACAATCATGAAAAATAGAGTTTGTAATACAATGTGAGCTCTTATTGTATAATTTGTCATTTATTTTATTACTTAAACATAAATAAAACATCAATTAAAAAGTAATACAATCTAGTAGGATAAATTTTTATTTAAAAAACTTATGGTGATTTAATATACTTTCGGAAAGGTAAAACACTTTTAATTGTTCAAAGTCTTTAACAAATACATTGTTAAAAATACTTTAAATATGACTTTAATTCTTTTAGATAAATACCAAGGAGTGGTATAGTCAGATAGAATGGTAGATCTATTTTTATTCTCTTAAAGAATTTCTATTGATTTCCTTCTAGGTTGTACTAAACTCCCACTAACAGTATATGTGTTCTTTTTCCCCTGAACGTCCTAGCCAGCATTTTCTCTTAATGATTGCCATTCTGATTAGAATGACAATGATTTGCATTTCCCTAATAGATACAGATTTTGAACAGTTTTTCTATAAGTATTGGTCATTTATATTTCTTTTAAATAGTGTTCATTCACTTCATTTGCTCATTTGTTGATAATGCTATTTTTTTTAATATTGAATTTTTTGAGTTCTTTTGGTATTCTGGATATTATCAACTATTAGAGGAGAGTAGCTGGCAAAGACTTCAACCCATTCTGTCACTCGTCTCTACACTCTTGTGGTCTTTGCTGTGCAGAAACTTTTTAATTTGATGCCATTCCATTTATTGATTCTTTCTTTTATATCCTGAGCTATACAGGTCTTATAAAGGAAGTCTTTGTCTGCACCTATATGTTAAAGCATATTTTAAAGATACATGAACTCATGTTTATTGGACTACAGTTGACAAACGCCAAATTATGAAACCAGCTGCAGTGTCTGTCAACAGATAAATGGATAAAGGAAAACATGGTACCTACACATAATAGAGTTTTATTCAGCCATAAAGAATGAAATTATGTCATTTTCAGGAAATTGGATGGAACTGGACTAATTTTGAGTAACATAATTTAGACTCAGGAAAGTATCATATGTTTTCAGTAATAGGTAGAAGATAGAAGTAAACAACAACAAAAAAAGAACTCTATGAAATTAAAAGGGAGACCACAAGTAGAGGAAGGCGAACATGGGGAGAGAAAGAGGGAAAAAGGTAGGAGAATTTCTGGTGTGTTAAATTGATCAAACTACATTTTTATACATGCACAAATATGGCACCATAAAATGTACCAGCTTGTATAATAAATAGGCACAAATAAAAATACTAATAAAAATAAAAGAATATAGTATGAATGTATAGACTTAATGACTAATGTATACTGTATCTTTGAGTTTTAGGGTTATATATATATATTCTAAATTACATTACACTCTATTGGGTAAATAAAAAGTATATAACAATCCAACAATTTTGGATAGAAAATTTCAATAAACACTCCACTTGCTTAAAGATATAAAATTGGTGTTCTTGCTAAAAGAGCAGGGACCATAACATAGAAGCTTCAATTTTACCCAAGCTATAGGTGACTCATAGTTCCATGAAACGTGTGGTGAGTGTCTCAACCACATTGAGAAACTACAAAGAAAATCAACTACTACCATTATAAAAGAAGGCATAGTTGCTCAAATATTTGTGTTAAACCAAACCAAACCAAACCAAGACAAAGCTAGTATTAACTTCCCCAGTTTGACTAAAGACGTTTCCTCTTATTCTGACAAAGTTACGCTTTGCATGGATTAAAGAGAAGACCTCTTTTAATTCATTTTGGTCGTTTGATTTTATATTTTGAGTATATGAATAAATATACTCCTGTACTGATGCATTATAATTACTTCTTTCTATGTGACTGCCTAACATTCACACACTTTGTTTACATAACTCTTTTTATTATTATGGCCCTTGCATATATCCTCACCCTCACTCCTGGACCTTGGAAGTATGCTATTTTGCATGGTCAAACTAAACAAGGAGATGAAATTCAAGTACATGGACATCATCCTGCATTATGCTGTCCTAGTTGGGCCTCACCAATTCACATGAGCCTTAGCAGTAGAGGACTTTCTCTGGCTAGAGCAGAAGAATTGTGAAAAAAGTTGGTGAGATTTTAATGCACATGGAATTTATGCACTTCTGCTGTTTAGAAAAGGTGGGGACAATGTGAAAAAGAATATACATGGCTTTAAAAACTGAGAGTCCCTTAATTGAGAGCCTGCAGAAAAGGAGCATGCAATCCCAGGAGCTCTAAGAAACTTCACTATGCTGACAGGCTGAATGAGCTTGAAGGAGGATTCTACCTACATCCTCAGAAAACAGCCCAGACAAGAAAATGCCCTGACATTGACCTTTTAAGATTCAAACCAACCCCCAAATCTTCTGACCTATAGAATTGTGAGAAAATAAATTTGCACTGCTTTAAGGCAATACATTTTGTGAAAATTTTTATGGTAGCATATTTTTTTTTAAATGCAACTAAATCCAGTCATATTTACTTCTTCCTTGTCAGAGAGACTTTATTACTAATGATCACACCCATGTTCCCTTGTACTGCCTTTCACATAGTAGATGATCAATAAAGTTTATTGAAGAAATACAATGTTCTATCATCTTCTGTCCTTGATCTTGTTTTAACTCGACTAATTTGTAATCTATTCTCAACAATGATATAAGGTGATTTACAATAAAAGTAATGTAGAATGGGATCCAAAGACAATGATAAATAAAACTAACAAAAACATAAAATTGGAATAAAAAGAACAGCATTCCTCACATGGTAACAGTAATGAATAACAATATTCAAATACCAACTTAGCACAAGGACCCTATCAGGCAAAGCCAAACAAAAACAAATTTATTACATGGGTCTCATCATCTGGAAGTTTGAAACTCTTCATTCATCTAGAAAATGCACCAGTTTAGTCAGGGTTAACATGGGCATAATATTAAACATGGGCACAATATAACCGCAAAACTACATGATTGGGCTTGGGAGGCTGAGGCAGGAAAATCATGAGTTCAAAGCCAGTCTCCACAATTTAGCAAAGCTCTAAGCAATTCAGTGAGACTCTGTCTCTGAATAAAAATACAAAAAGGGATGGGGTTGTGGCTCAGTGGTTAAGCTCACCTGGGTTCAATCCCTAGTACCAAAAATAAATAAATAACAACAAAACAAGACAAAGCAAAACTACATGATTGTCTCCACTGCACAGAGAGGGGCAAAATCAGTTTATGTCTTGTGAAGATGATTGTACCCATATATATGACCAACTTTGTTACAAACAAAGTAAAACCATTTTATCTCCAACTTCATTCTTTTCCTGCTCAAAAATGCCCTCTATATTTTTAACTTTGTACTCACTTCACTAAGTACTGTTCTTGGCACAGAAAGGGAAATCACTCTCAGAGGTAGTCAAATTCCAGACATGTTCTTCACTTATACCATTCTGAAGTACTGTGATCATAAATATGGTGATGATAGACCTGCTTCAGATTATTTCTTCCTTCTTAAATTTGTGTTAATCACTTTATCATCTCCTGAATTTTTAAAATTTACTTATCTTATTTCTACAAATTAAACCTGCACTATTTCCTTTCTTCCATTAGAATAGAATATGATCATTATACCCATCCACTGTAACCAGTGCTATTCAAACTTCTTGACTGATATCCCCTTGATAATCATGAATGATAATGTGAGGCCCAACAGTATGTGGGGCACAGCTGAAGACAGACTACATGAAATAATTTTTTTTCACTTCTTGTTTTTGAATTTGTGGTACTATGATAGCATTATTTCTCCTGAATATTTGCATAATATAAATAAAATTAAATTTGAGAAGCTATATGATGTTTTTCCTCCAGTTTTACATAACCCATAGCCATCTAATATGGGAGACAAAGACTTAGATTATTTTGTTTTACTTGCCTTGCAATTTAAAGGAAAAAAAGAAAAGAAACATGAATCAGGCAAACAAATTTTATATTTATTTAGTTTTCTTTCCAAAGAGTAGAGAAACTCTGTATAAGCTTCAGTAACAGTGATATTTAAAATCTGGAATTAGGCCACTTTTTAAAATAGTTATGTTTATTGTTTTCTACAAATACACAAGTAACTAATGTACACTGCAGATTAAACTCATATAAAAATAGCAGATCAATAATCATTCAATCAATTATGCTCATGTGGTATACTGTACTTAATTCTTGGCTATGTTCTGAGGGTAAAAACAAGAATTTCAACTCTTATTATTTCATTATTGCTATGAAAAGTGATGTAGGAATTTTGGTATGATAAATATCTGATTAAATGCTTACTTCTGCTCTTATGGGCCACATTCCAAACATTTGGAAACATTTCAGTCACAAAAATAATTTCCAAGGTCCTCTTCATATTGGAGCACTCCACTAGTATAGTTTCTCTATCCTATGGCATAGTACCAAAACAAAGTGAGTCTAAAGAGCATATGCATGAATGAATGCAGATCCAGAACATCAGACAAGAAAGAGCATCCCCCAAAGTAACAAAATACATGCAAAACACAGAAAATGGCAATGGCAATCCAAAGTTGCCCTTTAATCAAGTTTCCACACTAAAAAGAAAAAAAAAGTAATAAAAGCATATCCTATGAATTTACCATTTCATCACTATGAAGTCAAACAACAACCTTTTCTTTTTTCTGTAATTGTTCTTAATAGATTTTTATCCTGGAATAGAAAGTAACTGCCTGTGCCCTAAATAGAAATCAGCTTGCCTCTCTTGAAAATTTAAACTTAATGCATTACAGGTTCCAATAGTAATATATTGTAAAAGATCCATTACTCAACAAGAATGCCTATTTGCCAAATTAGCGTTCCATTGGCTCCAATTATAGTACAGATCTGATCTTTGCCAAACCATGCATTCAATTTTCAGTAATGATAAAGGAATAAGTTAGAGCTAAGTTCAAAGAGGATTTTTACAGACTGGATTTTAAAATGCACCTTCACATAGTACGGATGAGCATTTGTTCATTTTCTACTTTTTACTTAATTACTATCATTTTCAGACAATAGTTTTGCTATCACATAATAAATAAAATCTGATTACTCAGACACATTCAAGGGAGGCCCATTTCCCACAAGTGTGGTAACTTCTTTTCAAAAAAAAAAAAACCAGCTATTAAAATTAAATAGAAATATCAGTATAGTCTAAAAAATATACTGTATCCAACCAACAGAATAAAGTATTACAACATAGTCACTGACCAGAAGCATTCTTTACATTTAATTTTAGCCTTATAGAACTTTGCATTTATGAGCATTTAAAATTGAGACCAGAAGTTGGTTGGTTGGTTGGTTTCCTTCTTTCTTTTATCCTGGGGATTAAACCCTTATGTGCTTTACCACTGACATACATCCTCAGAACTTTTTAATTTTTTATTTTGAAATAGAATCTCACTAAGTTGCTGAGTGTCTTGCCAAGTTTCTGAGGCTGGCTTAAATTTGCCATCCTCCTGCCTCAGCCTCCATTGTCCTTGGAATTAAAGGTGTGCAGCACTGCACCCAGTGACACCAGAGATTTATTGAGGGAAAGGAAATAGTTGAATCATCTTTTTGTTCACTCTCTAGATTGGAAAGTACCTAGCAACGTTCTAAAGGCCTTAGTTCCTTCATATGTACATTAAAGGTTAAATTGAATCTACCCTGTTACGTTATTAATATCATCATATTAATTAATGTATGCAATAGTATTGCAGAGTACCTGGTAAATATTAAATATTCAATAACATTTTAATGTTTACTTCTTTAATATTTATATTTTATTGCTATTTATTTAATGATATAATTATAGTATAGTACTCTTACAATAAATATTGGGTAGTACCAAATAATAGATAATAATTGAGAATCTATTAGCTGCAAAATACTTTAGAAACATTTTCTAAAAAAATACCCATATTTTACCTGATTTTTGTAAATTGAAATAAAATTCTCAGAAATCTGATATTTGTGCACCTACATCAGGATGGATATGACAAAGTACATTCCTGGGAAACAGGGTACTGAAATAATAATTTCAGCTCTCTCACAAACTAGCTGTGTGATTATGAAAAGAAAAATTGATATTTCCAAAATTTTCTAGACTTGATTTCCAGAATCTCTTCAGATGAAAAGGACAATTTCAACAGGCAGGTATTTCTAGAAGTATATGTAGGCAGATTGTGTTGAGTCATAGGGAAGTCAGGCTGGTTTACTGAAAGTCAGTTTTACATTTTAAATGCTAAATGAACCTCATGTTAGTCAAAACGGTGCTTTCTCACCCAGGACTCATCAACCCCATTGGGCAATTCATCAGAAGGTTGTTTGATAGGACTTTGCATTACATGTCATAGCAGCTGGTTTTGATAGCTGGTACAGATAAGTTCAGAACTCAAAACAGCTTAAAGCAGGATCATATTTGCACATGAGTGGAAGAGCACATACCCCAGTGGGTATTTCTTATATTTATACTGTTGTAATTTATCTCTATCACTATTGACATTTTTTCTATCATTATTTGTTAGTGGATCACATCAAATAATGGGTAATAAGATATTGCAAACTAGCTTCCATTCCTTAGTACAAATCCAATCTGATTTACTTTGTATTCAATTTACAATATAACTTTGAAGGGCAATCTTTATTGCAAGATAAGCCCTGTATATTCAGTATGAGCTCTAAAAGTGCTCTAGTGTTAAAACTTTATGATTCCAAGTGTTTTTATTCCATCTTTGATAGTCTGTGTCAACAGCTGGATTATCATCTGGTAAACAGAAGTAGCTATAAAACTGAAAAAAAAAAAAACACTTAGAAAAGTTAAAATTTTAATGGGAAAATGTGGCATGTAACCTGAATAATTATTCCTTACAGATTTTCCTGTCAACACACTAAGTTTTTTTTCCCCAAATATGTGATGCATTATGTGGAAAATAAGATAATAGCTTGAGTTTATCTTAATAACTGGAGTTTAAGCATTTTTCAAATATTTTTTCAATGAAAATTGTATTAATGACTCTTTACTTGATTAAAAGCTTTCTGTGAACATATCTGTTACCCATTATACCTATCCATAGTCTTAAAACATTACCTCTTTTTTCAAAATTTTTATTGGAATCTAAATACCTTTTCATAGAACTAATTTGTGCTCTAGTATGTGTATACTAAATGTACTTAATTGTATGCTTTCTGAAAATGAAAGTATTATCTTGCTTAACATCCTCATTTTTCTTTCTTATCAAATGAGCTTTTATTATGAAAATAATAAAAGAGACTACAGATGTAAGAAATTAATTTATTTCATTCTTTTTAACAGCTGCATTATACTTCACTGCACAGAAGAAGCAGAAGAATTTATTTACTCAGTCTTACCTATTCCTAGGTACTTAGACTGTTTCCAATTTTTTACTATAATAAAAATGTTGTAATAAATATTTTTGTGATTAAATCATTTCATACTTGTGCAAGTATGAGAGAAAAATAATTCTAAAAATAGAGCTGCTGGGTCTAATAAATGTATTTTAATTTTTATATATAAAGCCAAATTTTTCTCAATACATCACTGAACTATATCAGCATAATAGCATATGTGAGTATTAATTTTTCAAACTGTAAGGAACACAGTGACCTTTTTATGTACTTGGACATGATATCTTTCACCCCTATTTTAATCCTTCAACCTAAACACCTTAAGAAACTACTAACTTAAAAAAGTTAACCTTGTCATGTTTCCCTCCTTATTTTGTTCATTTTTAACATTTATACTCATATTTAACATTATTAGTGCATTATAATTATACATAACAGTGGGGTTCACTTTGATATATATATATATATATATATTATTTGCTATATTATTTGATATATATATATATATATATATATATATATATATATATATATATATATTATTTGCTCTACTTCAGTCCCTAATCCTTCCTCTTTCCCTCTACTCCCATACTCCCATCTCCCCCTGGGTCTCTTCCTCTTCTCTACTGGTCTTGCTTCTATTTATTTATAGATTTTTTTAAAATGGTACTTTACAGTTATACATAAAGGCAGCATATGCTGTGGTATGTTCATACATATGCATAGCATAACTTGGTCCATTTCATTACACTGTTCCTCCCTTTTCTTTTACCTACTTATTTTCTTCATCTATTTCTTTCTTCCTTCACTCCCAATATTTTTTCTTTACTTTAAACACTTCTAAAACTATACAAAGAAAGAAATTATTACCTCATCTTTTAAAAAATAGCATTTTATAAATACTCTTTCTTTGAAACCCAACTGTTTCCGTCTGAAAATAGTTTCTTTTTCATCTTTATCACAATCTACTGTCAGTATCTCTTCTCTAATATACATTTGAGAAATATTCATTTATATATGTTTACTAGGAATATTCAACATTAATTTTCCTAAGAAAACATTATAAATGAATTTTGTTTAGAGAAGAAAGAAAATTAACAAATAATAATGGCACAATTATTCAAGTTATTGATATATTTGATGAGCTACTTTGTAGTTGTGTTAACACCTTATCACCGAGTATCACTGATTTGTCACCTTTCTCTAGTTTCAAAAAGTTCAGCATGGCTTATAACTTTTAATGCAATCTTATGTCAAGATTCTTCTACTTTTGAGACAACTGAAGATCTTCTGGTGTTATCACACAATCAAGGGTAGTAACTCTTCTTCACAACTGACAAAACAATGTTCTAGTAATGAATTATTCTTTGTATGCATACATATAAGAGGAATGCATAGACTTAAAATCATGCAAGAGTAATGTAAACAAATTAAAGCTAGCCCAGGCTCTTCTGTTTCAGGGACAATAATTTAAGAATCTAAAATGATATAAGGAGAGATGTATGTAGCATTTAAAAAAAAAAAAAACAACAAAGGGAAATATTATGCAATAATGAGTAGCAAATGGAATGACATATTCATACCTTCTCCCAACCCTGCTGATCATATATATATAGTGATTAAGATGTAAGATAGGTTACCAAAAGAAAAAATAAGTGTAACCCACCATTATCATTTTACTTTAGCAAACAAGTCTACAATATATTAAAGTTCCACACAAAGGTTGGCAAATAAATCATAGGTTTAGGAAATAGGAGATGTGGAAAGTAATGTTTCTCTGGCAAGGGAAAGGGAGAGGAACTACTCATTGAGAATTAAAAGGAAATAAAAACACATTGTGTGGTTGTTTTAAAAGGAGAAGAATAATGGAAGTTTGGATCTTTCCCAGATGTTTGGAGAAAGCATTTCCACAAATCCCAATGGCCTTCAAGCTTTTGACTGAAGCTCCATTTTCTCCTATTTGTCAATAAGCCTTTGGTACACTTATGCATTCCTAAACCAAGATCCTTTTAACACTGTCTTCAAACAAGGGACAGTAATACTGGAATTTTGACAAGTCTGAATGATTCTTGAGCACAAAAGACTGCAAAGATAATTTATTCATTAAAATGTTCTGTTCATAGGACAGCTGAGTCCAACGTAGCCTTGAGAACAGGCTGCCTGTTCCAGTCACCTGCTGTACCTTCACTCTCAAAACACCCTTTGTCATAGAAGAAGCATGTGTGACAAATGGGAGCGAATTTTGGCTGCAGAATCCATTTGGCCTTTTTCCTGTAAAAGTGGGTATAAGATCTAGTTTTGGATATTCAAATTGGAGATATTTTTACTGAGTTGTGTGTATGTATGTTTTCCTTCTTATTTTGCTTACACTCTACATATATAATATTGTAGTTTGTACTTGGCATTTAATCATCAGCCTTTCCTTTCTCCCTCACAGTACAAGGTGCTGTTTTTTTCTAATGCTGTCTTGATATTGTCCTTCTTGATAATCTTCTTGATAATTCTAAACTCAAAGAAAAAAACATTTAACCATGGCAATACCATCCTTTAAGTTCTTTGTAACTGATTATGAAAGAACTAAGGGTGTCATTAATTAACATGTGCCTGAATGACAAATGACAATTTTAAAACCTGGTGAAAATCTTAAACGCACATGAGCATGTTCTAGGAATCAAAGTCCCTTGTGTTAGTTTTGGCTTTGCTACTCATTTTGCCAAGTAATCTTCAGAAAATCCTTATTTCACTGTAAAATTCAGTTTCCTCTTTTGCAAAATCAAGATGAATATAATTGTACTGCTGATTTTACTGGGTGATTTGTGTACTCATCTAATCCTTCCTTTGTAAATTTAATTTTCAATCATTTTTTGCTCACTGTGTGTTGGGCCGCAAGCTATTGTGAGAATCAGATGAAAAATAAACATAATTACCTTACAAACTAAAATTGCTAGTAGTGGAATTATATTATTCCTGTATATAATCAGACACCACTCTGTTCAGTAAAATAAGATCAGTTTAAAGCATAAGGATGACTAGGTTAATCCTAATGCTGTCATATCCTCAATATTAACCACTCACAGTAATTCTGATGACATAAAATGCTTTTTCAGGTGGACTTTATGTGGGATAGATGAACAAAATTGTCAGGAGCAAGCTACTGAAAGAGATGTCACAACATTTTATCTGTCTTCTTTCTTTGTCCCTTCCTTCAACATTCACAGACACATCTGGATCTGGCAGTTACTCTGATATCTCAGAGTGACCAGTAGAAAGGCCACATTTATTGTTATTAGGCACTCCCTGAAAGTTGCTCCTGTTTAGAGGAGGTAAAAATAATCAGGGTCCAGTGAGGTGGAATTTAATCAGTAGTCACATTTGATTTTGCATTGCCATTTGAGGAAAAATCTCTTGAATGCCTATTATGAGATTTTATATTATAATTGACTTTTCATTACACGTCCCTCTGCCAATATTGGCATAACATAGTAAAATTAATTCTTTCTGTATATCTGGGCTATTCACTCTTTCTTGTCCATTTAAGACTATTTTGCAAAGAACAATAATTTCTTAAAAGATTGATTTTGTTTTTGATAAAGTAAGCAAACATACAATTAAAATAATATTTTAGTAAAGTTCAAATACAGAGGTATTGATGACTACTCATATGAAGTTGAATATATAGCTGCATTTCTGTTTTGGTGGGATATAAATTAGTTTTTAAAAGGAAATTATAAGTAGGTGTTTTATGGAAACTTGCTATTAGAAGCTTTATCAATTAGGCTAAAAAATTTGAAGGCATCATTTACATGAAATAGAAATAATGACTGATTACACTTTGACTTCATTTATATAACAAGTACATATTACCTACCTTCAAAACATATAAGCTTTATGTATAAAAGTATGACAACAATGCAAGAGAATAGAGTCAGAACAAGACAATATAAGTGAAATTAAGGTAGAAAGTCGCCAAGAAAACAGTCCAAGGGAATTAAAAAATATGAGTCCACTGACCTTGGAAAAAACTTTGTTACATTTGTACTCAAGTTCAGGAGCAGATGTGAAAGGTTTGAAATGTAATTTCATGAGATAACAAAACTTATTGTCATCTATATTGCTTTTTGTGAAGAAAACACGTTCTTGGAAACTGTAAACACATATGCATTAAAAAAGAGACATTTTTGTCTGTTATCACTGATACATGTAGTTAAAGATGGTGATTAACAATAATAATTAGATATGTGTCCTTTCTATTCTGTATCAAAAGGCTATACAGTTAGATATCTCTATAAGTTAAAATTTTCTGCTCCTCAGATTTGGATAGGACTTTGAAGAGGTGCCGCTAAGAAAAGGTTGAGTAGTTGGAAACAGAAGCTTATAAATGAGAGATGTATTAAAGAAGGTTTGGCATTAGCCAAACAAATTTGCATTTTAATATTCAGGTAGAGAAAAAATTCAGAATGTTGTATAGCAGGGAAGGAATGACACTCATAGTGAACCTCTACAAATGTTAATATATTAGATGTATACAAAGTGCTTTCTTATGGGAAAAGATATATTAGAAGTGTCAAGAACAGGAAATTATTGCAATAGTACAGGAAGGGTCCTTGACTAGGGTAATGCTGGAATGAAAAGAGAAAAATTTCCAAATACTTTAGAAAATGAAACAACAGTATCTTTCCCACTATAAGATGTAAAAGGTAAGATAAAAATAAAGGAGATGACTCTTGATGAACAAAAATATAGCAAGTGCAAGTAAACAAATATGAATTTTGGAGTGCTTGTTGGGAGAGATTTGAAAAATGAGTTTAGATTTGTCATAGAAAGTTTGAGTTTATGTTACTATATGCTATTAGAGGAACTTGGGAGGTAAATGGAAATGCATTCCCAAAGTTTAGGTGAGAAAATAAGGCTGGAACATATATTTGACAGAAGTTTTCATGTTGGCAGTAAACTATTATAAACAGATTGATAATGATGGAGATGATGATGAATAAGAAAAAGGACAGATAGATAATTATGAGCATATAGCATAACAGAAGTCAAGACAAGAAACGTTCAAGAGAACAACTCTAATAACACTATCCAATGCCCAACGTACCGGCCATTATTATTATTATTATTTTTTAATTTAACAGTTGAAGCAACATTTTAATTTAAGTCTCTGAATTCCAAATTTTGTGTCTTGATAATATCACATACTCCAATATCACATTCATATTTTCAGAATTGTTGGTTTGCTCTGGCATAGGAAGACTTGGTCATAAATTTCTTCTGGGCTCTGAGACAGAATAACACAATTTTATACAATTGAACTCTATTTTCTCACCATTTAAAATCATCGAGGAATGGTGAGAGAAGTAGAGGGTTAAAAAGCATTGCAATTACTAATAGGGCATTATGTAAAATTGTGGATGTATAACCAACGTGATTCTGCAATCTGCATTTGGGGTAAAATTGGGGGTTCATAACCCACTTCAATCTAATGTATGAAATATGATATGTTAAGAGCTTTGTAATGTTGTGAACAACCAATAAAAAAAAATAAAATAAAAAAAATATTCTATTGAAAAAAAAAAAGCATTGCAGACATATGTAAAAGGAAGACCAATACCAACTTGACATTAAAATGTATGCATGTGCGATTCATTTTCTTGATTAGAAAATATATCATCCTGATTTATTTTTACATAAGAGGTCAAAATGAACATCTTGATTATGTTTGCATTAATTTTATCACTGGAACATTTCAGAATCATCCCAGGAGACTTTTTTTTTTTTTTAAATAAGGTCAATCATACATTCCATGATTTGGGAAGTCTGTTGTAGGACATGCATACATATTAAGTATGAGATAATCCTACATCAAAGCAGGATAATTTATTTCATTTTTAAAAACTCTAGTACCCAGCATCAAACATACACTGAGTCTATTATGTCCACCAAATTACTTAAAAGCTCTTCTGAAATCACAATGATTATATGAAACTACAGATATATATGTGAAAACCTTAAGTAATTAGATTATCGAAACAGGATAATTCTTTATTTTTTCAATTCATCATATGTAACATCATAATTCAAAGTTTATTATCTAAAATTTCTAAAAATGTGTCTGCATCTGGTTTAGAGTGTTTCAAATTTAATATCACAATATTAATTTAACATTAAATTTCTCCTTACACTTTCCCTAAGTTAGATCAAATGATTTATATGGTTAAAAATAAAACATTCCTTGCTGCATTAGCCTTTTACAGTTCTGCAGGGCTCAACAATGGGCCCACTGGAACTACAGAGAAGAACTATCATCCCGCTTTCAGCTTCTACCAATTTTGTACTCAAGCTGGTTGATCCCCACAGAGTGGCTCATCTGTTAGTTTGTGGCTTATGCCATTTACAGCAGGATATTTACAGAACTGATTCCTTTCTAGGACAGTTTCATGATGTATCCATTTCATAATATTTTCCTCTAGTTTTCCCTAACTTTTACAATACTATCATCAGAATCTCTTTTGAAACCAGATAAGTCACTTTAGAATTTTAAGAAAATTAAAAAAATGATTTAAAATGTGCTGAACATAATAATTGTAGCTTTGAATTTACAATGGAGATATATATTCTACAATTGCTTTAAAACACTTGTTATTAATCACATGCATAAATTGTTTACATATAACTTATCAAATTTTTTAAGAGATACTCATTCTGAGATAATACATGACTATCTAATTAACTTCTTTGTCTACAAGTCAGGGACAAATCTGACTAAATTCTGTGAAGAGTATAAAATCAAGTAATTTCAAAAATAGAACAGAAAAATAATATAGAGAGAAAAAAATTAGACCAGCATTATTTAGTACTATATACTATATGACATATTTGTCATAAAGATCACTGTGCGCTATTTTACAATGTAAAAATACCATAAGGTCCTCAATATTTTTTTAGCAAGCAAACACATTCCCTTCTTACTATAAATATAAAGGGACTTTGGCATTTGTAAAACCACAACTGTGTGATAATAACAGAAGGCAATACTACCTGAAGTGAAAACTCAGAATGTTTCTTTCATGGGTGGATTACATACTATGACTACACATTATGAGTCATACTATGATTCATATTGTCAAAGATTAAGTAATAGTGAATAAATAAAATGAAACAAATAAGAAATAATATCTTTGGTCAATATTTTATTTATTTTTTTATTGATTATTTAAAGCATTACATAGCTCATGATATATCATCTTTCATACATTTGACTCAAATTGTGTTTTGAACTCCCATTTTCACCCCAAATACAGATTGCAGAATCACATCTGTTACATATTCACATTTTTACATAATGCCATATTAGTGACTGTTGTATTCTGCTACCTTAAATTTTAAGTTGTGAAAGATTATATTTGTTCTAATTTTTTTCTAGGAAATTCATTACTAATTATTGTGAAAAGGCAATTTCATATCAAATCAATGTGATTCTCAAAATATTAGGTACTTTGCTGACATATACATATTTTCCCACACACACACTACTTATAGCAATTACTTTCAAAGATAAAGTTACACATAATTCTAAATGTATAAAATAAAATCTTAACATTGTAGTTAGAATGTTTTCAATCTTGGCAAGATAAGTTCATATTCAACAACAGTAAAATAATTTCTCAGGAGAATAAGAAGCTAACAATCTACATTGTATGTCAAGTGTTTTAATTATAGATCTTAAAGCTAATCCCATAGGCTTCTTTAAATAGGCTCTAAATATTAAAAATAAAAAGAAAACAAAAACAACAAATGCATGCATTTATAAAGCAAGCACATTCTATTTTCTGTTCAGAGATTCCTATTAGTTTGCTAATGCACAGTTTAGAAAATGTAATTCCATACACAATCGGTTTATTTCCCTGGTGAGATCAGGTCTAGAGCTACATTTTAAGCCATATAGAAACATTAATACAAAAAAAAAGAAGCAGAAAAAGGAAAAAAATGAAAATGAACAAACTTAGGCTATATACAAAGCACTTTGTCAAGTAGAGGCAAAAAATATCAAAAAATAATTGAGAGGGGGCTATCCTTGCCACTGCTATCTAATTTAATCAGCTAATGAGATTTTTACTCTGTCATTTGAAATGAGATTGGAATCAGTTTCTACATTTTAATGATAACCTTATGAATTATACTATTAAAATATTTCATTTTTACTTTCTTTCATAAGCCAAATCCTCAGTACTACATTTAAGCAAAAATTCTGTTTGGCAAACAAAGTTTGCAGTTTTAAATATCCATATGACCAAAAAAGTAAAGTATAAAAGTTTGCCAGCCAGAGTCTGAACATGAAGAGAGTTTAGAGTAATATGTCACGTAAGATACTTAGCAAATTACAAACAATCTGTAGGGGCTGCTTAGCGGCTACTGAGCTTTACTGGAAGGTAGACCCAACCCCAAGAGTGTTAAATCTTGAGTTTTTGAGAGCAGATAAAATATATGATATTTTTTTATAAACTATCTCAAGTTTTAAATGATACAACTTGTTCACAAATGTTTAAATTAAATGAAATAAGGAAGTAAGAAAAAAGGAAATCTGGAAATAAGACTAAGAGTATATCAAAGTCCTAAGGTTCCTGTCAGCTTTATCAGTCCCTTTTCATCAGAAAACCAACCTGTATCCAGTATTTTACCCCAAATCTCACCAGCCACACTATGTCACAAGAGCATTGCTTGCTACATGTGTGTCTTTTCACTGGACATACTGTTGCCCCAGTTAGAAGTAGGAGAGAACATTTCTTATCAGGTATGTTACCAGCCTTCCACAGTGATTCTACTCACAGATCTGGAAGTGGGGCTAAGAAGTGCATGAAGAATTCTGAAAGCTACTGGCCAGGCTCAAAACAATTGTTTTTGCTGGTGGACCTCTTCATTTCCTCCTCCTCTTCCTCTTTCTTCTCTTTTGGTATCATATAATCAATTTTTCAGAAATCATTCATAAGAAAAAATTGAAACAAATATATCAAAGCATACTGTCTATTGGCAGACCACCAGCAGGAGCTACTGTA
Organism: Spermophilus citellus; assembly: GCF_964194105.1. NCBI lineage: Eukaryota > Metazoa > Chordata > Mammalia > Rodentia > Sciuridae > Spermophilus > Spermophilus citellus. The sequence continues at coordinate 60,800,074 of NC_138183.1, read as the reverse complement.
TGATGATTCAAAAGGCTGGGCAGAGGCCAGTGCCTACCTAAGCTTTAATACATTATTAATCCATCTCTGAATCTGTAATTACTTTCTGATTCTGTCTCTTCAAGCTTGCAAACAACTGCACTTAACAGCCTCCTCCTTGCTGATAACTTACTGATCATTTTATAATATGCTTTACAGCCTGTTATTGCTTTATATTTCATATCTGAAATTTACTTAACTAATAAGCGCATCTGAAATTCATTATATGTGTAAGACATTATCTACCCCACTACATGAATGACAGCTTCTGTGAGTGTTCTCTAAAACCTCATTTAACAAGCTCAATTATCATACTAATTTAGCAAGTCTCGGGATTATATCTCTTTCAAGAGGAAGCAAGTTGAGGAATTGAAGTAGGTGTATCTTTGTTTTCTTTCAATTATTTTTTGTTAAGGAAAACTACACTTAATACAAGGCCACTTTTCACCACCATGGTGCTTTTTTTAAATAAATGGTACACATGATAGATAGTAAAAGCAGTGAAAAATATAATCACTCATGTAAACCTATGATTTTATATGCTTATTTATAATATAATATCAAATATTTAATAACAATAAGAGAGATGATGAGAGATTCTAAACATGCAAAAGCACAGAGCTACAACAGCATGAGACAGTTCTAGGTGAAAAGTTTGGCAATGACATTCTTTTCCCTCCTCTCATAATTTAATTCATAGTATCATCAACCAACTCAGTTCAATCAGTGACAAACTAAAAAATATATTTTCCAGTGCATTATTTCCCACCACCAAATGTCATTTCTCATGAAAATTCTAATAAAAATGCCTAAAATGCATTATCTGACATTTTAGTGGATCAGTAAGTAGCTTGTCGATTGAGATTCTAAAATCTTTACATGATATGGATTTCTGCTTTATGTTCTAAACTCTTGACTTTTTATAGAATAATTTACATCTCAATATAGCTATTTAGCAAAGGGTGTCTAAAAAACTACTTAAATTATAAATAATGATCCCAGTTACACATATACATTGCATTATGAAGAACTAGCAATTGAAGAGTCCTGCACTTACTATTGATAAATAGTGTCTCAGACTTACTTAAGTCAGCAATTCCTACAGCTGAGGAAAAAAAAAAAAAAAACAGCTGACTACATAAGCTTGAAAATCCTGTCTCTTAATCACACTAAGCTTTATTAATATAAGGATCAGGAATTTAGCAAAGCTTGGCCAGGTTTCCCCCTAAAAGGTTAGGATAAAGCATCATAATTTTTCAGACAACTGCTTTGTCATATGCTTGGTAGGCACCTTTTGCAAAACACAAGCATCTTTGGATATTGTTTCATCTTTTCTGTTAACCAAAAAAATTCAGGTTATTATCACCCAAAGCATTTAACCATAAAACCCTCAGAAACCCCATATCTTAATAAGATCATTAAAATGCTAATTGCATTGTTTTTTCTTCTTGGGTTCTTAAAAGCTATTACTCAGAATTATGATTTGAAGTTTATTCCACGCATTTATTCATTCAAAAAAACATATATATATATATAGATAGATAGATAGATAGATAAAAATTTAGACATTGAGTGAAAAAGAGATAGCCTCAGCCCTTAGGCAACTAAAGTAACTAAAGTCATAGACTAGGCTAATAGTCATTTGAGCCACAGTAATGTAACCATTAAAGCAATCAAGTACAGATATATTAACTTATCCAGACAAAAAATAAGAATTGCTGTATTCAAGATATCCCTAACAAAAACAGTGTACCGGAGCAAACCTCTCTGTGGAAATAACTTGTAAGCTAGAATACAAAAAAGTGAGAAGGGCATTGATTGGTCAAATGAAGGGTCAAGGAAAGAACCATAGATAGAAAGCAGCAGGTGCAACCCACAGACAATACATAATTACAAAGAGGATGAGAAAAATTTAAGGCATCAAATACACCAAGAAATACTCAATACAGCTTAGAAGGCAAGATGAATCAGATTATTGTGGAGATAGAAAAAGACCATACAGAATATTTTGATTATTGGGTACAAACTTCATTTCAAATCAGAGCATTGGGAGGACTTCAAAGTGACTTAAAAGTGGGGTTGGGATAAGAAGGAAAATAATTGTTAAGCATTAAAATAGAAGAAAAAATTATTTTTATTAAAAAAATTGAAGGAATACAGCGGAAAGATATTTATCTGAAAAAAATGTACATTTGAGACAGTCATTCAAATACATTATTGTATACTATTAAGAACCAGCTAAAATGGCTGACTTCTGACATTCACAGGATGAGTGCAAAAATGTTGCATAGTATTATAAATTAATTGTCCCAATTTTTTTTTCCTGAGGATAAATTCACTTTACCATTCTAGGCATTTTTGCTTAGAAATAAATGAGTCAAAAAATCCAAAAAAGTTAATTTGTCAGTTGGAAATGCATATTAATGTAAATAAAATCTTAAACATAAAGACAGAAATGGTAACATGAAAAGAATTAACTCTTGGGAATTCAAAATGTATTCATATATTAAAAAAGTGTGGAAAATGTATGCAGGGTAGTGGTGGGGTTATTACATTAGTGTTTCCAACAAGCTCAAACAAAAACCCCATTAAATATTTAATCAGTTAGCAAAAGACAAGCAAACACTCTTCACAACCATGAATATGAACATCTTGCAGAGAGTTTAATACATGGCAAAATGATAAAAAAAAATTATTCATGGTAAAATAGTGCAATGTTGGCACATTCTAAATGCATGCAAAAATAAAAGTGAAGAAAACCACAGAACAACAACACTGGTCACAAAAAAAAAAAGCTGTATTGGGGAGATATCATTCAAGACTGAGTCAGAAAATTACAGACTAAATCCCAAATCTGACTTTTCTCATATAAGCTATTCTTTATTGTTCTGAATCAATATATCAAACTTAGAATTAACAGCTATTTGAGGATAAATACCCAGGACAAGCTTATATATTTGCATTTACAATTGAGCCTTAATTAAAGAAGTACCAAATCAATTTTCTCCCTCAAACCTTAATCTATAATTTTACAATTAAACTTGTAATTCCCACTTATGGGAATTTTTGCTGGGCTAAAATATTCAGAAATTAATTAAAAAGCAAATGTACATTTGAAAAGAGGGGAGACAGCAATTAACACATAAATCAATTTGCACATTGGTAGCACTTAGTTTTATATCTCAGATTTTGCTAAGCCCAGAGTAAAGTGGGAATGAGACATTTTAAGGATTAAGAAATAGATTTGTTGAAGGTGAGGAAATTTAAGTGCCAAGGTGCTATCAGAAAACAAATCTTTGTCTGGGTATTTGCAGGGCAAAGTTGAAGTGGGTTACATAGGGTGGTGGCCTGGGAAAAGCAATTACTATGTAAAGAAATGTTCAATAATGGAAAAAAAACTATAAGTACAAAGAAAATTCTATCAAAAATAAGCACTACTAAAATTTCTTTATTTTCACTTTTAGTAAAGCTGTTGAAGAAATTATTGCTTTCACTTCAAAGCCTCTTTTGGGGAGAGACATTTAAAGAGGACACAAAGGAACATTGTATCTACTCAAAACAAACTATAAAGTAAATATTTAAAGAATTAGTATCTATCTTTAAATTTTTGCAAAACAATAAAGAAGGAAGCATATTTTCAAACTCATTTAGGGAGTTGAGAATTATATGTGACTACTGAATTTCAAAAAAATGTAAAACAACATTATAGGATTCCAACCATCATGGCATTGGCATGAAAACAGACACATAGACCAATGGAACAGAATGGAGAGCCCAGAAATAAACCCAGTCATCCTAGAGTAATTTGGTTTTCAGCAATGGTGCCATGAACATATAATGGGGAAAGAACAGTCTTCTCAATAAATGGGCTGAGAAAACTGGATATATATATATATATATATATATATATATATATATATATATATGAAAAAAATTAACCCTTTTCTGACCCCTTACACAAGGGTCAACTCAAAATGGATTAAAGATTTAATTATAAAATCTGGATCTAAAGAAACCACCAGAAGAAATCAGAAAATGTTCTATGACATTAGTTGGAGCAGAGATATCTTAGATATGATACACATAGAACAGACAATAAAAGTAAAAAGAGACAAATAAAATTGTATCAAATTAAAAAACCCTCACGCTAAAGTAAACAATTCATAGAGTAGCCAACCTACAGACTGGGAGAAAATATGTGTAATTCATACGGTGAATAGGATCTAATATGCAAAATACAAAAGGAACTCCAAGTACTCATGACAAGAAAGTAAGTAATCGTATTAATAAATAGGAAAAGAACTAGAATGAACATTTCTTAAAATTAAATATGTAAATAGGTAACATATAAGAAAAATGTTCAACATTTCTAATTACCAAATGGCCGTAAATTAAAATATTTATGATACACTCCATCATACATATTATATTAGCTTTTATTAAAAGGTTGAAAGATAATAAGTTTTGGCTAGGATGAGGAGGAAAGGGATCCTTATACATTGTTGGTGGAATTGTAAATTTGGATACTAATTGTGGATAACAGTATGGAATTCCTCAAAAAACTAAAAATAGAATCACTATGAACTCAGGCAATCACAATACTGAATATGTATCCAAAGGAATAAAAGTCAGTATGTTGAAGAGATGTCTGAACTCCCATGTTCAATGTGGTATCACTCACAATATCCAAGATATGAAAATAATCTTATTATCCATCAATAGATGAGTAAATTTAAAAAATATGGTACAAACACAACGGAGTATTATATATCCCTCAAAAAACAACAAAATGAAACTCAGAAAATTCTGCCATTTGCAAAAATATGGATGAATCTAGAAGATAAGGGAAATAAGCCAGGCACAGAAAGACAAATACTGAATGGTCTCACTCACACTTGTAACCTAAACAGTCAAACTCATATGATTACAGAGTAGAAGGGCAGCCATCAGAGGATGGGATACGGGGTGTTGGCTGGAGAAAGGGAAGACGTTGGTCCCTGTGTAGGAAGCTACAATTAGATGAAGGGATAAATTCTGATGTTCTATTGTACAATATAGTGACTGCGGTTAATAATAATGTAATGCATATTTCAGAGGATATTTTAAATATCACACAAAGAAATATTAATATTTGAACTGATGGATATCTTAATTACTCTGATTTGATCACTATACAATGTGTACATTTATCAAAACATATACTCTTATTATTTGTCAACTAACAACAAGTTAAAGCACAAATATAAAGTACAGCCAGGTACAGTGGAACACGACTAATCTCAGCAGCTCAGAAGGCTGAGGCAGGAAGATCAGGAGTTCAAAGCCAGCCTCAGCAAAAGTGAGGTGCGAAGTGACTCAGTGAGACAGACCCTGACTCTAAATAAAATACAAAATAGGGCTGGGGATGTGGCTCAGTGGCCGAGTACTAGGTACCTGATACTAGGTCTCCCCACCCCACATAAATATGGAAGAAGAGATCATCCACTGAATAACAGAATAACAAATATTGAAAATATATGTTAACAGTTTAATAAGTACTAGCTCTTATCTTAAGTTGTGTGTAGTGAATGATTTACAAATTCATATTTGGAGTGCTTTTAACATAGAAATACAATACATTAATTCTGATTATTCCATATTCTGTGAAAAAGTAAGAAGAACATGTTGATCAGTGACCAGTGTAGCTGTATTACCATTCTACTACTGTAACAAATGCATAAAGTAATATAAAAAATTTCTTTTAGCTTACAGTTTTAGTACTTTTAGTTGAGGATCAGTTGGTCCCATTGCTTTGGGCCTCTGCAGACACATCATGGCAGGAGTGCTTGGTAAAGCAAAAATGCTCACCTCATGGCCTAGAAGTGGTTATGGTCCTGCTCTCCCCTTCAAGGGTGTGCCTCATGACCTGAAGACCTCTCACTGGGCCCTACTCTACAAGTTTACACCACCTCCTAATAATGTCATCACCTGGGGACAAAGCCTTTAACACATATACTTTGGGGGACATTCCTGATCTACATTAGAGTAGCAGCTAATCAAAAAATGTTTGTAGAATTACCTAGAGAGAGACGAATCAGAAGAGCATCTATTTTCTAAAAAAAAAAAAAAAAAAAAAAAAAAGTCCTGAGTTTACAATTGCATGCGCTTTTAAGAGAAATGCAAAATATATTGGATTCCCTTTCATTGATTTAAGTAAGTAGAACCTGAAAACATTTGAAATGGATTGGTATATTAATTCATGTCTTTGTTTAAGCAAAGCAAGACTTTAGTAAATTCTGACACTTCCTGTCATTCTGATGAAATTATAAAATAAAAAAGCCCTTTATAAAGCTGGTAAATTAATTGATTGGCCCTTCTCTAAAGAGGGATACTATAGAGATCACAAGTGAATTCAATACAGAACATCTTATTGAAAGAATGCCCAATTATTAGATAACCTGATACCTCCTTGTTTGAACTGAGAAATAAAACCTTTTCAAACCAGTATCAGTGTAGAACTTGGGGGTGGGCGTGATGGTGGTGATATCTGGGATTGAACCCAGAGGCACCCTACCAGTAAGCCACACCTGCTGCCCTTTTTATTTTGACACAGGTTCTACCTAAATTGCTGAGATTGGCCTTTGCCTTGTGATTCTCTGGCTTCAGCCTCCTGAATCACTGAGATTATAGGCATATACCACTATGCCTGCATGAAATTTAATGTCTTAGAAATATCTTCTTTATGGTAGTTTGAACAAGGCTATTAAACATGTTAGGTTTAAGAATTTGATTCATTTTTAATGCAAAAGTAATCAATGATAGTTAGGTGCCTATGATTTCATAGCAATAAAAAAAATGAAAAACAAAGGGTATTTTCACCTTGGTAAATAAACAGGCTATTCATGTTGCTAATAATAGCACTATTAAAAGTGTATATAGCATATTTATCTGAAAGAGCTGACTTCGTACTGGTTCCAGGAATTACTGAGCTGATCAGACTGTGCAATTATGCAACCCATATTTTCTCCAATGGCTTTACATACACCCTTCCAACAACCTCATATTCCACCAAGTAAGCATATTTTCTGATTAAATCTGCTGTGCTCAGTAGTAGCCCTACTGTGTACTCTTACCCTCAGAATGTACTCAAAATCATTTGTATGACCATTGCTGTATTTTAAACATATAACCTCAAGAAGTTTTTTGTTTGTTTGTTTGTTTTGTTTTGTTTTGTTTTAATTTTGGTACTGGGGATTGAACTCAGGGGCACTCAACTACAAGTCACGTCCCCAGCCCTATTTTGTATTTTATTTAGAGATAGGGTCTCACTGAGTTCCTTAGTACTTAATTTTTGCTGTGGTTGGCTTTGAACTAGCAATCCTTCTTCTTCAGTCTCCAGACCCTCTGGGATTACAGGTGTGATCCACTGTGCCTGGCTCAAGTTTTTGAAATAGTATACCAATAATGATACCTCAAAATTTAAGATTTGTTACCAGCAATCCCTGCAAGGTCTTCTAAAAACTTGGGACTAATCTAATAACAAACAAGGCAAACCCAACAGGGCAAATTGAATTTTAATTTTAACTAGCATATCTATAATCTTAATATAAAAATATCTTTCTGCAAGTTATTTAAATGAGGATCAAATGATTTTGTATTGTTTTTTCTATTAATACAGTTTATGAAGGAGATTAACTTTAGTTAAATATCATGCTATTTCAGTAGTATGTGTTAAAATGTGCATGCTTGACCAGGAAGCTCCAGATTTCATCTCTTTCATTTTATCCTCCTCATTGAATTCAGTGCAAAATGTAGAAAAGTATTCTTGGTTGTTGCTTCTCAATCTTTCATATACATCAGATCATCTGGGAGTCTTATTAAAATGCAATTTGTGATTAAGAGTGGAGTATGGCCTGAGATTCTGAATTTCTAACATACTCCCACGTGGTGTTGATGCTGTTGGCGTGCCTGCCAGACTTGAGATGCAAGGCATTAGACAAATATAAAAGATCTATGTTCCATAAATGTAACAGTTGAATCTCCACACTGACCATACTTTTTTTGCTTTTTGGAAAGACAAATCTGAGTAAATTCTACTGTTGATAGGCAATCTTTTAACCCTAACATCTTCATAAACAATTAACACTTAATTAGGCTTAAAAAAATTAACACTTTGATTTTTTTATTTAAAAAATAAAAGAGAGATGTTAACAAATGAGAAACTGAAATGATAAACAATGTCCTTGGTCTAATTATTTATTTGAATTTTTTAATTGTTGATGGACTGTTATTTTATCCATTTATTTATATGTGGTGCTGAGAATTGAACCCAGTACCTCATACATGTGAGGCAAGCACTCTACCACTGAGCCACAACCCCAGCTCCCTTGGTTTATTTCTAATTTGCTGAAATTCTTTATTACTTTGAAAATTTTAAGAAAGTAAAAAATAAATCATGGAACATTAAAAATGCTTACTTTACATAAAAAATGGTAGCCATACTTTTTGAAATGATGAAAGTGTAAATTGTTTACATCTAGGTGATGCATATCATGTTCAATAATAGCTAATTGTTAAATAAGTATTTTTACTTATTTAACAAAAATATTTATAAAATAAATATTTCAGAATAAGTACTGAAGGAGGAATTTGGTTTATTCAAAACTTGACCCTGGACTACAATACTTATATATAGATTAACTCTCTCATGAAATAATAAGCATAATTGTTATTAGTTTAGATCATAAAAATAAGTGAGATTCATACACTGTTATGTAATAATGTTACACAACAGATTTATTTCAAGTAATTTTGTTATAATATTGAAAAATACAACATAAGAAGTATTTTAAAAAAAGGATTACCCAACCTAGATTTTGGTTCAACTAATTAATTCTAAAGTAGTTGTACTTTTTATCTTTATTTACCTGTATTTATTTTCATTAATCTAAAATACAAAAAAAAAAAAAGCAACATACCATGTTTGAGTGGAAAATTTTCAAAAATCTTAGTCTAAACAAGAACTGTCAGCTGGACTCAGCAATTTTCATGTTCTTTAATAAAAACCTGAGAAGGAATTCAGGTAAAATGCTAATGCCCCAAAAGGAGGCCTTCTATGCTGACTTGGCTATTCTAGAAATCTGATTAGGCACAGAGACTTTAAGTGTATTAAATTTGGAAAATATTAATTTGACATTCTTCATGTGGATACATTGGTTTATTAACTAAACAAAGTTTAAAGTATTCTAGTAGTAGAGAATTTTGAAATACAAATAATAAATCTAAATGGGATATTATAAAACATGAAAACATGCTAATGAAACCAACCCCAAAGTTGAATATTTGTAGTCATCATTATTGTTAGATCTTGTAAAAAAATTCATAATAGTGCATGAGAGATAGATTGATATTATGTCATGTTTCTGTATTTGTCTCGTAGAATGACAAGTTTTCAACTATTGTATCAAGGTCCTGGTATCAGAGAAAACGTATTTTTGGTAGAACTTAAAGTTCTAACAACTGAAATAAATATTAGTCATTAAACTGAAAATGAACTGCATATCATTGAAACAATTTTTCAGACTATCTTTGTGTCTATCCATTTTTAACATGATTTACAGATGATTCCCCACCCCTCTTTGCTTCAACTTGCCTGACATTTTAATTTTATTAGCATATAAATTATGAAATTAATACAAATTATTTCAAAAGGTTTTTAAAAGGTAAGGAAGTATGATAAAATCACCTTGAATTCTGTTGTTAGAAGAACATTATTTTGTCTTTTTATCTGAATATTTATGTGTTTGTGTGTGCTATCAAATTTTTTAAAAAGAAACACATTATTCTATACTGGTTTATTAAGTTCTTTGTTTTAACTTATGATCATGAATGGAACATCAGTAAGATGCACTTTCTAAAGCAATGTCTGATCCATGAATGTAAAATTTCTTCAGAATACGATAGAACAATGGAAATCAAATACATTAATAAGCACTTTGGTAGGAAACATCTGCACATCTGACAATCCATGCTCAGTAATCCCAGACTTTTGTTGTGGCTGTAAATAACATTTAATTAATTTGATAAATTGACTGATTCTCTTCTAGGGAGTTTGCTAGGTACTAAAGATAAACAAACATGCAAATGAGTATGTATCATGTATTTTATACATAAATATAGTAGAGTTATTTGTGCATGTATATGTATGATATTGTATTACTGTTCTCCAGATCTCAAAGTTCATTAGGCAATTAAGATCAAAGGCAATTTTTGTTTTTTACTTTGAAACAAATGTAACTTTTTCCTCTTAAATAAATGTTGTACTAAACTCATGGCAGTCAATTGATCTGATAGAAAGTTTTCAGTCAAATTTATCAATTGGTGGGCTAACATATGTTTTAAGATAAAGTGATAATAAACATGCTTATTTCTATATATTATTCTCTACTGTTTCACAAGAATTGGTAATAACTAGAATTATTTTTATTTTATATATATGTATGTTTACTAAAAAGTTTTAAATAGCTATCAATTTGCACTAATCTCTTGAATATTCTATATGACAACAATTAGTTTGGAGAACTTTTGCTGGGCAAACATAACAAAATATCATTATTTCATGAAGCAAATACACATTAGAGCATCTCTAACACAAGTCTGAAGGAAAAGTAAAGCATTCCATTGGCAAAAGCTCAAGAGATTTACAAGAGGTGTTATTCAAAATCATTTTCCCCTTTCCAAATCTCCTAGGAGGAAAGTACAAGGAGGTGATCGATCATTTTTCAGTTCTTTATGTCAGTACAAGAGTTTCTAGAGATGGAGCTAATGCCAAGCTTGTCAGGGGGTCCACTGGTATTCCCAGAGCTCCTATGTAGACCTTGCTCACTCTTTGATGCTTTTAGAGTGCTTGCAACATAGAACTTATTACATTGCAGCCACAATTTCTGGAACCTTCATTATAAAATTTATTTTACCTCCAGGTTGAGATAGAGCATAAGGAGAAAAAAAATCTCCTATTTCCTAAAATACATTTTCTGTTCTTTTAGATAAGCTTCCATCTTAAAAGAAAATCAATTCTAAACAAAGAAAAAACTTGGTTCAATTGGCCTTACACAGATTAGAAAAATTAAAATTCTTGAAGAATGTTATCAGTGACTCATATCTAACCTGGAGCTATTCTAGAATATATGTCAGTAGCTCCTGAGATACAAACTCTGCTTTTCATTTTCTTGTTTTTCATGATGATGTCTATTTGAATTACACATGATACTCTAAAATGCATTTGTACAAACGGCTTTAGAAAAGAAAAAAAAATCGTAAATATATGAAAAGAAAGAAGGGAAGTAAGTGCAATGTTTTACTGTTTTCCAAATTTTGAGAGTATAAGAAACTGATTTTTAAAAATGCACATCACATGCACACACATTCACACACCTCTACAAACCTCTGCCCATAGGAACTTGTTAGCAACTTGGACAAGTATATAGAGAAGAAAAACATCCCCTAAACAAGTCACTTTATCTCCTGGAATCAAGTTAACATGAATATTGTTAAGAGTTTTCCTACAGGACTTCAAATGACTGGGGTCAGTCTGTAGAATGCTGTGCACCTGAAAAATATTTGATTTCCTATTCAGGTCTTCAAACAGGGAAAATTCAATTCTATGCAGTAAACAAATTATTTCTTAATTACCATAGATAAAGAGTTAACAAGAAGACAAAAGTTAAACTTCAGAACATTAAATTTGGCAGGTATTTTTATTCTATTTATTCAGTGGCTTCTCATTCTTTTCCAACTTTGACAGGTCAAAATGTCATACACACCAAAGATCTCTGACCAGCCTCATTCTTCTGCACCTTCATTACACAGTATGAGTTCTTCCTAGATTCTAAAAAGCTTGGATTGTTAAAAATGTATGTTCTACTAGTTTTTCAGAGTCATATTCATGCTCTTTTTATGATAAAACTGAGCTATATTTTACTAATCTTCAGACTATTTTCAAGAGAATGCATTTAGAGCATTGGCCAAATATAATGGAAATTGCTTGTTTTCTGATGAAGAAAGAATAGATCTATACATTTTTGTTTTATTATTCTTGTTATATCCTTTCTAGTACTGCAAAATATGTTGATTCACTTGATTTTATATTTGTAAGTTAATCATTGTGAAATTAATATCATTTGACAATAAAAAGCATACTGATTACTCTTGATTTGGCTTGATTATATTTTAATTGTCAATTAGATCTTTGATATTTATACAATATACCACTTGTTTTTAGAAAGTGAAGTGGCATTCAGAAGGAAATGTTTTAAATGTGCATTTTCCAATGAATTAGGATTAATAGGATTAGTGGTTACTATTTTAGAAAAAGTTTTTTTTAAATGTCTAGTATGGTTTCAACTAGTTATCACATATCTTTGGATGACATATAAGATCTTAAAGTGTGCCCATGAATGCTCTATACTTGCACTACTGGTGGGTAAGGTTATCAGATGGTCTTTTTTATTTTGGGTTTTGATTGAAAATAAATCAAGATTACTTTGTTGGTGGTTAAGTCATTTCCTATGAGTATCTGCTTTATATATTTTTGAAAGCTTATATGTCTTTTGTATAAAAGAAGAAAAATAGAAACGGGAGGAGAACAATCACCTATAATCCTAATAACATGGACACAATTACTACACTGATTTACTACATGGGCATTCTTATATATTCACAAGTTTATATTATTTACCTGTTTTTGGATGCCTTTTCTGTTTAATGTTATATTGCATAAATTTTTTTATCTTCTATCACTTCATAGCCAATATCATGTGCATTAAATAGTCTGCCATATAGAGTAATAATATATTGAAATATTGCTACTAAATAGCCAGATTTTTAAATATTTTAATGCCTTCATGAATATGTACTTAAAATTTCAAATCACTGAATTAGATACAAAAGCTGACTCTGGTAGACAACTGTAGAAATATATACTTTCATCCTTTTTTTTCTGGAAATTCTCCTTTCCTTACTTCATGCACATATTTGATATGGCAACTGTCAGTCTGTACAACATGAGCCAACCCCTGTCACAGTAACATAAATACTTCCCTGAGAAATTTTAATGGGGAATAAAAGAGTGATCTTATTCTACGTGGTTTCAATATGTAAATCTCAAGAGGTAATGGTGAAATGTTTCAACATGTGGACTGATTTACAGAGGAAACCCATCTGGTGTCAGGGAAAAAAAAAATCATTAAGTACACAGAGAGAAGCAGTAACAATGGGCATAAAGAAAGAGTAGTTGTAGTAGAGTCTCTCAGTGATTCACTCCTGAGGCAGATTTGCCTTTTGGTTCTTGGATTTTAAAAAATATCTTAAGAACCTTGTATCTTTATAGAAACTTCCCCATTTTTATTTTTACTCCTCTGCCCAGATTTGGTTTCTATAATTTCAAAAAATTCATTGTGTAATTAATGGAGATCAATGTTTTATAGGTTCCTGAGGGCTCTAGAATTCTACACTGTGCTTGATTTGTCTTTTACATTGCCACCTTTACTAAGATGACACTTAATTTTCTATAATTTAATTTTCTACATAGTTTCAATTTAGATTTAGCTAGAAGAGAAATCTGAACATGGTTTGGCAAGTGGAGAAGCAGTAGTCAGTCACCCTTTACAGGTGGATGTAGAATGTCAGGATCCAGGATAGCTTGCACATGGCTGTGATCTACTGACTCACTTTACTGGCATAGGGTAGCTATGGCATGTAGCTCCTCAAGTTTCTGCTGATTGCTTTCCTTAAGATTCTCTAATTTAGCATCAAGTACACTTCAGCAGGTTGTCTGTGTCATCAGTGTTGTTGGTGATAACAAGACAAGCATGAATGCTAATTACTCTTCATGAATCCTTATTTGTCCTCATGGAATTCAATTTCGTCCTTGTGCTCCTCAAGGGTTCATGATTATCTTTCAGTTTTGACCACCAGTCTACCTAACTGAAAACTCTACTTTTAATAGTAGAAATAGAAATGATAGTCTTATATAAACTACCCCATTGTCTCCAATAATTCCATAAATTCTAATCCCTATAATAAAGTGTTTATTTAATATCATTAAAAGTGATTCTGTTTCTTTTACCAAACACTGATTCATAGAGAAATAAGAAGAATGATTCTGCAATAAAAACATCTCGGTTTGGAACATCTGAAACCAAGTGGCAAAGGCTTTAGTTCAGGCTTTTAGTTCAGGAAGCTAAAAGGTGGCAGAAGACTATCAACAGAAGATGGCCTACCTTGAAGGAGGAGGTCAGAGTTTTAAGAAGAGAGCAGCCCCTGAGTAAATATTCTCCCTGGGAGGTCAGGTGCCATACCCTCTGTGCCTTGAATGAATTCCTGATGCCTAGGCTGTCTTTTGCCACTCCTTTGGAAGTGGTTCACTCAGAGATGAATCTGGTTTCGGGCTCTAGAATTCTACACTGTGCTTCTAGAATCCTTTAGGCTTATTTTTAAAAGTCCCCATTTTTACTCGTTAGTTCAAATTTTGAATTTTACAGCTTGAAAACAAAAGGATGTAGGTATTCTGACCATGGAAATAGACAGGGAAGCGTTCCCCGGTGAGCAAACTCCTGGGGAGTAACTGGTGCCCTTATTCCCATGATTGGAATGCCCAGCTCTTCTCTGCTGAGGCTATTAAGATAATAACTCTGTGGATGCACTACCTGGTTAACATACTGACATCCTTTGAAGGAGAGAGGTTCTGTGTCTGCATTAACCTGGATCTTAGCTCAATTAGCTAGCACTCAGGGTTAAAGGAATACTGGTCAAAGTGTAGTCACTGATGGTGGGTAATATGTAACTTTTTGGGTTATTAAAGACAACGGCAGAAAAGGGTAAGCACTCCTTTTGTCTGCCATCCATCTGTCTATCTGCACCTTCCCTGTGTGTCTGTGTCTGTTCTTTGTCTATTCTCCTCCTCCACAGTTCTCCCAGCACAGGTGTTCCTTTACAAAAGGAGACCTAACTAATCACAAAATAATGATAAATAAATAATCTAAAAGTTTTCACTCATACTGGTATCCAAAAATTTACCTTTCTATATCTTTACTATTTTTATGAAATTATGAAAGAAGAAATGCTCCCCAGATGAAAAAATATGAGTTCTTTTTACTTGATATTTGAGTACAAACTTAAATCAGTTTTTTCGTTTGAGGAATTGTGCAGCCTTTCATTCAACCATTAAGGAAATATTTATTGAGTTCTTTCATTGTATAAGGAAGTGGGTTAATCAAGGAAGATACAAAGAATTACACAGTTTCTGAGTAATCTCACAGTGGCAGCAATGTGAATTATAAATCAAAACTAATACGTTTTCTTGATTCTTTAATGCACTTATTTTTCACATTTAAATCATTTTAAAATCAGGGCACATCATATAATTATTGGGTGCATTTAATGTGGGAGTGGTTTTTTTTCCACTTGAAAAGTTGCTATTGAATCAATAGTGAGCTTCTAATTACCTATGATGTCCTGGAAGGAAGTGCAATGTTGCACAAGTTATTATATATCAAATACCATGAGAGATATGAGGGGACTTAAGAATTTTTGCCAGCTAAAATTATATGTCTTCAAAGCGTTTCCATGACTTCATAAGAGAAGAGCAGAGAAGCATGACTTTAGCAATGATCTTCTCTGGACATTTAATATAAACTGTCTTATAATTCTAACAATAGCTTTCAACAGTGAGGAATATCATCATTTTCTACATACAACTGAGGCTCAAATTAGCAATATGATAAGAAATACATATGAGTTTTCAAACTCGAATATTACTAAACTAATATGTATATTCTTTTCAGATAATAATATCATGGGAATTCATATAGTAGTATATATTACTCTCATGTTATAAGTCACAGTAATGTGACTCATATACTAAAACTAATACATAAAATAAAACCTCACATAAAATAAAACTCAGTAAGTACTAGCATCTTCCCTGCTTTGAAGATAAGAAACCTGCAACTTGTAGAAACAAAATAAGATTCCCAAGGTCATATAGCTAATAAGTGACAAAGCTAGAATAAGAACACCAGCAGCCTGATGAGGGTCTGTTCTCTTAACTAGCATGCAGGGAGCCTCTCAAGGCAGCAGAATTCTTCTCCCAAATCTCTCACTACCCAATTTAAAAATGTAACTCCTTCAACTTCTGACTTTCCTTCCCCAACTCTATTGATCATCCTTTAACTATATAACCCCAAGATTTATTATGTATGTAATTCCTACCACCTCCAAGCAAACCCAACAGCAGGGAATTTGGGTGTGTGTGTGTGTGTGTGTGTGTGTGTGTGTGTGTGTGTGTGCTGCTTACTGATATATTTTAGCAGGTTGGAATGGTGCCTGGCACAAGATAGGAGTTCAATAGGTATTTGTTGAATGAATGAATGAACAAATTCTAAAAAGGGAGACAAGAGAGAGTATTCAGTGAATGAACAGTAATTGGAGAAGAACAGAGGCGAGGAAGTAGGAGTTGTGTGCTAAAACATTGATTAGTGCAGTTTGCCTGAAGGCATCAAGCTGGAGCAGAAGAAATCATTGAGCAAGGCTCCCAGGAAGGGAGGTTGAAGTCACCAGGCTCATACACACAAGCCTTTGCCTCTTCACACTTTGTTTATAGCTTGTTCAGCAATAGTTACTGGGAAGGAGGGCAGGAAGACATCAAAGTAGCTGTATTGTTCATATTTTTTTCCTCCCTTTGGCAGCTATTTGCTCTATTTCCTGCTGACACTACAATTTCAGCAATTTAATGATACAATTGTTTCTTAAAACGACACAGAAACAGACACCCTCAGCCATTTAATTGGCTGCCCTGATGAAGTAAAATCGGCTGCTTTCTAATTTCACTGGGGGGGGGGGGGAGGTTGATAAATGAAGAGGTGGGGATAAAAATGGTATTTATTTCCATTTAAAAACTAAAATAACATAAAGGAATTTTTAACTCAAGACTACCTATTTAAGGTTGCTATTTTGATGACATACACTAGGATAACTAAAGATTTCATTTAATCCCTGCAAAGAGGTTACTAAAATTATTAATCATCCAATTCCGTTTGCCTTTAGGTCAATGTAATTTTACTCTCCATAGAAATTCTACATTATATTATATCAAATTTACTCTAAAGTGGTTTACTATTGCCAATAAATCATAGCAAGAAGTACAATTCTTTTATGAAGCCCAATCCTTTTACCTGCACACTTTAGGTTAGCTCCAGCCAGGTTCTGAGGGACTATGGTACATGTAAACAGCTCCTGCATCTTTGGACTTGACTCAAACTTGCCTCCTTCTCCACATTTGAACTAATGCTTCAAATATAATGGCAATCATATTTGCCATTATTTAACAAAATTTCCATGTTTATCTAAAAGTTTACAGAAAGCATAGTAAAGGTGGCTCAAGTCTTCCTTATTTTCTTTCTTAGCATATAAAACAAACCATGAGATTTCTCCACAAGCTACTATGCATAGGGTAAATTCATGATTAGTACCTAGAATATTGTGATACTGATGTCCAGGTGCTAAAACTAAGCATTGTATATTAAGTAAGTGTAAACAAAAGATTGTGGAAAGTCTCAAAATAGTTATTCAATTTAGTTCACAAGGAAGAATATGAAAAGAATTTATAAAATGATAAAGCAATATATCTACATGTTAAATCATATTTTTAAAAGTAATTGTTTTGTACAGCATAAACATGGTAAAGAAAAATCATATGATCATATTAATATATAAAGAAAAAACATTTGATAAATTATGACACATGTTTATGATAAAAACTTGGTAAACATGGAATGGAAGGAAACCTCTTGATAAATAATACATACAAAATATATATCTAACAACACATGTGATAGTGACAAACTTTCTACTTCCCTACAAATATCAGGAAATAAGCAAAATTGTCCTCTCTCATCACTCCTTTTCAACATTATACTGGAAGTTTTTGCTAAAGCAATGAAACAAGCAAAGAAAAAAAATTACTGATCATGAAAGAGGAAACAAAACTTTTTCTTTAAGGTGACAAGATCACATATGTAGAAAATCTGAAAAAAATTAACAACAATAACAATAAACAATAACTGGACATAGTAAGCAATTATAGCAGTTTTTCAAGATATTAGGCCAATAAGTCAATCACTGTTCTATACAGCAGCAATTTATAAGTGGAATGTATATTAAAATACTATAATTCACATCAATGCATAACAAAATTAAACACTGAGGTATAAACTAAATAAAATACATATAAGATGCATAATATAGACACTATGAAAATGATAAAAGAACTATAGAAACTAAATAAATACAGAGATAATCCATATTAGTGGTTATGAATACCCAACAATATCAAGATGTCACTTTTTCCCAAATTGATCTACAATGATTAAAACTCAACACTAACAACACAAAATGCACTACAGATGTGGAACAACAGAAATTTCACTCACTGTTTGTAGGAGGAGTTCAATGGGGTGCAAGCTCTTTGGAAAACTGTTTGGTGGTTTCTTCCAAAACTTGACATACTCATGTCATAGCGCCCATTGATTTTATTCCTTGGTATTTACCCAAAGAGGGAAAACTTGTGGCCACATAAGAAACTGCACATAGATGTTTACAGCATCTTTACCTATTAAGTTCTAAAACTTGGAATCAACCAATATGTCTTTTAATAAGTGAATGGATACACTCTACTACATCCAGAAAATGAAATATTATCTAGCACTAAAATTAAATGAACTATTCAAATCATTAAAGGCAATTTAAACACATGTTACTTAATGGGAGAAATAAACCTGAAAATTATCCATACTGTAAGATTCCAAATATACGCCATTACAGAAGAGGCAAAAATAAGGAGACAGTAAAATGCTCAGTGTTTGCCAGGTGTTGGGGAGAGGAATAAATAACAGGCAAAGCAGAGAGAAAATTCAGGGTAGTGAAAATACTTTCAACAAAAACTTAATGGTGGATACATGCCATTATACATTTTTGTAGTCACAGAATGAGCAACATAGAATGAACAAGAGTGAACCCATAGAATGAATACATTAAGAGTGAACCCTAATGTGAACTGTGAACTTTGTGTAGGAAGGATCTGTGAATCTTCATTTGATGTTGATCTTCATCAAATATACCTCTCTGGGGGAGATGTTGGTAATTGTTGGGATCAAATTAGGGAGGTGGGGGTACAGAGAATGTATTGGAAGCTTCTTTACCTTCCTCTCAATTTTGTTATGAACTAAAATCTGCTGCAAATAAAACAAAAACTAAAATATAGGCAAACACTTCCACCTATGAAGATGCTACCAAACTTCTTCCGAGTATGTCCAATATTCCCCCTCTTTCTGCTAACACCTTGGCACTCCTTTAAGCTTTTTTCTTAAAGCTTTTGTTTCAATACTTCTTTTCTTTCCAATAGCTTCAGTCCATATGAGTTAGATCAGTTCCTGATTCAGATCATTTAAATTATCAGTGCACAGTATTTTGTAAGTCCCTCTTTCTGACAAACTGTCTTAAAATTTCATAAGAAAACTCTACAGAATCAGCAGGCCAGGGCAAATAAACAAGTGCTACCCTACACATATGGCCAATGGGGCATCACACACTGTTTTCATTTTTTCTCATAAGGTAAGAATTTGTAATGTTACCTAGATACTATTGCATACTGAGCCAAAAATAAGTGAATACCAAAATGAATCCTGAGTCTAAATGGAAGGAGATTAGTTAAGTACTCAGAGAAAGGGAACAGAAAGAAAAGAGGTTTGGGAAGACCTGGGTTTTATGTACTCCCAAAAGCACCAAAGGTGACTAACAAGAAAGATCATGTGTATGGCATATCCATGGGCAGAAAATGGGACATACAAGTTTGTTATAGTCCACTAATGAGAATTCAGTTACAAGTTACTTACTAAGGAAAAGACCAGAGGTCAGCTGGTATGGGTGCTCCAATAGCCAAGAAAATTAAGTCCACACAATATTTATGTCTATCCCAATTTATTGGAGTGCTAACAAAAAAATGAATGGAGAAACTGGGTACAGTAGTACACAGCTGTAATCCCAGAAGCTCAGGAAGATGAGGAAGGAGAATTGTGAGTTCAAAACCAGCCTTAGCAAAAGGTGCTAAACAACTCAGTGAGACCCTGTCTCTAAATAAAATAATAGAGCTGGGGATGTGGCTCAGTGGTTGAGTGCCCCTGAGCTCAATCCCTGGTATTCCCCCCCCGCAAAAAAAAAAAAGAATGGAATAAACAGAGGTGGAGAAATAATTTTTCATTCTGGAGGAAGGGGAAAAATCCAGCAAATAATAATAAGACAGGAGCTATGAAGAGATATATTTGAAACAAAATGATAAGGCAACACAGAAATGGGAAATGAATCCCAGTGATAAAATCTAGAAAATAATATTAGAAATAGATTGTGGGTAACAACTGGAGCTTCAGTATTTGAAGGTAGGCATCAAGTCCATTCTTTTCAGACAAAGAGAGAGAGATGGCTTCCAAAGTACAATGAAGACATAAACATCCAGAAGATTTTGAATACAGGGTACCCATTCAAAATCATGTAGGGAATCATCTTGCAACCAAAATAGCAGGAAATATTGGTGCATGAAGAAATTTGTTAGATTGTTTAATTACTTTTTTGAAAAGATCTTTCATTTTCAATTTTATAACCTTAACGCTGAGTGGTCTATTTTTGGTTTATTATATGTGAGAGGAAAAGTGCTGCAATATGTTATGTTAAATCTCTTTAATAAATGTCATTTGTAAAATAGAATTTCCTCCCTCAAAGTCACATTACATGTGTATGAATTTTATTATAAATAACAACTAAAATTTTAATCTAAAATTTCTAAAAAAGTTAGGTCTAGAATAGATGATACTTTCCAGAAATAAAAAAGGAAACAGATATACAAATTGAAGATGCATACAGGACACCGAGCACACAAAATCACAGTAGACCAACGCTAAGACACATTGTTATGAAGATATCCAATATACAGAACAAAGAGAAAATATTAAAAGCTACAAGAGAAAGGAGACAGATTACATTCAGGGGTAAACCAATAAGATTAACAACGGATTTTTCATCACAGACACTGAAAGCAAGAAGGTCATGGAACAATGTATTTCAAACACTGAAAGACAATGGATGCCAACCAAGAATTCTGTATCCAGCAAAATTAAGCTTCAGGTATGACAACGAAATAAAAATCTTTCATGATAAACAAAAGTTAAAAGAATTTGCAGCCAGAAAACCAGCATTGCAAAGCATTTTGAGCAAAACGAGGAAGAAATGAAAAACAATAACCAAAACCATCAGTAGGAAGTGCCTCAGTAAAGACGGAGGGCGAGGGGAAAGATAATCATGGAGAAACAAACCAAATTTTTAAAAAAAGGATAAATAATCAAACATGGATGGAAGTACAAACCATATATCAATAGTAACTCTTAATGTTAAAGGCTTAAATTCTCCAATAAAGCGACATAGGCTGGTATCATGGATTAAAAAAATAAATCCAACAATATGCTGCCTCCAGGAGACACATCTGATTGGAAAAGACATACAGAGGCTGAAGGTGAAAGGATAGGAAAAAATATACCATGCACACGGTCCTCGTAAGCAAGCAGGGGTGGCCATCCTCATATCGAATAAAATCGACTTCAAGACTAAGTTAATCAATAGGGATAAAGAAGGACATTATATACTGTTAAAAGGAACCATTCACCAACAAGACATAACAATTATCAATATTTATGCACCAAATAATGATGCTGCGACATTCATAAAACAAATTCTCCTCAAGTTCAAGAATCAAATAGCCCACAACACAATAATTATAGGTGACTTCAACACACCTCTCTCACCATTGGACAGATCCTCCAAACAAAAGTTGAATAAAGAAACTATAGAACTCAATATCACAATCAATAACCTAGACTTAACTGACATATATAGAATATATCAACCACCATCAAATGGATATACTTTTTTCTCAGCAGCACATGGATCCTTCTCAAAAATAGACCATATATTATGCCATAGGGCAACCCTCAGTAAATATAAAGGGGTGGTGATAATACCATGCATTTTATCTGATCATAATGGAATGAAACTGGAAATCAATGATAAAAGAAGGAAGGAAAAATCCTACATCACATGGAAAATGAACAATATGTTACTGAATGATCAATGGGTTACAGAAGACATAAAGGAGGAAATCAAAAAATTCTTAGAGATAAATGAAAATACAGACACAACATAACAGAATCTATGGGACACAATGAAAGCAGTTTTAAGAGGAAAATTCATCGCCTGGTGGTCATTCCTCAAAAAAAGAAAAAAACAACAAATAAATGAGCTCACACTTCATCTCAAAGCCCTAGAAAAGGAAGAGCAAAATAACAGCAAATGTAGCAGAAGGCAAGAAATAATTAAAATCAGAGCGGAAATCAATGAAATTGAAACAAAAGAAACTATTGAAAAAATTAACAAAACTAAAAGTTGGTTCTTCGAAAAAATAAATAAGATCGACAGACCTTTAGCCGTGCTAACGAAGAGAAGAAGAGAGAGAACTCAAATTACTAACATACAGGATGAAAAAGGCAATATCACAACAGATGCTACAGAAATACAGAAGACAATTAGAAATTGTTTTGAAAACCTATATTCCAATAAAATAGAAGATAGTGAAGACATCGATAAATTTCTTAAGTCATATGATTTGCCCAGACTGAGTCAGGAGGATACACACAATTTGAACAGACCAATATCAATGGATGAAATTGTAGAAGCCATCAAAAGACTACCAACCAAGAAAAGCCCAGGACTGGATGGGTATACAGCGGAGTTTTACAAAACCTTTAAAGAAGAATTAATACCAATACTTTTCAAGCTATTTCAGGAAATAGAAAAAGAGGGAGCTCTTCCAAATTCATTCTATGAGGCCAACATCACCCTGATTCCGAAACCAGACAAAGACACCTCAAAGAAAAAAAACTACAGACCAATATCTCTGATGAACCTAGATGCAAACATCCTCAATAAAATTCTGGCGAATCGAATACAAAAACATATCAAAAAAATTGTGCACCATGATCAAGTAGGATTCATCCCTGGGATGCAAGGATGGTTCAATATACGGAAATCAATAAATGTTATTCACCACATCAATAGACTTAAAGATAAGAACCATATGATCATCTCGATAGACGCAGAGAAAGCATTCGACAAAGTACAGCATCCCTTTATGTTCAAAACATTAGAAAAACTAGGGATAACAGGAACTTACCTTGACATTGTAAAAGCTAACTATGCTAAGCCTCAGGCTAGCATCATTCTGAATGGACAAAAGTTAAAGGCATTCCCTCTAAAATCTGGAACAAGACAGGGATGCCCTCTATCACCACTTCTATTCAATATAGTTCTCGAAACACTGGCCAGAGCAATTAGACAGACAAAAGAAATTAAAGGCATAAAAATAGGAAAAGAAGAACTTAAATTATCACTATTTGCAGATGACATGATTCTATACACAGAAGACCCAAAAGGGTCTACAAAGAAACTACTAGAACTAATAAATGAATTCAGCAAAGTGGCAGGATATAAAATCAACACGCATAAATCAAAGGCATTTCTGTATATCAGCGACAAAACTTCTGAAACGGAAATGAGGGAAAACACTCCATTCACAATATCCTCAAAAAAAATAAAATACTTGGGAATCAACCTAACAAAAGAGGTCAAAGATTTATACAATGAAAACTACAGAACCCTAAAGAGAGAAGTAGAAGAAGATCTTAGAAGATGGAAAAATATACCCTGTTCATGGATAGGCAGAACTAACATCATCAAAATGGCGATATTACCGAAAGTTCTCTATAGGTTTAATGCGATGCCAATCAAAATCACAACGGCATTTCTTTTAGAAATAGATAAAGCAATCATGAAATTCATATGGAAAAATAAAAGACCCAGAATAGCAAAAGCAATTCTAAACAGGAAGTGTGAATCAGGCGGTATAGCGATACCAGATTTCAAACTATATTACAGAGCAATAGTGACAAAAACAGCATGGTACTGGTACCAAAACAGGCGGGTGGACCAATGGTATAGAATAGAGGACACAGAGACTAATCCACAAAGTTACAACTATCTTATATTTGATAAAGGGGTTAAAAGCATGCAATGGAGGAAGGATAGCATCTTCAACAAATGGTGTTGGGAAAACTGGAAATTCATATGCAACAAAATGAAACTGAATCCCTTTCTCTCGCCATGCATAAAAGTTAACTCAAAATGGATCAAGGAGCTTGATATCAAATCAGAGACTCTGCGTCTGATAGAAGAAAAAGTTGGCTCCGATCTACATCTTGTGGGGTCGGGCTCCAAATTTCTTAATAGGACACCCATAGCACAAGAGTTAATAACAAGAATCAACAAATGGGACTTACTTAAACTAAAAAGTTTTTTCTCAGCAAGAGAAACAATAAGAGAGGTAAATATGGAGCCTACATCATGGGAACAAATTTTTACTCCTCACACTTCAGATAGAGCCCTAATATCCAGAGTATACAAAGAACTCAAAAAATTAGACAATAAGATAACAAATAACCCAATCAACAAATGGGCCAAGGACCTGAACAGACACTTCTCAGAGGAGGACATACAATCAATCAACAAGTACATGAAAAAATGCTCACCATCTCTAGCAGTCAGAGAAATGCAAATCAAAACCACCCTAAGATACCATCTCACTCCAGTAAGATTGGCAGCCACTATGAAGTCAAACAACAACAAGTGCTGGCGAGGATGTGGAGAAAAGGGTACACTTGTACATTGCTGGTGGGACTGCAAATTGGTGCGGCCAATTTGGAAAGCAGTTTGGAGATTCCTGGGAAAGCTGGGAATGGAACCACCATTTGACCCTGCTATTGCCCTTCTCGGACTATTCCCTGAAGACCTTAAAAGAGCATGCTACAGGGATACTGCCACATCGATGTTCATAGCAGCACAATTCACAATAGCTAGACTGTGGAACCAACCCAGATGCCCTTCAATAGATGAATGGATAAAAAAATGTGGCATCTATACACAATGGAGTACTATGCAGCAATAAAAATGACAAAATCATAGAATTTTCAGGGAAATGGATGGCACTAGAGAAGATTATGCTTAGTGAAGCTAGCCAATCCCTAAAAAACAAATAACAAATATCTTCTTTGATATAATGAGAGCAACTATGAACAGAGCAGGGAGGAAGAGCAGGAAGAAAGGATTAACATTAAACAGAGACATGAGATGGGAGGGAAAGTGAGAGAAAGGGGAAATTGCATGGAAATGAAGGGAGACCCTCATTGCTATACAAAATTACATATAAGAGGTTGTGAGGGGAATGGGAAAATAAACAAGGAGAGAAATGAATTACAGTAGATGGGGTAGAGAGAGAAGATGGGAGGGAAGGGGAGGGGGGATAGTAGGAGATAGGAAAGGTAGCAGAATACAACAATTACTAATAGGGCATTATGTAAAATTGTGGATGTGTAACCGACGTGATTCTGCAATCTGCATTTGGGGTAAAATTGGGGATTCATAACCCACTTCAATCTAATGTATGAAATATGATATGTCAAGAGCTTTGTAATGTTGTGAACAACCAATAAAAAAAGAAAATAAAAAAAATGTTACAGCAAAAAAAATAGAATAGATGATAAATAGATAGTTACAGACACAGATTTAGATATACTCTTCATTATATCACAATTTAGATTCCAAATGTCATTTTCTAAGGGAATTTAGACATAGTTCCAAAGAATCATAGCCCTCAACTTACTGTGCATTTAAATAAGAAATATATGTGGAAAATGGCAGGCAGAGTATAAATGAATGTGTTCTAAGCAGATTCCTAACATTTTAATGAATGTAAATTGTGCTCTTATAAAGTTAAGTATAGAACAAGATATTGTATATTTATTCTTGCCTTATTTCTTTCCCATTACAATTTTGGAAGTTCAAGAAACCAAGTTTAAATGTAATTAAAATAAATGTATAAATTATAAGATCTTTTAATAATATTCTAAACAAAATATTATGTATACTTCCTTGTCAAAAACTTTATATGCATTAACTTATTTAATAATTAGAATGGTCCTATGAGGAAGGAATTTTTAGGCACAAAAAGTATTAGGAAACTTCTTCAAGGTCATACAAATAACAACAAATAGAATACTAATATGATATTTTTCCAGAATCCATGCTCTTTATCTCTATGACAAACTATCTCCTATACTAAATTACAATCTTTTATGTGAAAATATTTTTAGTAATCATATTTTCTGAAAACTTTCATAATACTAGAAAATTTACCAGTTGATATCACTGGAAAAATAGTGCATATTTTCACTTATTTCTCCCTATTGGATAGTAAAGAGTCATGGTTAAGTTTATCTCTATCACATAACCTCATTCATTTTTGACCAATGGGGGACACATAAAAAGAAGATTGTAAATGGAATACCATTGGGTCTTTCGAGCAGTATCAAAGTCATATCAGGAAACAATGTTGAGGCCATTGTGTGCATCTCCAGTTCCCAGCACAATTGTCTACCAAGAGTCATAAAGAACAAGACCTATATCTCAGTCCTTGTACACACTCACCAAGTGACATTCAAGCAAGCAGGGGACTGATTCTTAAGATAGCTGCCTGGAATTTAATGATAGATTTCTATCCATGAGAATGTAACCTTTGACTGATAGCACTTTTATGCAGACAAATGAAATAGACAAAAAAAAAAACCTGTCAGTTATAAGCCAATAATGCAGTTCAACAAATATTTTTTTTTGTGCATGCCAGACATATACTATGGATATTCAGTGTTCACAATAAACCTTCACCTTCACAAGGTTGGCCTATTTTGACTGTTATTAAATTTATAGCTAAAGATGTAGTCTAATCTTCCTTTTCCACCTCAAACTCTAACTCATCTTTTCATTACATATATCTGACCAAACAAAATGTCAAATTTTATATATAGAATTTACTTGAATAGCCCTTACATGAAAGGGTTGCTTTCTTAGAAGATCAGAACTGCTAATATGTATTGGCATAGCAAAAGCACCTCCAATGGCAAAGACACTGCTTTTGAGAGAGATAACCCACTTTTGGATCAGGAAAAAAAATACACATATTTTTCTAAGAAAGCAGAATAAAGTTTCAATGTAAAGTGGATAAGCTTAGCAGATATATAGGTTATAGGACAAATGAATATAATAAATTCAATGAAGTACATTCCTAATGGTAACCTGGAATCACATACAAAACACAGTCAAAAAATAAGACAACAATGAAGGAAGAGTTAAGGGGTACACATTCAACTTTCAGCAAGAACAAAGTAAATATTTCAGAGTTCAATTTGTTATCTCTTACAAGTCCACAGTTCGGGAGCAGGCAGGCATTAGATTGGTGTGGTTCACTTTCATCAAGGGATAAATATAAACTGTGCAAAAGTGCTACAAAATGAAGATAATGCTGAGGGTTGTAAACAAGAATATTTTTTGGAGCAGAAATTGAAGGTACTGACCATGTAGCATTGGGGCAGAACACTTTCGGGTTCCCCCTTCCCTATCTGAGTGTTACAATCAAGCAGGTAATCTTTTAGATGCTAAATGATTTTTAATTTTACAACAAAAAGCTCTTTCATTGTTGTGTTTCCTTGTTATTCTAGCAAAACATTTTAGTATACCACAACTTTTTCCTATTTGTTTTGCTCCTCAGGAGGAAAGAAGCACCCTTGACTTTTCCTTTCTTTCATCTTACGTGCAAATATCAGATAAACAGGGAACTACAAAACCTAAGGAAATTTTTCTCTGAAAGACTTCTCATCTAAGAAGACTCCTGCTTAATAAAAGAAATCATGATGTCTATTCTCTCCCTTATGTGACAGGTATTTTCAAAGTGGATGGGCAAGATAAAAAGGAGATTTATCTATTCAACAAATATTTATGAGAAAAATGACAACTGGGAGGAAAACAGATATAGGATCCTCCTCAAAGTTACTATAGAAATCTGAGGAATTACAACTGCTGAGAAATGGAGATATCTTATTATCTTTATTAGATAAAAATTAAATAGGGATTTTTGGTCTCATTATTTTTATCTCCCCCCACACAACTTAGATCACCCACAATTTAGTGAATCCATCATTTTTTTTCCTAAGGCACAGATCTGATTATAGCACTGAATAGATTTTAGAACAACAAAGAAAGAACAATAATAAGACACCAATATGTTTAATGATATCTTTCTGTTTCAAGAGTAAAATATAATTTTTAAAATCAGGCTTCAAAGACGGCTAACAATCTGATATCTCACTCTACCTTATCATATTCTATGATTTAGGTTATTCTACATTAACAAATTGTCCCTACTTATTTCCACCCCTGTGTTTGCTATTGTCCTCTTAAAAGAAATTGATTTTATTTAATCCTACATATCTACATCTCATCAACTTCAGAATGCCAATTACTTTTTTTATCCATTATTTTATGTTAGAACACCTAAATTGAAGCCTCTCTCTTCAAAAATGCTCCTTCTATTTAACTTGACAATTTATAAAATCTCTCCCTGAGATATGGTTATGGACATGTGTTGTCAATATTTCCCCCTCACTTACAGATGTCATTATATGTAATGTCTTCATAGTAACAAGCCTGCAGAGCATTACTAGTTGGGGGTCAATGTTAAGAGCATATCAATCTTTACAGCATATACAGTGTTAACTCAAGCTGATTCCTCACTATTTAGTTTTCCCTGGGCACCTTGAATTATGCACTATATCAAACAACTAGTTATATTAATTTGTTTGAGATTATATTCTATTTTATTTGATCCCTGCCTTTTTTATTGTTAACTACAGCATTACACAGAACCAAAAGTTGGCATATTTGAAATCAGAGAGAGAGAGAGAGAGAGAGAGAGAGAGAGAGAGAGAGAGAGAGAGAGAGAAATGAGAATTGAACCTAGCTGTGATATTAAATATTTCTATATAGTTGGACAAACTATCAACTGTGTTAGAGTTTTGATTTATTATAAAATAGGGATGATGCCATGAGAATTAAATGGGATGTTTCACATTAAGACCCTATGAGATGGATAGCCCTCACATGGGTGCCAACTTTTTTTTGACACACCATATCATAAGGCACATTATCTTTGTAAAAAGAGTATTCCCTAACTCACTTTGTAAAGGTTCTCCAAGTGGTGCATAGAGTGAAAATGGAAACCAGGCAGCACACAATTAGTACTGTGAACCAAATGGGGTCAAAACAAGAATGAAAACAGAGCTTTATAAGCTTTAAAATTTAATCTAAAGTGAGAAACTGTTATTATACAATGACTATAACTCAACAGGTGAGGACAGGAGTCTAGATCTGTAGGCATTACTTACTAGTATTGTGACTTTGAGGCAGGTCCTTTACTTCTTTGATTCTTCATCTCTTCACCTGTAAAAATGAGGACATTGGACTAGATCCATAGTTTCTAAATCAATTTTAAACTTTTGATTATTTCTTTATTTATTCTGTGAATGAAATCTTAAGGGCAAAAAATGAAAGTATTAGAGGCAGAGTTGCTCTGAATGGGTAGGAAGCAGAAGTACAGAGCTTCTACCTATCAATTCCTCCCTCAGGCCAGACTAAATTTGCCTTAAATCTAGTCAAGGGACAATATAAGATTCCTAGAGAGTTGGGAGAGCTAATGAGTTACTCAGGGCTACTCAAAGCATGTAAAAGAAATGCAGAATCTAAGTTAGTTTATATTCCCTGAATGAAAAAGGAGCTTCTTTTTTTTAATTTTTTTTATTGGTTGTTCAAAACATTACATAGTTCTTGATATATCATATTTCACACTTTGATTCAAGTGGGTTATGAACTCCCATTTTTACCCCGTATACAGATTGCAGAATCACATCAGTTACACTTCCACTGATTTACATATTGACATACTCATGTCTGTTGTATTCTGCTGCCTTTCCTATCCTCTACTATCCCCCCTCCCCTCCCCTCCCCTCCCCTCTGCAATTTTATCAAGCACACTGAGTACCTTGTCTAGTTAACTGAAAATTCCAAAGTGAAATTATACAATTCTAATGCTTAAATGAAGAAAATAACTTTTTTTTTTTCTTACAGAAGATAATGTATTGAACAAATGAGAGTGAACAGACATTGATGATTTGCATTTTAAACACCAATTTGGGTATAAAATTCACATGGATGACCTGTGCCTTTGTAGTATAATATCACTAAGCATATGTTGAGATGTTCACAATATAATATAATGTCTGTGCAAAAATTTTGCTAGAAATCATGCAAGATATTTAAATTGCTTTTGGATATATATATGTATATACATATGTATATGTGTGTTTGTGTGTATATCTCTTATCTATATCTATCTATCTATCTATCTATCTATCTATCTATCTATCTATCTATCTATATCTCTCCTGCTTGCTTTGTGTTTGGTAATTATTAAATAATACTTGACATAAGAAAGCACCAGTTCATATTGATTGCCTAAGCAACACTGGTTCTTTTTTCACTCTCCTTTTAAATAATTCCATGCATAGTTAACATTGCTCAGCACAGAGTGTGAAGCAGAGCTAGCGACTCAACTTTTTAATGGTTTCTTTCACAGTGGTTTCTAACTTCCTAACCTTTTGAAGCTGTTAAAATAAAGTCAAATAACGATACTACTGAGGCATAAGTGTATGCTAGAATCAATAAATTGTGGTTGTTGGAATAAATTGCAATTAAAGGGGTAGTGCTTGATTGCTTGACAGTAGGTAGTCTTTCTGGCCCAAACAAACTTGTGTATCAGTCTGAATTATAAGCTAATTAGTATGAAGTTCACATGCTTTTAATTGGGAGACCATCAGATCATATTGACTCCTGTCCACATCATGAGTGTGCCCTTCAATTTGTCCTGTGTCATTTACAGGTAACAAGTCCTCTTTGCTTGTTTGTTTGTTCCAAAGTATAGTCATCAGTTTTAGTTCAGTAGAATACAGAAAAATCTTAATGTATTTTAAAATAATCACTCTGACACCTCTAAAATTTCATACTTGACACCAGACTTTTTTATATTTTTATACATTCAATATAAAATATGCATTATTTCCAAATTAAAATGGCATCAGAAAGGTGAAGAAGAAAGATTGTTATTAAATCTTTGCAACAATAGAAAAATAGATATAAACAATTATAGGCTATAAAACCTAACAGGGTTAGCATTTAATTGAAAAAACATGAATAATCTGAAAAAAACAGAAAAATTATCGTCTCTAAATAAATATATACTTACCTAAAGTACAATTTTGCTTTCTTTAAATTTTAAGAATTTCTATTCAATGTGGGTTTAATATATTATATTATAATATATATATATATATATATATATATATATATATATATTTTTTTTTTTTTAGATGGACATAATACCTTTGTTTTATTCAGTGCAGAGTATCAAAACCAGTGCCTCACACATACTAGGCAAGAGCTCTACCAATGAACTACAACTGCAGCCACCAATGTGGGGTTTTATATGCAATAAATCCCAACATATGTCTGCATACTTATTTCATTAATATTGGACAATCACAAGCAACAGTAAAATAATTCAAATAAACCTTTGACTTTAATTTGAAAACATGCTTCTTTTCCTCCACTATGTATTTATAGGCTAGTACTTATTTACTAGAATATTTTCTGCTACAGATTAAATAAATATTTTTTGAATGAACAAATAAAAATAAGTGAAATTCCTCAATAGAGTAACTATAGTCCATAATAAGTTATTATATACTTTATAAATAACTAGAAAAGAGGAACTGAGAGGTTCCAAGCGCAAAGTAATAGTGAAGAGATGGAAATGTTAATTATTCTGACTTGATTAGTAGATGTTGTATACATGTCTTGAAATATTGCATTTTGTCTTATATATATACAATTAAGTTTTAATCAAAAAATTTTAGATGATTAAGGAGATGGAAATGTTAACTGCTTTGATTTGATCATTACACACTTCTCGAATTCTGAATTATCACACCATGTCCCATAAATTTGTATAATTAAATCATAATAAAAAACAATTATTCAAAAAAGACAATGATGATTTCTTTCCAGGTTAAATAGCCTTACAGCAATACCATTTATAACTGACATGTTTTTTTAAAGACCAAACAAAACATCCAAATTACATGAATATAATCCCTTATACCATGCATTTTCTGTTGTCCCATATTTATTTTAGATGTTTATTTTAGATATTGTTGTAGTATCCTGAAAATCTCACATTATTTGTTGTACTACTATCATGTAATATTATGTTTATGGGTCTTGTGTTCCTTCCCACCTCTCTTAGAAAGAAGGCTTTGTGAAGAATAAGACTAAATGAGACCAATCCTTGTTGTACACTAAAGGTTTCCAGCCACCCATCATAGTTTAAGACCCATAGAAAAGGCTCAGAAATTTTTGTTGGATAAATTCAACATTATTGAAAGTCAAAATTATTATAAATTATAAATGATCATACTATTTTTCTGACAACCTCAATTCAGCATGGAGTTATATTTTGATAATTTTTTGCTGAGTTTTAAATATATTATATGTGATAAGAAAATAAATCAAGTTTAAGTAATTATATCAAAACATAATTTTGAACAGTATAACCAAAGATAGTACTTAAAGGATAAAATAGGATCCTAATGTAAAAATGCTGAAATAAATATTTCAATATGAAAATTGGTAAAAGTCCAAGAAAAATGTAATAGAAGCAAACCATTTCCTAGCTCTTAGTAAAAGTTCCAAACAAGAACACATGTTTTTGAAAGCAAAATATGTGTTATTGACCTTCATATACCCTGGATTTAACACAATATCAGATTAATTGTGAGAATTAAATTCATAAATTCATGTTAAATGCATTACTAAATTAATTAATCAGTTTTCTGGTCCATAATGATTACAAATTGAAAATCCAAGAACAAAATAATAAGAGTATAAAGATAGGAAAAAAGATTTTTAAATTATGATATGATAATTTAACTAAGGAACTACTTTAGCTAATATGAGAGACTATGTATGTTTTATAGTTTGATAATATTATGATTTTCTCTAAACTGCAAGTGATATAATAGGAATATTGGCTTTTATAAAAAACAAATAGATCTGCATGTCTAGGTTTAACAATAATCTACAAAAAACCATCAACCTAAAACATTTAATTTGAGTGTTGTTAGATTAGGATTGACAATAGTCTCTGAGAGCATCTTTTTTATCTGGCCTGTAACTGAACTGGGAAGAGGAGAGGGTATCTTGCCTTCCAAAGTCCTTGAGTTAAGTACACTGATGTAAACAGGTGGAGCAGGATGCATAGCAGTGAATTGGAAAGCAGGAGGTAAGTATTTCTACAGTAATTCCATGGAATGTAAGGTCTAGTTTAGGCCTCATAGCAACCATCATGATTCTGACTGATCTTGGGTTGACCCATCCACCTAATTATCATTTTGTTTGAAGTTTTGTAATAGTGAATTATATTTTTTTCATGTCACATAACTGTGATGTCATTAAGATAAAGCACACATTTAAGAATGTTTATATCTTCCACCAAATTCTAGACCAGAAAGGAAAAGATAATTTTCTTCCTGTGTTTCATTTTCTTCCTTGCTATTTCTTGTCTCACCTCTGCTTTTCAACAGAGCTAGTCTAGATTAGTCCTGCCTCTATGACTACCATTAGTTGTACTTCCAGGTACATTTTTTTCTTCATGTTACTTTTTTAAATGGGAAAATATTAAGAATTTGTAATTATAAAATATCTGAAACCTGTTCACTTATTCCAATGATCCATATTCTTAGCATGAAATGTTATATGGCTATTTAAGGGCATTGTTTTATTTTAGGTAAAGTGAAGATAAGAAAATACTGTTTGAAGGTACAATATAAAACTGAAATAATTTAAAAGAAGGATGATAAACATATACAAATGCTAAAATTCTGGCTATCACATAGTACACATCATTGTTCCGTCAAAATTATTTCCCTGTGAACAAGGACATGTCCTAAGTTGCCCTTGATCAGATAGATACAAGATAAAATTTGTCATATATGTATAAAAATTATACATTTTAGTATATGGTTTAAAACATATACTAATATTATTTTTAAAAATAAAAAATTGAAAATAAAAGTAGTTTAGTTCCTCTATTTGTATACAGCTCTGGTACCTTACTTCTTTATTTTAAAAATATTTTTTTCTAAAAATAAATACAAAATATAATCCCTGAATCTTAGTTATATGTATATAACTATGTGTGTGCACACACACATTCACATTCATTTTCACACAATTTTTGCAAGTGAATTTCAGTCTCCAGAGATAAATTATTCAAGCAAACATTATGGTCTATTTTACTATCAGTAGTTTAAAAATAAATAAATTACTAAATAGGAAATATACTCAAGCACATATTTAAATATATATACATGTTTATATATATATATATATATATATATATATATATATATATATATTTGATATATTGGATTTGTCACATCTCTCAATATTTCTAAAATAATATTTAAATAGGTAATCAGTTTTAAAATTAATTTATGACCATTTCAATACATAAGAAAGAATAAATGGCCTTTTTATTTTGTAATGTGTATTGAATTAGGCATGCCTTTAAAATCATCAGATAGAAGTGATAAAAAAGTAAAAAAGAAATAGTCACATGAGGTAGGTAGAATATTGCCCTTGAAAGATATACATATTGCTAATTTCTTAAATCTGCCAATATGTTCCATGGTGAAAAATTTTGAGGTTTCAGAAGAATTAAAAGATTATTAATCTGATCTTGAAATGGTATTGAGCATGCTGGATTATTAAAACGTGGGACCAAGCTGGGTGCCATGGCATACCCCTGTAATCCCAGCAATTTAGGAGGCTGAGGCAGGAGAATTACAAGTACAAAGCCAGTCTCAGAAACTTAGCAAAGTCCTAGATGACTTAGTGAAAAACCTGTCTCAAAAAATAAAAAGAAAAGAAAAAAGAAAGAATGAAAAGTGAGCCCAGTGTAATTACAAAGATCCTTAATAGTGGAAGAGAGAAGCTAGTGAGAATCAGAGTAACAGAATCTGAGAAAGACCTGCCTAAGAAAAGAAGA
The DNA here is from genome assembly GCF_964194105.1 of Spermophilus citellus. Classification (NCBI taxonomy): domain Eukaryota; kingdom Metazoa; phylum Chordata; class Mammalia; order Rodentia; family Sciuridae; genus Spermophilus; species Spermophilus citellus. Next base: position 60,764,820 of record NC_138183.1, on the reverse strand, counting down.
CAGTCTATAGAAAGCAGAAGATAAAGAAATGAATTTTTCACTTGAGTTCCCAGAAAGGAATCCTCCCCTGCTGTGAACATTTTTATACAAGTTTTATGGACATGTTTCAATTTCTTGTGGGCATATACCTAGAAGTGAAACTGGTGGGTCATATGGTAGCTGCATGTTTAATTAACATTTAAAGAAACTGCCAATCTGTTTTTCCAAAGTGAATGCACCATTTTGTTCCTTTGAGCAATATATAAGAATTCTAACTTTCTCTATCCTCAAAATTATGTGTTATGTCTTGTCTTTTTTTTTAATAACTAATGAAAAACACCTTAGTATGTCTACACCTTAGTAGGTCTGAAGTGGTATCTCATTGCTGTTTTGGTTTGCATTTCTCTAATGGAAATTAAACTCTTTTTGTATGTTTATTGGACGTTGGTATATCTTTGATGAAGAAATACTAATTTAATTTTAAAACCATTTTTAGTATGTTTTAACATAGTTAACTAAGAAAAGCTATTTTTTTCCTTGAGGATATCTCATTTAATGAATTTGCCTCACTTATAGAAAACAAACTTTTATTTCTTCAATGTGATGAGAATTTGGACAGAAAAGGAGGAGAAAAAAATACAGAGGATGTGATTTGGATGCCTCTAAATCACAGACATTTAGCCTGGTAAGATTGTTGAATTTTTTAGAATCATTTTGCTACAAAGCAACTCAGAATTCATATATTTTTTTTAAATAACAAAAAGAGAAATCTCAGGTATATCTCCAAACGCAGATGAATGAGTCAAACTAACTTGTGGAGCAATTCAATCTCACAGATAAGAAAAGGCCATGCAACAATATGAATTATACAATATGTTATAGATTCATATACATACTTCTTACCTTGGTATACAGAATATGCATGTCTACTTCCTCAGCTAAGATTATCTCATGGGAAAGATGTGGTATAGAAGTCTTGTCAGTATTAAATATTGTATTCAAAACTCAAATGAACTACAAAGAAATATTTAGTTCCTAGTAAATTTATCTTAAAAGTAGGAGCATGTACCACCTCTGTTATGTAAAATACTGCCTTTATTTTATATGATATGCTTTCAGATGGTTCATTCAATTTTCTAAGTCTCAATTTACTTCATAATAACAGCGCAACTTATTTTGTAAAATTCATAAAATATTTGAGTAGTTATTTCACTTCAGTCCCTCTGCTGAACTCTTTACATATATTCTATCATTTACTCATCATTAAAATGTGAAAAAATATTGTCTTTATTTATACTTTGTGCATGTTGAAATATGTTGCAGTTGATAAGCAGTTTTCCCAAATCTGGATGCTAGTTAGTGGTCCAACAGGCTACCTGCCAACATAGTATATACTGCATCACACTGTCTATAAGAGGATAACAAAATTTTCTGATCAATCTCTCAAATGAGAAACAGGATTAAATGCATATATGCATTCCCCCACATTCATTTATTAAACTGATGGTTATTGTGGACTCAGGATATGCTCACTAGATTCTGAGATAACTAAGAGCCACATCAAGAGGTGTTCAACTTCATGGAGTTTACAGGACAGCTGGAGAGATAATTCCTTGGATTCATAAAATTCAGATCATAAGCTTGAAAAGAAAGTACAATGAGCTATGAGAATAGCAAAGAATAGATGGATGTTATCTAGAAAGAAGGAGCCAAGAGTCAGTTTTAAAGAGGTGATATTGGAGCTGAGATACATAAAATGAGATTTACTACATTACTGGAGGGAGAGGTCACTATACATAAAATCACTTTACAATTACAAAGTATAAAGAAATTGTAAAATATAAGGCATTAAGCATTAAAAGACAGTTGTGATAAATGTGTTGAAGAAACATATGCACTTTAAACTCAGTTGTAAATTATTTTGAATTATCTGCAATGATGGATTATCTAAATTGCTGTTGACCTCCATTTATGTGAATACTGAGTTGACTAAGTGTTGAACATGATTAAAATCAATGAATCATGTCTCTTCCTGGCTTTATGCAGTGCCTATCACACAGTTGACAATAACCAATCTGTTACTTTCAGTGCCCAATTACATTTTGATGGAGATTAAGAGTCATACACAAACCTTCTCTATAGAAAGGGGAATGGATTTGTTCAAATAGAACCTCTAATTCACCACTAAGAAAAAATACTGTGTTAGAGTCATGAAGTGATTACAGACTACTCAAAAGCTATGTTGGGTTCAATCATAGCTGGTGCCCTTAGCCTTAAGTTATAAGGCTGAGATCAAAAAACATAATTTATCCAAGAAATAATACTGGAACAACAGGGGCTAGTAGCTCCCAGATTTTTAATTCTAAGTTAGAAATAAGTCTTATTTAACATTTGCACATGAAAAAAATATCTACCATTTCTCTGTGCTTATTAATTTCTTAAGATTTTTGAAGTCTGAAAATTTGAGAACTAGAAATATGCAGAGACAGAAAATAATAGTCATCTACATTGCTTAGTAATAATAGATGAGTAGCAAATAGAGAATTACATAATGTGGATTAGCAAGGATCTTCAGGAAAACACAACTTATAAGAGAAACAATGAGTTCTGAATTGGTATTACATATAGATGTTAATTAATTTTGGAGTTATTGATAAGTGATCCTCATGTTATTAAGTTTCATTTTGAGAACAGAATAAGATAAAAAGGATGAAATAACGTAGGTTCTTGTTTCATCAGTCTGTAGACTGCTTAAAGTTTCAGTGCAAACCATTTTATCTCATTAACCTTTGGTAAGCAATCCATTTTCACCTCATTTTTTAAACTAATTGAGTTGTACTCACAGAATTTGTAAGAAAAGACTGTACTAAAAATCAAACTACATAAAATTATTTTATCTTGTTGTACTACCAATAGATTACCATAATTATACAAACCCCCTTGCTGATCTGACTGCTTATTTCATATCTGGAAATACTTGACCCAATTTTAATGCATCACTTCAATCGGGTGGATTCTTATATTCCATAGTTCCTTTTGACCATGCTCATTCCTATTCTACTTCCATCCTCTCTACCACAGTTTGTTTGACGAAGGCTGAATTAACATGATTTATTGCTATTCAAGTAGAAATTTTACATCACCTCCGTAGACAGAGCATTTGAGGTACTGCATATAAAACAGACAAGTGTCTTACATGTAAGGTTAAAGTAATGAAATACAGATCACAAGAAGTAATAGCTATAGATGGGTGTGTGTGCTTATAATTTCAAGAACATATGTAATTGAATATATTGCTTGTTCAAGCATTTTAAGGTATTGGATAAAAAGCTTTTTCACAATCTGTTAGTATTTGATTACTCAATAAATGAAACTGTCATTTTTCTATAACTTTATCTAGTCACTAGGATACATAAGTATATTATCTAAGTGACATATACAATACATAAGTATATTAGCTAAGTGATTTAAGGTAAGTACAGAGTTTATAAAATAATACATATTTTATGCAAGGCTTTATTCAGAGAAATTTATATGAACTCTCACATCTCTGCTTCTGTAGTATAATATCCATATTATTTATCCTTAAGTGCCACAATATATTTAGGTGGCTTTTGAATCCAAAAGATGTGTATTCAACAAATTATAATTGTTGCATAGTTGCGTGACATCCTCATAAAATTGATAAGCCACACAGGGTATGTATGTGAGGTGAGGCACATATGCTAGTTTTCCTTTATCTAGACCCTTAAAATTATCATAAAATTCAATTTTAAAACAATTTATCAGCTAGTTTGTGATGACAGAGCCACTAACAACAAAACCTAACATGTTTTGCTTTCTCAGGCATTTGACTATCTCAGAGCTTTCCTAATGACACTTTTAAGTCATCAATATTAATTGAATACTTCCTTTGCATCATGATCATAAGCATTGTTTTAATTCCAGTAGCTTCTCTCCACAATAAAACAACCTCTGTCATTAGTCCTGCCAGCCTCTGCAAGACAAGAGATCTGAAGAGGCAAGGGAAGTAGAGTAAAATGTTGAGGCGAAGCTTTCTAAAGTCATTATAGAGTCTCCAATGGAATGAAAGCATAATAGAGACTCAAAATCTTATGCTCTTTAAAAATAAAGACTTTACCTCTCACTGAATGAGAGCAAACTTTTTATAATAAATTTAAAGCTTGTGACAATTCTATGCTGTGGTGAGCCAGCCATGGGCTGTGTGTGAGCTGTGAGCATTTTGAGCACACAAAGCAGACTGGACTGACAATGCTTCTCTGCCTGGACTGTGTTCCTTTGTGTCCCTTTCACTTGCTCTGCCTTTGATCATCACACAGCATGTGAGATGGGCGTGATCTTCCAAGATGTCAGTCAATCTGCTGACAGCAAGATATCACAAAGCTAGACTCAACCCCCTGAAACCTGACCCCTTGCCTCATTTGAATGACTTCTCCCCAGTAAAACCCTGGTTTGATGTGTTCTTTGACAATCCACTATGCACTTACAAGAGTATTTATTGGGTTTATTTAGCAATCATTCTGTACCAAGTTTGTATTAGGAAGCTGATTTACAATACCTTGTCTGTCATATTGCATCATATGAGAACTTTGGTGAAATATGAAACTACTGGTAGAGTGACATTGTACCCTCTGTCATGACCTCATATTCATGTCAATATTTTTTTTTTACTGTAGTACAGGAAATGCATCAAATAATTCTTGTAAATGGGAAAGTAGATACAAGAAGGATGATTTTTCAATGTGTGTACAGTATATTATTACACATAATAATTTTGGATGTGCACAGGGATCCTTCCTTTGACCTTAGTATGTATTCCATTGCCACGTGACAGAAATGTGATAACATCAGTTTGTAAACTGTATTCACTATGGAGATGCTTACAGTATCACGCAAGGCTTGTGAATATATTCTATTTCCTTAATAATCTAGAAAACAAGTATCTTAGAATTATATAAAATATTGTATGTGTAATATATATTATTACCTGTATAATAATATACAACTTATATGTCTATATATTGTATGAAATTTTATTTTAGAGAAATAATCGTCAAATTTAAATTATTTTTAAAAACCTATGAAGGAGAAATATATATCTCTGTATTTTCTGAGTGTTTTTGTGAATTTATTTCCTTGGGATGTTAGCAAATAAAAAAAAAAAACATGTGTTTTTTTTTTCTTGGTCAAATAAATTTAGGAAGTATTCAAACTATTCTAACTTCTTAGGTTCAGTAATATGCATATGTGAACTGCTATATTTTTAAAATATGTTTTATTGTAGCATATTTTATTGACATCAGAGAGCTGTAGAACTGCCCTTCTACAGAACACACTGTTGAGAAATGCAGCTATATTTCAATACTCTCAGTGTAGAATATGGAAGAAACACTCTATGAAATACTCACTTTAATAAACATTGCAGATTTGTGATAATAAAATGTAGATGAATAACATCAGTAGCAATTTAGTGATTGTGTATATTAAGTTAAAATCTAAAGCAATATTAGAGCCTGCATTGAGATGTGCAAGGTGAATGATGAACACAATTTTAGGAAATGTTAGAAACTTCTAACTGTATATATTAACTTATTAAATTGTCCATGTGTCAGGACTTTCTTTAAAGAAAAAAAAAACTACCTTACTCCTTTGGAGGTTCCCCACCCCACTCCCATTCTGGGGATTAAACCCAAGGCCTTCTTCATAGTAGAAATGCTCTATCACTGAAACATATGCCCAGTTCCTCAAGTGTTTTCTTGTTTATTTGAACCAGAGCTGCCTGGCCAGAGGCTAGGGTGGCTTCCTAAAAGTATATTAATAAACTTCACAAATACCAACAACAGGAAGCAAAGGGGCTGGACAGTACTTCTAGGAAATAATTTGTCACCCAGAGATCTTCTTTTGCCTTCTAGCCATTACAAAGGTCAATCTGATAACTTGACCATAAAGGGGCCCAGAATATTCTCTACATTAAGGTTTCTCGCATGGCTTTAGATTCTCAAAATGCCATTTGAAAAGGTTGGCAAGTGATATTTGAGTGGCTCTATTGAGAAAATTCACACACATTTTATTCACTTAGCCATAGGAATATAACTATAGGGGTACTTAATATTTCCATTATATTTACCTTAAATCTTCTTTTTTTGAAACTGTGGGTAGTGTCTTTAAAATAATGATTTCCATACATTAGTGCTTATTGATAAAATATTTTAATATATACAGGTACTACCTGTATTTATAATTATTCATCAGTATGTCACCTAAATTTATTACTATGCTAGATTTTCATTTTAATATTTAATAAAAAGTGAGAAAGAAAGTGGTAACAAATACAAAAGAAACAGAAATCGTGTTTTTTTTTTTTTTTGAGGCACCATTGGATCATCTTTTGTGTGACTGCATTGTCCACCACTTTTCAAACATTGCTTAAGGGTGTGTGTATATTAGGTTTTCCTATGTTTGATTTTATTTTATCAACATGAAACTAAATCTTAAGAACTCTTTACCAGAAAAAAAGTATTTTCTGTTGGATGCATTTCTTAATAACAATTGACACTACTATATAGGATAAATTATTGTGTCCAAGAAAAAATTCTTGTGATATGGCCTAATTTTAAAACTATTCTTATTGGCCATAAGGCCCAAGACAAATTACTTAACCTTTTCTCAGTTCTTGTCAAATAAGAATTAGATGAACACTTACATCATGGACTTGTGAGGATTAAATTAGCTAATATATAGGCTAAGTGCCTAAAGCAGAGCTCAGCCCCTAGTTAAGTGTAAAAAATGTATTGGACATCAGAGTATTATTAGGTCATTTTATGACAGTAAGAAAGAGATTATTTTCAAACAATTTTTTGTATACCTATTGTGCAGAAAGTACTAAGATAAGCACTGAGGGAATATAAAGATGAAAAGAACTTTAGTTGACATTAAAATACTTTGTAATCTTGTAGAGAGAGGCCTACGAGGTGACTAGGGACTTTTTCCTTAGTCAGAGGTCAGTATTTAGTGCTTAGCTCCGTTGTTAATCATCATCATCATCATCCTGTAAAGAGAATTCAGAAAGATACTTGCCAGCTAAAACCAGTGACATAGCAACATTGGTCATATTAACACAATAACAGTAATTATACATCCTAGATGTTCTCTAGTCCAAGGTCTAAACTAAAGGGCCAAGACTAGGTGGAGAAAAGCCTCATTAGAAAGCTAATATTTGAACTGGGACTGTAATTTATTTGTTAGTATACACCTAGCATGTGGAGGCCCTGGGTTTGATCCCAGCACTCTGGGGTGGGGAAGTAGTGGAAGAGCTAATATTTAAAATCCAAGAAAGTAACACGTGGGCAAAGGATAGAAAAGAATAGCAAGGCCAGGCATGGTGGTACACGCCTATAATCCCAGCAGCTTCAGAGACTGAGGCAAGAGGATCAGGAATTCAAAGTCAGATTCAGCAACTTAGTGAGACTTTGTCTCTAAATAAAATACAAAATAGGGATGAGGATGTGGCTCAGTGGTTGAGGGCCCCTGAATTCAATCCCTGGTGCCAATAAATAAACAAACAAGCAAACAAATAAATAAATAAATAAGAAAAAAGAAAAGTGGTGAAATAATGAGACTGCACATAAATAAATAAAATAGGTTTGTGTACATCAAAAGATCCTATTTTCTATTTTTGTCCAGAGTTTCTTCAAACAGAAAAACTAACCATCTTCAATCATGCAAAGTAGAATTCACATAACACATGGTAAACCTATTTAAGAATACAGAGGGCAAGCAAGTAATATTCTAGTTTTATCAACTATTTTATAATCTCCACTTATTGATATTTTAGTTTCATTTATCAATAAAGCAGTATATAAGTATTCTCATATTAGGCTTCATGTTTACTTTAGTTTGGCATTTGTTTATTTGTAGAATTTTCTTAGTAAATAGTTACAATGTCTGTGAATGAACATTGAAAGATTTGTGTGTATTCATATATTGATCAAAAGAGGACTCTATCTTAAAAAATTTACTTATAAAAAAGCTTGTATTTAATTTTATTGTTATGATTCCACCATTTATACAATACATACCATCTTAAGTACATATGGATACATAAAATTTTAGTCTGAAAATTTGTGTATTAATATAACTGCATTCTATGCTTAATAGTGTTCATTTATTTACTAGTAGGATAATATTACTAATAAAGTAGTCCACTAAAATTATACATTTTTGAGCTTCTCTAGGTAAAAATATTTTTCCTACCATATAGTCCATGGTTTACTATTTAGTTATTTTATTAAAAATATAGTTTTCAAGTTTAAGGATTCACATTCAACAGATAAATTTATAAATTAAAACTTTGACATAAAAATAATATCATTATTATTAAAATGTGATTACATTATTTCACTAATGTTATTACATTGGTTACTCTTCAAAAAGCAAAATTAATATGGCACAAACCTAGCACCTAATGTCATGATATAAAATAAGTACCAGGGCAAAGGGTATTATTTTCATAAAATCTGGAATTTCCTAGGCTTATTTATATCATGATATCTGTTATTACCACTTGAACATTCTTTGTTCAGCCATCTTTTCTGTAGACATAAAAATAACAGGAATATACAAAAGACCAATAATTGTGAGTAAATATTGTGTAATATGTGTATGTACCCATTTTTTTAAATTTCTGATCAAAATTACACATATAGTATATGATTAGAAATCAAGCAGTAAAGGAAAAATTGTAATAAAAATGGCGTTGCCAGGTCTGGAGTTATAGCTCAGTTGTAGACCAGTTGCCTTGCATATATAAGGTTTGATTGTAGTACCACATAAAATCAAATAAAAGCATTCAGTCCGTACACAACTAAAAAATATATATATATATTAAACCAAAAACAAAAAAAAAGGTTTTGCCCTTATTTCCTTTATCTTTCCAGTATTGTTCCCCAGTTGTATTATTGCATCTTATTGCATCTTTAAACTATTTCTTCTCTTTGCTTTCTTACTATATCTCTTGGTAGTAAGTATGTATTTAAAATAAGGCTGAGAAAGAAATTGATCATTTTTGAATCTCAGAGAAAGCTTACGTTAAAATGTACATGAGCTTTTCCATAACAGGAAGATTTTGGCAGAAAATGTTAATATGTTTTCTTTATTTTGTGAAGCAAAGAAGAAAGCAAGGAACAGTACTAACTAGCAGTATAACAGGTTGAACATAAATCTCCAAAATATCTGTTTTTATAATTAAAAATAATTGTGTGTGCATAGCAAACTTAGTTCTGGAGTGTAATTAAACATATTTAACATATATTAACTCTATAAGTAATCTGCATAAATTATTCTGCTTAACAATTTTAATGTACACTAGGGGACACTGTGATTTTTATCAATGTGCTCTGTTAACTAAATGGGTAATGCTACAGTTTTAAAAGTTAAGATATAATTATAATCCACATGAAAATCTCCAAATCAATCATGGTATAGGCCATTGGAATGATTTGCTAAATTGCAAGAGGAATTGTGTATGTTGTTTTGAAAGTGTGGTTCAATATCTATACCAAGTCTTTTGCCAAATAGTTGCCATGGGTTTAGATTTTCTCACTGTTCCTTTCCAAATTTACTTGGTAGGCTTTTACTCAGATAAATAGTATTATGCACAGAGTTCTATTTAATTATATTCATAATTCATCCAAATTGGAAAAAGAATACATATCTGAGTTAGGGGGATTGATAGTAGTATAATAAAACTAGGGGCTGGAAACTTGAGTTTTGACTCTTGATTTGGTCACTTGATTTGGTCAGTGACTCAGACCAAGTTCTGTCATCAACTGTATCTTTTGTTTCTTTGCTTATAAAACACAATGAAGTTGGACTTTTATTGAAATTTAGAGAGGTTCTTTCAGTTAATTGCCAAACCGCTCAGAACTGCACTCAGTCTTATTCGTTAGGTTATTTCACTACATCAGAAAACGTCATATCATTGCTTTCTATTCTGTAAACATTCGATTTCCTAGAAAGGAGACTATAAGCCACATAGCATCTTGTATTTTCTTCTTTCCCCTAATTATTCTCATTCCCTTTCACTTTGCAAAGGCAAAACACTGGAGAGGGCACAGGATTTCAGAGATCTGGGATAGAAAGGCTTCCCTTGTCCCAACTGGCATGAAAATGGTAGAGATCAGAAGTTTTCAAAGATTTTAATTTTTTGGATGGTTTCAAGTTTTGTCATCCCTGTTGGGTTTTGAATATTATTGTACTATTTAAAAGGAAAAGAGTTACCACTTTCATTAAAATACCTAGAGAGGTTAGAAAAGAAGCCAGGTGAACAAGAATTAATTTTTTGTTCTTATACCAACACACCTTACAAAGTGAGGAGCTGAAACTAAAGAGAAAGTATGGAAACATGAGCAAGGGTCAACACAAATTCAATGGTCTCACATATTTTCTCCAGCTAGAGGATAAAACACAGAAAATAAACAAGGAATAACAAGTCAGAATCTTCTCTGTCTACCTTTCTAACCAGTTCCCAGGTGAGCTATTTGTCTAAGGCTATTGGTCCAATGCCCACTCCTTAAGGACCAAAGTCATACCAGTGACAGAAAAATGTACCTTTCACATTTAAGTAATTAAAGTGACTTACATGTCATAAAAAGTAACAGAATATAAACACTATATGTATGATGATTCTGTTTTTTTTTTTACACACACCCTTTCTCATTTACACTGTTGCCATTATTTTAGGAAAAACTGAAAAGTGACATTTCTCACTGCTTCAGGAATGATTGTCACATGAGATGTTAAATTCTTTGAACTTTACTAGGGGACATACTGTAATGCTTTGTTTGGATATCTCCAACTGTCAATGTTTTTCCTATGACCTTTCCTATGGTTTAAACACAAATAAACACATATTTAACAATTTTAAAAGGCAAGCTATCTTACAGTTAAGATTAGATTGAGAAAATGCAGAAACAACTACATCAACATTCTTTGGATTCATTCATCATTTTAGGATTTAAATAGATAACTACTGTCAAAATAAACCAATAAAAGTGTAAACCCTTAGATTTTTTGCAATGAAAAGCTAAGGCTTGATTTTTTTTTTCATTTTATACATGTAGACAGAATTATATAAATATTTTATTAAATAAAATAACTAGCAAGCACTCATTGTATTTAATTTATTTCAGATACTTGTCTAAGTATTTTGAATATTAAGCAGCTTTATGTGAGTGATACCCCCATGAAGAGGTACTATTATTATTATTATCTGTCCATTTGGTATGAGACAAATCCAAGGCACAGCAAAGAGAAATATATCACCCAAGGTCTCAGGACAATTTGCTAAAGTAACAGGATTCAAACCCAAGTCATCTGGCTTTAGAATCTTGGCTCTGAACTACCCTATTCAAGCTTAATTTCTAAGAGAGAAATATATTTATAATTTCCAAAAACTTAAAATATTTTATACAACTATATTTTTAATTAACTTCAAAAACCAGACTTCCCTGGTGCATGCCTATAATCTCAGACACTCTGGAGGCTAGGACAGGAGGATTGCAAGTTCAAAGCCAGCCTCAGCAAGTCAGGGAGGCCCTAAGAAACCTAGTTAGAACCTCTCTCAAAATAAAAAATAAAAAAGTACTGGGGATGTAGCTCAGTGGTTCAGTGCCCCTGGGTTCAATTCCAGTACTAATCCCATCACCACAAATAAAAACATCAGACTTTCCCCAGCAATTTAAAATGCCACAATATGAATATCAATAAATAAATAGTTACGATATCAAATAATCATGGCTATAAGAATTCTGGTGGAAGTGGGCAATGCTTTGTTTCCTCCAGAATAGTGAATTGGGTTCACTTACCTCTCAGCACACCCTGCAACAGTGACCTAATATCTCTATCTCTAGCTGGTAAGTTCATTTTTTTGTAGTTCCCTGGAATCTAAGATATATATTTCCAATTATTAATTAAGGCATGCCCCGGAACTTAGTGCAATGGTAAGGGAAAGCAAATGGAACAAAACTCTCACAAAAAGATACCTTCTCCTGTACTACTGTGTTGAATAATTGTTTTATGTATTACCAGCTGCTCATTAATTTAATTAAGAACCTCAGAGACACCTCAACAATTCTTCCTTTTTTCCATATTACATTAAATTATACATCAATCAATATTAATTGTGCCTCAGGCATACTACATCATTTGAAGTGCTCATCAAATCTCTCTTGGAGCTCTGTAGTGCTGCTCTAGCTTGTCATGACCCTCAATTTTCCAATTATGCTTTACTCTTCTCATCAGATTTGTCTTTCTAAAACACATATAGAGAGTCTCCATTTGCTAGTTAAAAACTCTCCTATTGTTTTTTATAGTTTGTTCTTATATATTTGATCACAAAATACTTACTAAGGTATACAAGGTCATTTCTAATTTAACCCCAGACTATATTTTCAGCCATAGTCTCGACTGTTATTTTTCCAAGATACTATATAAGCTTCACACTTCAACAAATCATGTCCTTTAAAATCTTCTTAACATATACTTTTTTTGTTCTGCCCAGAATGTCCTTGTCTATATTTTTAGCTTGACAGTTTTTATTCATCCTTCAAGATGATTCCTTATACCCCAAATATTTTCCTATTTCCTCAAGCAGAATCAAGTTTATCACTATGATTTTGTATTTTACTTTGAATGCACTTTCTATGAGTCACTCTAGGCTGTGGACTTCCAGCAGGTCTCTTCTATATTTTTGGCACATAGAAAGAGCTCAGTAAACATTTACTGAATAAATAAATGGTAACAAACAGTTATGGTTAACTAATGGTTTGCATTAAAAATTTATTGCATAGTTTTTCAGACTTAAATAAGAATTAGTTAATAACATAAATAATGTTAATTATAGTAAATAAGGTATTTAATCTCAAACACCACCATGTCAATGATTTCTTTGGATGCAAAAGGATGCTATTTGTAGCAAGTACAACAATAAGAGTAAAAAAAAATACTTTCAAAAGATCTTAAAATCATCTCTAATCTATTCCCATAAGCATGCCTACCCAGAGGGGAGAATAAACTAAACAGTCAAATGCAGAATGGTGTAGGCTGTTGACTGCCAAGAAAAAGGAAAAGCCATTCGTTTTGAGTTCAACATAGATTTCATTATCAGGAATGTGCTAAAAAACACTGCCACTACTGTGGTCCTGCTGTAGGTGGTTTGTCTGACATGTGGGAGGCTCATCTTTGGTTGAAACGTGCTAGAGTACTGATGACACATGACTCTATAATTTACTTTTGCCTATGCCATCTGTAAATACAGGTGGTTCCTGCTTTGTGCTATGATCTTTTTCTGGAAACTCAACTGGAGAAAAAAAACAATAGCAAACATTATTTTCTCCACATTCACATAAACTGCTATGCACATTCAAATTGAAAGTTGTGTGTGTGTGTGTGTGAGCTCATGTGTGTATGGACACCTAAAGGTGAGGAAATTTGCAGTTATCATTTCAACCTCTAGATGGTGATGCTATACTGGCTTGACATTTGCACACTTTAACTCATTGCTAGAGTCCATTTCATTACTCCCAGGAGAGCCAGAAATTGTGGAATGAGCACCCAGTTCCAGACAAAGTAGAAGAAAAACTTCACTTAGCTATCTTGAGATGATCAAATTAAAGAGCTAGAGAGTAAGTAGCAAATGACCATACTTGAATAACAGAATAGTGTTTTTTTATTGGTTGTTCAAAACATTACATAGTTCTTGATATATCATATTTCACACTTTGATTCAAGTGGGTTATGAACTCCCATTTTTACCCCGTATACAGATTGCAGAGTCACATCAGTTACACTTACATTGATTTACATATTGACATACTCATGTCTGTTGTATTCAGCTGCCTTTCCTATCCTCTACTATCCCCCCTCCCCTCCCTTCCCCTCCCCTCTTCTCTCTCTACCCCCTCTACTGTAATTCATTTCTCCCCCTTGTATTATTTTTCCCTTTCCCCTCACTTCCTCTTGTATGTAATTTTGTATAACCCTAAGGGTCTCCTTCCATTTCCAAGCAATTTCCCTTCTCTCTCCCTGTCCCTCCCACCTCTCATACCTGTTTAATGTTATTCATCTTCTCATGCTCTTCTTCCCTACTCTGTTCTTAGTTACTCTCTGAATAGTGTTTTTTATGGTATACAGACAAAGCATAAAATTGCTATATTTTGACATTTTATAATTATATGTATTTTTAAGTAAATTAAAAAGCAAAGTGATGTAGTGAGCTTCTATCTGTTCCTCATTCAGCTTGAGTAATTGTCAGCATATGACCTGTCCTGTTCATACTATTCCCACCTACTTGCAACATGTTTTGATGCTGTGTGTACAAACGTACTAAGAATCTTACAATTATTCCCAACAAACCTGAATTTATGAAAAAGTATTCATTTGTACTAAATTTTGAGCATAAGGCTAAAGTCAATTGAAGACTATTGATCTTTCAAGGAAAAACTGAGGTTATAGTGATTAACCAGGAGAAAGAAGGAATTGTGTGGCTCTATTTCTTGACATATGTGTTCAATACACTGATGGGTTAAATTTATTGTAATTCATCTAGATAAAGATATAAACATTGTTTACTTTTATGCATATATATTTTAGTTTCACAAATGAAAAGAAATAAAACAAGGAACAACTGGAATGTGCCTTATAGATCTAATTTCTTGATAAAAAATTGGCTCATGTATAGAGTAGTTCTTCCTTAAGGACAATTGGATGTAATTGTAATGCTGGAAAAGAGAAATCAACCTATAAATTTAAAAAGAAATTTCAGTAGTGTGAAAGCCCTAAGATTTTGTGTAAAACATTTATTTACCTTCTTGGTGAAACCCTTGAGTTTTACCTTACAGAACCCTCTGCAAAGCTCAGAAAGTCATCATCTGGGGAAGAAGCATGCTCACCCATTGGCCTGCACCTTCATCTCTGTGATATGCTGTTACCCTGCACTGCCACTGGAGTGGCATGAAGATTTATGTGAAGAGCCACAGATTCTTTACTTAAGTGAAATGCTATTGAAATTTCCATCTTCTGGAAGCCCACCAGGAGAATATGTAATGAGCCAGTGGAAGAATCATAGTGTAATAATTGAAAAAGCAAAGTGTAACAGAGGTAGATCTATAGGGGTCAAAGAAGAAAATTAGTGGGAGAGAATAGAGTATATAAGAAGCTGTTCTGACTTGCACAGGGAGCTGTCTTTATTACCCCAATTGATACTCTCTTCTAAACCCCTAGAGTATTCAAAAACTTACTTCATATCTAGCTTACTAGAACACAGAGAAAACCTTCTTTGAATTTAGACCTTGAGTAGAACTTTGAGAAAAGTGCCTAATCTGTGTTGAAGCTACTTTATCTGTTTAATGGGATTAAGAATATCTGCTTTCATGTGTTTTTTTAATTACAAGAGATAAGATATCCATGTGCACTATTGGTGTCAAATTAGAAACAGCTATCATTTTTATTATCAATTAATAATAAAATGTTTAATGTTACTATTATGTCTGTATCTAGAAACAACCCAACAAGTATTAATGAAGGTTTTCAACTTGACAGACAACCATGTTTTGAGTGAAAGTAGAAGTCACCATAAGGACTATGTGTGCTGTCTTTGACTCCTATTGGTAGGTTTTTTCCTAAAACATGCAAAATAAGAAGTTTTAGTTTTCTTCTTTATATGGTATTTTCATTAGTGTATGTAAGTAATGCTGACTCACCTGCAATTTTCTAAGAAGGAAGGATAGTAAGTAAAATACATACAGAATTTATCAAACTCAGGGATAGAAAGATCCTACAATACCTCCTACAAATATCTAATGGGAGGCAGATATGACTGTGCTTTTGGATATAATGATTAACATGTTTAGCTCACTCTTTCTTCTATTTTTATTCTAAGTCAAATTTAGAACAAAATAACATGATTGAGAGTAACCATGACTTCTTACTCTTCTCAGAAATAAATTAGATCCAATGGACTTCATCAAAACTGATCAATTAGAAGAACTTAGTGGGAAACAACAGAGTGTTAAAACAAGAAAAAAATTTATTAGAAAAAATACAGAGATTTGTAATTAATCTATGCTTCCCTAAAGTTAGATTGTCATCACTGAACATGACTTTCATATGTGTGAAGAAATTAAAAAGGTAAGCAGGCTTAGCCAAATCTTTTCTCAGATATATGATCAAGTTAATATTAGAAAACATCCTGGGCATAATTTGGACCTATTTGGGAATGGTAATGAAAGGACATATGGCACATCACGATACAGAAATTTACTGATTCACAGAAGGACCTTTCATCAACATTAAGTTACCTAATTAAATTAGTGATTTTCTTGAGCATAAAATGAATAAGTAGCCAGAGGATATGATTAAGCAGTAAAACACAACAAGACACACTTATCTCCTTCATTTTATTGGTGTCAGTAGCATTTGTTGTTGGGAAATTTTTTTGTGTGTGTGTTTTATAATTATGTTTGATAAAATTAAACAAAACAGTTAATACCATAATACCAAAAACAAACAAACAAACAAACACAACGATACTAAATTTGAATTTGAAAAATCTACAGACATGTTCTTGTTTTGCAATAGAATGGATACAAATTTGTGCAAATGATTTTGCCATTTGTAATATATTTGCCTTACCACATAACAAAGAATTTGTATTATGCAAATACTTTCAAAAATTTTCAGCAATTTTTTTTTGTTTTAGGGCCCCACTATCCTTTGTACTCTATTCAATTAGCACATTGCATCTACTTTTCTAAAAGATGAAACATAAAGTGGAAGGTGTGCTTCAATTCTAATAGTCAGCATTTTAGTGTCCTTGTCCTACTGATGTTGTGGTGATGACAGGGGCGTAGTGGGGAGAGAGAGAGAGAGAGAGAGAGAGAGAGAGAGAGAGAGAGACAGACAGACAGAAAGAAAGAGATGATATGGGTCTGTTTGACTGAAGAGCCACAATTGTAATAATAAGCACCTAAAAATTGCTTGTGAAAGCAGAGTGTTTGCTAGTATATGTGAGAATGAGGCTAATGTCAGTGAAACAAGTTGATCTTTTAAGAAACAAGTCTAGTAGGAAAGCTCATTTTCTGGCTATTATCCTTCTAAATTACTTCTTTTATGTACTAATTACTGACTGCTGCCCATTCACCCCCATTCTTTTTTTCTATGAACTAAATATTCCACTAGAATGAAACATTCTGGGTCAGATAGTAATGATAGAAAACTAATCTTTACTATCCTCAAAAAGAATAGCACTAAATGAGCTACACAGTAATTCAGAATAATTTTCAAATAACATGAAATACACCTATCTCTGCCAAGTTTTAAGAAAAGTATACATAGCATGTCATATTAAAGGAAACACTGGGCTAAGAAAACAGCAGTAACAATAGCAAGCATAGAGCTAATGCTTAATCTGGGTGTCAGACATTGTCCTAACACTGTACACATATTATTTCTTCAAACATTCATGACTATAATATGATGCAGGTAATATTACCCCTATTTGGTGGATGTTGGCAGTAAATCAGGGAACACTTCACTACACTGACAGGTTTTTTAAGCTCAGACCAGCACAGCCAGGGCTTGAACAAGAGCTTCCTCCCTCATGCTTATCAGCAGTGTTGCCAAGTCCCATATTTCAGAACAGTCTTTATTTTCATTGTTCATCATATGTTCTATAACCTTTGCTTACTTTTTTTCTTCTCATTAAAATTTTAATTAAAGTTATCAATGAAAGGAAGTGTCACAACACATGTTCACTAGCAGCCACTTTACTGTCCTAACGAAAAGTTTGAACTGAGAGTGAACATATTAATTTATTTTTTAATGAAAGCCTTTAAAACTGAATTATCTTATTTTCTTGGAGCTATTCTGCTTGTTTATGTAAGAATGCTCTGATGTAGTATAATGTTTATTGTTCTTGTCAACCTAGAAACAAAATGTTTCTTTCCTAAACTCCTGCATGTTTAGCCTTGGGAGACATTCATGCAGAACTTTCCAATACCTTGAAATTGGACTACCAAATCAATAAGTAAATTAGACTGAATTTTGTATGAAGGTCTGTTGATAAAATTTCTATGGACAGAATAAAATAAATTTGTCTTTTATAAAAGGTCACAAATATCCTGTTTAAATAATATTTGATATATTAAGAAGTTAGAATATTCTCTTAAATATTAAATGTGTTCTACCTTCATGCATCCTTTTCTCAAATTATCCTGGAAGGTCACTGTGATGGTCTTATTTCCCATCTTGCTGTTTTTTTTTTTTTTTTTTTTTTAAGAGACACAGAGAGAGAATGAATATTTTCCGTAGATGACACAACACAATGCCATTATTTTTATGTGGTGCTGAGAATCGAACCCAGGTCCCGCCTGTGCTAGGCGAGCACTCTACTGCTGAGCTACAATCCCAGCCCCTTGCTGTGGTATTTGATAAAAGATGCAGACATATAATTGGTTTCTCTCTGATCAATAGCCCCTACACCTGGAGCTGGACATGTAATGATCACATGTATTTCAGTTGAAATATTTTAGTTAACAAAGTTAGAAGGAAAGTTGTCTCTGTTTAAGATTTTCTTTAGTTAACTTGAATACTTTTATCAACAGAACAGGTAAAGATTTAAAAGATAAAGTTATAATGAAAGATGACAGTTTTCCTGTCTTGTCTAACTCATACATTCCAGCACATATTTTTCAGTGCTTTTAGATTTTTAAAAGATTTATATACCTCCATATTCCTAAGTTATATCATGGTATTTTCGTAGATAAAAATAATTTTCAAAATAAAATTTGTTTAAGGAATGGTTCCACTACTAATAAACATGAAAGCTGATATTTCATACACCTAAAAATTTTAATTGAAATAAAATTTACATATTTAAGGGATGCCTATGATATTTTGATACAAGTATACAATTGATAATCATCAATTCAAATTAGTTAGCACTTCCATTACCTCATATATTTACCATTCTTTCGTATTGTGAATGTTCTACCTGCTTTGAAATATGCAGTAAATTGTTAGCTATAGTCACCATACCATACTACAAGACACTACAATTTATTCCAATGTAATTATAATTTTGTAACCAAACTCTTTCTATTCCCTTGTGGCCACTACTCTTCCCAGACTCTGATAATCAATATTCTACTCTCTACAATTCTTATTTTCAAATTTTGAATATTAGATAATGTTTATTTAATGTTTAATAACAAAGATAAAAATTTAAATAGTTTACATTCTTACCCACAAATCTTCCCCTCTTCTTTCAGTCAATATAGTATAGTGATACAAAAAGGTTAGGTTCTCAAGAGTGTTTGTTACTCTGTTGACTAAATATTGCTTATACCTGACTTGAACTACATATGAGGATTGTTTATTGGGCAACTCCCTCCTCCTTGTTTTGACAAAATTTTTATGGCTTATTTTTTTTAAATTATGTGGCCTCCCAACTTTGTGATAATCTACTCCTGTGGCAATGTACTGTTTTTCCTATTAGATATATCCCTCTGGGGCAGGTATCTTCCCACTCTAGTCTAGACTGGTTGCTTCTCTGGGTCTGTAGTGTCTTCCTGGGATTGTCTATTATCATTATCTTGGAATTTCTTCTCTTCCCTCCTGTAAAGGATACCTGTGCTCCAAATGCACCTCTATCTCTTTCTTGGTTTTCTGATTTTCTTTTTATGGAGAATCTCTCAGAACAACATCTTGAGAAAGATGTATATAAGGTACATTTCAGAAAAACTGCAGGTAAGAAATCAATCTTTTTATGTGATTAGAAAGTTATCTGGGAATATACTTTTAGTATATAAACCATTTTGGGGGGTGAAATATTTTGAGAGCATATGGTATACATTCCAGAATTATATGCTCACTGCCTTCCATCTTCATGTTGCTGGTGAAATGTCTGATTCCATTTTGATTTCTGATTTTATTATGTAATCCACTTTACCTCTTGGGTCATTAGTATGACAAGACTCTCTCAGTTCCAGGTTATAATGCTAATTGTTAACAACCATTTAATTAGCTACAGTCACAGTGGAGAGTGATGGGCAGTGAGAACAGGTGGTAAGGCAGTGATGGTAGGAAAGAATGAAGTCTACACAAAATCAGTAACAGAAGATAAAATGCAGAAAGATAGAGAAGGAGTATAATTAGAAAAAAAATGATCTTAGCACAATCTATTCAGGTATTTTTCTACTTGGAAATCCATTAATATCTGCTTTATAAAAACTACCTCCCTCTCTTAGGTTTCCCTATATGCTTTTTAGTTCTATGTAATTGTATGCTATTCATATCATTGTCCTCAATATTTTATTTGTTTTCATTATTTGAAGGATATTGACAGGAATGTAAATATGTCATGTCTTCAGGTTTCCGCTGGATTGCCCTTTGTTCCTAGAATTTTTTGCTTTGATATTTTGATTATGTAATCCAGCAGTTCCAATAGCTAATGGCACATACCTGGATTGTGGCTCATACCACTCTTAAAAAAAAAAAAAAAGGGTCCTTTCCTTTTCTTTGTAGTTTTTTTTTTCAATCTCACATTCAATTCTGCCCCTCATTAACACTTTTCATTGCCATTGCCTTTTGTGTGTGTGTCTGTGTGTGTGTGTGTTTTGCATAGCTAATATTTTCCTCTAAACCTTTACACATCCCTATACCTCCTCAGTGCCTACAGTTTGCATGCTACAGAACAAAATTAATGTAAATTTCAGTCATTTCATTAGTTTTACATGAGTTAGTCTTTCTGTTAATGTTTGTTTGCATTAAAAAATGACTAGCATATAGGCCTAAAGTTAGAAATAAATGTACACACATAATTTATACATTAAAATTGATAAAATTTTCAAAAATTCAATATAAAGCAGTACATGTTTACTGAAGTAAAAGTGATGTTAACCTACTTAGACTGTGAGTAAACTTCATAAATGCGGTCAGATTTCCAGAAATAAATATAAGATTTCATTTGGCGTATTGATTTAAATTTAGTCTCTACCTGAAACATCTATATTTTCAAATAACTTGCCTTGTCCTCTATGATGGTTCAGTTCCTGGCATCCACTTTGCTGATTACAATGTATTTGAATACTTCTAGACTTTCAGTATATGAACTTTATCAGCTCTACCTACATATTTATCTATCATTAATTGGATCATCCCTTTATTCTGTAAAAGAGCAAACAAGCATACAAAATAAGCACCATAGGCTGAACAGTAGATCATTGGCCACAAAATGACTTTCAGTCACTGTATGGAGCCCAAGGGAGAAGAGGAATATGTATCCCTTACTGCAGAAACCCGGGGTCTTCTTGTGCATCCACATGCACCTTTCTGCTTCAATTTCTCTTTTCTTGCTTCTTCCCTTTCCAATATTTCTTCCTTGTACACTTCTTTAAGCATATCACAATTTTATGGTTTTGCTATATTTCTCAGTTTGTATAAAAATCATAAAATTTGGCAAGACCAAACCCACATGTCCACCTATCAACAATGAGCAGGAGCTAAGCAGCATCTGAACTCTGAAGCCAGAATGTGCTGGCTTCGTTTTGCTATATTGTGTTCCAGATCCACTTGTTTAAATTATTGAGTTCACATCAATCACAGAAGGTCTATGGGGCTGGCTATTGGTATGTGTATTCTCTTAAACTTCTTTGAGTACCTCAACACCTGTAGGCTTCTGTTTAGTATAGGAATTTTCTATGCCTTTTTAACTGTGAAATATTTAAAAATAGTTAAGTTAGGAATTATCAGGAAAATGCTTTTTGAGATTGCCCTCTAAGCAAATACACCATTACAAACAAGTTTACTTTTCTGGTCATCAGAAAGACCCTTAAATTAGCTGTTGACACAGAACATAAATCATAAAAAAGAGGAGGAAACTGTTAAAATACTGAAGTTTGGATTTGCAGGAAGGTGGGACGTGAGGCTTAATATTGTGGGTGGTTTTCATGATGTTGCTTTATCAGAGGTTCATGGTGCTTGTAAATACTTTGGTTGCTTTTGATAAACACCACAACTAGACCAGCTGGCTATATAAAACGCCCCTCCCTTGACACTTGTGTTTGTCATCTTTTATCATTGTGACTAAAGCACGCTACATGACAACTTAGAAAAAAAAGGTTATTTTGAGCTCATGGTTTCAGAGGTTCAGTCCATTGTCAACCAGCTCCATCACTATGGCCCAAGGTGAGCCAGAGCATCATGGTAAAAAGGCAGCAATAGAGGAAAGCTGTTCAGTTCATGATAGCCAGGAAGCAAAGAGAGGGGAGAGAGTCAGGTGTCAGTACAAAATATGAACCCCAAAGGCATGCCTTTGTGACCTCCTTCCTCCTTCCACTCCCTTCTGTGCTTTGAGGGACACCTCATAACCAAACTTCAGAGAAAGCCAGTTGTTGCAACACAAGCACTCTGGCCCATGCTCCTGCTGCTCTACCTGCTGCAGTCTTTCCATGGATTCCCTTCCCCTCATCAGAGACACCAGATCCAGTGTTCAGGAGTCCATAGATTGTCAGGTCAATACTTGGATTGGGAAGAATGTAAAATCTTAATCTTCCCCATGCTCAGAATCCTCTTTCCTAGTTTTAAGAGAGGTGGAAGGTGGTAATACAAAGTATAATTTTGCTTTAGATGTTTTGCTAGTTCCATATTCTCTATTATTAGAAAAAATCCATTTGAAAATAAAATGGATATCAACTAATTAGTAACTACAATGCTCATTTTCACAAATAGCTGATATTTTCTTGGTATAGATGACTAATTGAAAATATTACTGAAGTCATTTTTGACCTCTTATTAAAGAGTCATTAAAAATTTCAAATATGAAAATTAAACCTTTGGTCCAAAATTTAAATACACTGTGAAATAGTGGTTAAAACAACATGGGCCATTTATTTCACCTAGTTATATTAATCTGAAGAAATATTGAAGATCTGAATAAATTTCTTTTGGATTATTATTGACTATAGATATAAGGAGTTGTCTATTTATATGAGAGTGAATTCTTTATGTAAAAAAGGCTGAATGCATTAATGATGTTCAAAAAGTTGTAAAAAGTAGGTATTAACTTTTTTCTAGTTGGCAGCAGATATTTTCAGATCAGTGTTAAGTGGGACATTCAATAGTCAAGTGGATAAGTTTGTAAATAGAGCCTTGGTCTGCTGGACCAAGGTAATACCGTGTGTGTGTGTGTGTGTGTGTGTGTGTGTGTGTGTCTAGAATGCTTTGGGGGGTAATTCTATGCATACAGAATTAGATCCATTTTTAAATTATAACTCTTGTTTTTCATTTATTTTTTACTGTCAAAATTATTATGTGCATTGCTGGTACAATTTCACAAGTTCCAGTGTCCTTTCAGGTCTCTGAATTTAACAACCCTGATACTACTTAATTGTCATTTTAAGCTGCAGTGAAGAGAAGATATCTGAAATATATTTTTAAATACTCTCTAATCAGACATGTGATGAATCCCAAAGCAAAACTATGTTAGTATGTTCTATCTTTGCTAATAAGAATCCCTTGGAAATAACAAACAGAATAGTTCAGTAATTTAAAAACTGGCACATTATTGCATTAATAGGAACTGTGAATATTTTATCACCATAATCCCCAATGAATAATTCTGCTTTGTTACTTTTCCTTTGAGAAGAGTACTTGAAGTCATGATATGTGGTGATAGAATCTAGAAACCTTTGAGATTCCTTACCAAGTGACTGAAAATCTTGGGTATCCTCTTACAAATATTAAGAGAGAATGTTCACAATGTGGAGCAATTATTTGTCAAAGTTTTCTAAATATTGAGATTAGCTTATCATGCCCTCTTTTGAATTTGCATTTTATCCTTTCATTTGTTTCAAATCTGTCGCATACTAACTAGCCTTTTTTAAGTCCCTAGAATTTCTTCAATAACATTATGTCTCTGCCTTCTGTTATAATGCCATGCACTCTGATTCATACAATATTCTCATCAAGATGCTGTACTGAATACCTACTATGTGCAAGGGACAAGGACAGAGAAGGTGGTGTTCATCTAATATTTCAGATGCTTATCTACATTTTTTTCAGAATACCTTGCAATTAGGCAGAGACTATAAAACTGGTTATGGCTTATGTGTGATAAACCATCAGAAGTTATATTATCCCCTATTAGGTATTAATTAATTGCTAATATGCTACCTGCACACTTCTGCTGTATTGACTTTGGAAACCTTAAGTCTGGACAGTGCAGCTACTGTGAACTATTCTTATTAACATAGAAACTGACATACAAAACATATTAAAATTAGAAGGAAAGGAAAATTAGAACAAATTTAACAAATACTTCTTTAAGAAATAAAATTAATGTATTAAATGCATGACTTTACACTATGATTGTTTGCTGGCAAGAGGAAAAGCCTCAAAATGCCTTGTAAATCCATAAGCAGTAAACTGTGTAAACAGAAAACACAATTGGTTCCACCAATTGTATCCATAAGATCAAAATTAACCCAGTTAATTAGGAAAAATCATTTATTACTGGTATTAGAATGCACAGAAAATTCTTCCTGTATCTTTCCAGATTTTCATAATTTAAATAAATCTACTATTCCTTAATGGTATTTATATGCTTTAGATCAAAAAAATTCTCAAATTTACTTTGATTATTGATTAAGAAATCATTAAAACAGATGATTCTTGAGGTTCAGTTGGTCAGGTTTCATTTTTATTTATTCAATATGAACTTGTCAACATAGAGCAAATATTCTAACTTCTAAAAATATTATATTGCATGCATTAAATTATACTTGAAATGCTCAGAGAAGTAGATAATATGCCTAACCAATTTGTTTTATATTAAAAATATAATTGGATTTGAATAAGAGTATTTTCTTAAATACTACAAATTAAAATGTTTTTATTACTTGAGGGTTAATACATGCTAACATTTTCAGATTTTTAGCTTTTTTTTACAATCATAAGTGTTAGAACATAATATAGCTTGAAGTATGAGATAAATTTCTCATAAATTCATGTAGAAATTCCCAAATATATGTGTGAAATTATAAAGGTGGTTTTAAACATGGTTCTCAATTGCACTTGTATCCTATTGAATTTTAGGAATTGTATTTTTAGCTCTCCTCATATAAGAAGGATTTAGCAGGACCTTGAAAATTAAGTACCAAAGACAGGTCTCCTTCACCAATCAGCAAAATTTTTCTCTATCAAATGGCTGACAGTAAAAGTGTCATTAACACTTGTATCTCACAGCATTTATTCAAAAGAAAAGCAGTGTTTCATTCAATTTAACTTAGGTGTTTAATGAAATTGAAAAAATTTTGTGGAATATTCTGAAATCAAATAAAACAAAGTGTACTAGGAATTGCTAATAAAATCTATGAAGTTTGAAATATGAACATATTTTTAGCAAATATATTTCTATAACACCCTAGTTCAAATATGTATTCTAGCAAACTTCCACTTTTTCCCCTAGCTTGATTTCCAAATAATCTGTGCCAAGTATATTAAAGTTTAATAGTGGTGATCCATTATGCCATGATCAGAATAGTTTTATCATCTTTACCAGTTTGAAAAATGCACTTCACACATTGGAAATAGTTTTTCACAGGTAGATTTCACACTTAGATAGTTACTCCAAAGAGAATTGACATATGGTACAGGTTTTTAAAAATTCACACACTGCTTAAAATAGAGATTAGTAGGAATTTCAGCTTATTAACTGCAAAGTGCAGAATATTAAATCAACTAAGTAAAATAACTAAGATTCAAAAACAAAACCCAGTTGTAGTATACTGTTAAGTGCTCCTGATTCCATCTCCTACACTATTACCCACCCAGTTTCTTTTCTTTTCAATATTGACAGACCATACATCACCTATAAAACAAAATATTATTTTTTTCCCATTAGTTGTAAAGTATTTTCTACTTAAACTGCTACCATTTCTTACACATTTTTGTTGCGTAGAAAACACACAAAGGTTTTGCTGCATAGCAAGATTTTATTTAACCACCAAATTCCCTCTGTAACCAGAAACATTATTTCTGTAATCATTATTTCTGTTGTAGAAATCTTCAACAGAGCACTTGGCTGTAGTCAACTATCCTATTACCCTATCACACCTCCATTGTAATAAAAATGGACCAAGCAGATTTTCAGAGAGCTTAAGCACAGAGTTGTGGTCCTCACAGTGTGATCCAGAGTATCACTTCCTTGAAATTTAAGAGTCTTGAGACAAGCCATCTATTTTCAGTTCTGTTAATTTAAATTAGCTACAAAAGATCACACATTAACTTTGGCAAGAGATCACATTTATTCTGCTCTCACTTTTCTTTTCCAGGAGACCAGGACTTTGTGTATCCCATACAAAGGGGTTGTCTTCACATTCTTTGGCTCTGTGTGATCTTTATATATTATATTTTCATAGCACTGATGTAGAGGAACCAGCACAGTTTTTAGGTGACACATTGTGCTATATTATGGGAGTCATACAATTAACCAGTGAAGTTATTATGGGATAACTTAATTAACCTCTACAGTTCTCAGGTTTTCCTTTTTAGAATATGATAGTAATGCTCTCTAAAATCCAAAGGCTACTATGATATATTTAATTCATATAAAATTATTCCTTTCATGCTTCTCATCTCAGAGAATAATGTCACCATCTTTCCTTGTTCACAACAACAACAAAAAAATCTAAATATTTTTGTTTTTCCTTCTTTTTCTCCTTAAAATCCAGTAAGTCACCTAACTTCTCCAACCCACTATTATTTCTATTTCTAAAAATGATATTTATGCGGTCTCCAAGTCTTAGTTTGGTCTCCTTCGGTTCTCTACAATGATGCCCAGATTGAACTTTCTTTTTTAAAAATTATTTATTTATTTTACAGTCAAATTGATTTTGATAGTACATATAGTACACAAATGGAGTACAACTTCTCATTCCTCTGACTATACATGGTTCAAAGTCACTCCAGTAGTGTAATCATACATGCAAATTGGGCAATAATGTCTATCTCTTTCTACTGTCCTTCCCATCCCCACAACCCCACCCCTCCCCTGACTCCCCTCTACACAAGCCAAAGTTCCTTCATTTTTTCCCAATTCCCCCTCCCCACCCTGTTTATCAGGGAAATCATTCAGCTTTTGGTTGAGGTGACTGGCTTATTTCAGTTAGCATGATATTCTCTAGTTCCATCCATTGAACTTTCTAATATATTAAAATCTGATGCTTTCGTTTAATTTCAGGTGCCGCATAATCCTTTACATTTCTAAAAAAGCTATTCTTTCCAAAAGCCTTCACTGGAAATTCTTCTTTCCCAAACTCCTAGATATGGTCTGTCTTACTGACAAATATATGCACATTGATCCAGCTATAGCAAATTATTTCTAGTTATTCTAATGTAGGCTTTAATCTTCATTCCAATGCCTCTGCATTGTAATCATTTACCTAATATTGTGGTTTCCTGAGGAACTGATTGGCTATTTTTAGTTCCATAATAAAAAAACAACTTGGTTATGGGAGAATTATTGAAAAACAATCTATATCATGTAATTCTGATTTTGTGCAGTAAAAGATGTTAAAATAGAAATTATGACTCTTTCACTATCACATACACATGTCTAGTTCCATGTGGCACAAATCAAACACTGACTTTGCATAGATTTTTCAATAATTTTTCTAGCATCTGTCACATATTAAAATAAAATAGAGACAAGTATGTCTGATAAATTAGATCTGATAGGCAGCCCTAAAATATCTGTTTTTGTCCATTAACTTACACAAGTAAAAGAAACCGAAAGGTGTGTGTCAAGGATGATAGACTTTGTACAAAATGGCAAGCATAAATAGTCAGACTATTTTTTAATATAAATGCCTCCTAGAGAATCTTAATTTGGTCTTATGGAGGGGAAAGTGTTGTATATGGTGAGTGGGGAGAGGTACATTCTCTCTTGTTCTTCAGGAATATTGAGCTTCTCAAATATTGGAGACATAAAATGGCATGGATATTGGATTAGTACCATTAATATGATCACATTGGTATTTATGAGCTATTAATGCCTTGAGTCATAGTTATACTTTCTAATAAGTTGTACAAAGAGGAGACATGTGAACATATTGTTAACATATTCACTTACTTTGCCTGTATTTTTATTTTCAGTTAGTATTAAAATATTCTTGTTAGATTAAATGTCAGTATCATTTTTAAAACTTTAGTTTAACATCAAAAACCACATGTGTTTCTTAATAACTAAAAACTTTAGGTCAAGGAGAATAGTTTTTATTAAGTTAATTTTATTAGTTAATGTTCATATGCACATGCTCTAATTTTCTTGTCTCAGTTATAATATATTTAGAGATGTGACACCCACTGTAGCTTCCTTTCTTCATTTCCTCTGTAGTCCCTTTCAATAATAAATGCAAGATAAATGATAGGCTTGGTAAGTCTTAGGCTCTTCTTCTTACGGGATGGACTGTTTTGGTAATAGAATTCAGTTCACATATTTAGTTGTTCTCATTTTAACTCACCTTTCTTAGTCACATGTTGAAAATAATGCATCTTATCAGATAATCAGAGCATAGTATTAACACAGTTACAGTGTTGGATGTGTTTCATCTATACCATTTATGAGTTGCAATTCATTTCAAATGACAAGATAAAATCTTTAGTAATAAGATTTGGGGTCATAGTCATTCTATAGACTTCAAAAGCTACACAGCCATTCAAAAGTCTAGCTGATCAGAAGTTAGTATAATAGAAGGAATGGCAAAAGAATGTGGCACAACCACACCATTCTGGAATTGGGAACATCAACAAATAACAATTACAGCATAAGCTAGAGATTTTATCCATCTTAAGAATATTAACTGGGGCTGGGGATTGGCTCAAGTGGTAGCATGCTCGCCTGGCATGCATGCTGCCAGGGTTTGATCCTCAGCACCAAATGCAAACAAAGAAGTTGTGTCTGCTGAAAACTAAAAAATAAATATTAAAAAAATTCTCTCTCTCTCTCTCTGTCTCAAAAAAAAAAAAAAAAAGAAGAAGAATATTAACCACAAGTGTAGCCAACCAAGGAATTTTGAAAACATGCCAAAGTCTTTATTAGACAGGGTGGAGATCATTCCCCAACATTAGTCTGAACCAGATGATTTTATGAGATTTGGTACATCTTTCTCATTTCATGTAATAAAATAAGAATACAAGCATAATGTTAAAAGAATCAAGAATATTGTGAAAAGTGATGGGGATGTGGCTCAAGCGGTAGCGCACTCGCCTGGCATGCATGCGGCCTGGGTTAGATCCTCAGCAACACATACGAACAAAGATGTTGTGTCTGCCGAGAACTAAAAAATAAATAAAAATTCTCTCCTCTCTCTCTCTCTCTCAAAAGTCATTTCCTGCTCCATCTAATTTCCTGAATTTATTAAAAAAATAATATTGTGAATAAAATTGAGTTTAAAAATATACTGAAGATGATTAAAAAATAAGAACTTTATTTTTTTGTGAATTATAAAGATAGAAATTATAGCTCCAGGTATCAAATAATTTCCTGGGAAAAAACAGATAATTAAAAAAGAAATAAAAATCAGCCAAGGAGTAGTACAAAGAAATAAGAGATTTATCAAGTGCAAGGGTTTTTTTGTTTGTTTTTTTAAATATTATAATTGACACATAGTAATTGTATGTATTTATGGGGTCCCATGTGATATTTAGTATGTATGTAAAATATATAATAATAAGATCAGGGTAATTAGCAAATGTATCACCTAGACATGTGACATTTCTTTGTATTGGGAACAAATTTAAATCTAAATGCAAGCTGTAAGCATACATGATACAAAGTAATAAATTCTGAAAAAAAATTGAA
This sequence comes from Spermophilus citellus, assembly GCF_964194105.1. Lineage (NCBI taxonomy): Eukaryota > Metazoa > Chordata > Mammalia > Rodentia > Sciuridae > Spermophilus > Spermophilus citellus. The sequence continues at coordinate 60,734,903 of NC_138183.1, read as the reverse complement.
TCTCTAATGTTCTCAAAATGAAAGGTCTCTGTCTTAAATAGGTAAATTAAATTTTTAAAAATTCCAAAAGATAATCTTATTTTCAATGAAGTGTTAAATTGTTGTCTCTGTTTCATAACTTAAAGTTTAAATTCTAAATATGGGTTGTGATTGGAATTCTACATCTGTCTTAGCTCCAAATATCCACTTTTCCTCTGTGTAATGCCAATAGCTCACAATGTTACTTCTAATTTCTCATCTGGTATCACTCACTCTTCCTTATCTTGTACACTAATTTTTAACCTTGCATAGTCCCTTCTACCATTGCCACGAATTGGAATTAAAGCTGTCCTTATCAGTGCAGCCAAAAGTGTGCTTAGTCTGTTTTTGCCTTTAATGTTCTTAGTGTCTCTAGCTGGGAAAATATCAGACATTCTCTTGTTCTGGTTATATATGCAGTCTGTATGAGGGTATATCTTATCTCCCCCACTAACTTTAAGCTCCTTTGGAAGAATTAGAGTCTAATTGGTGATTATTTCTTCCTGTAGCCTCAAGCATGCGTTCATCACAGTGGGAAAATATACCATATCAAATTAATTTATTCAGCAAAAAAAGTATGTTTAATGTGAAGGACCAAGAAAAAAGATAGTGAATTTCAGTGTCTGTTAAAGAAAGTAAATTAGAAGAATATGAACTCTCTGTTTGCATTAACTCTATTTCCTTAAAATAAAAGCGTATCATTATTGCAGAATGTGAAGGACTTTTTTGTTAGAAACCACACTTCCACTTAAATGCTACATAGTTTTGAGCAAATTCATCTCTCTCCATTTTGGTTCATTTAGTTATAAAAAATAGATAGTACTTCACTTATGGTTTATTGTAAAGGACGAACTGCAAATACAGACATATTCAGCACAGTGCCTGACACACAGTTGGTTATTATGAAATAAATATCCATTCACAGAGGCCCTTGTGGGAGTTTATAGGTGGTCAGTGATGTGAACCTTAGTGTGTTTTCCTCAAAGTAAAGATGAGGACGATATATCTTATGATTTTAATAGAAAGTTAAAATTTTAAACATGAAAAAATATTGGCAAGGAGATTAGATATTCTGTTATGAAAATAGCATCTTTTACACAAACATGCGTCTAAGTTAACATAATACTCAATCTTCAGACTTTTATTTTTAAAAAGCAATAAAAAGGATATTAATTTACTGAAGTTTAAATTTAGAAACGCACAGCATAAAAATCAATCTTTATTTATCAAGCTATTTTATTATCCAGAACTTAAAATATATCAGACATAATAAAATATGGATATATAAACTCAAACTGAAATTTTAGGATAAGTTGTATTTCTGATTTATCCTGGGTGGAAGAATTACCAACACAGTATGTAGACAGATTTTATTTAGCCCCAATGAAAAAGTCTGTAGAAGCAAGATTTTCCTCTCACCTCCACATTCCTATTTAATGGTTGTTTTGGTCTCTTGGTTCCCTTACATCCTGGCCGGATCAGAAACCTCCTTTCTCCATGTTCACCTCTTTTTCCATCATCAATCTTTGTTGCATAGGGTGGAGGGTATGATTTAGGCTTCCGCAAAGCAAGCCTTGCATTTTGTTGCCCATGAGACAGTACATATGAGGCAAATCAGAAAAATTATAGGTCCCAGGAACCAAGCGCACACTTTTGAAAATAAGAGAACTCCTCTCCCTGTTTGAACCTGAATCTAGGAGGCTGTAGACGATTACCTACTGCAGCCATTTTGCTTCCTCATAGAACTCAAGAATGAAGCCTGCCTACCAGAAAGAGAGCCAAAAATGAAAAATAGAGAGAGGGGAGACACAATTCTGTAGTAGGAAGAACAATGGCTTTCTGAAGATATTCACATCCTAATATCTAGAAACTATAAATATATTACATTAAGTATAAGAGAGAATTGTAGTTACGGATGGAATTTAGGTTTTAATTACTTGACTTTAAGATAAAAAAATATCCTTTTAGGTTCTATTATAATCATAAGAGTCCTTACAAGTTCGAAGAGTGAGGCAGCTGATTCAATGTCAGAGTAACGTGCTATTGTCATGCAATAAGGATGTCATCAGCTATCACTGGTTGTAAGATAGAAGAAAGCCTGGAGCCAATGAATGCAAGTGGCATCCAAAAAATGGAAAAGGTGCGTGCGCGCGCGCGCGCACACACACACACACACACACACACACACACATCAATTGTTTCCAAGATTTTAAATAAATAAGTAACACAGCTTCCAGTACACCAATTTTGAACACCAGATCTCAAGAAACATAAAATTATAAAATACTTATGTCTTAAGTCACTAAATTTCTAGTGATTTATTACAACATTAGTAAACTAACTTTTTTTGTATAAAGTTTCCAATAATGTATGTCATCTTTTCAGTGACATGAGTCAGATTTTTTTTAATGTCTTATAAGGTTGGTGTGTTGTAATCCCGGTTAGGCACTGCAGTAAGTATGAATAAAAGAGCAGGTTTTAAAAGAGCAGGGAAATATACAAGCCAGGATTCAATCAGACCAAAAAGTCTCTCCTTTTTCTCATGGTGAGACTCACTGGGACTGGGTTGACACACAGTCAAGAGTTGGTGTTCTGGGAAGGGGCTTGTCCTCATGTCACCTCCATGGTAAATGACACTGAAGATCAGATTCATCCATCTTTCTCTTCTTGGCTAATCTTTGAATATTAAAATTTTCCAATAAAGTTTATTACAAAAACCATACTTTCATTGTATAATTCATTCTGAGATCCTGGCATATGACAGATGGAAGTTTCAAAAGGACTCACCTGACATGAGAGCTTAAGCACATTTGAAGCCATTTCTGTCATTTTCAGCTGAGTTAGGAATTACCAATACCTGGTGAATATTCTTTTTTAAAAATTACCTTCTTTTTAGAACTTATTCAGTTATTGATCCTACATTATCTGTAACATGATAAATAAGATGACATTTCTCTCCTCAGAGATTTCATATATTAATTAAAAGGAGATATAGATAATAAGTAGAAAAGACAATGGACTATAATAAATTCTGCAATATGGTATTTGTAAGAAAAGGGAATAAGAAATTGAACAAAGAGGAATTGTGTCTAAAAGACTCTTAGACATTAACTATATATTGAATCTGTACTCAGCTGTAATTATTCTCTTCTGAAATGGAAAGTAAGTACATCCTGAGATAAAATGATTACAAAGAAACATGCTTCCTGACTAAGGAACACAAGGCTGCTGCATTTCTTGGCAGGGTGAGCGACTGAATATGTCAACTCAAGCAGAGGCTTGACTATATAGTAGGTGCTTAATGAATACTTGTGGATTAAATATATAAATGGATAATTAGCAAAAAAAAGTAGCTGATGATGTCTAAATGATGTTACTAATTACTGCCACTAATAAACACATGCATTTTAAAGTAATTTATAATTATAGCTAGAAATTAAAATCTTGAAAAATATGTTGAATAGTGACAAAAATAAACCAGAGGTCCTGTGGTTTAGACACCAGAGAAAATGGATCTGAATCCTGTGCAGTCTGCTTGTTAGTCACTATGAGTTTGGTCAGGTTAATTTTGTTAAGTTTGTTTCCATACAACTAAACTGGAACATATTCTTTAGATAATCTGTGTATTCAGGAAGGTAATTCATTTTAAATAGCAGAAATTTATTAAACACTCAATGTTAACTTTAATAATAGCAAACAGCAAGTATTATTCTCATGAAAACAACTTCTAAATATCAAACGAGATTATACATACTAAAAGATTTAATCTGGAAAAATATTAACTTTCATATATTATTACTAGAGATCCCATTGGAGTAATCATTTCTTGTGATTTTGGCCCATATGTTTATGTCAGAGAAATGGAACATGGCCAAAGATTTTCAAGTAATTGTGTAAAATTGCTCCTGTTATGTAAAATTAATTGAGGGCTTGCTCTGACAGCTGTTATGTGTACATAGAGGCTGCAAACCCTATTAAACAGAGTGATAACCATATAATCATGCTTTTTTCCCCACATATTATTTGGTGCTATTACAACAAAAGGTTTACAATAACAGTGATTCATTTAAATATTATTGACACAATGAGATTCTCCCAGGGTGAGAATTACAGCCTAGGAATAGAACAGCATTTTAGAAATTTGATGATCTCTTATCAGAATGCTATCTTAATACAGCATTACAAACATTTTTTGAAACATCTAATTCAAGTGATATCTATTCAAGCTAAATACCTGCATTGGTCAAATCTACACAGAGCAATCAGGCATCACTTTTACTTGTTCTCTTTTGTCACACAGTGATGAACTCATCTATAACACTGTGCAGTGTTTACGACGAATAAAATGTTCCATGTATTTTCTTTTACATACTCTGTTCTATACTGTTATCTTTGTAGGACAGACAAAAATTCCACATTCAAATTATTAAAAGACTTACAAAAAATCATAGCCCATAGCCATAAACCCTATTCTGACTTCACAACCATGACTTTCCCCACATCATACCTTATGTCCACTCCAGGTCATTAATCAATGTATGGTAAAATACAATGCAAAATTTTGTCATTCATATAAGCTTTTGAGTTTCCCCATGTAACTTTAATTTTTAACAACTGTCTTTTCCAGATCCTTTCTCTCCTCATCTTGTTTGATTTTAGGACACTTTGGGAAGAAGAAATTATGTGGAATCCACCACTGCTGACAAGGGCTCTTTTGATCTAATGATTCTGTTATTAATAGGATCCATATATTTTATAGCTGATGCACAACTAATATCTAATCCGTTTGAATAATTTTTATCTTTTTCCATTTAGATGATTTTATGTAACTCACAATTACAAATAAAATCTAGATATATAACTCAGGAATAAACATGGGATATACATTTAGTTTTAACATAAGGGATTTATATACAGTATAGCTCAAATGCAGTATAATTATATAAGTATATATACACACATATATATATAACTTAATGTGCTATATACTTTAACTACCTTGGCATTATGGATAGATATAAACATTTATCATTTATAATGGTTAAAAGATTTACTCTCAAATTCATAGCATATGGCCTTAAGCTGTATCACACCTTTGACTTCACCCCATCACATCCACTTCATTATAATCAATATACAGTATTCAGATATATTTAAAATATAAGTGAGGTTCCGTCAGGCAGTCTCATCTCTCCCTGGACTGACACTGACCTGCAAAGTTGTTGTTTGCATAAGTGTGGGTAAAAGCAATTGGAGGTGCCTGCTACAGTAAACTGTTAGAAGGAAAAACATTTCTGCCAAGTAGTTTTCTATAATAAGCACCTTGTAAGGGATGCCCCTACTATATCTGAAAATTAAGGTAATCCCAACAGAGTGATGAGTGTTTGACCAAGAAAGCCTAAGAGAATTTCTTGAAAGTATGATAATTAAATGTTGTTTCACATTTTGGTCATGATCTCTGAGGTGTGAACAGAATTTTCTATTTAGGGTGCTAAAATAAATGTAAGAGGCTTTCTGAGACCAGATATTTCTAGCAATACAGGACATTCCTTGGAGTTTACAGGAACAAATTTCCTGAGATTCTATAAAATTATTTGTCCACCATCAACAGCTGTCATTGTCCCCACTCAAAGGTAAATCAATTGGCAAAGTTTAGTTTGTTGATTCTATAATGGAAGAAAATGCTCACCTGAGGAACCATGAGGTGTCTCAGTAAAAGGTGGCCAAAACAAACTTATTATATTATTAGGTTATTTATTTATTTTTTTTGGTCTCTATCATAGTCATGCTACAGTGGAGTAGCATGATGCTCACCTTCTATTTATGCTCCATGCAATAACACCCTAACCTTGCATAGGGACACTCCAAGTAACTGACAATACAAGGCTAACCCCCTACAGAGGTTGCTCCCTTTCTTTACAGTGAACATAGGTATGAATGCCTATAAAGTCAATAGTGAATCCCAGTGGATAGTTCCTTTAAAACATACTCAGAATTTAACCATGTCTTAGACTGTTCCTTGTTAATCCTCAGCCAAGTGAACATTATTGACTACCTAGATGGTTGCTTCTAGTGAGTTTCCTTGTCTCCTTACCTATTGTCACTCAGCAACCAGAGAGGTCTCTTCCAATATAGATCAGATCATTTAACTCTGTTATGCATAAATTCCAATGGCTTCTCATCACCCTCAGGCCAGAATCCAAAAATCTTTACTATGACCTCACTCTTGGCTTTTTCTCAGACATTTTTTTTTTTTTTTTTTTTTTTTTTTTTTTTACTGCCACACATACCATCTTGGGATTTAGTACTTGTTTTAACATTTATCCAGAGTGGTTCTCTTCTATCACAGGGCTCACACCTATACTTCAGCAGAGCTTTGTTCAAATGGCCAACTTTAGGGAGTCCTTCTATAACACTGTTCTGTCTCTTCTCTTCCCTTCCATAATTTTGCTCCTTAGCATTTTTACACTAATATATTTAAATTATTTACTTTGTTATCTGTTTACTGTCTATCATATAAATTAGTTGTTTCTATAAGTCAAGATCTCGAGAAAATAGTAGCTATTTCATATCATTGTAATAGATAAGAACTCTCCATTACTTAGCATAGTCAGGAATTAGACCCATCATGAAATGTACCAACTTGAGCAAAAAAACCTCTATATATGAAATGCACTGCAGATGAACCTTTATTTATTACTTCATTTGGCAGTCATTTATTCAGAATTTATTACCTATGCCTTTTGCAGGATGTAGTGACATCAAAATAAACAGGATAAAATTCTTCCCTTAAAGAATATACTGAGTGAAGAGAGATAAACAACATTAAGCAGGATGAAAACTCTATCATTGAGTTACAGAGAATAAAAAGTGCTGCTCTGAGTGCTTCCAAGTCTTGATGTCTAATTTGAGACTTTTTGAATAAGTAGGAATCTACCAGAGATACAGAAAAGGAAATGGAGATAAAGCCACTTAGGTGGAAGGTAGAGTTTGGGCAAAGCCTGGACCTGTGCGAGAGCTTATGCTTTTTGGTAAGTAAAGATATTAGTTGGAATAGAAAGAACAGAGCAGATTCCAGAGGCATTCTGGGATGGAGTAGGCAAGATTTAGTATACAATATAATGATTCATCAGTGAGCCTGCAGGATCTGGAGTCCTCAAAGTTAAAGAACGTGCTTGGCTGGGGCTTTAGGAATTGGTGTCTTCCACTTGGAGCCAGACACCAGGTATACCAATGCTTCTGTATTGGACTCCTGACACTCACCCTGCACCTTTCCAACAGGGTTCTCAGCTTACAACATAATAGGCATAGTCATTCAAATTTTGTTATTTTATGTTTACTCTCAGTATATTCATTAAAAAAAATTCTTAGACCTGAAGGTCAGGTGGATTGAGTTAGTCTCTCAAATTCATGATATTTATATACATGAGCTAACTCAAGGGGACCAAATAAATTCTTTCCAAGGAATAACATTTGGGTATAGATATCCTAGTTTCTAGACCTGATTGAAGTGAAATTATCAAAAACACAGATGAAAAAGGCAAACCAAATAGTGAAAACTGCAATACCCAGGAGAAATTAATGAGCTGATTATGCAGAGAAAAGCGGGATCTAGAAACATTTAGGTCTTGGGAAGAAAGACTCCCTTTCCCAAAGGAAAATGAAGTTCATATATAAAAAGAAAGAGGAGACAGGGAAAGCAGTAAGTAATATCCTGGATCTTTTAGAACTTTTTAGTTCTCATTTTCCAATTGTTCAAAGGTCTGGCTGCATCTCTGTCCATGAAACATCTTCACACAGTTATATCCCTTCTTCCCCTTTTCACCCGAGATAATGCAAAATAGATTTACTTACAAACATTTTCAATTAAATCTAATGTAATATAATGAGTTAAGCAGAAGCCTCTGCACCTTGTATCAGAAACGGGAATGCTATCTTAATTTCCCAGAAATCTTATGATCACAGCAAAGGTAAAGAGATGAGCTGTGCTTTGAGCAGGAAGGACACAGGGGAAGGCTGTGAGCTGGCTGGGCAATAAACCTTGTAATTCTTCAAGACGTATCGGTCTACTGGAATCAAACTGTTGGGGAAGGTTGTAAAACATGTTGATTATTTAGGATCTAATTATATAAATTATTAATCATTCTCTCTTTTTCTGCCCCTAGTTCTTCCCTGCTGCCAATTCTTTCAAAACTAGCTTTAATCCTATTAATCTTTCTGCCAGATTCTGGGAAAAGAATTACAGAGAAAGTGAAACTGAAATCAATCTATCCAGTTACCTCTTAACCACCTAGTAAAAGATTTGGTGGAAATAAGGGAAAAGTGATGTCTTAATGAGATTTGGGAAATAACTGTGGATTTCATTTATGTCTGCTCCACCTGACTAATGGGCAAGTATACATAACAATTGTCTGTAATGCAATACTGAGTAAAACTTGCTGATTTTCCCCAGGGATACTGTAACTGTTCATTACTTTATACTGCAGTATAAATTGGCCCAGTGGGGAGGCAGGCATAGATTGAAGGGAGCTGTGAACAAAATTACATAGCTAACGCTGCAGGCACCTCCCCCATAGCTGAGGCCCTAGAATCAGGCTCTTGATACATCCAGCTAAGCAATCTCCCTGACAGCTCCAGGTCACATACCTAGCTATGTGTCTGGGTAAACTACAGGCAGGAATGGGGCAATCTTGAGAGTACCTTGGAAATATATACCACTTATCCCTAACACCACCATCGGGAAACTGGTCCGGGACATATTACAGGAATTACAGCACACTACAATTCTCTCCTCAAGTATAGAGAGGTAAATTGGGGAAAAAATGAAATATTAAATAGAATCTCCTTATACTTGTATCCCATATTTATCAGCCAATATCTATGGCACTTGAGATAAGTTCATTACTCTCTTACTGTTGTAGTTTTCTTAGCTGTATAATAATAAACACAGTAATAGTTCATACATCCCCCATTTGTTCTGCCAGTCTAGCAGATGAACATGTCCCAGCAAGTAAGCAGGGCATGAGAGCTCTGTACATGTTACCTATTGTTACTAGTTAACTTAGTAACTCGGACCTCAATCCTTTTGTTATTGAAGGAGGATTTGGGGGAGAAAAATAGTTTTATAATTGCCACAACTTTAAAACTAGTAGTATTTCAAAACTATAACCATAATTGGCAATTTTAAAACAATTTACCTATCTTACATTCATTAGCAACATGTTAAAATTTATACAGCAATTTAACTGGAATCACTTTCCATTATTCTAACATCTATCAAACCAAAACAGTATTTTATAGCTTTCCTATATTTATCTATCAAGATATTATCTTATATATCAAGCTATACTTATCTATCAAGATATTATCTATCAAGATATTAACCAAGATACATATGTGAATATGACAGTTGCCCAAAATAAGTATTAGGGGCTCAGGAAAGAAGTGAGCATCTATTAAGTGAGAAAGTAAAGTACTCTTACTCCTAATTTCCCTTGATATTTTCTTTACTTTTTGTTTCATTCATTCATTCTCTCTCTGTGTGTGAGAAAAATCAGATAAATTGGTAAAACAGAAAATCCTAAGAACCATTTTCCCTGAAATGTTGGATTTAGCTTTCAGGAATGGATTACAAATCATTACACTGTCTCCAACTGGGAAAATCAGGGTTTAGTTAGTAAAAATTCATAAATCTGAATCTGTTCTAGACAGTATTCTTAATAGAGGATGAGGAAGAAAGGTCCCCAGGCATGATTTGTGTCTTTTACTTCTTATATTTTAGGTTTGTCAGCCTAGTGATGATGATGGGAAGGAAACATGCCAGACGTGGCAAAAAAACAGCTATCAAGAGGTGATAACTATTTCTATTCCAATTCCTCAGACAAGAGAAATTTATTATATGATTATACATACAACTCATAAATAATAATTCTTAGATTTATATGGTATTCTACTTCTATTCATTATTTCTGTTAAAATCAAATTGGTATAGCTTTAACAATATGTTAGGCCCTGAGAGAACCTGAATGTTTATTTCTTATTTACCTGAACTAATTCATTAATTCAGAAATGTTTTCAACCCTACTCCTAGGAGGTAATCAATATCCTAGGAGGTAATCAATATCCTAGGAGGTAATCAATATCCTAGGAGGTAATCAATAGCCTTGAAATATCCTACCTGGAAAGTGCACTTATTTGAGGGCACTCATCCCACTCACTGGTCATCTATTTTAATAATAATTTGATTTGTGGTGGAAGTTTTGAGCCATACCACATCAATACAACCCCTAAAATGGCTGGAAACTTAATCCAGTCATACAGGTGGTCAATCAGGTCAACAAAAACTGTGAACACAAGGTTTGGGGACACATGGAAACTCTATCCTGGGAATTCCCCTAGACTCTGCCATATTAACCTCTTCACTTGGCCAATTTGAATCTCTTTACTGTAATTACTCATAACATAAGGACAACAGCTTAAAGTTATTTCTACCAATCTTTTTACTGATTTATTGAGCCTACCAAACTTTACAAGCACCAACCATGTGCTAGACATTGATCCTAGTAGACAAATGAAAACTATTTCTGTATTATCACTATTTATAATTCAGTCTAAAAATCTGTTTACAACAAAATTCACAGTATTGTTATAAAGATCAGATGAAATAAACATTAGTAGGGCTGCTGCTGATGATGATGATGGAAATGATGATGATGATAATTATTGCAATCACTAATTCATACTGCATCTTTAATAGAAAAGACTTTGTCAAAATGCTATTATGTAAACATCACAAAATTCCATTGGGTCTGTGCTGTCATTTCCTCATTCTAGAGGTAAGAAAACTGAAGCATAATGGGAATAAATAATTTGTCAAGAATATGGTGCTAGGAAATGATAAGACTTGCTATAGGAGCCAAAGACTCTGCTCTCAACCCCACGGAATTGCTGTCACCCTCTTCCATGTGGAAGTCTCCTAATGTGTGCCTTGTATAGGGCGAATACTCAATGGATGTCATACTTAATTTTATAGGGCCTCCCTCATAATATTGTCTCTAGAGAAGCTGCAAGTGATCAGCCCCTGCAGAAATGATCCTTCTACTTAAAATACAGAACAATTGTCAAGAGATATGAGATCACCAAATCAAATACACTCATCCAAGACCTGAACGTACAGTCACTGAAAGAAAAATTCTGAGAATTTTAAATGAGAAAAGGATATGCAAGTATGAGGTGACTGATAAAACCATATTTATCAGAGAGTGAGGAAAGGTTACATGCATTTTTTTCATATCAATGTTTCTATTAAATACTTTTGCATCACATGCTTTGAAAATGTATATGGTATCATTCAAAACAAACATACCAGTAAATTAAAGTAAGCCTTTAAAATTGAAGTCTATTTTTGCCATTTTAAAAGAACCATAGAAATATTCAAAATTGTTATTCAGTGCAACAAACATTTTTTTTTTTTTTTTTTTACTTCCAGCAATGTGCTGAGGTGCTCAGGCGGTAAGTATTGTACAAACTGAGGGTTAAAATAAAACAAAACAAAACAAACAAAAAACCACTATGTGAAACCAGTTGTAAGAGGACTCAAGGACATGCATATGGTCTGGGTGACAATATCTAGGGCTGATATAATTCATTAGATATAAGGGCCATTAGGGCATTAAGGAAGACATTAGCTATACCTGGGTTGGACTTACTTAGGGAAGATTTTAAAAGTAAAATGACATCTGGACTCTTTTAAAAAAAGATTAGAAATATACAGGCAGACAATATGTAGGATGTAGGAGAAGGATATCCCAGGCAATGAAAGACCCTGATATGTTCAAGGAGGAATATAGTTCAGCATTTCTAGATTAAGCTCTGTAAGAGGTAGAAAGAGAAGTATTTGAGCTATAGAATATATTGTTAAAGAAATGGGCAGGATTAGAAATCTAAAGGCCTAGTATACCATTTTAAGGAGCTTAGATTTATTTTGCCAACAATGGGAGACCCTGAGTCATTAAAAAGAGAACTGTGCTGTCAATTTTTTATTTTAAAATATTGTTCTCTCAAAACTTAAAGTTTGAAGGAAAAAGTATTCCCTTTGACATAAAGCAAAACTCTGACATAGTGCTTAAGTACATGTTCTCAGAAGCCAGGCAGAATGGGTATATCCCTTCTGTGTACTAGCTTATGTACTAGCTATATACTTAGGAAAGAGCAATTAAATTTTATGTAGTTCAGTTTTCTCATTTCTAAAGACTGGAAAATAATCTGGGTTTCTTTATAGGACTTGTAGGATTAATTGAGATAATACCTAAATACAGTAAATATTCATTGTTAATGTAATTATTATATAATCATCTTTTCCTCCAACCAAAACTAAGCATCTTAAATTTTAAAAGAAATATAATTTCTCTATATTATTTGATTTATTTTAATAATGTAACTTCTAAAATAATTTTAAAATAATATGTAACTCCCTGTTTTTACAAATTAATAATATGTAATCCAAACCTAATATGATAAGAAATAAAGTTACTTTAAAATGCACTTACAGGGAATCAAAGTAAAAAATGAAATAAATCTGTAAAATTCAGCTTTTGAATTTACATCACTTCAGGCACACTAAAAAACATCAAATGGAATATTGATGAAAATTTAACAAGTTTAAAAGGATTAGTCAAAACTTCCCTGGACTAAAATTTCAATTGAAATTCCAAATCAAATTAATTTTAAGCTTGTTATTATTAAAATAATTGAAAATTTGTTTTCATTTCTTTTTTGATTGATTATTTTAAAAATAAATGACAGAAGAATGTGTAACAACTCTTATCACACATATATAACACAATTTTTCATATTTCTGGTTGTATATAAAGTATGTTGACACCAATTCCTGTCTTCATACACGTACTTTAAATAATGACCATCATATTCCACCATCCTTGCTAACTCCCTGCCCTCTCCCATTCCCTCCCACCCCTGGGATTAGGCCCCATCTTCCTTAATAAGACTCCTGTAGTACAAGAATTAAAACCAAGAATCAATAAATGGGATAGATTCAAACTAAAAAGTTTCTTCTCAGCAAAAGAAACAATCTGTGAGGTAAATAGAGAGCCTACATCCTGGGAGCAAACTTTTACCCCTCACACTCAGATAGAGCACTAATCTCTAGGGTATGTAAAGAACTCAAAAAGCTAAGCACCAAAGAAACAAATAACCCAATCAATAAATGGGCCAAGGACCTGAACAGACACTTCTCAGAAGAGGATATACAATAAATCAACAAATATATGAAAAAGTGTTCATCCTCTCTAGCAATTAGAGAAATGCAAATCAAAACTACTATAAGATTTCATTTCACTCCAGTCAGAATGGCAGCTATTATGAAGACAAACAACAATAAGTGTTGGCGAGGATGTGGAGAAAAGGGTACACTTGCACATTGCTGGTGGGACTGCAAATTGGTGCAGCCAATATGGAAAGCAGTCTGGAGATTTCTTAGAAATCTGGGAATGGAACCACCATTTGACCCAGGTATCCCACTCCTCAGTCTATACCCAAAGGACTTAAAAACAGCATACTACAGGGACACAGCCATATCATTATTTATAGCAGCACAATTCACAATAGCTAAACTGTGGAACCAACCTAGATGCCTTTCAGTAGGTGAATAGATAAAAAAAAATGTGGCATATATATACAATGGAATTTTACTCAGAAATAAAAGAGAATAGAATCATGGCATTTGCAGGTAAATGGATGGCTTTGGAGAAGATAGTGCTAATTGAAGTTAGCCAATCCCCCTCAAAAAAACAAATGCCAAATGTTTTATCTGATATAAGGAGGCTGATTCATAGTGGAGTAGGTAGGGGGAATATGGAAGGAAAATTTATTTCTTTTCTAACTTTTCATTACTGGTAGTACATTTAAAAACTTTATACCTCTTTATCTGTCATTACCAATGATCTGATAGTTTACTTCAGCACTAATAGTTTCTTCTCTGTTGCAGAATTATTTCTCTGCATCCTTTCTTTTTTCCAATTCCTGTCTTAAATCTCTGTACATGCTGAGTTATAACTAGTCTACATTCACTACAACAATAATTATTTCCTTCCAAAACCATTTCTGATCAGGTCAAAATCCAAGAAAAATTTGCCCATTTTCTTAGGCTTAGATGTTTAACTGAGGCATTAAGTTAAAAACCACTGCTTAGCTTTCAAGATTCATCATCAATCAGGTGGCACCCTTTTCCTTCTCATGGCTCTTACGCTCCTGCCCCCAGGCTTAGATTCTATCCTACTTAGTCATTACCACTTGCCTTTCCCTCTGCTTCTAATCACTCCCATCATCAAAAATTGTGGCCTTTGAAGTCCCAACTACAGATTTTCACATTTCAGAAATCTTTAAGATTCTATCTAAAAATAACCCTTTCTCCATTTGTTCATGTTTATGTGAACTACCTTGTTTTACCCTCACAGTTATACTATTTTATTTTATTTAATGTCATGATATCACCTGTGGATATAGTCAATTTCCTGAGAGGCCTAGTTTCTACTTTACCTGTAGTAATTACCTGAAGTGATCTCTAATTAGTAAAACAATTGAGCAGTCATTATATTTTTTAAAGTCTCTTAAGAGGTAGAGATAGATAGGCCTTCTAAGTGGGGACAGTGCCATCCCATGATGATAAAATTGATATTCTGAAGGTTCATTGTATATAAATGTATATGTTATATATGTATATACAGTATGTGGTGGATATAATAGCATATCTATGGTATTAAAATATCATGAGTGGGAAGTACATGAGGACCATGCATATATATGAAAACAACACAGTAAATCCTACTATCGTATACACCCACTAGAATGGAATCCTAACTAGAATAAGATATATTCCATGATATATTCCATATTTGTGTAATTAAATCAAAGTGAATTCTACTGTTATGTATATCTTAAAAGAACTGATATATTAAATAAAACCCAGTGAGACATTTAGAGTAATTTACAAAATGAAACATTTATGAGTGATCTACCCCATTAAGGTCATAGTAGATATGAGACCTTTCCTAATTTCTCTAGATCCCTTAATGTGAACCAAATTCTCACCTTAATATAATAACCACACTTGATATTTTATTTATTTTCCAAATGTACAAAGCTTCAGTGTCAAAATTAAGTATATTCCAGAGATATGACACTAGAAAGAATTACCCTATAAGAGATCCAATTCTAAAATAAGTTTTTAAAGCCATTCACTTATTGAACATCTGATATAAAGTCACTAGTTTGGAAGAGAAAAAAGTCTAAAGAAAAAATTTGCATATTCAAAAGGTGTACCCATGTCTTTACAAAGTAGATAACCAGCCACTGATGTATAAAGCAGTAAGTACTTAAACAATACTTAGGTATCTTGAGTTTGGTTATTGGACATACTCATGCAGTCAATAATTGTATGGGGATTCATGAGACTATCTTGATTCTGAAGAACTGATAAAATTATTATAAATATTATGTTTTACCCATGGAGTCTCATAAACTCTAAAGGAATCATATCACAAATCCTAAGATGTATTTTAAATGAAAAATTTATTCTGTGATCCCAGCATGAACACATTTGGACATACATTTTCATATCTACTGAGCATTGGAGTATAATTTTAAATGCTGAGAAAACAGCCCATTCATAAAGTAAATAAAAGTGTTTCTTCATTATCTAAAGATGTTTGAATAATACTTTATGTTAAAAAAATCACATTAAAATATCTTTTGATTAATTTCAGTGTACACAAACATAAAAGTTGTAAATTATGTTACCCCTAACAAGAATATGTGGGTTCTCTTCCCTAATTTACATAAAGAAACTAAATCAAATAAATGAAATATTTTATTTGTTAGCTCTTATAAATCATCTTTTCCAACCTTATCTAGTCAATCTCTGACAGTTTCCAATCTACCTTTAACTCATTACATTTTAATGAAACTGAATTTTCTAAGGTTTCCAATCACCCAATGTGGGGAGAATACCAAAGCATCTCTTTCCTTCAAAATTGTGAATGTCTGTATTTCCTCAGAACCTGAGGAACAGACTTCTAGACACTTATTATGTCTCTACATAACCATTAGATCTATTTGAACTGGTGTGCTGCTTTGACTGTATTAATGGTCCACTTCCTCACAACAGATCAATTATTCAATCCTTAGAAACTACTGAGGAAACTGGTCTGCAACTAAATCCTCAGCCAATGTTCCCCACATCACCTTAAATATTTTCAATCTAACCATATTTATATGCATTTCCATGCACAGGATAAAAGATATGAATAAAATAAAAGCATATTTATATATATATATATATATATATATATATATATATATATATATATATATATAAATAAAATGAAACAAATGTAAGTTATTTTGGCATTATTTTCATGTTGCTTTTTTCCTTAAATATGTGTGTATATACTTAAAAAATATATCCTGAAAGATGAATTTGCTAGGATGATCAATCAATACTTTGAATAGAAGAGTTGAAAAGATAAAAAAAAATTAAGTACACATAAAGGAAAAGTTAAATAATAATTTAACCACTTCAAAATTTGAAATAATTTAAAAATTTTTAAAAATTATAATGATTTTTTAAGTAGACAACACTTCACACCATTATAATAGCCCAAAATCAGAAGACTGACAACACAAAACCCTGGCTAGAACGTGGAGAGATGGGAGCTTTCATTCATTACTGGTGGGAGTGCAAAATGGTACAGTTTGACAATTTCTCAGAAAAGTGAGCTCACTTCCAACAAAGATGTTGTGTCCGCCGAGAACTAAAAAATAAATATTAAAAATTCTCTCTCTCTCTCTCTCTCTCTCTCTCTCTCTCTCTCTCTCTCTCTCCCTCTCTCTCACTCTCTCTTTAAAAAAAAAAAAAAAAGAAAAAAGAAAAGTGAGCTCACTCTCCCCATGTAATCCAGCAGGTATACTACTTAGTATTTACCCTACAGAATTACATGTCCACAAAAAACATTGCATATGAATGTTCTTAATAACTTTATTCATAATTATTAAAATGTGGAGGTAACCTATATGTCTTTGAATAGCTGAACAGAAATAAAACTGTGGTACCTACAGACCATGAAATATTATTCAACACTAAAAAGAAATGAGCTATCAAGCCATTAAAAGACATCAAAGAAAAAATCACATGCATAATAATAAGTAAAACCTGATTGGAGAGATCTTATAGTGTATGATTTCAACCATATTGCATTCTGGGACAGGAAAAACTATCAAGCCTGTAAAAAGGCAGTTGCCAGAGATTAGGAGAGGAAGGGATCAGTACAAAGGGCATAGAGGGTTTTGGGGCAGTGAGAATATTCCGTATGGTACTACAAATATGGGCACATACTATTATTAGTGTTTCCAAATACATAGAAAATATAATATCAAAAATGAACCCTAATGTGAACTATGAGTTTTGGGTAGTATAATGTAGGTTCATCAGTTGTGATAAAAGCACCACTGTGATGAAAGATATTGATAGTGGGAGAGCTGTGCATATGTGAGATCAGAAGTATAAGGAAGTTGTATAAATTCAGTGAAATTTTGTGATGACTTCTCTAAAAATAAGGACTATTTTAAAAACTTTGAAAGGGAATGAAATATAGGTAGATGGAAGGAGAGAGCTAAGGTTCTCAACCAGGGCTGGCAAAGACAGCATGGTTATAGATTTCCAGAAAGTCATATATTTATTGATCAACTGTATTTCTTCTTCTGTGAAGTGCCTGTTTAGTTCCTTTGCTCATTTACTGATTGGGTTGTTTGGATTTTTTGGTGTTAACTGTTTGAGTCCTTTACATATGCTGAAGGTTAATGCTCTATCTGACATGCAGGTGACAAAGATTTTCTCCCATTTCTGTAGGTTATCTTAGTGTTCTTGATTGTTTCCTTTGCTGTGAAGAAACCTTTAGTTTTATACTATCTGATTTATTATTTATTTTACTTCTTGCTTTTACTTCTACAATAAGGAGTCTTTTGGAAGAACTTAGTTCCTATAACAACATGATGGATTTTAGGCTCTACATTTTCTAGTAAGTGAAGGGTCTCTGGTCTAATGCATAGGTCCTTCATCTACATTGAGTTGTGTTCAGGATGAAAGATAGGATTGAATACAACATACACTAGTATGGAAGTATGTAAAAAAGTGGATATGTAACCCATGTGAATCTGCAATTTGTATACGGGGTAAAAATGAGAGTTCATAATCCACGTGAATCAAATGTACAAAATATGATATGTCAAGAACGTTGTAATGTTTTGAAGAACTAATAATAAAAAATAATAAGAAGAAAAATAAATAAATTTCATTCTGCTAATGACATCTATCAAGAATACAAACAATAAGTGTTGGCAAGGATGTGGGTGGAAAGGCACATTCAAACTTTACTGGTGGCACTGTAAATTGGTGCAACCAATCTGGAAAGCAGTACAGAGATTCCTTAGCAAACTTGGAATGGAACCAACATTTGACTCAGCTATCCCACTCCTCAGTCTAAACCCAAAGGACTTGGAAATACCATGCTATACTATTGCAGCCACTTCAATGTTTATAGCAGTACAATTCACAATTGCTGAACCGTGGAAGAGACTTAAATGCCCTTCAATAGATGAATGGATAAAGAAACTGTGGTACATATACACAACAGAATATTACTGAACATTAAAAGAGAATATACTTATGGCCTTTGCAGGTAAATGGAAGAAGTTAGAGAACATCATGCTAAGTAAAATAAGCCAATCCCCCCAAACCAGGGGCTGAATATTTTCTCTGATAATTGGATGTGAATCCATAAGTGTTGGGGGGGAGGCTTATGGGATTACTGGAGGAACTTTAGTTGGGGCAAAGGGAAAGGGGTAGATGAGGCAAGGGGGTAGGAAAGATGGTGGAATGAGATGGACATCATTACCCTATGCATAGGTATGATTACATAAATGGTTGACTCTACTTCATGTACAGAGAAGCAAAAAATTCTGCTCTGTTTGCATACAATGAATCAAAGAGCTTTCTCCTGTCATGTGTAACTGATTAGTGCTAGGAGCCACAAGCAAATAATATGATGCATGGCACTTTCGGCTGTAAGGTGATGCCAGCTAGCCATTGAGATGATATGATTATGTTAAGATTTACATTCATATGGAAATTGGACTCCTGCTGTTCACCTTGGCCTGCTACAGGACTCATGTTACGGGACTCCTGGAGAGTTCCCATTGGTTGGGGAAGGATAGTAGGAGGGAATTCCAGGGGAGGTCCGGCCCCCCCCCCGGTTCCGGTAGACGCGCGCGTGGGTGGACAGGTTTTGGTTTGCTGGCGCATACTGAGTATTGGCGGCTTTTTCAAAAATAAAGTTTTGTTCCTGCTTGAGTGGCTTGTGATTCTGTGCCCAGCCAGACTGAGGCAATTGGTGGCCCGGACGGGGAACGCCTGAAACTTAAAGGTGAGTAAAATTGCTCGCCCCTGAGGGAACGCGACAGAATAGGTGACCATTTCAAAAAACAATGTGTTCTTGTTTTGATTTATTTTGTTTTTATTTCAAGCTCCCTAGCCCTAGAATTTTCTCAGGCGAACTGGGAAAAATGGTTGGCTCAAGGTTTGAAGTTATTCGGCCCTGAGAAAGAGAAAATTGATATAACCATTCTCTGCTCTGTTTTTGTTTCATTCATTTTATCCTATCTTATTGGGTTACGTTACCTTTATAGTAGATTAGAATCTAGTAAAAAACAAACCGAAAAACTGTTAAGTAAATTGTTAGAGGTCCAAACTATGGTAGAAAAAACGCTAGGTCAAGCAAAAGAGAAGGTCTCTCAAGCTGGTCAGACAGAGGAAAATTTGAAGAAAGAAAGCTTAGAGGAAAAACAGCCATCAGGTGGAGAATTACAACAGGAGGCTGCTACTAACTCCGTTCTATCACCAGAGGGCGTAATTCAACCAACAGCTCCATCTACAGCTGAGCGGCCCTCAACTCCTGTAGTTGATGGACTGAATTCTGAGGCAGGACCCCAAAGATTAGCATGCCCTGTACTTGAGCAGGCAGGAGGGCAACGAATTCACCGTGCTTTAGATTTCAAAACAGTAAAGCAATTAAAGGAGGCTGTAACAACCTATGGGCCGCAAGCTCCCTTCACGGTAAGCATGGTCGAATCTGTTACCAACTTGGACATGACACCAGCAGATTGGGCTAACATGTGTCGATCTGTGCTAAATGGAGGACAATATTTGTTATGGAAGGTTGCCAATGAGGAATTTTGCATGGAGACAGCTAGGCGAAATGCAGAAGCCGGTTACCCTCAAAGAAATCTAGATATGTTATTAGGAAAGGGACCTTATGAGGGTCAAAGACAGCAAATTGAATATGACCCTGGCGTATACGCACAAACTGCTGTAGATGCAGTTAGGGCATGGAAAACTTTACAGGGGCATGGAGATTTACAATGTCAATTATCTAAGGTAATACAAGGAACTAATGAACCTTACGCTGAATTTGTAGATAAGCTTATTCAGACAGCCTCTAGAATATTCAGAAATACAGAACAAGCAATGCCATTTATAAAACAACTGGCTTATGACCAAGCAAATTGTTGCTGCAGAGAGGTCATTAGACCATGGAGACATGAAGATTTAAACACATATATTAAATTATGTAGAGACATTAATGAACAAGGGCAAGTCTTAGCAGCAGCACAACAGGCTTTAGATGCCAGGCCCAAAACATGCTATAATTGTAATCAAACAGGACATTTTAAAAGGAGTTGCCCCATAAGAGGTGGGTTTAACAAAACTAGGTATCAAAGGAATAGAATACTGGGTATTTGCCCCCGATGCCATAGAGGGAAACATTGGGCTAATGAATGCCGTTCTCAAACCACCATAGAGGGTATTCCGTTATCAAAAAACGGACAAGGACCAAGTGTTTACCCACGATATCGTGGAGAAAGGTATCAGGCTCCATTGCCAAAAAACGGACTAGAGGGCCCAATGCCCCGGGGCCCAAAACCACAAATATACGGGGCAATGGAGGAACCCAGCAGCACCATCAAGGTAGTGCCCAGGACGCATTATCCATTAAATCCCTCATCAGACAAACTATAGGGAGCGCAGGGTTGGACATCTGCACCTCTGCCAGAGCAGTACTAACTCCAGAGATGGGAGTTCAAATCATTCCCACAGGAGTAAAAGGACCTCTTCCCCAGGGAACAGTAGGCTTATTATTCGGACGCAGTTCTTCTACACTAAAGGGACTTATGATAAGTCCTGGGGTAATTGATCCCGATTATGAGGGTGAAATAAAAATTATCGCTAGTTCTCCAAGAGGTATATCAGTAATTTCACCAGGAGATAGAATAGCACAGTTATTAATAATACCCAGCCTGCATGATAAATTTTCCAGTTGTAATGTAGAAAGAGGTTCCAAGGGATTAGGCTCCACAGGTGTAGATTGGGCTATGCTGTCTTTAAATTTAGATTCTCGCCCAATGCTAAAATTAAATATTCAAGGACATGACTTTAATGGGCTGCTGGACACAGGTGCTGACCTCAGCATCATATCTCGTCAAGAATGGCCAAAACATTGGCCATTACAACAAGCCACTCAAACGCTTTGAGGCCTAGGAGAGGCAACAAATCCCCATAGAAGTGCTATGGTATTAGATTGGAGGGATCCTGAAGGATGTGAAGGAACTATACAGCCCTATGTATTGGATCATCTTCCCGTAAATTTATGGGGACGAGATGTCCTAGATCAATTAGGATTGACATTAACAAATAACATCAATCCTAACGCACCCACTACTAGGGCTAAACAAGGCTTTAGGAAAGAAAAAAGATTAAGAGAACAAGAACAAGGTATGACAGCACCTATTCAAATAGATCAAGAAATAAACAGACATGGATTGGGTTTTCAGAAAGGGCCACTGAGACAATCAAAATTACTTGGAAATCAGAAAGACCAGTGTGGGTTCCTCAGTGGCCCCTGACTAAAGAAAAGATACAAGTAGCCCATGACTTGGTCAGACAACAATTAGCGGAAGGACATATACAACCTTCCGTATCCCCCCATAATACTCCCATTTTTGTCATTAAAAAGAAATCTGGTAAATGGAGATTATTACAAGATTTAAGAGCCATTAATAATGAGATGGTTATTATGGGACCTGCTCAATCAGGGATTCCCCAATTGTCTGCTTTACCAAAACCCTGGCATGTTTTAGCTATAGATATTAAAGATGGTTTCTTTTCAATTCCAATTCATCCCGAGGACAGTCCACATTTTGCATTTACTATCCCTGCACTGAATCATGAAGGTCCTGATCAGAGATATGAATGGAAAGTACTCCCTCAAGGGATGGCTAACAGCCCAATTATGTGTCAAATTTATGTTAATAAAGCAATCCAGCCACTTAGAAATCAAAATCCTGAACTACAAATATTTCACTATATGGATGATGTGTTATTGGCACATAAAGATAAAAACACATTGCTAGAATGTTATGCCACACTTACAAATTTATTGAAAAATTATAATCTAGAGATAGCAATAGATAAAGTACAATTAAATCTTCCAATTAATTATTTAGGAGTTCTATTATCCTCAACCATGGTCCGTCCACCAAAAATTCAAATACGAGTAGATCAACTCAAATCACTTAATGACTTTCAAAAGTTATTGGGAGACATAAATTGGATAAGGCCTTATCTAGGCATACCAACAGGAGAGTTGGGACCTTTATTTGATATTCTAAAAGGTCCATCAGATCCAAATTCACCCCGCATGTTAACGCCTGAAGCAAGAAAAGCATTAAAAATCATTGAAACATATATGGAAAATATGCATTTGGATAGAATTGATATAAGTTTGCCTTTATTATTTATTATACTACCAACAAAAAATATTCCTACAGGAGTATTTTGGCAAGAAGGTCCATTATTGTGGATACATTTATCTTATTCTCCTAACACTATTCTTACTAGATATCCTGAGGCTGTAGGACAATTAATACTCAAAGGAATAAAAGCAGCAAAGGGAGTGTTTGGGATTTCTCCCAATAAAATTATTACTCCATATACTATGGATCAAATTGATGAGTTAGCTAATGAGTTAAATACTTGGGCAATAATCATGTGTAAAACTAGTGTTTCATTTGATAATCACTTACCATCTAATCCTTTGTTGTCTTTTTGGTCTAAGCATCCTGTAGTTTTTCCAAAAATGACAAGAAAAACCCCTATCATAAATGCTCCAAATATATTCACTGATGGGTCAAACAATGGTACAGCAGCAGTAGTTACTCCTGATCAAACTTTTACATTTTTAGTACCCAAACAATCAGCTCAAAAGGTAGAGCTTAATGCAGTATTACAAGCTTTTATGATGTTTAAAGATTCTGTATGTAATTTATTTTCTGATAGTCAGTATGTAGTTAATGCTATAGTATCCCTTGAAGGTGCTGGTAGGATTTCACCTTCTTCTACTGTTTTCTCTTTGTTTTCCGCTATACAAAGTCTAATCTGGGACCGAAAAGATCCATTCTTTATAGGACATATCAGGGCACATACAGGATTGCCTGGAGCCCTTAGTATGGGCAATGAACTAGCAGATAAATCTACACATGACATACATATTTTCTCCACAATAGAAGAAGCTATAAATTTTCATAAAAGGTTCCATGTCAATGCTAATACTTTACAAAAGCATTTTAAAATAACTAAAGAACAAGCCAGACATATGATAAAACAATGTCAAAATTGTGTGACATTTTTACCACAAGTTAATCTTGGAGTCAATCCTAGAGGACTGATACCTAACCATATTTGGCAGATGGACGTCACACACTTGCCAGAATTTGGAAAATTAAAATATTTACATGTTACAGTTGATACTTCTTCCGGATTTTTGATGGGCTCCCTTCATGCCGGAGAAAAAACTAAAGATGTTATAGCTCATTGCTTACAAAATTTTGCCACTGTGGGCGTTCCAAAACAGTTAAAAATGGACAATGGTCCTGGTTATACTTCCACCTCTTTTAAACAATTTTGCTCATCATTTGGCATTACTCGCATAACAGGAATTCCATACAATCCACAAGGACAAGGCATAGTTGAAAGAGCTCATCAAACTATTAAAATGTACTTATTAAAACAAAAGGAGGGAATTGGAAAGGGGTATATATCCCCCAAAGATAAACTTAAAATAACCCTTTTTACTCTAAACTTTTTAAATTTGGATTCATCGGGACTTAGTGCTGCGGAAAGACATTTGTATCCAAAAAATGTACATAAGCCTAAGGTACTTTGGAAAGATATTCTAACAGGACAATGGAAAGGTCCGGATCCAGTGATAGTCTGGAGTCGGGGCTCTGTCTGTGTTTTTCCACAGGAGGAACAGCAGCCGATTTGGATTCCAGAGAGATTAAACAAAATAATTTCTACAGAAAAAGAAGATGATTTGACTCAAATCCATAACAGCTGATATCCAGAACTCCAGCTTGGCTATTCCTACATCTTCGACAGTGATAAACCAGGATGCTTTTTTCAATATCTATTTTATTATTGCTTTTCCCACATCATAAAGTTCCATTTTAATTTTGAGCTCATACAGACATAAATTAATGTTTTTCTGATCAGTTTTATTTTTTGACTATGGAGTTTTTAAACATTGCAATGGAGATTTCACCTAGGTAATCTACAAGGCCTTTACTATTGTCTTATATGTTGTATGTTACGTGTGCACATTTCTGTTTTGTGTTGTATGTCTGTATGTGCGTATGTCCATATATCATATATGAGGAGCGCTCATAAAAATATGGATCCCAAATTTTTTTTATTATTCACGTGATTTTAATGGTGTAATTTAATTTGGGTAAACAGCTGTTGAAGACTGTTTTAATATGTGTACAAATAAGCAGGTTAACAGATCTGTTTGTTTACTTTCACCTTTCCTTTTCATTATATTTAATAATTCTGTTCAGGATAATGTAAATTGTTCTAAAAATTGTTTTCTTAATACCTGTTGAAATGTTACATTTTTTTTTCTCTTTTCTTAACATCATTGTCAATCCCTATTTTCATCCCAGTGCCGGTGAAGACAAAGATGAAACCAAACTACCAACTTCTTCAATAATTATCACAACAAACTGTATAAACTGATGCATCAATGAATAATAACTCAACAAGTAATGCTCAATCACTGAGTCGATTTATTTTGGGAGGAAATGGACATATTGATAGATTCCTCCACTTTGAACTGCTTACAAAACTTGCCTGGACTATGTATCACTTGTATGCATTGTGCTCTATCTGTTGATGCAGCGAATTATGGTAGTGCTGGCGTATCTTTGCTGTAGTGTCACCAGTGATGCAATTTTTCCTAAAGAGCCGTCTATTGACTTGATGTTGTGGCATTTCTGTATCCTCCTCCCTGCTACTAGTGATGGTCTAATTTTGGGGGCCAACTGAGGTGAGGCAAAGAACTTCACCCCGCCACCGGCACCAAGGTCAAATTTGGGGGCCAACAGAGGTGAGGCAAAGAACCTCACCCCCCCACTGGTGCATAGGCCTATCCACAGGTATGGCTATATACTGGACCGGTAGTCAGTGACGGGTATGATTCAGTTGCAGTGGTATCAACCTAAGACAGGAGGCTGACGCCTAGAGGTCAGTTTTCCGATGATGGGTAAGAACCATATGTTGAATTGGACATACCTAACAGGCACAGTACCTAGCCACATTGCCTGTTGCTTAATTAAACAGAAGGGGGCAGATGCTAGGAGCCACAAGCAAATAATATGATGCATGGCACTTTCGGTTGGCCAGCTAGCCATTGAGATGATATGATTATGTTAAGATTTACATTCATATGGAAATTGGACTCCTGCTGTTCACCTTGGCCTGCTACGGGACTCATGTTACGGGACTCCTGGAGAGTTCCCATTGGTTGGGGAAGGATAGTAGGAGGGAATTCCGGGGGAGGTCCCCCCCCCCCCCCCCGGTTCTGGTAGATGCGCGAGTGGGTGGACAGGTTTTGGTTTGCTGGCGCATACTGAGTATTGGCGGCTTTTTCAAAAATAAAGTTTTGTTCATGCTTAAGTGGCTCGTGATTCTGTGCCCAGCCAGACTGAGGCAGATTGGAACTATTTTTTTTTTTTAAAAGTTAATTACATGAAAAAATACTCTAATCAGAAAAGAAATAAGTTAATTCTGCTACCTATGAGTTCAACATCTCTAAAAGACAAATACAAATTAAAACTACATTTAGGGGGTCAGGGTTGTGGCTTAGTGGCAGAGTGCTTGCCTTGCGTAAGGCACTGGGTTCAATTCTCATGACTGCATATAAATAAATTAATAAAATAAAGGCCCATCAACAAATATATATATATATATACACACACACACATACACACACACACACACACACACATATATACATATACATATACATATATATATACATATACATACATATATATGTATATGTATATATATTTATATAGAAAAAGTTTTTTAAAAACCTACACATAGATTTCATCTCACAGAAGTCGGAATGACCACAATCACGAATATAAGTAATAATAAACGTTGGCAAGCATGTAGGGGAAAGGTTATACTCACACATTGATAGTGACACTGCAATTTGGTTCAATGCCCCTAAAAAGCAGTATAGAAATTCCTAAGAAAACTTGGAATGGAACCACCATTTGACCAAGTTATCCAACTCCTCAACATATACCCAAAGATCTTAAAAACAGCATATTACAGTGATGCAGCCACATCAATGCTTATAGCAACTCAATTCACAATAGTTAAGATATGAAAATAACCTAGGTACCCTTCAACAGAAGAATATATAAAGAAAATGTGGGATATATATATATATATATATATATATATATATATATATATATATGTATGTATATACACACAATGGAATATTACTGTCATAAAAATGACTTTAAGACATTTGCTGGAAAATGCATGGATCTGGAGAATATTATGCTAAGCAAAATAGCCAATCCCAGAAATCCAAAAGTTGAATGTTCTCTCTGATATGTTGATGTTTTCACCCAACAATTGGGGGGAAGGAAAAATAGAAGTTCAGTAGATAAGATAAAAGGGAACAAAGGAAAGGAAGTGTGTACAGGAATAGCAAAGACAGTAAAATATACCTGACTTGACTTTGCTATGTACATAGAAATACACCATAGTGTATGTCCACAACATGTACAACCAAAAGACTGGATCCTAATTAGATTAAGATATTTTCCATGTTTGTAGAAGTATGTCTAAATATGCTCTATTGTCATGCAAAGCTAAAAAGAACAAATAGTTTTAAAAAAGAAAGTATTTTTGTGGTCAAAGTACCAGTGTATTCTTTGTGCAATTTGCAATGTATGCATAGGTGCACTTTTTTGAGACTTTAAAACTTTCGTGATTATCCAAAATAGTTAAAAAAAAACTGGCAAAGACATAATCAAGAGTTATTGAAGGGCTTCTTAATTTTAATTATTTTAATTTTCAGTCTATATTTTTCAAAAGTATATACTTTTGGCTTGCTTAATTATGTTAATTAAAGGTTGAGATAATTATAGTACTCAAAAGATGTTCAGTTCTAAATGTAGCTTTAAATTCAAGGCATCCTTTTGTCAAAAAAAATAAGCCAATGATCATACATTTTGACAAGTAATAATTATTAAGTACAAAACTAGAAATTGTTATTTATGTTCTAGCTTCTCATAATATGGAGTATCAAGCTATATTAATTAAAACTCACTATTAAACAATAATTTTTAAAACAAGACACTTTCATACATGCACGTAGGGAAACCTCAAATTTCCCAAGCCATCTCTGCTCCTTAGCCCTGGTGAACACATATCCTATAGCAACATGTATAAGCATAAGTCTGCCTGTTTATTGCTATAGTGAGCTAGGATTGCCCTCTGAACAACTAAGGAGTTCTGACTGGCAGTAATGAGAGAATATGGGTAGTGAAGCAACACGCCATTCTCATTCTCCCTGATTACATATGAAATCCACCAATCCTTGTGGCAAGTTCAAGAGCCAGCCTCAAACTGACCTAACTTCATCTCATCTACTCCCCTCGCTTGCAAATAGTCAGAAGAGGGATTGCATTGTACATTTGGATTAATGGATTAATGGTCCATGGGTGTGTCTGTATGTGTGTGTGTGTGTGTGTGTGTGTGTGTGTGTGTGAATTCCAAATATGAAACTAGGGTCAGCACTTTTATATCCGTGTCAGCATGTCAGACCACTATCTAATGTTGAAATTCAGGAATGGAAGGCCCTCAAAAGCTGCCGTGCTTTTTGTTTGGCACTACAGTAGTAAAAGTTTCAATTTAAAATAATCCTGTTATTTAGTGATAGTTACTTGAGATCTTTACTTTTACTTTCTGGAACCCTTAACTAGGAGAGTAATATTTTCATGACTTGGAAACCAGAAAGTAAAATAGATACTGCTGTTGCAACCAGAGTAACAGGATAAAAAATAAAGAAGAACACAGTTGCCTTAGCACAAAATATGAGATATAGAACTAATTCACTAAGTAAGAAAACAAAATGAAAGTAGCTGATACTGATAATTTTATTATTCCCTGATTTTATTGTTCAGAATATTGTTCAATTACTTCTACTGATTTATACAACTATGTTTAAATTTAAGGGACCATATAAAAAGATAAGAGAACATTTAAAAAGATAAGTATCAGGTTTATCTTCAAATAACTGCATTAAAATGGAAAGAATAATTTAATCTGGAACAATAGAATCACATCAACTAGTTTATGAATAAGCTTACTAATAAGAAGCAGCTTAATTAGAGCAATGCAGAAATTGATAGGCATCAATATTTATCAAATCAATTAAAAACAATTGCTTGACAATAGAAATACATAATACAATACAGAATGAAGATATAATGCTCAGATGTTGGGTACTGTAATATATTAATGCTATTAATTTTATCAACATATTAATATGTAACTATTACAATAATTAATCATGACATATACTTGAAAATCACTCAGTATATGACATATTGGGACATATAAATGTTTCTTTCAAATAGATGAGATTTTCTAATAAATATTTACCAGTAATTACTGATATTACTATTTACCCTAGCAGAGAAATTTTGAATAAAATGAAAGTTAAAGAAAGGTTGGAATTTTCATTTATATATGTAAAGAGTGTTTTATTAGTAGTTGACATAACAATCAACAATAAAAGAAAATTTATTATGTTGTTTCTTGGTCTGATAAGTGACCCTATAATCTACCACATAACTCAGTTTAATTCTACAATTAGATGATATCATATTTATACCAAATATCTAAATTTATAATGAATTAAAAGGGTAGAGAAGTTATATAAATATTTATGCCCTGTCTATATAATTTTATAGTCATCATTTGTGTAAATACAATACAGAAGAACTCTATGTATTCCGTATATAACCCTGACAACATTCTGATTTGAGGGAACAGAATAGATAGCAATTTTCTTCTCAGCATTATCTGTTATGCAACAAGGAAAAAAATGCAAAGCAAAATCTCTATAACCAATATGGAACACTGGTGTGTAGAGGTCTGCATATGCAAAGCAATTTCAGCTGTAAGTATCTATGACAAGGGAATTTTCACTCTTAGCATGTGTGTTTCAATTTTCTCTAAGGGTGGTTTCAACTTAATCAGCACAAAATCAAAGGTGAGAGCCAGCTTTCACACATCCACATGGGTGAACAAGGATAAAAATGGCAGAAAGAATTTGAAAATTATTAGACTAAAGACCTCAACAGAATCCATTCTGATCTCACAGCCTCATGGAATCCCTTGGTGAGTGGGAATGGCAAGAGGTAGGTGGTATAACCCAGCTATTGATTTCTTAGAAAAAAAATGGTCACATTCAGTGGTCTTGGTAGTAAGAAAAAAAATGGACAATAGCCAATTATCTTTCCACTGAATCTGTATTAACCACTATTATCTATCAATATTTTTCTTAATGCTTATTCCAGTGCCCATCAAACAGAAATGTTCATGCCCTTGTCAAAAAAATGGTTTCATGGTAGACTTATCTAGATAAGTAGAAGCCTCATTATTTGGAGTAATTTGGAATTTTAATTTATACTCACAAAACTAAAATAAAATGTATTTTTATATCACTATGTTATTAGATCCAATAATGACTTAGGCTGTATATTTAAAAAGGACTTGGCATAATATTCAAATGTTATATATACATATCCGAAATGCCACTGACAAGAACATATGTAAATTTGACAGAATGTCTCCATTTTCTTCAGATTCATATTATAATCTGAAGATTATTTTATGCTATAATTAAATAAATTTATATTACTCTAAGAATGAGAACTGAAAATAGGTTACCTATTAATATCATTGATTGATTTCTACCATTCCTAATGAAAGTCATCTACAAACACTTCATTTTGAGACCACTAAAGAGTTTTCTTTACAAAGAATAATTTTTCATGTCTTATTTTATAAAGTTTACATTTTGGTGAAAATTGTCAGGAATTTCCAATGATTTGACCCACAGTGATCTAAAGTAAACTTTATTAGTGATGGTGTGATTTCTAACCAATATGTGTAAATTTGTAGCACATTTTGATAACCATGACATGTGCATGTGTAGAAATTTATTTTTTCAGATAAAATGGTAATGATCTTCTAGTTAATGGAGAAGGGAATAATATTTTATACCAAAAAGCTACACTTGCAAATAATTAATTTCTCTGAGAATTAGCATAATATAAATAGACATAAAGTAACAACTCAAAGTAATTAATCCTTTCTTAAGGGGAGAACTTATAGAAGAGGCTGCTGATTCATCAAAAGGTTGTATTGTTTAATATGCTATATATGAGACCTAATATGTCAGATATATATATATATATATATATATATATATATATATATATATATGCATATATACATACATACCGATCACACATACAAATAAATATTTGGAAAGAGAAGGGTAGAATATTATATATTAGTTTGATGATGAACCCCTTGTTAATTAAATTTTTTTTCTAAAATTAGCTCTGCTTTTGAGAAGGTCTTTTAATATTTTCATATAAATGACTTTTTGATAAATTTTAACTAAAATAAAGGATTGTAGGTAACATGATCACCTTCAGCTCTATCCTTCCCCCTTTGCCCACTACCATATTCTTTGCCACAAAACTACTTGAAATTTTATAGCTAGACACTACCATTCCCTGCCTTGAAGTCTTTGCCCTGTTTCTTCTGCCTTTCTTGTGATTCCCATTTCTCTGAGATCAAGGGACCCACCACCAAAGAAGGTGACTCCCTGTAATGACTTTGCATCTAAAACTAAAGTCTTCCTAACCTAGGTACTTTTTATTCTCTTAAGAATGTGGTTGATAGCTAAGTTCTGCTTATTGTAGTCTCTTTTTTTTTTCCTTAGAAGAATGTCATGTGAACTTTGGAATTAACCTGACATATAAATGTTTCTCTAGGTCCTTGGAGAAGCAGAGCTGATGATCTCCAGTAAAAGGCATTTTAAGTAAGAGAATGCTTTTCAAAGATGATGTAATGCAATCTCAGTTACTGTTAATGACTACACAAGTTTATACAGCTAGGAATTGGGGTTAGAATGGAAAATGTTGGAATTTAGGAATTAATTATATTTTATCCTCCCTGGCTAATACAATGTGAACCTCTAAAATTGTCTTTCTAGTCTTTTGCCTTATTATAGCACTCCTTTTCATATGTGTAAGATAGGGTCTGTGAAGAAAAGTGGCTGATCTTACCCTGCTTTGTATGCTAGTTAACACTACTAATTGTTTAATGTCCCAGGTTCAGTTCTTGGCTCCCTGACTGAGGTGGGTTACTTAATCATTCTAAGATTCAGTTTTCTCTTCTGAGTTCCTGCATCTTAGACCAGTGTGAGAATAACAGAAATAATGCCAAGTTGCTCTAAGAATCCTGGAAAGTTCAGTGTAAACTATGTGTTAGATATTATTATTCTCATGCTCATTGGTATGTAGAAAGTGGTCTAACTCTAAAGCTGCTCAATAGATATATTTATCAAATATTAATATCAAATGAAATTAAATACAAAACTAAATTAAATGTAATACTCAGGGACCAACAGCTGTGACTGATGGTCCATATCTCTTTGCTGTCTTTTTTTTTGTACTGACAATATGTTAAGAATGGGTTTTACAGTTTTAAGGGTTGTAAAAATAAGAACAAAACAAAAACAAATACATGACATAAACTAAATGTTGGCTACAACACCTAAACTATTTGCTACCTGTCCTTTAAAGAAAGTTTTTCAGTTCCTACTTTAAATGATCTATAGACTTGGACTTCCTGATAAAAATATAGAAATATATTTTGATATAAAAACTTAGAAAACTGTCCTTATTAATCACTTATACAAATTAGCATATTTCTAAAATTTGTGATGTTTTGTACCTAATTGCACAGTAATAATAAATTCTATTTTCATTCATGTTTATTTTACCTTTCATATCATAGATATGATATGAAAAATAGAATTTCATACTAATTCTTTTTTTTCAGAGAGAGAGAGAGAGAGAGACTTTTAATATTTATTTTTTAGTTTTCGGTGGACACAACATCTTTGTTTGTATGTCGTGCTGAGGATTGAACTCGGGCCGCATGAATGCCAGGCGAGCACGCTACCGCTTGAGCCACATCCCCAGCCCCAGAATTTCATACTAATTCTTTTAAAGCTTAATTTTTAACAATATCATCCCACTTCTCAAAAATACACGCATAAATATATACATAATGAAAATAAAATAAAGAATCGAGTTCAAATCCTATTACCAAATATTCAATACCAAATTTTTCCTTGCTTCTAATATTGTCTCTTACTTCTGTGGTATTTCCTACTATACTAAAGTTCAAGTACTACTACATGTATTTATGCATATTTTGTTTTTAAAATATGACCACGAATCACTGTTCTTTTTAAGAGTGGCATACGATCCCTCTTTATGTTGGCAAGTTTTGTAGACTTATTTCTAAAGAGTATGTTTGATGGAAATGATACCATTTTACTTTCAAGTTGTCTTTTTAAAAGGAATTCCTTCCTTCTGGATTTCTTTTTGTACTGCTCACCTTGAGAGAGCCAGCCAGTATTTATAGAAGATACTCTGGAGACATCAACATAGAAACTGAAACATTCCCCTGGCAGCCAGTGTCAACACACCGGCCAACTATGGCAGTTGGCAACTCAGAGGCAGATGTGCCAGTCCCAGTTGAGCCTTCCAATTACAGTAACCCTAGGAAAATCTTCACTGCAACTCCATGAGAAACCTTGAGCCAAAATGGTTCAGCTAAGCAGCTCCTACTCACAAAATCTATGGGATTATAAATATTTCTTATTGCTGTAAGCCACAAAGCGTTGGGATAATTTATTATTCAGAAATAGATAACAAATACAATATATCAACCAATGCCGTGACAAATTTTCCATCTGACTTCTCTTTATATAATATTTCAATTCTGAAAGCCCAATAAATTCCATCTTACTTTCAGAATGCAGGTAACCAATGGGCATATTTTATAATGTATTCAGCTCTCTTACCTGAGTCTTTAGCCAAAAAAGTACTCAAACATCAGAAGTTACATCATATAAATCTCAGTAACATATTAGGAATTTTGATCATAACTTGTCTTTAATAATTATTTTATCAAGATAGATGCACACTGCAGTGAAGTGTCTTAAAAATACAGGGATATTTATATGAACATAATAATGATTGTTAGATCATTTTTGAAATTTTCATAGCTTCTTAGTATCTATTGAAATAACAGTAAAAATTTACTTGTAGAAGATTAAAAAACGGAAAAAATCATGGTTTACCTAATTCATAATGTTGATTTAGGCAAAAAAGCATCTTTAAATAAAACAACTTTCCCCAAATGGAATAGCAATGATCAACATATGTAAAAATATAATAGCATAAGAGTTTGCACATTTGGAATGCCAAAACCTACTGAATTTTCCAAATTGCTTTACTGACTATATGAGTGGTTAATGATGTGGTTTCTGGAATCACTCTGTAGTTAATTGGAAGATAAAGAACTTAGAAAGTCCTTCTGTATATTATGAGGCTGACTTTTATACCTCCCTCATTAAGAAAAAAATGAAAATGTGTACTAGTACAAAACCTGACTCAGAGGATAGGATCAACTAATTTTATAATCACTGTAAATAATTTTTTAAAAAATTAATAAGATTAACTCTAGGTATTTGGGCTGACCTTCAAGTGTACTTTCAAGTACTCTAATTGGAATTTTCTAACAGGACTTTAAATAATCTAATGAGGAGCAAATATATCCTAGACTACTTCTGTGTGATACTGCTAGCAGGCCACTAAAATCACTGAACTTCTTATTTAGTAAAGGAGTTGTAATCTGCATTTTGCTGCCCAGTTAGGGATAGATATTCTCGGTCTGGAAAATATAAAACTGTATGTATCACCCATATTGTCAATGACATATTACAGAAGATGTGCAATGTCTGTTTTACTGGCTTAAAAGAATATGTTTGATTCTAAACTTCTGATGTTTGATGTTCAAAATGGTGATGTTCAGAGTGGCTTAGAAAATTAAGTGTTAAAATTGGCAGAGTCACTGTCATCCAAGGATTTTATAAAACCCCTTGGATAAGGGTTGCTTGCTTATATACTATATTGTGTCTGAATTTTTAAATAGATAAGTAATAAATTTTATCTTGCTTGATATATTGGATTTTTGGTTCTTTTTGCTATAGCTATTCATGATTCCTTAATGCTTTTTATATTAGTTCAATAAGATCTTACATAAGCATAGTAATTGCAGTGGCCCCAGGTGACTAAACTGAGTTATTAAATGTTTCATGATGAGGATCAGAGGAAATATTGAGAGAGAACTTAAAAATATCACACATTGTCGTCACATAGTTATGAGTAAATAAGCTCCAGGTGAAAAAATTTCAAATGTTCATGATGCCAGTAGACAATGCATGTAAATGAAATATCCTAAGTTGAATTTAATTTGACAAGTATGTCAAGATCAGCAAACAAGCACATAAATAACTCTAAAAGTGGTTTTATAATGTTTTTCGGTTTTAATGACAAAATGTTCTTTTCCTTATCTATTAATAGAAAGTTGTACATTATACTAGAAGGACCTTGGAGAATAACTTGAAACCAAGTAAGAATTTGAAGATGAATTCCACAACTTAATACAAGGCATAGGTGAATTTTTTTTATTTTTTTAAGAAAACAATTTTGTGGAGGTATGAGTCTATGATTAATCTTGAATACCATTTTTAATGAAATACAAGGCAAATAAGAGAATGCTCTAAATATGTTATGCCTCTGAAATGAAAACGTTCAAGATGAGTAACACTAAATGAAAGAATTTGAAGGATGTTGAAGAAGACAACAACTGGCAAAAAAAAGTATGGAGAAATGGTAGAGATTTCATTGGGAAAGTGCTTTAAAGCACAAACTCAGTTATTAAAAAGAAAGTGATGAGAAAAATAAGAGAAGCTCAAATAAGATGCTAATGAGCAAATAACCAGTTCAGATTCATCCCTGTCAAATAAAAGGTCCCAGAAAATACTACAGAACAACTATTTCTACAGCAAATGTAGATTTATTTTTACTTTGCTTAAGCAGACTACCACTTTGAGAGAAGGTAGAGATGTCTCAGAAGGGAGGGCAATGTGAAGCTATTTGTTAGGTTGGGGATCTGGCTTAGGGTAGATTTATCTTCACAAGGGCTAAGATCAGATTGGTCAAGCAAGGTGATATATTAGTTTAAGACTGATGAGCATAGCAGTAAGAGAGCTTTGAGATGAGGATATAGAATCTAGGAAAATAAACCATCCATCGCTTGAAAAGTTGCATAGCCTAATCATATTTTACCTGGGTTTTCCAAAAAGTCCTTGAAACAAAGTTAAGGTTTTTTTTTTTCACAATTTATCTTCATGGGCTACAAAAGTAGTATGAATGAAGAGAGTGAAATAAGAAAATTGTGTTAGTGAAAAGAGAAAACTCTATGGGTATAAGTATTTCTGTTCTCACCCCATTCATTTCTTCTTCTTCTCCTTCATTTTTAAATAGAAATAGAAATATTTTAGATACATATCAAGAATTCTTCTCCTAAGAAGGGATGGTATTGAGGGAATGCATAATTATGCCCAATCAAGCACCAATTAAAAAATATTTACAACTTTCTGAATTAATTGCATTCTAATAATATACCAGTGTGCCATCTTCTTATTAAAAAGTTTAATATTTACCTTGGTAATGATTTTAAGAATGCCTGTCCAGCAAGCGTGAGGGGTTCAACCCCGAGTACCACTAAAAACAAACAAACAAAAAATGAGTCTTTTCACTTTATTTGGATTATTCTCTCTACCTCATCCTTGAGATCTCAAACCAATCTCTGAAACATCACTTATTTTGGCCTGGCACAATTACCTCTGAATTCTTTCTTTACAATCATAATTAATCTCGTTTTTGAGTATATCTAAATAAGTATAGCAAGTGTCAGGTCATTTTAACAAGTTATTGGTTTGAGTATTTTAATTGAAAAGTAACCAAGCATTATTGTTAATAACCAACATCATGGTATTTATGTACCTTTTAAAAATACATATTAAAATAGAGGAAAGAAATTTCTATTCTGAAACATTTGGTAATGTATTCCATCAGTAAAAACCCAAAGCAACAGATACCAATCGAATTAAAATTGAAAATCAAAAGTGGCAAAGAAGCCCCTTCCCAGGAGCATACATGGGATTACTGTGATCTAAGACAAGCAGCTCTGAATATAGCCAACATGAACTGAATCCCAATTAGAGAAGCTTTAGAGTCTTCACTGTTTGCATATTCAAATCTTCCATTAGTTTGCCAGCAGCACTTCAGTTTTAACTTATCTTCAGGACTCTATTAAATGAGTCTAGATGGGTTTTTTTTTCCCCAAGTTTTGAAACATTTACACTGTGAATATATCATTTTACTTATTTATGGAGTTTAAGAGATTAGTTAATGACATCTCCTAAAGCATAAAAAAGGAGAATAAATGGCAATGAGACTGTGAAAGACAAATGATTAAGTAATGTAGATTGTTTTCTATTAAAGCTACAAGGCAAAATGAAATATATAGTGCTTGCTATTGTTTTAAAAGGCAATGGGAATGAAGAAAACATAATAATGGTATAATTATAAATCTTTGAAGTTCTTCAGTGTCTAAAAGCATTAAATCTATTAATGCAGAAAGATTGTGCTCCTATCTAGCTCAAGACAAATATATTAGCATTATATGTTTCACAATGGTATAATTTAAAACACTGTCTATAAAGGAAAACATCTTTTGAGTCCCTGGTTTATTGTTTTTAGCATCCCTGTGCCCTTAATTAATTAAACAGAAAGTATTCAATTGAAAGACTTTTTCCCACTGAGCAGGGCCTTTCTGGACCACACCATTAAAATACAGCCTTTCCTCTACACACACACACACACACACACACACACACACACACACACACACAAATTTCCTATCCCCCTTTTTGCTGGTATATTTTCCCCCACAGCTTTCATCAACATCTGATATATCTGTTAATTTTAAATATTTGTTATTATTTACTTGGTTAAGATTTTTGTATGGCCTCCAAATCCTGCCTCACCCCACCAACTCCCAGACTCAAATGTCCAGCATAATCACAGAAACACTGTTCGGTCTGCTTCTCTATTTCCAGGATCCAGAACAGCTTCTATCACACAGTATGTACTTGTTAATAACAGAAGACAAAGTTGAAGGAAGAAAGGATAGAAAGGGACAAGGAAGGGCATTCTGGCCAGGGTGTCATTAATTGGACAGTAGAGGTAAGTGATATAAGGGCAGAGTTAAGAAGTGACTTTCTGTTTTACTGTGTTCTCATTATAGTGACAAGGAAAGAGAGCCAAGGGTTGAGTCCCTTCTGGGAATGCTCTCTGTCCTTGCTTTTATCCCTTTACTGTTATTTTCTCTGAATTTTTCTAGCCTAGCTTGATTAATATGAAGATTTTTGGGTAAGACCAGTGCTAAGCTTAACTTTAGGGCTACAGCTGTCTCCATCCTGCCTTCAAAAAATGGTTGAGGGTAAAATCCAACTTGGGTTTGAGACAAAATTTCATAGCAATAAACTACTTGGGTACATATCACAAATGACCTGTATATTACAAAATCCAGTAAATGATTTTCAGACCTCAAGTCATATGATACCTCATCAGTATTCAACAAAGATGAGAATATTTCTCTTATTTTGATTTCTAGGATACTTGACTTTACTGTTGTGTTGCTAACTCACTGGTCTCTGCTCTGACCTTAGGGATGTTCACTATGCTACAAGACACACATTTTTTTTCTTTCTACCAAAAGCTCTATTCATAAAAACATAATTGAATAAACTTCCCCACAGTGATGTTATAATAAATTATGGATATTATAAAAACTATGCAAAAAGAAAAGGGGAAAGGTTGATAAAAAGACAAAAATGGCAGTATTTTACATGGTGTTCTATTCTAATGGCTTTATATTATAAGCAAAGAAGCAGGACAGAACATATACATTTATAAAATGTATTGTAAATGATTGTAAATATGAGTTCATATTTCTAATAGCCTTACTGATAATTATAAAAAGCTTTAGATCTATGTATTAATTTTCTTCACCTCATGAAATACTGATGAAGAGGTTCAATTAGGAGTTAGTAAAGGTCCCACTATGCCATTTTTGTTTTATTTCATGTGAATTCATGATTGTGTCCTACATGAAATTACTTTTCATTAGTATTTTAAAATTATCTTTTCATTTAATACAAGACATTTTGATGAAAACTGGATGATTTGATATTTGAACATATTTTAAATATACTTTTAAATTATTTACTTGTTTAAGGTTTGCTCCCAACTACTCCTACATTAGAATTTCAGCTCTATATTCACTTGACCTAACTGTCATAGGTACTCTAATTTATACTGAAATGTATTGATTACAAATAAAAAAGGCACCACTTTTAACATCTTTGAATTATTCAATTTCTATTTAATTCTAAAGATGAAAATGCTGACCTCATAATGATGAGTAAAACATTGAAGATGAAATATGGATCAGAAACTACTATTTTTTGGAAGACTTTATTATGTGTCTTGAATTTTACTAAATAATTTCTATGTATTAATGCATTTAGACTTCACAATCACTCTTGTTCAAAAGATGGGAAATATCCAGATGTGGTGGCACAGGCTTGTAATCCCAGTGGCTTGAGAGGCTCAAGAAGACCAATAGAGAGTTCAAAGCCAACCTTAGCAAAAGCAAGGTTCTAAGCAACTCAGCGAGACCCTGTCTCTAAATAAAATATAAAATATGGCTGGGATGTGGCTCAATGTTGAGTGGCCCTGAGTTCAATCCCTGGTACCCAAATCCCTAAAACAAAAAAAAGATAGGAAATAAAGAACTCACAGGGATATGAAAGAATTTTGCCATTGTTACCAGTAGGGCCAGGATTCAAATGCAGGAAGCCAAGCTGCAGAACCTGTATATCTAGACAAAATATGGAATATCTTCAGTGATTCTTAGTCCCATCAAGATAAGAAAATGTATAAAATAAGTCTTAATGAAAGAATCAATGAGAGTTACTAGCAAAGTAAAAAAGCTAGTAATTATTAACTAAGCTTATTTCCTTATTTGATAAAGTGGAAATATGAGTTCAAATTAATTCCTCCCCCAATGTATGTTACTGGACTCTTATTCAGTTATTGGTTTCTAAATGGGGAGATTAGCTTCTAATTCTAATATTCCTCAAAGTTTACTATTTTTCTTATTCTGTCTCAGGCTAAATTTAGTAAACATCTGAGTGAAATGGAAGAACCATGTTTATCCTACTAATTTCAAATGTTTAGTAAAACAACTATAGATCCCTTGCTATCATCTCCAAATGCACTGAATTTAGAATATTTAAAGATGAAATGGGGATCAATATCTTACATAAATTCTCATGGTTTTCACATGCATTAAATTTGAAAATACTTGTTATAAGGATGTTGTTAATTCTTAAGACTTAACAAAGAGGAGAACATCAATAATACTAGAATTGACCATTTATAACAAGATTACAACAATTCAAAAAAGATTAGAAAGATAACTAGGAGATGATAGATTTATTAATTTTCTTCAGCATAGTAATCTATTCACTACACTTATACATATCAAAATATTATATTGTAAATCTCAAGTATAGACAAAAATAAAATTAGACAAATAAAAACAACTAGGATTGTCATCATATAATATTTAAACCCTTAAACATAACTGAGAATGAGGTTCTAATGAAAATCATAAAATTAATAATTTGTATGACATTTTAAATTAACACAAATAATTTCCTTCAAATAATCAATAATATATCATATATTCACAATCCATTTCATAATTGGTTATAAACTCTTTTGAGAATTAATATTGACTTTCCTTCAGAATTTATACTTCCTTGGCTAAGGATAAGAGTGATTATGAATTAGAAACAAACCCACATTAAAAATTACACTTAACTTTGGTTAATTTTTTTCTTGGTCATTCAAGATATAAATGAATGGTGAGCTGTGCTAGCTCAACCAGGAGTAAAGCACTGTATTCTCCAAAAAGTGGATGTCTTATCAGACTCTAAAATCACAACTGAATCCTTCTCCCCAGTGATTCAACTGACTTCACTTCTTACCT
The DNA here is from genome assembly GCF_964194105.1 of Spermophilus citellus. NCBI lineage: Eukaryota > Metazoa > Chordata > Mammalia > Rodentia > Sciuridae > Spermophilus > Spermophilus citellus. The sequence continues at coordinate 60,694,039 of NC_138183.1, read as the reverse complement.
GTCTTATACTTCATTGAATACTCAACAAGTTTGGCCTACATTTTCTTATTCATTCAAAATTATGAGTTCCCTCTCAGTTAAAACACGTTTAAGAGTACTCACTGTGCATCCCAGACTTAAAGGAAGAAGAACCTACTTTTCTTCCCTTTTATCATTAACAGATAATAAATATATATTATTTTCTTTAACATTTCCACATTTTTAAATCTAGAAGTTATTTCACCTCTTCTTCATCTAGGAGACCAAGTTGCATTTACCATGGACAACATAATCCACTACCTTAGGAAGTAAGTTCTGCCTCATACAATACTGTAGGTCTCTCTCAGCTAAAGGCCATGACAGTTACACCTGAAACTGAATTACAGCTTCATTTTCTCTTCCTTTCTCCTCCTTTACAACATACCTCTTTATTCTTGCTTTCTTTGTAATACTGACAATAATGTTGGCAACTTTGGATGATTAAATATAACATCTTATTGTGATGGTAAGCATATCTAGATAGAAGAGCTATGAACTGTATTTTTTTGATAAATTCTTTATCTATAACAACTAATGAAGATAACAAAATACCACTTCCATTTTTAGAGAGCAATTTTAAGAAGATGATGCTAAAGTATAACAACAGGGATACAGTCAAATATGTTCATTTCATTTATAGTCTACCTTCATTTTAATTTTTCTTACATAGTTAACTTTGTCCATGTTGCCAATAACAACATATACATTATTATTGTTAAAGACAGTATATATTAAAAATTGATCGAGACATCATAGTATAGTTTATTAAGGAGAATGATTTAAGAAATTCAAGAATTCACTCAATAGAATTGTTCACAAGATACCAACAATGCTCCAGGACTTAGATTGAAAGATGACTAATACTCAGTTCCTGTTTAAAGAAGATTGTGGTCATATTTCTACGTAAAGACATACTAGCATTGTTCCTTCTTTTCTTTTGCTTTACTTCAGGATAAAACCACTAATATTCAAATAAAACAATGGTTGCTGAGTTAAAAGTAGCAATATCTTTTATTCAGAGGTAAGATGTTTTTCAAAGATTCTCCTATTAATGTAGAGAGATAACAATTGTTAAGAATGTTGCATTATGTCCAAAAATCAAAGAAATGAAATTTAAGTGGGAATATATCTATAGTAAGCTTACACAAACTCAATTTTTTTTCTTAGAATCAGAGTATATAGAAGATATAATATACACATATACACACACACACACACACACACACACACACACACACACATCATATGTATATAGTAGGTGAGTCCACTGTTATATTTTCAGTTTTGGAATACACCCTCCAGGTTTCAGAGAAGAGTTGGAACATATATTTCTTTGCTCTATTTTGTATTTTTTTTTCTTTTTTTCAAATATTGATGAAATGTTGAATCCTCAAATCTGAACTTCTCTAACAAAAAATATGTTTTTTTCAGAATTTGATAAATTAATTACATAAAGCTGAATTACTGACTTAAAAAGTCTTGCTCTTTTAGAAGTACAAAAATTATATATATTTTTTCCTTAGCATTAAAGACCTACACTGAATTCAAAATGAAGAATTGATGGCAACATCATGATCATATCCAGGGACTTTATGAGGAACAATTAAATAACATTACTTGAAAGTGATATGTTCATTACTTATTAAGCTGTGAGTTCATCATAGAGAGTAATAGAATATTAAGTATTGTCAAAAATAGAAATCTAAATCAAAATGTCTATAAATAAATCTTGAGAGCATTTTTTTTTTTCTTTTTTCTCCCTTAGGCATTATGAGATGTTATTGTATTTTTAGTTAACTGTTCAGAACTATTATTTCTAAACAACAGTAGTGCTCATAAGTGAGTCTCAGTGGCAGTGATCCATCACAGAAATATTCACCCACCACTTGAACAGAAGGGTTGAACACTGTTAATTTTCCAAAGAAAATTAACACACCAGCAGTCAGACAGGGAAGAGTCTATATGGATGCTCCCTGACACTTGCCTGCCCTTTCTAGTACCCCTCTTACATAGGACACCTGCATATAATAAAGTGAGGAAACCTTGACACAGGCCACACAGTGCAAGCAAGAACTAGCCAGGAGTTTGTACCTAGAGTTGGTGAGGTTTTATTGTTCACAAATGGTATACAAACACCATTAAAATGATTTATGTACTAAATATTTGCTGCTTTACTTTCCTTCAAAAACTGAAGCAATGTTCTCTCTGATATGCAGATGCTAACACACAATAAGGGAGAGGGATAGAAGTTCATTGGATTAGACAAAGAAGAATGAAGGGAAAGGAAGGAATGAAAACAGGAAAGACAGCAGAATGAATGGGACACAACTTTCCTATGTTTATATATGAACACACGACCAGTGTAACTCCACATCATGTACAACTAAAAGAATGGGAAGTTCTACTCCATATATGTATAATATATCAAAATACACTCTACTGCCATGTATATCTACAAAGAACAAATAATAAATAAATAGACATATTAATAAACTAAAACATATTGAAGTAAAAATCCTCTTAGAAATAAGTGAACATGTAAGATATACTACCCTTTCTACAGTTTGACTGTGTAGCATGGTGATTCCACTTTCATAATACCTTTCTACCATAATGTAAATATTTGCATTACCAGTCTCATCCAATCCAAAACAATAAAGATTCACTTGTGGTAGTACTTTCAACTTGCATTCTGAGTTAAAATACAAAGTCAAAGTGAATTCATTTTCTCTGACTTAATACAATAAAACACCTCTATATGAGGCTTATTTTTTGACATGGAAATTCATATAATTCAAAACAATATAAAAAGAAGCATTTAGATAAGATTTTCAGAGTTCATGCTATAAATAAAACCAATTCCAGAGACCAATGATAATTGTCTAGTAAATAAAAAATTGCTGCTGAGCTTGTTGGCAGCTTACAGTCAGCTCATTAGACTTGTTCAAATATTTGCTTTATAAAGGAATTACTGAAGTATTAAAGTGCCAAACAGAGGAAAATCTAATCATGCTTCATCCCAGGCCTTGAATATAGTTCATAACACATTAAATGACTATTCCTTCCTGGATTTCCTACCAAAGTCACCAGATTATTCTCTTTGCTTACCTTTACAATTGCTAAAATAGCACAAATCTCTTTGTCTCCCTCTATATCTCTCTTTTCTTTCTCCTCTCACCTCTCTTTCTCTCTCTCTTTCCTAATGCTGGATAATATGCTGATTTATTCTTCAAGTACTGAGGTATATCCCCATAGAGTATAAGCTCTTTTAGGGTTTTCACCTATTTAATGGTCAATTACATCAGGCTCACAGTAAACTTGTTGTTTTTTTTTTTTTAATGCTAATCACCTCTGGATTCTGTTGTTTTTCCACAGTTAAGACTAAAAATTGTTTTTCGTCTGCTGAGATGTTCATCAGATTTACATTTTCTTTCTCATTACAGAACTTTAAAATGAGCCACACTTCACAGCTCCAAGTGTGGAAGATGTCATTAAACTAGCAGTCTAATCAAGAAGGTGTAAAAAATTTAATTAAACTAATACCAGGCTGACTCAATTATTCTAAAATATATTAAAACATATGCTGTACATGTGATTACAATCATAATTCATTTATAATTTTATTTACTTTTTTGTTAATCTTATTAAGTTATACTATTTTTGAATATATATTCAAGAATATATATGTACACATACCTGTACATACAAATAATATAGAAAGAGATATATAAGTATATTTGTTAACATATATATAAATGCCATTTTATACAAAATGTAATATTATGGATATGGATCATTCCACCTCTTGCATTTTTATATCAGGTAATGGTATAATACTAAAACCAATACTTGAGAGACCACTGTATAAACTTTACCTTGCATATGAATATTTTTCCTACTTAATCTGGTATCCCTGCTAAATTCGGCTGCCGTTTGCATTTTAAAGTTGGAAAAATTCATCTTTGTTGAGAAGTATTTGATATAACTTTAAGTTTGGAGTAATCAATTCTCATATCAAAAGTAACCTCATTTCTCTGAGTTAGTTTTTCTTTTTATGAAGTCCATACTCTTGCCTTCTCTATCACTTGCTTTGCTTATATTTATCTACTTTAAAAGCCCAAGCATATTCAAAGGACTTGTGTGTTTAATTCTGCATAATTTTGCTAAGAAAAAAAATGTGTTTTTTAAGAAATGTACAAATAGTGTGTTTTTTCTTTTAACACAAACTACAAAAAAAAAAAATCATCCTAAATACTAGAATTTTTCCGGTGGAAATTATGTAGGTTTGTTTCAAAATCATTGCTTCATATTTCCTTCTTTTCCAGATGTCTTATAGTGGTCTACTCTTAATTAAAAAGGAGACTGAATGGCATAGCAGTGTAGCTTCATAAACACAGACAGGTGTCTCACCTACTGCATAAATACCTGTTATTGTGCATTGAATAAGTAAATGCTAGTTTTTCAGATTTAACAATGACATCTTTGTATCTACCTCAAGCGGAATATAGTTTTCCTAGAGGCAGAGAAGAAAATTAAAAATTAAACTTGATAAGATTTGTTATGGTTTGGATGTAAAAATTCTCCCAAAGGCTCATGTGTTAAAGGCTTGGTTCAAAATACAGCAGTGTTCAGAGGAGAAGCTTTGGGGAAGTGGCTCCATCATGGGGGCTTCTCACTTGATCAATAGACCAAAGAATTGATGTGTATAATTGAAAGGACTATTAGAGGGTGATGAAAACTGAAGTTTCCTGGTTGGAAGAAGCATATCACTGGGGCACACCCTGGAAGGGTATGTTTTGTCCCCAGTCACTTCCTCTCTCTCTTTTGCTTTCCTCTGCCACAAGTTCCTGCCCCATAATACTCTTTGTAGCCTCAGTGCCTAAGCAATGGGTTCAGCTGATCTTGACCTGAAACTTCTAAAAACCTGAGCCTAAATAAAATTTTGTGCTCTCAGTTGTTTATCATGGGTATTTTGTCACAGAGACAGAAAACTGACTAGCAGAGGACTGAGCTATATTATAATCCAAATTGTCTCCTAAGCTTCCATTTTCCTTCTGCCTCTATATCCACAGATTGGCAAAGAAAACTGACCAAGTCCCTGACTCTTCCAAGTGTCACAGATTTCAAAGCTCTGCATATATCTCAAACATTTTTAGAAAGCTAAGATTCCATTAAATTAAGAAAATTAAATTAGGCTTATAAGAGAAAACTTCACAAACTGTATTATTACTGAGTTTCTTGTATTGCTTTTATTTTATCAGTTATATTGCTCTGTATATCTTGTTTGTGAAGCATTTAAAAAAGATTCAGTAAGCAAGCCTGTTTTAAATGGCAATCTTTCTTTTAATGGCCACAATGGCATATATAAACCAGCAGCCAGCTTTTGGCTAGTATTCACACTCTCACTTAATCTATGACCATTTTTTCCATAAAGTATATCAAGGTATCTTCCTGATAGCATATCAGTAAGAGCTTCACTGTGAAATCTAAGTCTTACTAAATTTGATCATAACATATATTAAAAGAATAACCTTTTATTATGCATGTAAGATGCTAAATTGCTAAGGTCACACCTAGGTTTTGGTGTAAAAGTTTTAAGACCTATACCAGCAGCTGCTGGCTCTCACCTGTACTTCTGAGCAATCTTAGACTACTTAGTAAGCATTACTCCAGATGGCCTACTGGCAGCTGACAGCAAATCTACCCATCACAGCATATGGTACACTGATAGTTGACAACTGTCATTCAGGCAAAACTCACTAGAGTTACATGCCAATCATAAAACACTCACTGAAAAAGGAGATCAAAGCCTGAGTTGACATGTACTGTCTGTTCTGGTTAGATACTAAGTAATTATTCATTTTCAGTAAAAGCTCATTTTGTGTATTACAAAAAGCCAAATAAATAAATAAATAGATAGATAAATAGATTCAACACCTGGGTGGTAAATATTTGCTCAGTATTTGGGGGCAGTGATTGCCCAATAAAAACAATACCAACTGGTATAGGAATTATTTTGTTTCAAATTGTTCATGTTACTTGGAATCATTTTTATAAAAAAAAATGTAGGAGGAGGCATATTTAAATTAAACATGTTCTTTATTAGAGGGAAGTACTGGAGTTTGAAACCAGTGGCACCTTACGACTGAGTTACATAACCAACCATTTTAAGTTCTTGCTTTGAGACAGGGTCTTGCTCTTATTTAGGGACTAAGTTCCTGAGACTGGCCTTGAATTTGCAAACCTCCTACCTCAGCAGTGGAGTGAAGTCACACATTCTTTAAAAACCCTTAGTACGTGTGACCTTACACAACTTACTTAAAAATCTTGAGTCATGAAACTTCTTTTAGTTATAAAATAAGAATAATGAGTACTTGTCTCACAGGATTAGGTAATGTTTGAAACATAGTAAGTCCTTAAACAGTGTTAAATAATTTCATGAAACTAATTATCATCATTACCCTGTAGCTCTTGTAGAGTTCAATTTTATCTAGAGATGTAAAACAGTTATTTAATGTTATATAATAAATATCAAAGAAAAGGATTCCTAATTGATATAGAAAGTTGCATAATATAGAAACACAGCCACATGTTTATAAAGTATATATATTTATTCACATATGTGTGTGTGTGTATATACACACACTGCTATAGATGTTATTTTATACAAAATATAATATTATGGATATGGATAATTCCACCTCTTGAATTTTTATATATATTTTATAACATATATAATATATATAATATATTTAATACAGTATATTTTATTATACTCTAATATATATTATATATATACTATACACTATAATATATATAAACTATCATATACTATTATAAAATACTATGTTAATGATATATTACTATTATTTCATAATAGGTAAACTTTGGAACCAACCCAGATACCCATCAATAGAGGAATGGATAAAGAAACTGATACACACACACACACACACACACACACACACACAGAGGAATATTGCTCAGCATTAAAAGAGAATAAAATTATGGCATTTGCAGGAAAATGGATGAAATTTGATAATATCATGCTAAGTTAACTAAGCCAATTCCCTCCAAAATAAAAGTTGAATGCTTTCTCTGATTAGTAGATTCTGATCCATGATGGGGGTGGGGGGGCATGGGAAGAATGGAGGAATTTTGGATTGGGCAAAGGATGGATGGGGACAGGTCATAGGGCAGGAGAGATGGTGGAATGAGATGGACATCATTACCCTAGTCACATGTATGAGTGTATGAATGTTGTGTCTCTACATCATGTACAACCAGATAATTGAAATTTTGCACTCCATTCATGTATAATGCATTGAAATTCATTCTGCTGTCATGTGTAACTGAGTAGAACAAATAAAAAAATACATATAAAAACATTCTTAATATATATCATATTAATTGTCTTCACAACTCTAAGAATTATTGTTAGAGGTATAATTTAAACTAAAATATTTCTGTTCCCTATTCCATTGCTCCCTGTGCCATCACTAATTTCTTCATTTGCTATTATATGGACCTTCAATTACATAACAATTTTCGTATAAGGAGACATTATAACTTTGTAAAAGTCTTTGAATAAATATACAACAACCTTCATGTATTTCCCTCCATAAAGGAGGTGTTACATAAATAGATTAAATTAATTAACACTTCAGACTAAGTATCTCAGAAAAATATATACTTTTTATAAAATGATATTAAATAAAATTTGATATCCTCAATATTTCTCATTGCAAGCAAATATTGGTAATTGGATCTTGAAATTTTTCTACTTTAATTGTAACAATAAAAAACTAAAAATAATATAAAACTACAAATGAGTTTTTAAAACATTTACAATGATTTAAATAATAGTTAAATAATTTTATATATATGTATGTATGCTTCTTCTTTCTTTATCAATAGAGGGATGAGATATGAATATAATAAACTAATGATCAAACCTGATTTGAAATAAAACTTATAATGCCTACTTAACAGAAAATGCATTGCAGTTTAGAATGTGTGTCTTTATTTTAAAAGTAAGGTGTGCATTATAATGTAATATTTTGATTTAGTCCTCTGTATCAATAAAATATTTCACTGAAACAAAAGGCATAAAACAATGACTACCCATCAAAACCATGAAAATCTAATAAGCTATGCCTGAATACTATAAGAATAAATAGCTGGAACGTATTTATGGATAATTATTATTAATAAATACTAGTATTGACAGAAAATGAAAAAGGTAAACTTCTTAAAATATAATTTTCAAATTTTAAATTATTTTAATAATGGTTAGTGCATGTTACAGAACAATAAAACAAACTTGAAGAATACCATAGTCTCTGATTATTCCTGATATTATTTGAAGGTTGACAACATTTAATGATTGAAAAAAGTGCAAAGAGTTTTCATTTTATGGCAATAAATTAAGTTTTAACAAATTTAAATTTTTGGCTATCAAAATTAATAAATAAATAAGAACACATCCTCTCAATGTCATCCGGATGCTTATCACAGGTTAAACTGTAAGCACACACAAAACTATGAATTAATAATATTTAAAATATTGAAAAATGCAGAAATTTCTCAGCTTCAATAATACAAGTCTTCCCAAAGAGCTCTTAGAACCCCCTTGTATTGATTCTCATCTTTTCTTTAGTATCCTAAATTTCATCCATTCACAACCATTTTTTGAAAGGCCATTTTCCAACTTTAAATTCATAACTAATTTATTCTAATCTTCCTATTTTTCCCAAAACACCAATCCTTCATCAAGTGCCATCATCTCTAGCTCCCAAACACTTTTAATATTCTCTTCTTCATCTCCATCCTTCCAATTTTTATTTCATAACTGGATTAGTAAAACCACCAATGACTCCAGTGTTAACCATATTCGAATTCGTATTTCATAATGCTGAGTGACTTCCCTAAACTTCAAAGTTGTTAATTTTATTATATTGATGAAAACACCAATGCAGTCCATCCACGATTTTCTATAGACATGATGTTAAATAATTATACTATTCTTCTGTATCCATGGGCAATTGACTGTAGAATTTACTGCTTATACCAAAATCAATGGTAGCTGAGGTGACTAATATAAAATGGCAAATATTTGCATATAACCTATGATTTTTCCTGTATACCTTAAATCATCTCTAGATTATTCATAATAGCTAATATAACATAAGTTCTCCATAAATAGTTGTTATAATATTTACAGAACAATGACAAGGCAATAATAAGGGAAACATCCATACATATTCATTACAGACAGAATTTTTTTCCAAATATTATCTGTCTACACTTGGTTGAATTCACAGATACAGAACCCTCACATACAAAAGGCCAAATATAATCATGTGAGGTCCTTCTGATCTTTAGCTGGCCTTTAAGACTTTAGGATCCCCCTCTTTAACCCACATGTCTTCTTTCTATATTAATTCTCAGACTAAACAAACTATTCATATTTCCTAAGGATGCTATATTTCATGTTTCATATCACCTAATTTGTGCTCATGGTGCTTAGCATTTCTACTTTATTGGGTCTGACTCCTCTGTCTTTTTATCTCTCATCATATTTACATTTCATTGAAAACAGTAGTTTGCCTCTCTTGTCAGATCAATACATAAGTATATCCTAATAATATAGGTCATTTTATTTTTGTAAAATTTTTAGAAATGTTATGGTATTAAGTATTGCTATATTTCAAAGCATTCAGAGATAATTGTGTTTTTTGACTCTGACTTCAGGGAGAATCTTACTTAATCTAAAGAACCATCATGGAATGCTCTTGTTAGAAGGTTTATTTAAAAAGATAATCCGCTATGTTTCCTACTCCACTAATTTTACAAATTCTTATAAGTTTGCAAGCACAGCTTTCATGATATTTGCTGTGTATTCAAAATATAAAAAGTCATTTTAGATATGTGGGCAGATATTTGCTACTCAATTCAGGTAGGCTGCCTCAATTCTTTGCATTTCAACCATGAGGATTATAATGTTACTCTGATTATTTCACCTATAAAAATATGCTTTTGTATTATCTATCTAATAATATCATATGTCACTTTGATGAATGTTATCCCATAAAAATGCATACCACCTAATTTAGAGGGTGCATTTGGTCATATTTAAAAGTCATGGGACACATAAATTAATGGATACACAGAAGAAATTGGAGGAAAAGCACCTGAAAGTAGAATTCCTGTTGTCTGAATACTTAAAAATCATAACAGAGGGATAAATACAACATTATAAACCAAAATTGATCATTTTACTATCAATTAAAATATAAAACTAAAAAATCTATGTTTAGGAAATGACAAATATACAGACAGCATTAATACTTATATTAAATACAATGTTCAAAATGAACAATTTAAACTCTTTTAAGAAGGTTTTTGAAAAACTATTTATAGAACAAATAAAGCTTTGTGTTATTTGAAGCTCACAATTCATTAAAACACTGCATTTTAAACCATTTTGTACTGAGATGAACTGCCATTGGCCATGGAATAAATCTATTACAGAAAACATCATGTTCTTAATTCCAAAGATAGCTGTGGTGGTTCAGGTGAAAAATTATGAACAGCTATTTAATATGTAATGTTTCAATCTAAAGAAAACATTTTAAATGTCAATATAGAGAAGAGACAACCCAAAAATTTTAATTATGCCATATGGCCCACAAAAGTATGTCTTCAATGATGTAATAGCAAAATTAGTTATTTTATTTCAAATATAATTGACTATGTAATTAATTAAACATCTACTGTATAATCAGTATACAATATAAGAAAAATTGTATTAACATGTCATTAAAATGTGATTCTCCATGTTCATTTCAAACTAAATTTCATAATTAAAATCACAACATCTTCAAGTATTGTGATTCTCTATTATGTTACATAGCAATTTAATAAGGTGTTTTAGTAAGGATTTCTTCTATGTAGTTTTCAATATACATAAAATATCTTTAAACAAATTCCTTATGCATCACTCTCTATATGAAAGTATGAAATATTTGCTTTATTTCCTAATTAATATGTACCTCAAGGCACTTTTTAAACTAGAACAAAAGATGCAAATACATTAGATGACAGCTTCTTGACTACAGAACTTCAATATTACTGTTCAAATAAGAACTAAATGGAACAATCAAATTTTAAACATAATAAGGTAAATAATCTAAATTAGACCATGATGATCATTGGTTTGCTTGGGTTAAAACTCTATTTAAAATTTATTTTAGCAACTTAAATATTTAAGTATTCAAAAGAAAAGTATCTGGCATTCTATCTCTTAAAAAAAAGATGGCCTTTTTTATTAGACAATGCTGATGAGCATTCTCAAGTAGAGCATGTCCTACTCAGAGTAAGTGCTATCAGAATCATAACAAAGTGTATACTTGACATGGCTGTTTGGAAATTGTAGGTGTTTTGTAACTGTTCTCTCAAATAGGAACACAAATTTCCCACATGGCCACCATAAATGGAAAAGACTGTTTTCTCTGCATGCTATTTTGCAATAAGTTAATTTTTGTTCTGCACAATGAGGGCTTCATTACAGGCTATTTTAGTCTCTGTTTTCTTCCAATTTTGTGAATTTTTTAAATTTTAAGAGGTATTCTTGCAAAATAGCATGGTGTTGGCCCTTATTCTTACTTAGTACATCTCATTATCTGATCTCCATGCGTTCTTTAAGTGATACATAAATCATTTGACTCCTTTAACTGCTGGATGGATGACAGGGGCTTAAGGAGGGAACAATCAGAGAGCAAATATGATACACTAAAATGTTGATTTTTAAAATTTTTATTGGAATATGAAATGAGGATTTTTGAAGAGCAGTTATGCTCATTATTTCCTGCAAAAGAGTCATTATTTCTTCAAGGAACAAGGGAAGACAATGCAAGTTAGCAATATTTGAACAAAGTTCAAAAGTACAATCTATGGAAACTGATCAAGCAGAATGACTGCTCATTCAATTGTAGCTGATGCTAACAGTGCAAATGAATAGGATCCAGCAGGAAATCCATACCTTCCAACAGTGCTGTCTTTAAAATTCTTTAATAAGACATCTTAATAGCACTTTATATCTTTAAAGTATATGAAGATTCTTAAAACATTTCCAAACTCACTTTCACAATTGTGTAGTATCCTCAGTTTTCAAGTAAGAAACTAAGATATGTGACATGACTTGTCTAGGTCTTTTGACTAATGCAGGGCCAAGCCAAGTTTTACAATTGGAATTTTCCTGGCTCCTGCTACTTTGCCCTTTCTGCTGTATTAACTTGTCCATCATTACATTAGAACTATTATTCTAAGTCATTTTTTCAAAATGTTCTTATTTAATTACATTGGCCTTTCTTCATTCAAAAAATATTTGAATATGTTTATGCAAATGCTTGTAGGATAGTGGGAAAACAAATATTTGAGTAAACATAAATATAAAATTAAAACATAAATTGCATTCTCTTATTCTCTTGTATAATTATTTGACATGGGTTACACATTTTGGCTAACAGATATTTCTTAGCCAAGGCAAAGACAGAAAAGTATGAGTTATAAAATTCAGTCTACTAAAACAGTTAAATGGTCAAAAGTGACTTTATTGGTGACTTAGGGCCTGAAACACGATAAACTTAGGTTTCTTTTCCATGTTTCTACATGTTAAGACCTTTAAAAGTACCTATAATTTGTTTCTAAAATATGTATATACACACTGATACATTGCATAGAGAAAATAAACCATTTATGGACTACTTACCTTATAAAATACTAAGAGTTATAACACAAAATGGAAGAAGCTTTAACAATCATTTTATATTACTGTGACTATTTGTCCAGTTTCTGAGTAGAAAATGTTTTAATCAACAATTCTTTTAGGACAGATTAGAAATGATATTTTATGTCAAAAAATGAATGTAATTTTTTCTTGAAAAGACAAAGTTTATTATGATCAATATGCACTTAATTCTTCATTTTCTGGTAATAAATATGTGTATGAATATATAATATATTTGAATATATAAATTGCATATACAAAAATAATATTTTCCGTATTTATCTTTTCATTAAAATAAATTAAAATGAAAAGTCCACTCTCATCCCTCACTGCTAATGACCCTAAATGTTTAAATGTTCATATCATGCTTTGTGCAAAAAATATTTAAGACAGAAATTAATATGCATCATTTTGGAAATAATCTAAATAATTACAATTTAATCTTTTACACATGTGTTCTATATATTAGAAACATATAACGCATAGAGTCTTACTATAGTCTCCTTTATTTAGTATGTGTATCATACACACACACACACAAAAAAAAAAAACACATACACATAGGAATCTCTCATCTCTCAGCAGTTTTAGTTACTTGTTGTTAATTATGGTCCACAAGTATTGAATGAAAAATTCCAGAAATAAACAATCCATAAATTTTAAATGGTACATCATTCTGAATAGAAAGATACAGTCTCATGCTATCCCTCACAACATAATTTGTAACTGGGTTCATGAAGCATCCCTTTGTTCAGAGTGTCTACCATTCCCACCCATAAGCCACTTAGCAGGCTTCTCAGCATTTGCATTCAAGAAGCCCTATTTTATTTAATAATGGCCCTGATGTACAAGAGAGTGATGCCAAAGATATGCCATAAAGCGATCACTTTAAGTGAAACAATGAAAGTTCTTAAGAAAAGAAAAAAATATTTTGTGCTAAGATATGCAATACAATAAGATTCTGAGAGGGAGAGATAGGTCATATAACTTTTTCATAGTACATTGTTATAATTGTCCTATTGTTCTTAATTTTTTAGTGCCTAATATATAAATTAAACTTCATCATAGATATATATGTACAGGAAAAAATATATCACATATAAGGTTAAATACTGTTCATGCTTTTAGGCATCTACAGAGGTCAGGAAATGCATCCTCCACAGAAAAGGGGACAACTGAATAATGCCTGTTCTGTCACTACAATCTCTTCCACTGCTTAAAATAAGATTAATCGCTTAAAGAAAAAAAATGAAATTATAAAAAAATCTTATTCCTCAAATCGTCACTTCATTTTCTTGTTTTACTTAGTTGGATTTCTATAAAATATAGTAACAGAAGTTTGCTGTTTATGAGCTTATGAAACTTTCCTTACAATTACCTTGTAGAAATGGAAGAGAAATATCACCTGAGGCTTGACTGTGGAGGGCCTTGAAAATATAGTTTCAGTGCCAATATACTCAGGGAACTAAACATGCACTAAATGTGGGTACAAGATGTCCACTTATATGTGCCAACTTGTCAGTTAAGTTTCAATGCGTGGGCTGAGCTGAACTGGGTAGTCATTTTGGAAGCAGTTTCTTAACTGCTGAGATAAGAAAATGTACAATAACCATTCCCTCAGCACAGAAACTTGACCTCATTTTACAATCTCCTGTGTTTCCCCGAAGACTGAAAATTCACAGGACCCACCATCCCTGTGTATAAGCTTTCTTTCATCATGAGAGATCCTTATGGAACTTTGTAAAATTTGAAAAACACTTTGGAATCCACTCTTCAGTCATATGTAGCCAATCTCTTTTGGATGGAGCATTTTTAGACACAAATTCATTTCGAAAATGATGTGAGCCAAATTTCAGCAATGAATCAGGTTTGAAAATTTTACATAAATTAGATTGAACAAATAAATATATTTTAAGTATTCCAAATTAGTAGCTCTTTTTTTCCCTAAATTTAGAGATACTATTTAAGGTTTTGCCTATCAAATCTGATCAGCACTAATGGAGTATTTCCAATCTGATTTTCAGATCATGTAGCACAAAATCAACATGAAAATTTAATCCAAAAATTAACTCAGCTGGATATCAGAAGTTACATCAAGGACTTTAGGTTATGTGTGAATGATTCTTAATTTTTCTTCAGCTATCCTCCTAGGTGTGGTGAGGGTTATTTTACTGAATGTTGTAAGCATTTGCATGGCTGTGTTTAAGCTCACTGTTTTTCTGTTTGTTATCTTGCATCTTGCACATGTATAATGCAAAACATCGTGCTGAGCGGTAGATACATTCAAAGAAAAGTACTGTGGTTTCTAACCTCAAAAACTCCATCCATTAAGTAGATAACTCCAATTTAAGTTGACCAGATATAAGTACTGTACAGGTAGTATTCTATTATATGAAGAACAAAATCAAGTTTCAGAAAATATGATTTTTTTTTCAAAATAACATTTATTGAATGCTAGAACCAAGATTCAGCAAAGGTAGTTCACCCATTAAGTAATTAGTTTTCATTTTCCATTTACCTATTCATCTAATATTTATGATGTGCCTATATCGTGGTAGGCATCACTTTGGGCATTGGAATAACTCCAAAGGAATGAGAGACAGAGCCAGGAACCATATGAGCCTTTGGACTACACGTCAATGGGTTTTCCAGATTTTATGGCAACTGATTGATTCACATTTCATAATTCAAACAGAATTATTACATTTTTTTCTTAATTTACAAGTGATTATTTCCATTTATTGTTTGGTTCCCATTTTAGCAATCTATGTGTATGATTGTGAAGACCTCTGCATTCACAGTTTATGGGAGTAATTATCATATTGGGGAGATTGATGTTTTTTAATCTTTCCACTAAAAAGCCCATTAACTCAAAGTTTCTCCTTATGATAGAGAGTATATCACTATGTGTGGTAAGAATTTAATCTACTCTTTAGAGTTTGATGGGCAGTTATTTACTACTTCATAACCACAGTGCCTCTGCACAGGGTAAAGGAGATGCCAAGAGAAGTGCTGCAGAATGTGAGAGCAAGGGCCCAGGAAATTTTGTATTTCCATATAATTGCATTTGTAGTCAACCCCCTTTCCAACTCCTATTTTTTTTTAACCACAAAAGTAACTTGGTTGCTCATTGGAACATCAACATACATCATGCAAGCAGAGTTTGGAAGTGATTGCTCATTAAAGCTTACTCTGTTTTTAGGAAGCCCTCTGCCACCCAGCTTAAACAGTCAAAGCCAATAAAAAGCAAATAAATAAATAAATGAGTAAAAGGAAGACCAGTAGTAGTGAAAGGAGATTGAGGGGGTTGAGGAGGAAAGAGGGGGAAACATGAATTGAAATCGAATCCCATATATGTGCGATTTTGTCAGGATGAACCCAACTATGATGTGCCGCCATAATGCTCTAATGAAAGAAAAATGCCACACTGAAGACCCAGCTTCCAGTATATGAATAGGAAAATAATCAAACCATAACCAGACAATAGCAATTAGCAAGATTAAATTTGTCCGTTAACATATGACAAATTGTGTTTAATGAGTAAAAAAGAACTGGAGGAAAAAGTTGAAATTTTAATAATTTTAGTATAGGCTAAATATAAAGCTTTGAGGACTTTACACAATCACCAACTATAGCTAATATTTTGGTAATATTCTTTAAAAAATCTAGTTCTTGAATTTAGTTAAATCATGCTACTTTAGGTTTATTTTCCTCAGCTAAACTATCTTAAGTGCTGGATACTTATTAACTAATGAGTAAATATAATCAGAAATGCTTTTTTGCAATCCTCATTTTGGCCAAAATTTACTCAAAAGAATGCTTGAAGTATTCATTCTTTTGTTAGATGACTGAACCTAAGATCAAGGACAAAAGCGTATGGTAGGGAGCTGAAGAGTCATATAGATTTTGAGGTGTCCATGCTGATCTAATTTGATTTTCTCAGAAGCTACAGTATCATGTTAGACTAAAAGACAGGGGAATTTCACTGGTAGTTTGATGTATAAGGACAAATTTTTTCTAGTCTTGATTTCAAGGAGATATTGAGAAGGGGTATTTCAACAGATTCTGAAGGATGACTCTAAAGTCATAGGAAGATTAGGAAAGTGATCACTAATTTGCTCATGTTTTCCTCCAAATAGTTGAAATAGCAAAGTAGCAGTTAATAGAGAAGGGAAGTTGGTAGTAATAGAGGAATGGAGTCATTGTCATAACAAATTATTCTAAAAAGTATTAGCTTATTTTATTTAACTTTTGTGGTTTTTAATATTTTTTAAATTTGATTTCTGAGTAAAAAAAAACAAAAAAGTGGACGTTAATAGGATAATATGATATTTGATACAAGTATAGTATATATTGTGCTATGTTTAAATCAGGATACACATATCCATCTCCTCAAAGATCCATCATTTCTTTATGGTTAAAAACCCTCAAAATATTTCAGATATTTTGAAATGCATAACACTTACTGTTATCTATAGTTATCCTATTGTGCAATAGTACACCAGAGCTTCTATATAAATTTAAAAAGGAAAACAAGGTAAGCGAAAATCTTCACTTCTGCTTGTAAAATAATTGTTGAATAGAGTTAACAATACAAAAGATTTAAAATTGTAGTGTTATGGCCTTAATTTTGCTTGCTCTGAGAAAGAGATAAACTGATTATTATAGTATACAGTATGACAACCAACAATTATAGCCTTTGTACAACTGAGAAATTACCCTGTCTTTATTGCATCATGTGATAAATGTGTGATAATAAAGAATGTGTGTGTATATATACATATATTTCTTTTGATGCTCTTATTTCATAAAGCATCAGGTAGAATTTTTTTGCTTTGGCACACAATTCTATATTTTATGATTACTAGAAAAATGGACAGAGAAGTAGAACTCTGCCTTCTAATATAAGCAATTTAGGGGGAAAAATTCCTGGATGATGTTTGTGCTTTTTATTAGAGATATAGTCATTTGTTCAACCAAACTGTTGGAAATAAAGTCAGTCCATAATAAAATGTTCTTGTTGAGGCGACAGACTCTAAGAATCCAGTCACATATGCCAAAAACTTAATGAAACTTCCAGCATAATTTTTCTACCTTGTGGAACTATCTGATAAAGTAATGTGTAATGATAAATTGGGTTTATGGTGAGCTGCTAGATTCAATCTATGGTAGTAAATCTTCTAAACTAACTTCACATAGCCCGCAAGCCAGAGTCAATGTAGTGTTCACCAACTGTCCCTTGAATCAAACCCAATTTGACATACTAGTAACCCTCTGCAAAATTCTCTTTTATATGAGGTCACAAAGAGTTCACGATAATACTGAGAGAAGAAATATTCTGAATAAAGTAATTGAAATTTCCTTTCAAATACATTCCATTACTTCAATATATATCCATTTATACCTTAAATTTATATTACTTGATGCCTCATGGATTTTTTTCTTTGCTTAGAATGCAGATAGGTATTCCCAAATCTAATAAAATTTATTACTAAATAGCTTTTCTGTGAGGTATACTTGCTTTCCCCTTAGGATTTCTCAATATTACTGTCCATTAGCTGCTAAATACAATGCTATTTCATAAAGTGCCTAACTTCAGATGATACAAATTTTTTTAAAAGCTTAGAGTTTAGAACTACATAGAGCTGTTTACCACAACCTCACATTAATAAGTGTTTCCACAACCTCTTATGAAAAATCCTAGAGTTTGTTTTACGTTGTTTCACTTGGATTTTCCTATAAGTTGCTTTGCTCCATCTATATTAATAGGCAATACTGAGTGCTGATTGTGTCTTTCTTTAAACCAGTTTCTCAAAATTCACATTCCTGCCAAGTTCAGATTATATAAATTGAAGTCAAGGGTCAATAATTTTCCAGTGACCATGTAAGCCAACAAGCTTAAAATTCTGTTTTACCTGCCATAATTCTCAGAAGCCAAATAAGAAGAAATGAATGTCACAAGTTCATGTTAGGAACCTGTTATCACCAGCTTTAATGGCTTACTTTGATTACCTCTATGTCATTTTATTCTGAAATCTTACTTATGTAAGACTTGGTTTATATATAATCTAGGTTCTTTTAAAACAGACAAAATATAAATTTTCATAATATAAGGAAGATATCGAATGACTAACAAATAAGAATGTGGTCTATTTAAATAATACACAGCTCTGTGTTGGTAACTAGATTAAATACAACTTTATAGGAATGAATATTGAAAATATGTAGTTAGAATTATTCAGTTATTTGAAGTCCATATAAATGGGCAATTGATTTTTGTTAATTCTTTTTTACACTGACTGAGGTGAAAGGACATATGATATTATTCTGTTTTAATCCAAGCTGTTAGGGAATGATGGTGGTATGTATAGAATGTACATTCAATTAGAGGAAAGATGTGTTGCTGCCATGGCAATTTATATAATGTTAAAAAATTAAGTCAAAATTTTGTTTAGAGGGTATTAAATGAATGTTATTTGTAAACTCCTATGATTCCAAAAAACACACAATTACAAAACAAGCTGAAAGAAACTTCCACTTTCTACACAGTAAAGTAAGGAACATTGTAATGTTGGAAGCACAATGTTCAATCTTTGAAATAAAACAGATTTTTAATGAAATCAACACTCTTTTCCTTTAATGTGATTTTTCCTGTATATTATGGGTTAATTATAAGAAGGTAACTTTTCTCACAGAAATTAGAATATATCTACAGGTGTGTAGATGAACACCAACAAAAATTATTTTCTAAAGAGAAGTGGAAACCCACTGCTACTGGCATGGAAGAGTAAGAATAATTCACTTCAGAAGCTCAGGATATGGTAAAGGCATTTAGGATTTCCAGCATTAAAGATAAATTAGGTGCTCTGCTGGGAAAGCATTTCTTGTGTAGAAAATACTTATAACAGAAAGAAGGCAAAAAGAAAAAAAAAAGAAATTCTTATGTTGCAGCAGAAATTAATTGTAGGAAAGCAATATTAGCTAAACCCATAAAGATAAATTAAAATCAGTCACAAAAGACCTTGTCAATTGTGATGAAGTTAGGATTTCCTTGAATTGCAATTGTTTACTCTGAAAAACTTGAGCAAAAGAAGAATTTTTTGGAGTTACATTTTTGACAGGTGCAGAGGGAACCTAGAAACAAGGAGACTAGTAATAATATGTCTGCAATGGGAACAATTAATTTAATTAAGAAGTAAACTATTGCTGTGGCAACAGGAATGGAAAGAAAATAATGCATTTGAAAAAAAAAATATGTTGTATACCAGACTCACAAACTCATTAGAGAAGAGTAGAAGTGTACTTAGGATGAGGTTTTCATGTCTAAGGAATAATCAGAGACAAAGCCCTGGGAGCAGGAGTTGAGCATACAGAACACTTACTGTGAAAAGCCAAATACAAGCCTAAAGATGATCTCAGGTACCAGCAGGACTGGCAGAATGTCAAACAAGAGGAATATTAAGACAAGAAAGCAAGTGAGGTCTATTTTCAAGAGGGGAACAAAAACAAGATGTAGTGAACACATCAGAGGGACGGAATTTGCTTATATGTTTCTTATCTTCATTTAGGAAAAGTTAAACAAATTTGTGTTTATTTCAAAGTGGGAAAAAAAGTTCAGTGGAGAGAACAAAATCAGGAATTGAATGAAAATTAAAAACACACTATTCAGAATCATTTCAGAGGTTGAGGAATGCAAGTTCAAACATGTATGTTAAGCCTTGTGAAAATGAAAAGTCCTTTTCCAACCTATGACATAAAATCAGGGGCCTGGGATAACTGGGACAGCTACACACAAGCACATGACATTCAGAGAAATAAATGCCATGAAAATTAATGGAAGACTCTACTGTAGATTAACCACAGATCCTACATATATATTCATCTGCCTTGGTTGAAGGTACCTTGGAGCAGCTGTTAATGTCCTCAGCTTTCCACTAACCTATACCCCTGTCTAAACACACTGGGTTCAATGGGACTGGGGAAACCTGAATCCTTGCTATCCCCTATGGTTTCTGTCAGTACTTTCTGAAATCTAATTCTTCTTCAACACCGGATTATCTTTGATCATTCCAAACCTCCACATTTCTCATTATGGCACACTAAGAAGCAATAATATAATGAATCATTCTATACACAAATATTTGCCTGTTTTTTTTTTCTTTTTCTCATAAGTCAGGGAAGAATACAGAAAAGTACAAACAGGAGTTCAGGTCTGGGAACCAGGAGAGATTGATAGCTGTGGGGTATTGACCTGAGAACTTGACTATCATGCAGAATGTGCTTCCTTGTTCTTCACACTAGAAGGCTGCATTTAATGCTCTCTGACCTTTCCTCTTGGGTTATATGTCAAATGATGAAAGAGGCTAGTTGGCTATTCAGACTGTACATCAGCAGGTAAACAAGCTCACATACAAGTTATGCACTGAAAATGGTGATAACTATCATACAACCTAGCTGTTTCAGACAGTATAAGACATAGTAGTCATTATGTACATTATTATATACATACATAATCCTCATTATATATATATATATAATCCTCATTAATGTATACATTCTATTATATAGTATACACATGTATGTGCAAATATAATGAGTGTATATAAAAGTGTGAGGGTAAAAATAGCTCTATTTTCTTCCCTGAGTGAGAAAAACATGCCTTCAATATTATTTACTTGATTAGTGATTACACAGTTGTAGCTGGGGCTACTGTTTGAATTTTTTTGAGTCTTATGAAAGCATTAATTCTACAGTTATGTTAATAACATACTATTGTGAAATTCTTCACTTAAGGTCTTGAGTCTTGCAAACTGTTGGGTCTCAAATGGCAAATAATCTTTAATTAAGAGAATTGGAAACAGTTTGCTCTGGATTGGTCAGAAGATGACACAAAGGTCTGTTTCTGTATAGTTGTTATAGCTTCCTTTTTTTTTTCTGTACAGACTACAGTTAAAAGGGATAAAGACAATAGCTCTAAGGATTCATGCTGCATCATGTTCTCTTCTTAGGATCATATAAATAAAGTGACCCTTAAGTATAATATTTGGTATAGAATGATTTATCCAAAATAGAGAATAGAAATCATAGGAAGTATATAAGATAGGACCAATGGAAACTTTAAAAGTATCTCACATTGTTGTACATTTGATGCCCTCTGCACAGCTATATAGTAAAATGGGAATTACTTTTATTTCTATTTCATATCTAAGGATACTGGAGCTCAGAATGTTTCATTAATTTGGCCAGTGAGCCATCCCAATTACTGGCAGAGTGGATAGAAAACTCTATATCTGCCTATCTCCGGATCTTATGGCCTGTCCAACACATCAGATCACACCCAGTGACATCTTGGATACACAAGAGAGCTCATTGTTTCCAGGAAGGAAAAAGGGATACACTTATCATATTATCTCTTAATAATATGTCAGGCTTTTCCAAATTTAGAGTCATTGCAAATGTTTCATTAACTTAGTAATCTGTATACTTAATAAAAACACTCGTCACCAATATCTTATTAAACTTACTTAAAGTAAACCAACATGATTTAAAAGTACCTCGTGTTAGGACATACGGTGAAATATTACTTAACTTTCTTATATAATTGTCCTATTAGCTTGCTGTTGGGGGTTATAAGCAATTTGTATTCTTGAAATCATGCTATTTGTCAATAATTCAGAGAGATTTTCAAGAATGTGAATCACAATTATTTATTGCTTTATTTAAAGCCTTCCAGAATTTATAGCTCATAAACTGTGGTATGTAGTTTATGAATCCTTAAGTATGCAAAAAGTGAGGAGTCCAGCACCAGTCCGAATTAAGCTATTGCCCTTGCAAAGAAGTGTATTATTAAAATTTGAGCATATATTTTGCTGTCATGGTGTTCAGTGAATGTACTTTCCTCAATCTATGTACTGATCAGTCTGTAGTCATTATTTAAAACCATTCTACAATTCTCTTTTATTGGTTTGAAACTGCTTGATTTAGAAAAAATTGGTAACTGTGGCTGCTGTTTAATTATTAAAATGTATTAAATTGTTGGCCGTTATGTTTTTTGGAAAACATATTTTTTGATAAGAAAAAAAGGTTTATATTTTTATAATTTTTTAAAAATGTTACAAACATTTAGTTTTAAAAAAAATTCTGAGTTCTTTAAGAGGTGAAAACTCACATTTTTTGACACACAGTTAAGTAACAATGGGGTTCTTAAGTGACACTAAACAATGCCTAATAAATAATCTTGATGTAAGAATTCAGGTTTCTTTTAAGTTTTAATCCACCATATTTTTTTTTTTTTTAAGAGAGAGTGAGAGAGGGGAGAGAGAGAGAGAGAGAGAGAGAGAGAGAGAGAGAGAGAGAGAATTTTTTTTTAATATTTATTTTTTAGTTCTCGGCGGACACAACATCTTTGTTGGTATGTAGTGCTGAGGATCGAACCCGGGCCGCACGCATGCCAGTCGAGCGCGCTACCGCTTGAGCCACATCCCCAGCCCTAATAATCCACCATATTTATTTAGGAGTTTTTAAAAGTATCATTATCTTGATTTTTCTGATCCATGACTCACCACATACTACAAAAAACACCTCAAGAAGCAAAATATACATTAATTTGATAAATACCAATTAGAGACCCTATTATGAACAAAACACTGTTTTAGATGCTGTGGGACCAAGGTGAAGAATCAATCATTGTTCCACTTAATTAATTCTATTTGCTTATTTCCTCAGTTCACTAGGGAATTAGCTTATGAAATAAAACTACTCTAATGTGTGATTAACAGATAACGTTATCATTCTATTTTCTATAATAAAGTCAATCCCCTGGCATTTATGGCTTTTTCTTTTTTAATAGTGAAATGGAGCCTAGCAGATGGATAAGAGGCCTTACCCAGATCTCCTGGGTATGAATCTTGGCTCTTCCACTTCCCACTACTGTGACCCTGGGGATATGTTCATCCTGGTTCTTCATCTGCAAACTGGTGATTAAAACTCTCTACCTCAGATCATTGTCTAAACAGTCACTTGAATTTGGCACCTGCAGCACCTGGATTAATGAGTAGCACAAAACAGCTACTCTGAAAGTATTACCAATGTTGTTATATGGAAGTCTACAAAAGATTTTCACTAATGCTTTTTTTTAACTCCCAGTACCAATGTTTTCTTAAACCTTTCATTTATGGTATAAAGTTTGTCTTTCTAGACTGTTGCTGAATGAAAACTAAAACCTTCATCTGATAATCTTAGGCAACAATGAACTTCATCATCATTGTATGTTAAATACTATAGCAAATTCATAGTATCTGTTAAAGATATTATTCAGAATTAATGTTAATTGTTTCTGTGGAAGAAAGAGAAGCAAATATAAAAGAATATCTCCATAGCCAAAGCACTTTCCCATTAGCTTCTGAATTAATAATTTTTAAATTTTTTTGTCTTTTTAAAATTTATAATTTCAATTACATCAGTGAGATAGTAGAAGCAACAAGTTCAAGAATATTTTCAAAGTATTTTAAAGAGTATTTATTGGTAGACAATTACGTTAAAATAGAAGAATTCATGTAGAAAACTGTAGTTCATAGAATATGTAGATTTAAATGTAAATTTGTCATTAATCAAAACATATTCATTAAGTGTCCAATATTTAAACTTAGTTATACTTTAACAGTTTCTATTAACTTATCAAGTACTATGCTTAGAAAATTATCTGTCAGTAATAACTGAAATGTTCATATACAGTAATTAGATAAGGGCAATACTGACTAGAAACCATTCCTATATTAATTTTCTTTTTCCTTCTTATTTTTCTTACAAAAATATATATCACATATTAAGAGACAGCTTCTTCCTGGTTATTCACTTGTCTTCTTCATATAAGTTTGATTTAAAATCCCAGGGAGAAAAGTATAGATGAGCCAAATCAAAGAACTTTAAGGAATTCCTGTAGATGCATGCACATCCTATTTAAGCAATTGCATGAGGTAAGCTTTCTCTAAGAAACCATGTCTCTACAATCCTACATAGGATACTCTTTGTCTATGGAAACACACAATTATTTATTTGTGGATTTTTTCCAAGATTATTGATATAAATAAAAATAAATAAAATAAAATCCAAATAATATGATTTGATGTATGTAACAATTACCAAAACCAAATTAGTATACCCTTCATTACACAGTTAATATTTATATGCATGCATGTGTATGTATGGTAAGGACATTAATGATCTATTCTCCTAGAAAATTTTAAATTAAAAGTACAGTATTATTAAGCATAGTGACTAAAGCATAAATATTGTGTCCCAATAACTGTGCTATTCCTGATTTAAAAGGAAAAAAATTAGCATTTTATTACTGAGTATCATATTGGCTGTAGACTTGTCATATAAAGACTATTTTGGTGAAATAGATTTCTCTGTATCTATTTTATTTAATT
Source organism: Spermophilus citellus (assembly GCF_964194105.1). Lineage (NCBI taxonomy): Eukaryota > Metazoa > Chordata > Mammalia > Rodentia > Sciuridae > Spermophilus > Spermophilus citellus. Next base: position 60,668,800 of record NC_138183.1, on the reverse strand, counting down.
TTCTATTTTGAAAGGATATTGAACTTGTCAAATGTTTTTTCTGCACCTATTGAGATGATAATAGGTTTTTGTCTTTCATTCTATTCATGTGTTATATCACATATATTGATTTCCATATGTTGAACCATTCTTGTATTCAAGGGATAAAACTTACTTGATCATGGTATATAATTCTTTATATTTCTTTAGTTTCAGACCAATTTATTTCTTTAGTTTTAGACATTTTACTCTTAGTCTCTTGATACAAGCTACCCCAGAAGTAAGTTAGTATCCAAAATATTTTTGTGATTAATATATATCATTTCTGAAAATAAGTCTATGGCAAAATTGTATCTACTAGTCTACATTGAACTTTGGTAGAGGGAATCAACTCCTTAAAAGTCTTGTTTCTGTGATAAATTAGCAAAATATATCTACCAGAAGAAAGCCCATTTCTTATAGTGTAAATTCTTATGACTGGAGTTTCTATTTTATATTTCGTTATAGTTATCATTTCATTTCATGCCTAATGCCACATATGGTCTCAATTTCCTGAGCTTTTACCACCCATTTTCAATACCAAACACAATCTTTGTTCCTAATACTATTCATAGGCTGCTGATGATTTTGGAGACTACCAAAGGATTTTACACTGTGATCATGACAATACATTTTCTCTGAGTTCTGATGGGAGTGGGGGAACTCCTCAGAATACTTGTTTGTTTGTTTTTTTCCTAAAATTGATTTTGTTTTCTTTGTCTTCAAAACAATAGCTATATTAAGAAAACTGTTTTCAATATCTTCCTCTACCACCCAACTACTGATAATGGCTGTAGACTATACTTCTACATTGCTGAGAAGATACAAACAATTACATGGCAATTTTCTTCCACATTAAATAGATTCAATATTTTCAATCTCTTTTCTCCCATAGTGCTTGTGTCATAATATGTGTTCATCCTAAAACTACTTTATTCTTTGTGTCTTTTTTAGCTTTATTTAAGATTTTCATTAACTTTGGATCCTCCTTCTATTTACTTATCTCTTTTACCCAAAGCATACAAGCAGATTTTCTTAAATTCTAAAAATCTTTATATTAAACATGCATGTATGTGTGTGTATGTATGTGTGTGTATATATATATATATATATATATATATATAATGTTTGTGTATATATGTGTATACACAGGTACTCACATAATGCTTTGAAAGTTGTGAGGGTCATATTTAAAAACGTGATCAGTGTACCGAGTATGGATAACTATGGTCAAAATTTAGTAAAAAAATTAAGATTGCAAAAAATACTATAATATTTTAATGTACTATTTTTAGAGGCACAGAAAGAATATGCTATTTTTTTAAAATTCTATTTTAAAATTTCCTACTCCATCCCTTCACTCAACCAACCCTTTATCACCTCATTATTGGTTTTCTGTCTCCTCACATTTTACAAAAACTGCTCACTGAAAGATTACCAATGATCTTCTTGACACAAATTGACAATTTGATTTTTTTCTGGTCTCCTTTGGAAACACTGTAGCATTGCTGAACACACCTT